>NC_083686.1:1541250-2230000 GCF_033118175.1 Dama dama | reverse complement strand
CGGGTGTGCACCACGGCCACCTGAGTGTGATGGTCAAGCACAGGGAGGCGTGTGAGTCTGCGTCCACTGCACCGGCCGGCAGGGCAGGCCCCGCCAGGAGCAGAGGCCCTCTCAGCAGGGCTGGGCCTGGGCCCCACGCACACGCCGGCAGAGGCAGACTGAATCTGCCAGCCAGCCAGCCAGCCAGGCGTGCTGCAGGCAGGGCCCCCAGACCCACCCTCCACTCTCTGGCCGGCGGCCACAGCCGGGCTCCCCACCCCCACCCCAAAGGACTTCTCAGCCTCTGCAGCAAAGAAGGAAGGACTCTTCTTAAAAGGCCCTCTGGTCAGGTAGCATCTCCTGAGTGCAGAGTTTCACCCCTCCCCTGAACACCAGAGGTACTAAAATAGCTCTACTGACAGACGTCTGCCCAGGTCCACCCCACGTCCACCCCACAAACTCGTAGGAGGCCTGTGCCGGGCAGGTCTATTCTAGGACGAGGAAGAGAGACATGGGCTCAGCCGGGGGAGCCCGTCCTGGGGAACCCATCTGTGGGGGGAGCCCGTCCTGGGGGAGCCGTCCTGGAGAACCCATCTGTGGGGGGAGCCCGTCCTGGGGGTCCACCCTCTGGCTGTGCCAAATGGCTGAGACAGCACGGCAGGCCGCTCCAGTCGGGGCCCTGACTGTGCAGCTGGGGGCCTGGCGGGCATGTCCTGTATGGAGACCCCCGAGCACCTTTCCTGGGGGGCAGGTGGAGGCTCGAACTCTTCCACCGTCTGACGAGCCACAGGACCTGGTGGACAGCAGGGGACCCCACGCAGCTCCCCAAGGGCAACAAATGGCTTGGGCCCCTCACCCCTACACCAGCCTCACCTGTACCCTCCCCCCTGGATGTCCCTCCCAGACCACCCGCCCTCCACAGGGCCCAGCTCCAGCCCAGAAGGCAGGGATGTGCAGGTGTGCGGATGTGGGGGTGTGGGATGTGCGGGTGTGGGGATGTGCGGGTGTGCGATGTGCGGGTGTGTGATGTGCGGGTGTGGGGATGTGCGGGTGTGGGGTGTGCGGGTGTGGGGATGTGCGGGTGTGGGGTGTGGGGATGTGTGGGTGTGGGGATGTGCAGGTGTGGGATGTGCGGGTGTGGGGATGTGTGGGTGTGCAGGTGTGCGGGTGTGGGATGTGCGGGTGTGGGGATGTGCGGGTGTGGGGATGTGCGGGTGTGGGATGTGCGGGTGTGGGGATGTGCGGGTGTGGGGTGTGCGGGTGTGGGGTGTGCGGGTGTGGGGATGTGCGGGTGTGTGATGTGTGGGTGTGGGGATGTGCGGGTGTGGGGTGTGCGGGTGTGGGGTGTGCGGGTGTGGGGATGTGCGGGTGTGGGGTGTGCGGGTGTGGGGTGTGCGGGTGTGGGGATGTGCGGGTGTGTGATGTGCGGGTGTGGGGTGTGCGGGTGTGGGGTGTGCGGGTGTGGGGATGTGCGGGTGTGTGATGTGCGGGTGTGGGGATGTGCGGGTGTGTGATGTGTGGGTGTGGGGATGTGCGGGTGTGGGGTGTGGGGATGTGCAGGTGTGGGATGTGCGGGTGTGGGGATGTGTGGGTGTGCAGGTGTGCGGGTGTGGGATGTGCGGGTGTGGGGATGTGCGGGTGTGGGGATGTGCAGGTGTGCGGGTGTGGGGTGTGCGGGTGTGGGGATGTGCGGGTGTGGGGTGTGGGGATGTGCGGGTGTGGGGATGTGCGGGTGTGGGATGTGCGGGTGTGGGGATGTGTGGGTGTGCAGGTGTGCGGGTGTGGGATGTGCGGGTGTGGGATGTGCAGGTGTGCGGGTGTGGGGATGTGCGGGTGTGGGATGTGCGGGTGTGCGGATGTGGGGGTGTGCGGATGTGGGGGTGTGGGATGTGCGGGTGTGAGATGTGCGGGTGTGGGGATATGCAGGTGTGGGGATGTGCGGGTGTGCAGATGTGGGGGTGTGGGATGTGCGGGTGTGGGATGTGCGGGTGTGAGATGTGCGGGTGTGGGGATATGCAGGTGTGGGGATGTGCGGGTGTGGGGATGTGCGGGTGTGCGGCTGTGGGGGTGTAGGATGTGCGGGTGTGGGATGTGCGGGTGTGCGGATGTGCGGGTGTGGGGATGTGCGGGTGTGGGGATGTGCAGGTGTGAGGATGTGGGGGTGTGGGATGTGCGGGTGTGGGATGTGCGGGTGTGGGGATGTGCGGGTGTGGGGATGTGCGGGTGTGCGGATGTGGGGGTGTGGGATGTGCGGGTGTGGGATGTGCGGGTGTGGGGATGTGCGGGTGTGGGGATGTGCGGGTGTGCAGATGTGCAGGTGTGGGGATGTGCGGGTGTGCGGATGTGCGGGTGTGGGGATGTGCGGGTGTGGGGATGTGCCGGTGTGAAGATGTGGGGGTGTGGGATGTGCGGGTGCAGCGGGAGGTCTCTGCGTCCAGGTCCTGGGTCCCCTGGAGCCGGAGGAAATGCGCAGGGAGCCCCCGCGGAGTCGGAGCCGTCCAGGACTCAGTGTTAGGTTTAATGACTTCAGTCCACAGAGGCTAAGTTTTCTACAAAGAACAGACATGACCTTTGCCATGAGGAAAACAGCTGACTGAAAAGGGCGCTGGGTTTTGATACACAGGCCCATCCCCAGCCCCCAGTCCTACACAAAGGAAGGCAGCTTCTCTCCAGCCCCAGGTCGTGGAGACCCCCTCCCCAGGGTCCCTGCAAACATCCAAACGAGAGCTGCGGGGGCCGCGGGGGCGCCTCTCTGCTCAGATCACCTGTCTCTTCCGAGTCCTGACCTGGACCCTGAGGGATGTCCTGAGGCTCAAGGGCCAGAGCAGGCTGACATGCTCCTATCCAGGGGACGACCCCGGCAGGAGGTGTCAGATCACAGGCCGGGAACCCACGGAGTGTACAGGGTCGGACGTTCACACGCGACGCACACGGAAAGCCTCAAGCTGAAATCCATTAGCCTGAGTCCAGGTCACAGCGGAGAGACGGGACCCCGAGCTGCCGGCTCGCTTCACGCGCGCGCGCCGCTCCCGCGGGCCGGGCTGCCCCCCAGCCCCTGCAAGCCCACCCCTCCCACCACGCTGCCTCCGAACTCATCCCGGCCCTTCTGCCCCCGGCCCCCCACAGGCCCTGGCGTCCCAGCTGCTCACCGCCCACCCGCGCCTCTGTGCAGGACAGCGTCCTTTCCCTGGGGGCTGGGGGGTGGGGTGGTGCCCGGTGAGGACGCTGCGTGTGGGGAGAGGTGTAAAAGGTGGGCTCACTGCCCCTCACCGGCAGGAGCCACGGCACAGGAGGGCTGGTCTCAGCGAGCTAGGAGCCACGGCCCTCGTCTGCTGGGGAGAACACCACGGAGGCGTCGCAGGAGGCCCCCAAAGGTCTCAAGAAAGCACTGTCAGTGGAAACCCGGCCAGCGAGAGCTGAGTCATAGGGAGGACAAAATGAAACCTGGGGGCCGGCCCCCCCAAATGCTACTGGCAGGAGGCAGGCTGAGAAAGCAACTCAACCGCAGACGTGTGCGATCCTCGTGAGGCGGGAAGGCGGAGCGGGAGCCAGCGCCCCCGGACTTCCGGATCCGGGGGCTTCCAGCACGTCGGGGCTGTGCCCGGGACGCCCGCATGTCGCTTCTGAGGAGCGTCTACCGGGTCATCCCGTGTCTGTCCCAGCGCGGCCTTCCTGCTGAGGGGCAGGGCTGAGCGCCGGTCTCAGTTCAGGCCTGCGATGGAGAGGAGCGGCAGGCCCGGAGCGGCACTCAAGGAACCACCGCTGGGGAGCCTCCTGCAGAGTCGTGGGGGGCGTGGGTCTTGCCTGTGGGAGGGATGAGTCACTGAGGCCGCGGGCTGGACACAGACACAGGCCTCCCAGGGGCCCCAGTGATCCTGCCCGCAGTCGCCAGCTCTTGGGAGGCCCCTCCCCGGAGGGCAGGCTCCACGCGGCCCCCTTCAAACCAACAGAACATGCAGACGTGAGGAGAGGTCACTTTGAAAGGCTCCCCTGCTCACCCCTCCCTCACCTGCTCCGAGGAAGGTCAGCTGCCAGGCGGTGAGCTGCCCTTAGAAGCTGCCCACGCGCGGCAAAGAAGGTCTCTGGCGCCAGCCAGCAAGATCACACAAGTGACCCGGGATGTGGATGCTCCGAGGCCACCAAGCATCGTGACGGTGAGCCTGGTCCTCCGCACCGCACCGGCCGTCACCCCGACGCCAACCTCGAGAGACCCGGCATGGAGGAGCCAGCTCAGCAGCAGCGGGCTCCTGACCAAAGGGACTGGGAGGCCAGAAACTAGTCTCTTGGGAGTGGTCTGTCACTCGATAGCAATAACTGACGTGCTATCGAATCCAGTAACTAACGTGCTACCTAATTCCAAATCAGGAAAGGAGTATGTCAAGGCTGTATACTGTCACCCTGCTTATTTAACTCATATGCAGAGTACATCATGAGAAACACTGGGCTGGATGAAGTACAAGCTGGAATCAAGATTGCCGGGAGAAATACCAATAACCTCAGATATGCAGATGACACCACCCTTATGGCAGAAAGTGAAGAAGAACTAAAGGGCCTCTTGATGAAAGTGAAAGAGGAGACTGAAAAAGTTGGCTTAAAGCTCAACATTCAGAAAACTAAGATCATGACATCTGGTCACATCACTTCATGGCAAATAGATGGAGAAACAGTGGAGACAATGACAGACTTTATTTTGTGGGGCTCCAAAATCACTGCAGATGGTGACTGTAGCCATGAAATTAAAAGACGCTTGCTCCCTGGAAGAAAAGGTATGTCCAACCTAGATAGCATATTGAAAAGCAGAGACATTACTTTGCCAACAAAGGTCCGTCTAGTCAAAGCTATGGTTTTTCCAGTAGTCATGTATGGATGTGAAGGTTGGACAATAAAGAAAGCTGAGCACCAAAGAATTGATGCTTTTGAACTGTGGTGCTGGAGAAGACCCTTGAGAGTCCCTTGGACTGCAAGGAGATCCAACCAGTCCATCCTAAAGGAGATCAGTCCTGAATGTTCATTAGAAGGAGTGATGCTGAAGCTGAAGCTCCAATACTTTGGCCACCTGATTTGAAGAGCTGACTCATTGGGAAAGACCCTGATGCTGGGAAAGATTGGGGGCAGGAGGAGAAGGGGATGACAGGGGATGAGATGATTGGATGGCATCACCAACTCAATGGACATAAGTTTGAGCAAGCTCCGGGAGTTGGTGATAGACAGGGAGGCCTGGCGTGTTGCAGTCCATGGGGTCACAAAGAGTCAGACACGACTAAGTGACTGAACTGAATCCAATACATGAATGCTGTCACTTTATTTGTCCCCATTCCTGCTGCAAACACACACAAAACAGCATGATGTTGATTTCTAAGCAGCAATGCATTGATTAAGCATATTTCCCTCAAATCTAATCTGCGATGAGCTGATTAAGGGAATCATGCTGCATAAACCAGAGATAAACTGACTGGAAATGGGGGAAATCACCTAATAAAAATGATTACTATCGGATGACAACCTGGTCAATCAGTGTGTGACGGTCCCATTTCACAGAAGAAGAAACCGAGGCTCAGGCTCCTTGCCTACAACCATGACCAAAGACAAGAGTTAGGATTCAACTCGGGTGGACTGACTTCAGTTTGGGCTCTTAACCAGACCCTGGCTGCCTGTCCTTTTCACATTAGCATGGATGCAAATGCTGGTGTGGAAGCTGACCTCCCCTGAAGCATTCCTGCTAACAAAAATTATCCACCTGCTTCTCAAACGGCCTGTCTCAATTCCTAGGGAGCGTCATCTCCCACGTTTGAACATTAAGTTCAGGAAGCAGGTCAGCAGCTCCCCAGATTATTGGGATGCATAGTTGTTGAATAATTTATGATGGACTGAATGGAGTACAACATATAAAATGTTTCAGCTTTGCATTTGGTTATTATGCAGAGTTTTTCCTGGGGTTTGTTTTTAAATGTCAGTTTTTAAGGGTTTAACACTTTAAACCCAGAGACACCAAGAGGCCAGGCTGCAGAGACTCGGAGTGGATGCTCTGGCTCTGTCCTCGGAGGGCACGTCCATCTCCGCTCAGCAAGAGCCAGGTCACAGCGAGGCAGCCACATGTCCATGAGGGATGGAGGCGTGTGTGTGTACCTATGGCTGATTCATGACAGTACTTGGCAGAAAACAACAAAATTCTCTAAAGCAATTATCCCTCAAATTAAAAAAAAAAAAATGTGAAACAGTGAAGTGGCTCTTGGAATTAGGAGGCACAGCAAATATAGACAACTAGGAAAGAGGAGAAAAAATGAGAGAGAGGAAATGAAAGACTAGCAGACCTAAGAATACAAAACACCTCAGGAAAATGTAAACACAATTATTACTCATGGTCTAATAAAGTTAAAGGACATGGAATTCCAAAAATAATGTCAAGTTGAAGACGTACAGCGATGCTGGTGCCATACTTACCACCTACAGAGACGCTAAGACACCAGCTTTGAACTCACCCAGCTCCATTTCCCTCCACGAGACGACATTGCAGGGTGTCTGTCTTACACTCTGCGCTCTCTCTTCCCTCCGTGGGACGGGCGAGCGCGGCTTAGCTACAGAGGGAGGGAGACCATCGAGCCCGCAAGCACCCAAAGCGCGCAGAGCAGAAGGGCCCCGGGAACCAGACACCTCCCGGGCGGCCTGAATATTTCATCACCATCCCTGGCACCCCTGCCACGCCAGCCCTGTGCCTTTTCTCCAAGTGGAGAAGAGAGTCTAGACTTAGCAGAAAAGACACTTTTAAATCACAAAGGTCCGTGTTACTGGCTCAGATTTATTACTGTATTACATCTTTCTCAGTGATTCTGATGGTATATAAAGTTTACATCTTGAAAAATCCACATGATAACCAATGAAGAGAAGCAAATGTTTGCACTCTCTCTCATCTAAAAGAAAAAAATAAAAGTGTAAAACACTGCAAATCAACTGTGCCACAACAAAAAATTTAAGTTAAAAAACAATTATTTTTTAAGCTTAAGACCTCCAATGAGCAGGTGCCCTCAGTTGGGCTGGCACAGGCACTGAGGGGCCAGACCCCTGCAGCTCGAGGACACGAAGACCCCATGCTGCGGCCAGACGTCCATGTCATAGAGACCGCTCCTGAGCACACAGGCGTCACTGCGGACCAGGGACCCTCTGCTACCCCTGAGCATCGTGCTCCGAGCACCCGGGTATCACTGCGGACCAGGGACCCTCTGCTAGCACTGGGCATCGTACTCCAGTGTGCTGGGCATGATGGAGACACTGGGATGCGTGCACTCTGGAGTAAGTCTTTGAATCCTGTCACAACAAAAACACTCTCTACACACGAAGGAATTTCACAAAGGTCTCAATTAAAGGCAGGCAGCCAGACATCCAGGTGGCTGCCTGGAAACGGCAGGGCTGATCCCAGCCGAGGTGGGGGCAGGGACAGGGTGGGCAGGCCGGGTGGGGGCTGCTGGCAGCTGCAGGAGCCCACACCTGCGGGACCCGCCCCACGCCACCCTGCCCCCCCAGATGCTCCCAGGGCCCCACCGAGGCCGCAGTGCCAGCTGAGCAGGCCCAGCGTCAGCATCCATGGCCGTCCTGCTCGCTCACTCACTCGCCCACCCAGGAGCCGGCCAGGGGCCCCTGCGGCAGTACTAGGCGGACAGGCGCGATCAGGTGACCAGTGGCGGCCCGCCCTCCGGGGCCGGCCGCCCTGAGGGACAACAGGCCGATGTGACCACACGCGGACGTGGGGACACAGGAGGCCCCGCAGCCCTGAGCCCACTTGAAAAACCACTCTTTCCGGAACCTACCCCCCACCTCCCTCTGCCACTCCTTGGCTCAGCCTGCCCCGTTCCTCCCGAGACCCCCTCAAGCCCGCCCACCCACGTGACAGTCGTAAGCAGCAGCAGAAACATCAGCTCGGGTCCACGTGCCACAAGGTCAGGACGCACGGAGGCCGTGAACCCAGAAGCCCTGACTGTCCAGAAGCACCACACCAACCAGGAGCCCCCTCGCTCCCACCCGGCCCCCCACAGCCAGGCCTGAGTGGGAGGCGGGTCCAGAAGCAGGTGCCGACCTACTCCTGCCTTCGGCGGGCAGACCCCACCCACCAGCTCCTGGCTGGCTCGGGACACCAGCCTGGCCATAACTGGCTGGGGAAAAGCAAGCAGAATAAGCCAAAGCTACAGTGTTTCAGGGTCTACAGCTGATGGGACTGCGGGGCTATTTCTGACTCCAGAAACAAAATCTGGTTCAATAATCTTCAAATTAACTGGAGGTTAAACCATTTCAATTTTCCCTTCCCATTATTCTTTGACACTCCCTTTTTATCTGTGCTCTGTATTTATTTCTGTTTGTGGTTTTTAAACCTGGAGAAGGGAGGATATAAATAAAGTTACTGGGTTTAGCAAATAAAAATAAAGGACATTCAGTTAAATTTGAATTTCAGATAAAAAGACAAATATCTCTGTAGTCAAAGTAGGCCCCAAATATTGCCTAGCAGGTTTTATCTGACGAATCTAACTACAAAGAGGGCCCTGTTTCAGGCCTCGTACAGGAGACTGCCCGCCGCCTGCAGATCCGGTCACCCGCTGCAGGATGCGAGAGGGAAAAGCCGCGAGCGCCACGCGTCCTGACTCCGCTTTCTCCAGCGGGGCGGACGGGAGGCTTCTGCAGCCTGCGTCTCTCCCGGGCGCCCTCAGGGAGACACAGGGTCCCCGGTGCCCATGGGAACCCACCCAGGAGGCACGGCCGCGGCAGGGCAGGTGGCAGGAGGCGCGTCTCCACCCTCCTCCGCCCCCACCCACCCCTGCCCGCGACCCCACAGGGCTCCTCGGCCCCAGGTCCAGGGTGTGCTGGGCGGACAGCGGCCCCAAAGTCGTGAGGTCTGAACACCCAGAGCCTGGAACTGCCCCTTGTGGAAAGGGCCCTGCAGATGGCCCTGCAGGCGGGTTCTGAGAGGAGGAGGCCGTGCTGGTTACCACAGGCCTGTGCCATCAGACGTGTCCTTGATGGGGGCATAGGGAAGGGGGCCCAGGGAGGCCCTGTGAAGACGGAGGCGGGGACTGGGGCGGGAGTGTCACAATCACAAGGAGCCTCCGGAGATGAGGGAGGCGGGAGGACACCCCCCAACTCCCAGGAGCCTCCGGAGGGCACAGGCGGGCCCTGCCCACACCTCCAAGTCGGGCATCTACATCCAGCAGAGTGAAAATAAACCTCCACCTGAGGCCCCCAGCTGGCGGTACTGTGTTACAATGGCCATGGGAAACGGGGCCTCCCCCAGCCCCCGCCCCTACCCCCGCAGTGCAGAGCAGCCAGGCTGCCTGGCACCACTGCCCATCCCTCTGGGCCGGGCTCCAGACCTCGGGGGCAGAAGGCGGTCTGGGCACCTCACGCTGCCCAAGTACCTCCAGGTAATATGTGTCCCAGGCAGGGCTTCGCGGGGCGGGCCACAGGCTGGCACGAAGTAGGGGCTGGATGCAGATGCGCCCATGGGTGCCCACCAGCTCAGAGCAGCCAGGCTGAGGGCACCCACAACGCCCCCCAGGCCACACGGCCCCCGGCGTCTCACACTCGCTCTCCTAGCCCATCCGCACAGCAGTCTCAGCATTAACCAGGCTTTACAGAGACTGGCATGGAAAGGCAGTCTGCCGAGGCTGGGCTGGACAGCAGGGTGGGTGAGGAGCGGGTACTCAGGGCGGTGATCTGGGCTGGGTCTCTTGGCCCACAGCAGCAGGACCAACCCGTCAGAGGTCAGTGGACAGACACCCTCCTGACCCTCAGTGACCTCGCCGGAGGGGGGCAGTGAGGGGCGCCCAGGGCCACGGCGCTCTACGCACCGTGTGCACCCCAGGCAGGCGCGTGGCAAGTGCAGCCCCGGGCGTCCACCCGCCCCGGACGGCTAAAGAAGGGCTTTCTCTTAGGCTAGAGTGGGTCACTCCCTGGCTACCCACTTCTCCAGACCAGCAACAGGTCAGCCCCAAGGGCAACACCCGGCCCAGCAGGTCCCCCGGTGAAGGCAACTCACACGTCCTCCTGGCTCAGCCGGGGGCATGATATGAAACCTGACCACCAGTAGGGGCTGAGCGCGAGGGGGGCGGGCGGACACCGGGGGTGCTGCTCCCCACAGGAAGAGGGCCGCCTGGGGTGCGGAAGGGCAGTGGTGTCTGGGCACGTCCGGGGCTCAGCCAGATACCATGCTCCTCCAGCTTCCGGCACAGAACCGAGTCGGGCACACGGGGGGCTGTAAAGAGAGGGGCATCGCAGCATCTCAGACGGGAGGGAGCCTGGGAGAGAGGAGGACCCGAAACCTGGGGGTAAACTCTGCCCAGGCCCTGGGGAGCCCTGAGCCCCCCGGGGATGGGAGACTGCAAGGGGCCAGCCCCAGCACCCCAGAGACCACGATGGAGCCATCTGAGTCAATTCCCAGGATGAAACCAACGCTCTTCAGAACAGAGATCCGCTGCTGTGGATCATCTGCGCTGTCCAGCGCACAACCTCCTACTAGAGGCTCAGAGAAACAAGAAGGCATGACCCACAGTCAAGAGACAAACAGGCCAGGGGAACCGACCCTGAAATAACCCAAGAGCTGAAATTACAGGCCAGGACTTTAAAGCAGCTAATACAGTGTGTTCAAGGATTTAGCGGGAGATACAGCCACAGTAAACAGGTGGCCTATTTTAGTAGAGAAATGGAAACTATTAAAAAAAAGAAGCAAGTGGAAACTCTAGAAATAAAAACTACAGTAATTGAAATTTTACAACTCATCGAAATGGACTTAATTTGGATTGCAGATGGAAGAAAAAAGAGATGAAAAAGAAACAAAAAATTTTAAAATTAGAACCAGGCCTGAGTGCCCTGGGAGACAATAACAAACATGTAATACAAGCACCAGGAGGAGGAGAAACGGGCGGGAAAAGCATCTGAATAAACCATGACCAAATCTTCCCCAAATTTGGTAAAAAAAAAAAATTATAGCTCAACAAACTCTGCACAGGATAAATTCAGAGAAAACCTTCCCAAGGACATCACGGTCCAAGCGCTGGGATTCAAAGGTGCAGACGAGAGCCGGCAACACAGGGGCGGGTACACGACGGCTGGCTCCCCCGGAAGACGGGCGGGCCAATCAGAGGGCCGGGAAGAGAACCCGGACTCCAAGCCGGCAAAACGGTCCTTTAAAGTGGAACGAAATGAGCACAGTTCAGAGAAACCCCAACTGGGAGAATCTGTCACCAACAGGCAAGAAATGCTAACGGAGTGTTTCATGCTGAAGAAAACTGATACCAGATGGAAAGTCAGATCTATACCCAAGGAAGGAAGCACAACAGAAATGATGAATACTGGGTAAACATTTTAAAAATATGATTTTCCTTCTTTTAATCTCTTTAAAACACATATGACTTCTTAAAGCAAAAACTGTAATAGTGTTTCATGGCTTAGAGCATAAGCAGATGTAAGAGAAATGACAACAAATAGCTCAAAGGCAGCACAAATGGAACTTTTATTACTATTATAATACACAACTCTTGCATTTTATCTAAAGTGTTATAAAATTAACTCTAAACAGATGGCAAAAAGTTAAGAAAGGCATTTTAGACTACTAAAAAATAATGCAGTTTATAATAGCCAGGACATGGAAGCAACCTAGATGCCCATCAGCAGATGAATGGATAAGGAAGCTGTGGTACATATACACAATGGAATATTACTCAGCCATTAAAAAGAATTCATTTGAATCAGTTCTAATGAGATGGATGAAACTGGAGCCCATTATACAGAGTGAAGTAAGCCAGAAAGATAAAGACCAATACAGTATACTAATGCATATATATGGAATTTAGAAAGATGGTAACGATAACCCTGTATGCAAAACAGAAAAAGAGACACAGATGTACAGAACAGACTTTTGGACTCTGTGGGAGACGGCGAGGGTGGGATGTTCTGAGAAAATAGCATTGAAACAAGTATACTATCAAGGGTGAAACAGATCACCAGCCCAGGTTGGATGCATGAGACAAGTGCTCAGGACTGGTGCACTGGGAAGACCCAGAGGGATGGGATGGAGACGGAGGTGGGAGGGGGGGATTGGGATGGGGAACACATGTAAATCCATGGCTGATTCATGTCAGTGTATGGCAGAAACCACTACAATACTGTAAAGTAATTAGCCTCCAACTAATAAAAATAAATGGAAAAAAATAAAATAAAATAAAAAATAATGCAAAGAGGTACAGCCAAAAAAGTCAATGCAGGAATTAAGATGCAGTACTAGAAAATATGTGTGTATTTATTACAGATACACACACACTTGGTACATGAACCCATAGATACAAACATGTGCATCCCTTTGTGTAAGTACACACAGATATGCATGCACTCAATTAACCCAAAACAAGATAAGAAAGGAAAAGCAGCAACAACAGCAAAAAATAGGACAAACAGAAAACAAAGTGAGACCAGAAAGGCAGGCCATCACAGGCGAGTGCAGAGTACCTGGGCCCTGACGGTACTCTTCTGTCTGCTCTGTCTGTGGTCACATGTTTTCCACAATCAACACTTTTTGATTAGTATCAAGAGTGTTCCAAATATGATCTATAGTCAAGTGGGCCTTAGGAAGCATCGCTACGAACAAAGCTAGTGGGGGTCATGGAATTCCAGCTGAGCTATTTAAAATCCTAAAAGATGATGCTGTTAAAGTGCCGCACTCAGTATGTCAGCAAATTTGGAAAACTCAGCAGTGGCCACAGGACTGGAAAAGGTTAGTCTTCACTACAATCCCAAAGAAAGGCAATGCCAGAGAATGTTCAAACTAGTATACAATTGTGTTCATTACATATGCTAGCAAGGTAATGCTCAAAATCCTTCAATCTAGGCTTCAACAATACATGAACTGAGAACTTTCACATGTACAAGCTGGATTTTAAAAAGGCAGAAGAACCAGAGACTAGTTGTGTCAGACTCTGTGACCCCATGGACTATACCCACCAGGCTCCTCTGTCCATGGGATTCTTCAGGCAAGAATACTGGAGTGGGCTGCCATTTCCTCCCCCAGGGATCTTCCTGACACAGGGATCGAATCTGAATCTCCTACACCTCCTGCATTGGCAGGCAGGCTCTTTACTGCTAGCGCCACCTCCCAAGAGCAGGGCAAACATCAAGCAGATCGACAAAAGGAGGAGGATCGAGGATTAGGTCAGCCCCGGAGTTCCAGCCTCTAAATAAATGGAGTTCCAGAGAGAACACAAAACTGAAAGAAAGTGAGAAGACACAAAAAAGACCAGGCCCAGGCTGCACGGGGCTGCCTCGCCCACCAGTGACGAGAACACGTCATTGTGTTCTGACGGCTCAGAACTCAGGGAACAAGGGATGCTCCTGTGGGCCTCCTGGGGCCAGATCACAGAGAATCACTAGGGCGTCTGCTTCCCGCCAGAGCCGGGAAAGTGCCACATGCAGTACAGCAGCGGCTTCGACATTCTGAGAAAACACTCCTCGGTAGAATTCTATACCCAGCTAAACTAAAAGTTAACTGAAAAGCCATCTTCAAAATCAAGAGCAAAGGAAAAATCCAGATGAGGTTTCTTGGCTATCATGAGCATGCACTTCCACAGAACCGGGAGTGAGCCCAGACTGGGAACAGAGGTCCTGAGCACAGACAGCTGTGGACACGCAGGTCCCGTGGGGGCCAGGACAGAGCGGGGTGGGGAGCCAGACGCCACCACAAGAGGAGAGCCACAGGCCTGCGCAGGAAAGGGCTTGTGTTCAGGCACCTCGTTCGAGGAACAGACAGGTGGGCAGCAGACACTGGTGTAACCAGCGGTGCAGTGACTGAGCTGGGAAACGGAGGGCGAGGGAGCATCACCGCCTCGGAGGGGAGAGCCAGGGTCCCTGCGCCTCCCAGAGAAATCAAACACACAGACTTTAAGACAGCAGCTAAGACGGCGGAAATGCCTGAGAAGACGGAGCCTGGGATGCCTGCCCCGGGAGATGCGGCCAGCAGGTCAGGAGAGCGCCTGCTGTCTTCACTCTTTAATCAGTAGGTTTAACTCCTCATCTAAGTGTCCTAGAAGGGTGGCCAAGACCACAGGAAGGGACAAAAATAAGACGTAGAGAAAGAGATATACGTAGCATGGTGTGTGTAAAAAGAGCCAAGGCAGGACCCGCGTGGGCTATCATTTGATGATGGGGCTGGGGACAGAGGGCGGTGGGGAGAGAACAGGAAGGACGAGCCGGGCGTCTCCTTTGTCTTCAGTCCACGGTCTCAGGGCTGAATCTGGTGAACCCCCAGAAACCACAGGGAAACGTGCTTGTTAAAATCGAACGTGCCCATGGTTTGAGTATACTTCTGAGGACTGACTACAGCTTTTATTTTTTTTACATTACTTATTTATGTATGTAGGCCGCACTGAGCAGCGTGCCAGATCTTAGCTCCCCGATCAGGGATGGGACCCAGGCCCCTGCAGTGGCAGAGCACAGTCCTAACCCCTGGACCACCACGGAAGGCTCTGCTTCCAGCTGTTCTCGGACGGCCAGAGGAGTGGGTAACCACCACCTCCAAAAGTAAACATGAGCGATCCACCAGCCAGAACCCCGAGCCAGGCTCATCTCCTCCCCGGGACCACTGCAGCCTCTCCTCCAGCACTGGGCGGGGACGCCACGAGGCAGGAGCAGCAGCGCCCCCTCGGTGGGGCTGTGAGACACTGCCCCCCAGCCAACGACAGGAGAGACCCCAGTCCTTGCAAGAGTGGCCAGGGCAGACCACAGGGACACCAGGCCAGAGGCCCTGGAGTTGTAAACGTCACCTTACAGACGACAGGGCCTTAGCAGGTGTGATGACACTAAAGCGCCTGCCTGGGGAGAGGACCCGGGTTCCACACGCAGGTGTGACCACCGGTGTCCTCCTGGGAGGGACGCAGAGCGAGGAGCCAGGACAGAAAGAGGGAAGCAGGAGCCAGGGCTAGATGGCGCGGGCTGGGCGTGAGGGTGCCCCCACTAGCTGAGAGAACGTCCAGCCTCCATTTCTGCTTTTAAGCCACTAGGCTGTGGTCCTTGGTTACAGCCGCCACGGAAAACTCATACAGGTGCTAATCAGAAAGTAAACTGTGCCTGTGAATTCCACCAAATTCAGAGAAAACGTAACACGCCGTGGCCTCGCTGGACTGCCTGTGTCGAGTCTTAACGACACACTGTTCTTCCTTCATCCTGACTTTTGCTTGACCCACTTCAGACAAAGGCAAGCGTCTAAAGGCAGTGTAATCAGAAAGTGCACGTGCTCTCCTCTGCTGTGGGAGGCCTGGACCTCCCGGCCTCCCCCTCCTCGCATGCCCCTGCAGGCTGGCCGCCTCCTCCGAAAAGGCCACCCGGTCCAGGCCTCCCAGCCTGCAGCTGCTCCTCTGCCTGGCCGCCAGCCCCTTCCTCCTGGATGCCCTCCTCCTAGAAGAGGGGGAAACCAGCCTGCCCTTGAGCCTGGGGCGCTGGCCCACCCAGCACCCGCTGCTCACCTCCTGACCCCACACAGGACGCCACCATCCACCCCACCCCGGGTCTGCTCCACTCGCCAGCCCAGGTCCTCCTGTGCCCACCTCTCCCAGAGGCGCTCCACCACCCAGCACCGGGGTGGGCACCTCGGCGATGGGTTTGTCCCCGTCTGAGGAGCATCCCTGAGGCCCAGGCCCCGCGTCCCCACCCCACGGCCAGGACCTCTAGGCTCAAGACCACTGGGTCGGAGGACGTTCTGATGAAACGTCCCACTGCAACGATAAGTCCCTAAGGCAGGGTTTAAACAACTCTCTTCTTGCTCATTGCCCGCTGCCCATCACCTATCCAGGTGCTCGTCTCAGACCTGGGGTGGAGGGTCTCCGGAGGAGCAGTTCCCTCCCTGCCAGCCTCACGGTCCGTCTGCGGGTCCCACGGCGTCACAGGTGCCCTTTAACCACAGCACGTGACACTGATGGACACTGACCACTCGGATCCACTCACAACCCTGAGTGACCCCACGGTTACAGGCAGGTCCCGTTACAAACCCAACCCTGCAACGGGGAAGCCAAGGCACAGAGAGTGGCGGCCTGCCCTGTGATCCGTCTACACCCACAGCTCTGGGCCACCACTCCATCTACACTCACAACTCTGTGCCACCCCGTCTACACCCACAGCCCCAGGCCACTCGTCTACACCCACAGCTCTGGGCCCACTCGTCTACACCCACAGCTCTGGGCCCACTCGTCTACACCCACGGCCCCGGGCCACTCCGCTCTTCTACACCCACAGCCCCGGGCCACTCTGCTCGCCTACACCCACAGCCCCGGGCCACTCCATCTACACACACAACTCCGGGCCACTCCGTCTACACCCACAGCTCCGGCCCACTCCGTCTACACCCACAGCTCCGGCCACTCCGTCTACACCCACAGCTCCAGGCCACCACTCCGCCTGCACTCACAGCTCCGGGCCACCCCGCCTGCGCCCGCAGCTCCGGGGCCTCGCAGCGTCCCCCACCCCGTGCCCTGGGCCGGAGCTCGGAGCCCGCACGGGAAGCGGGCACAGGGCTGCGTCGCGGCGCCGCATTCCCAGAGCTGGGGTCTCCGAAGGCGGCCTCTGATCCGACAATGCGGCCGCCCGGGAGGTCGGACAGGAAACTCGGGAGCCCGTGAGAACTCGGCCCGGGGCTCCCGCCGTCGGTGGGCGTCGCAGGCCCCGCGCGCTCGGCCCTGGCTCGATCCTGGGCCTTCGGGTCCCGTGGCCGCCCCTCCGCCCGGCCGGAGACGCGCCGAGGAACAAAAGGAGGGCGGCGGCGGCCGGGCGGCCCCAGTGAGCCGGACCCCGAGGCGCCGGCCGCCCCCGGCACCCTCCGCTCGGCCGGGCGGGGCGGGCCGCGGAGGCCGCGAGCGCGCGCCCTCAGAAGAAAGAAAGCGGAGGCGGGGAGCCGGCGCCCGGCCCGCAACCTACCCGCCGCTCGCTCTCCGGCTGCGATCCGCTCCGCCAGCGCGCGCAACGGTCGCAGCCGCCGTAGCCCGGGGCCGGGAGGGGGCGGGGCCGATGAGAGGAGCGGTAACCTGAGTGGGCGGGGGTCTAAGAGGGGGCGGGGTTGTGGCCGGGGCCGAGGAGAGGGGCGGGGTCGCCTAGAGGGGCGGTAACCTAAGGGGGCGGGGTCTAAGAGGGGGCGGGGTTGTGGCCTAGGCCGAGGAGAGGGGCGGGGTCGCCTAGAGGGGAGGTAACCTGAATGGGCGGGGTCGAAGAGAGGGCGGGGTTGTGGGGCGGAGCCTTTGAAGGGGTGGTCCATCCTTGGTGGGCGGGGTCGTCCGTGTCTGGACCAATGAGGGGAGGGGTCGAGTAGGGCGTGAGTGGTGGGCGGGACCTGAGGCGGGGACGGGGGCGGGGCCGGGAGGAGCAGGACCTCAGGAAGGGAGTGGGGTGGGCTTGGCCTCCAAGGCTGTGGGCGGCTCTCAGGATGCGGGCGGCGTGCGCGGTCTACAGAGCGGAGATGGGGCGTCCAGTGGACAACAGGAGGGGCGGCCCTTCCAGGGAGGAAGGTGGAAAGAACCGAGGGACGGAGCCCGAGGGGGCGGACCTGGAGGGGCGGGGACCCCCCCAGAACTGGGGCGGGACTTCCGCTACCCACGCACGGTGGCGGGTTCGGCTCTGGCTGTGGACGCCCTGCGACCCCCGCCTCTAGCAGCCCGTATCCCCTCCCGCCCTACGCTCTCCACCCGGTTTCCGAAGGCGCGTTGACACTTATGTGTCCCGCTTCTCGGGGTCCCCGCCCCCTCCTCTCGACAGCCTTTCGCAGCCTTGATGCTCGCCAGACCCTATTCTGCCGGGACATTTTATTTTTAAGGAAGGGAAGCGGAACAGAGTGTGGTGTCCCAACAGCACGCGGTCACCCCCTAGTCCCCCAATAGGAAGGAGTGGTCAGGCAGGCCTGGCAGGCGCCCAGCTCCACCCCGCTGTCCTGGAGGTCCCGAGGGTACCTGCTGCCCTCCTCTCTTCCTGGAACCTGGCCTTGTTCCCGGGAGGACCATCCAGGGTTACTGTCCCCACCCCCCACCACGTCCAGTTGTCTTCCTCCTCAGCAATCACTCCTTTGGAAATTCCGTTTCCCACTAGTCACAGTGACCTAATAGCGACCTGCCAGAGCATTTTCAGGAAACAGTCGGCTGGGCATTTATTGTACAAGCCAAGAGTAGGAAAGATTTAAGCCCAGGACTCCTGGCTGTCCACACCTTGACTCTCAGTTATTCGGCCAGCTCCCAAACCTGGCCAGAGCCTCCTCGCTTGTAGGATAAATCATCGTGACAAATATTAATACACCAGCCATCGCACTTCAAGCCCTTCCACTCACGGTGGAAAAATCAGAAATCTTAACTGATGCTTCATCTTCCCTTCAGTGTTCCCAAAGTGGCAGCAAATTCATATTTGCAAATGAAATTCCTCAGACAGAACCCTGGGATGTGGACCTGCATCAGCAGGAGTGTGCTGGCCTGTGGGAGGGTCGGGCTCCGCCCAGCAGAGGGCAGGAAGTGTGAGGTCTCGGGCAGTGGGGCCAATGGTCTCTACAACAGGATAGCTATGGACCATGTCCCCCCAAAATTCACATGTTGAAGCCTGTTCCCGGATGTGACGGTGTTTGGAGGTGATGAGGTCATGAACGTGGAGTCCCGTGAACGAGATTAGTGCCCATGTAAGAGAGACCCTGGAGCGCGCCCTCATCCCATGGGTCACAAGAGAATACAGACCAAAGACACCTATCTGCGAACCACGAAGCAAGTCCTCACCTGACAATGAATTTGCGCATAACTTGATCATAGAATTCTAGCCTCAAAAGTGCAGGAAACAAACCTCTGTTGTTTCTGAGCCACCAGTCTGTGGTATCGTTGGGTTAGCAGTTAGTGGGGTGTACGTATGATCTTCCAGGGACACCTAGATTCGCTTGGCCCACCTGTGCACTGAGCCGGCAGGGAGCATTGGGTGCCACTTGTCAGCTGGGGCTGCTGTGACAGCCGCCACAGACCGGGGGACTGAGACAGCAAGTGTTCATGTCTCACATTTTTGGAGCCTGAAGTTCCAAGATCAAGGTGCAGATGGATCCTGCGTCTGTTGAGGGCCCTCTTCCTGGTTTACAGATAGCTGTCTTCTCAGAAGGAGGAGATCGGAGAGAGAGGACAAAAGCTCATATCTCTTCCTGTGCTGTTCTTAGTCTCTCAGTCGTGTCGGACTCTTTGCAACCCCGTGGACTGTAACTGTCCAGGCTCCTCTGTCCATGGGATTCTCCAGGCAAGAATACTGGAGTGGGTTGCCATGCCCTCCTCCAGGAGATCTTCCCAACCCAGAGATCAAATCCAGGTCTCCCACAGTGCAGGTGGATTCTTCACCAGCTGAGCCACCAAGAAGCCCTGTCTCTTCCTATAAGGGCACTAATCCTGTTCATAGGGACTCCTCCCTCATGGTCTGATCACCTCCTTAAGGACCACCCCTAACACCATCACCTTGGGGATCAGGGTTTTAACACTTGAATGAGTGTGGGGGGGGACAGTCCAGAGTGGCATGGCTGCAGCTTTGACAGCCTGCATTGGCCAGGCCAGCCTCGCAGAAGGTCTGGGGCAGGTGAGCCAGACAGTTCTGCAGCACAGACCCCACTCCCAGACCCAGAAGATGCACTCGCCCTGGCGTGGGGGTCCTGGCTCCCCTCCAGCCTTCCAAGGGCTGATGACTGGGCAATGAGAGGCCTGAGAAGGAAGGGTCCTGGGTTTCACTTCTCATCCCTTCACCCAGGGTCAGAATGCTCCAAATGAAGCCGTTCACAGGCAGCCCAGAGACGACCTGCATCCCTGGGAAGAAGGCCAGGCACTGCGCTGGCCCTGGGGACAGCCTCACGTGTCCCCTCCCATCCCTGGTTTCACCGCCCTCCCACAGGCTCTGTGCTCTAGGGAGCCCTGGCCTAGGCTGGCAGGTCAATTATAACCCTTCCAGAAGGCAGGCCGCCAGGAAGGGATTTGGAACTGGATTCCCACCCTGTGTGAAGGACCCTGCTGCTGCTGTGAGTGATGTGAGGGCAGGACTCGAGTCCATGGTGACTGCTAATGCCTTCGTTCATGGTCACTGGGCCAAGATGCAGGCCAAGGCAGTGCTGGGATGTGTGAAAATTAAAAAAGGGAAATCTCACTTAAAATAGAGCTGGGGGAAGCTCCCTGGTGGTCCAGTGGTTATGTTACTGAAAGGTATGCATGGGGGTCTGGCTGCTTGCCACTCAAAAGCCAGTAAACAGGCCAGGTTGGTAGAAATGAAAGTTTACTTTATTTCTGATGCTGGCAACTGGGGAGGAGGGTGGTGGACATCTGTCCAAAGACCAACTTCCCAGCTCCCCCCAACAAGCAGGGGGTGAGTGCATTCACAGACAGAGTGGCGGGGGTAGGGGGGTTACATGCAAAAACAGCACAGTCATCTCTAACAATCATCTTCAACTGGTCATCAGTGGTCTGACTAGCAGCATCTTGGTTGTTTTAGGTACAGTTATCTTCAGTTCTGGAATGCACTTGTTCCCATTTCTTTGCAGTCAATTCTCGGAATTGTGGCAGCTCAAGTCCTGGGTTCAGTCAGCTCATCATATAGTTAACTTCACCTGGTGTTTTGGTATCTATAAGACAGCTCACAGGACATGGCTCGGAAAATTATCTACAGCCCTTGAGAAAGAACTAAAGGTCCCTGACTATATTTAATGACTACATTATTATCGTTTGGTCTCCTTTGACTGTTTTCCTTTGTTTCAGCATTTCTCACTTCTCTGATTATTCTTGGAGTAAAGTTTTCCTCAGGCAAAAGGCAGGCAGAGAACAGGGTGGGGGGGAGGCAAGGACCAGGCGGGCCTTCTCTCTTTCAGTTAGGCACTCCATGTTTTCACTGCCATAGACAAGGTTGATCCCCCCGTCAGGGAACAAAGATCCTGTATGTGCGTGTTGTGGCAAAACACACACACAAAACCAAAACCAAACAAACATAACAAAAAGAATAAGTAAATAAATCAAATAGAGTTGGGAGGCCTTAAAGGGGACCTCTTGCCTACAGGGAGAAAGTACTTTGCATCTTTGCATCTGGGCTGCTTTACTTCCCACCCCTACCCCCACCCCGCAGGAGGAATCTCCTCTCTTCACCTGGCAACAGCCTAGCCAATGACAAGCCTCCACTGCTCGGCCAATGAGAAGCCGTCAGCCCTGAAGCCCTGCTTTCCTGCAATGGGCTTGGGAAGCAACCACTAGCTCCTTCCCCCTTTCGCTGTATCAGGTTCCTCTCCGCCACCCCCACCCCAGCCCTACGTTTGCCAGACTTGCTTGTGGTTTGGCCATAGCTTACACGTCTCAAATGCAGTTCCTCTGCTGTTCCTGAACGAACTCATTCTACTGATAAAATAACTGATAGGCTGTTTTATCCTCGAGGTTGGCAGAGGTAAGTGACTGTGCCACGTGGGCACCTGCCCTCTGTTAGCAGCCTCCTTTCTCTCCAGGAGGAGGCCCGTTGGGGGCAATAAAGCATGTGCTCACTTAGCCTAAGACCTGTTCTCTGTGGAGAGTCCAGCACGCCCAGGGCCTGGCGGGGGCTGCCCTCGGGGGCCGACAATGGACGGTGGAGGGGCTGCCATGGCTGGTCCCTCCCTGGATGCTCAGGAGGGAGTCCAGAAGAAAGGGGATGCGCTTCCTCCGCAGGTAAGGTGGTGGAGCTGGGGAAGCCTGACCCCAGGGGGGCTCTGTGGCAATGATGTTCTCCAGGCAAGAAAGATGGGCAGGTCATCGGGTGCTGGTCATTTTCCACAGCTGAAGAAAAGGAGGGCTGGTGAGCAGAAGGCTGCGGCAGCAGACCCAGTGGAGAGCCCGGGCCCTCCCGGGCTCCCGGATCGCAGTCCAGGGCCCAGAGCCCTTCTGCAGAAGGACCTGTGGACCTATTCCTCACACAGGCCCTGCACACCCACCACTAAGTGGGGGCGCTGGGGTCTGACGAGCACCTCACGGTGCTTCCCGCACCTGGGCCATCCCTGGAAGTCCCGAGCCGTGGGGGACACACTGCCAGGCCCCTCTCCCAAGCCTGCGTCTGCTGTTCACCCCTGCTCAAATGCCCCTGGGGGCCCCCACCATCTGCAGGAAGAAAGTCACTGAGTCCAAGGCTGGCATTCAAGGGTCCCCTACTTGAGGGCCCTTTCTGCCTTCCAAGGAGTCGGAAGGATCCCACCTTGGCACCTTACAGCCGGGCATCCAGATGCAGCTGGACACAAGGCCAGAGCAGAGTGCCAGTCAAGCGGCCAGCGACCGTGGTCCGAGTTGCCTCTCACTCCCGAGCCGGCGCACTGTCCTTGACAGGCCTGCTGGGAAGCTGCCCCCAGCCCATCACCTGTCAGGGCTCAGCTCAGGCGTCACACGCACCCCACCCTTGTACCCACCAGGCCTGCAGACCCACCTGTCACTGTCCCAACGTTCTGTAAAGGGGTCAAGTTCAAGTCTGGTCCCCACCCCCAGACCACACCCCTCCACCATGAGCTCCTAGGCAGCAGGGACCATCGGTAGGGTGGGCTTCTGAGCACCCACCCATCCCAGGCACGCGGCAGGCTTGGGGACACGACGTCCTGGACCGGAGCACAGGAGGCCTCAGGAGCTCTGGGTGGACCAGCCCGGCCTGGGCGCCATGTGCAGGGGCGGGGGGCGGGGGGCAGCAGATGGGGGCGGGGGAAGCCGGCCAGCAGAGAGGCCTGCAGGCTACTTCATGAAGACTTTGGGAACCACGCCCAGGACACTGGGCAGAGAGGCTCCCAGAAGCGTCCTTGGCTGCGTGAAGGAGGGGACAGCAGAGAGGGGCAGTGGTGGCGATGCTGGGGATGGGAGACAGTGACCTGGCCTCAGAGACAGAGAGGGCCCTGGGGAAGGAGCCGCAGTTGGTTAGAAAGCCTGGAGGCAGCGGTGTGGGCCAACCACCACGAGGCCAGGCTGCCATGCACCCCAGGGGGTTAGATGGGAAGGTGCCCCCCGCCTGAGCCCCGCTCACACCCTGCCCCCACCTGAAGTCCTCCACCCTAAGCAGCCCCTGCTGAGGCCATGGCCCGCGGGGGGCCGCCAGCCCTCCCTGAGGACCTTCTGGAGTGGGGGCAGCGGAAGCAGATGACCAGCCCTAAATGTGTGGACTGCACCCCTGTGTTTTGGAATACATTAGAATCCGTGAACAGAGGAAATCAATCAAGTGAAGCACCGTGTGGTTTTTAACCAGAACACACGAAATTAATTAAATAGACCATACTGTCGCTAAATAGAACTTGTATTAATTAGGGACATTGTTACCAAACAGGGTGGCATTAATGAAATAGACCATATTGTTACAGAAAAAGAACATACACCAATCAACCAGAGCACGGGGCTGCTGGTGGTCTGGGGAGGGGGCGGCCCCACAGGCAGCCTAGCCTCGGCCAAGGTCACTGAGCCGGAAGGGGAGACCCCTGCCTGGCGTGAACGTCCTGGCCGGGGCAGACCCAACATTGAGGTGTCACTTCTCCACAAACCCCCTAAACACGCCGGAATGAACCCCTCCCGCTGAAAAACTACCTATTGGGGGACAGTGTGTGTCGGGAGATCATGTTTTCCTCCACAGAAGTTAAACAAGAAATAAATCTGAAACATCCCCTCAAAACAGGGAGATGACAAGAGGTCATTTCTGAATGCCCCTCGGCCTCCTGTGACACCCCTCGGCTCCTTGGTGGACTCAGACTCGCCTTTCAGACCAGGACTTGGGAGGGCGAGGGTCCCGCCGTGGTCACGCCCCAGCAGGCACGAGCCCATGCTCCTGGCCCGGCCCAGCTGCGTCTGGGGCCCCGGGTGTGTGCAGAGCTCCCTCGAGCAGGACAAGCCCCGGGTGGGCGTCCCTGGATGCCGGCGGGTGGGTGCTCCCCGCTCCTGCCCACTCACAGCTGTGCCACGCAGGCTCCGGGAGGCGGTGTCCCAGACCTGACGTCGTTGATGTGGACTGATTCTGAGTTGAGACTGCATTTGCCGGTTCACGGATGGAAAGCTGCCTGTTATGTAAGAGTGAGCAGAGAGCCCCGATGCCACCCAGAAGTTGTAGGGCTGTAGGAAGTTTGCCCCTTGCCCCCTGCCTGGGCTGCCATGAGAAAGAGGGGGACAGTAAAAGATGCCTTTCTGGTTCTAGTCTAGAAATGCTTTCCCACCCACTGACTGCATAGGCGCAAACGTTGCAGACCACAGGGGAAGGTCTGACCTTGGCCTTCTGGGGGCTGGCCCAGTTCACGTGGGCCCCTCTAGGCTTTCGCATCACAAGTCCTCTGTCCCTGAACCCCCGCAGCCCTCAGCCCCGCCGCCTCTGATGGATGTCAGCGATAACCGGGGGACGCCCAGGCTGGACACAGGCATTGCCTCTCACGCCTCAAGGAATCACATTTCCCAATTGGTCCTGAGAGGGGATGTCCTGGGTCACCCCAGCGGTGCCCCAGCCCGGGGCTATAGGGGGTCTCCACCACCAGTGTGCTGGATCGGGAGAAGGAGTAGGCAACTCCACAAAGCCGCGTCTACATCCTGCAGTTTTCACACGCTTTTCAGTCCCAGGATGAGAGGGTTGGATGGCATCACCGACTCAATGGACATGAATTTAAGCAAGCTCCAGGAGTTGGTGATGGACAGGGAGGACTGGCATGCTACAGTCCATGGGGTCGCAGAGTCGGACACGGCTGAGCGAGTGAACTGAACTGAACTCTCAGCCTCACCCCTTTCAGGTCCAACGTGACAGTGGATTTCCAGGCTATCCCTCCCTGGGGAGCAGGGGCCACCTGGGGCCAGGCCAGGCTGGGTCCCCCCACAAGAGACACGGCCTCCTGGGAGGCTGCCATGCTTCCTTCAACTTAGAACCCACCCGATCCCTGCCTATCAGACGACCGCCCTGCCCACCCAAGTTCCCACCCAGGCCTGCAGGCCCGTCTTGGGGCCCTGTGCTCCCATCTGTGCAGGCACTAGGGGAGACTCTCACCGGAGGCCCAGGGGCCACGGGCCTCGTTCACCTGCCACCAGGTTCCTCCACGGCCCTCTGGAGCCCCTCTGGCCAGTCCCTGCCAGCCTTCAGCCCCTCCACAGGATCCTGGATACTCAGGTCCCCAGGCCACAGTACGGATGGGCACCCCACACCCCATTTGCCCGAATACTAATAAGTGAAGCCAGTAAAATGTTCAATAAAATGACTTCTGTCCTTCTGCCTTGACAAAATTCCCATAAAGCAACAAAATTGAAACAGAGCAAAAACTGTGGACTTTTCCTTTTTTTTTTTTTTTTGTGAAATAGACAAACACAGGGAATTCTCTGGTGGCCCAGTGGTTAGGACAGCATGCTTTCATTGCCAGGGGTCGGATCCAATCCCTGGTCAAGGAATTTGTATTCATACTTAGCCACTCAGTGGTGTCCGACTCTTTGAGACCCCATAGACTGTAGCCCGCCAGGCTCCTCTGTCCTTGTGGATTCTCCAGGCAAGATCACTGGAGTGGGTTGCCAGGCTCTCCACCAGGGGATCTTCCCAATCCAGGGGTCGAGCCCAGGACTCCCGAATTGAAGGCGAATTGTTTACCATCTGAGCCACCAGGGCACCTCAAACCACATGGCATGGCCAAAAAAATAGACAAACATAAAAATCACCTCGTAACCATTTCTTACGTGGAATTAAGCTATTTGGCAGCTGTCACCACTATCGGTCCACAGAACTTCCTGAACTAAAACTCTGTCCCCTTTAGACACTCACTCCCCATCCCTCCTCCCCTGGCACCTGCCCTTATACTTTTTGTCTCTATGAATTTGACTCCTCTAGGGACCTCATATTAGTGGAACAATACAGCATGTCTGGTTTATTTCACTGAGCATAATGTCTCATCTGGTCCCAACACTTCATGGCAAATAGATGGGGAAACAATGGAAACAGTGACAGATTTTATTTTCTTGGGCTCCAGAATCACTGCAGATGGTTGCAGCAATGAAATTAAAAGACACTTGCTCCTTGGAAGAAAAGTTGTGACCAACCTAGACAGCATGTTAAAAAGCAGAGACATTACTTTGCCAACAAAGGTCTGTCTAGTCAAAGCTATGGTTTTTCCAGTAGTCAAGTATGGATGTGAGAGTTGGACCATAAATACAGCTGAGCACCAAAGAATTGATGCTTTTGAACTGTGGTGTTGGAGAAGACTCTTGAGAGTCCCTTGAACTTCAAGGAGATCCAACCAGTCCATCCTAAAGGAAATCAACCCTGAATATTCATTGGAAGGACTGATGCTGATCCTGAAGCTGAATCTCCAATACTTTGGTCACCTGATGTGAAGAGCCGACTCATTGAAAAAGACCCTGATGCTGGGAAAGATTGAAGGCGGGAGGAGAAGGGGACAACAGAGGATGAGATGGTTGGATGGCATCACCAACTCAATGGACATGAGTTTGAGCAAGCTCTGGGAGTTGGTGATGGACAGGGAGGCCTGGTGTGCTGCATCCATGGAGTCACAAAGAATAAGACATGACTGAGCAACGGAACTGACTGAAGATCTCAAGGTTCATCCATGTTTAGTCGGTGTCAGAATTTCCTTCCTCTTTAAGGCTGAGTAATACCCTGTTGTAGAATGGGATTGTCCACATTGTGTTCATCCATCCATCCATCCATCCATGGCCGCTTGGCTGCTCCCATCCTTTGGCTGCTGTGAATCAGGCTGCTATGGACATGAGAGTGCAACTATCTATCCCAGCAGCTGCTTTCAGTTCTTTTGGATTTGTATCCAGAAGTGGAATTTCTGGGTCATATGGTAACTCTGTTTTTAATTTTTTGAAGAATCACCATACTGTTTTCCACTGCGGCATTTTACATCCAACAGACAGAGCACACAGATTCCAGTTTCTCCAGATCTTCATCAACACATTATTTTCTTTTCTGTTTGGTTGTATTTTTTTGAAGACTTTTAAAATTTATTTATTTTTGGTTGCATCAGGTCTCCGTTGCTACGTGCAGGCTTTCTCTAGTTGCTGGGAGCAGGGGCTACTCGTAGTTGTGGTCTGCGTGCTTCTTATCATGGTGGCTTCTCTTGTCTTGGAGCATGGGTGCCAGAGTTGTCAGGCTTCAGCAGTTAGCCCCATGGCATGTGGAATCGTCCCAGACTAGGGATTGAACCTGTGTCCCCTGCATTGCAAGGCAGATTTTTATCCACTGTACCACCAGGGAAGTCCTGTTTTTAATTTTTCGATGGCCATTCTGATGGGTGTGAGGTGATATGCCACAGTGAGTTTGATTTGCATTTCTCAGATATTTAATGACGTTCAGCATCTTTTCATGTACATATTGGTCATTTGTATATCTTCTAAAGCTGTGATTTTTATACGACCACCCGATAGCAAAATACCAAAACTGTGTGTTTTTGCTTATGTCGAGGGGCCTTGATGGGTCAACTATGACTGGATAACAGAAAAAAAAAATGCACGATTCATGAATGACTTATGTTATTTATGATAAATATCATAAAAGATAGTTGTTAGAAAAATAACTTTTCCTGCATTCATTTCAGCAAAATCTGTAATTATGTTTTTATAATTCAGATTTCCAGAATATTTGTGTTGGTTTTGTATTTTTTCTGATGCACTGCAGGACGTCAGTTCCCCTTCCTAGGGACTGAACTCAGGTCACAGCAGCAAAAGCCCAGAATCCTAACCATTAGGCCCCCAGGAAACTCCCTCTGTTGTATTTTCAATTTGAAGAAACTTTTCTCTGCTGAGGCAAAGGCAAACATAACTGTCAGTAAAATTCTTAGAGCAAATATTTAAAGTTGAAAAGAACCACAGATTTTATAGATCATGTTCAAATGTTATGGGGTTGCATACGACACTATTGTTATCAAAGAAAATATTACAAACTAATTTCATCATATTCATTGGAAGGACTGGTGCTGAAGCTGAAGTTCCCATACTTTGGCCACCTGATGTGAAGCGCCGACTCACTGGAAAAGACCCTGATGCTGGGAAAGATTGAGGGCAGGAGGAGAAGGGGACGGCAGAGGATGAGCTGACTGGACAGTATTGTCAGGTGGTGTATGTTCCTCGGTTCTGTCTCGTCACAACAGAGATTTGAAGTGACGGACATTAAAGCCCTCGGCGCGGCTCTCAGGTCTCGAACAGACCATGTTGTAGCTCTCAGACAAATCAGTGTTACAGCTCCGTGTTACAGCTCTATTTTATTTAGAAAATAGCAGGAGAATCCCACCTCCGTGACGGCACGACGAACCAAAGACATGAACCAGCGCGTGGTGGGGGGGCCGGGCGGGGCAGAGAGAGCGCGAGCCCTTCGGCTCCTCTTTTTGTATGTTTTCCCTCCCCCTGGGCCTGCCCTATGCAAACTGGCCTCAGCCAGGAGCGCTGTCTGTTCTACCTGAGGTCCTCACTCCGGTGCTCGGACATTCCTTTGACCTTCCTTTGTTCTATTTTCGTGGGCTTTTCCCTTCCTTGTCTTTTAGCCGCCACCATTTTGGACTCCTGTTTCCTATTCTAACTACCTAACAGCATCACTGACTTGATAGACATGAGTTTGAACAAGCTCCAGGAGAAGGTGATGGACAGGGAGGCCTGGCGTTCTGCAGTCCATGGGGTCGCAAACAGTCGGACACGACTGAGTGAACTGAACTGAACAGAATTTCATCATAGAAATCACTATAAGATAGTGAAGGAGGAAACAGACAGAGTTTGACTCTGTCTTAGGCCAGGCTGCGAACATTAGGCTACACGCATGGTCACCCTCCCAATGGACTCTGAATTTTGTGCCCGGAGTCTATAGAAATGGCATACCAATGGGAAACCAGACCCCCCGGATGAAAGAGCCTCAGGACTTGGACTTGGACTCTCCGTTGCCTAAAATAATATGCTAATTATCTCTGTAACAGAACAAAGTGGTAAATTCCATTATGTTTATCGGGATATGACCACAGTCCTATTGATAAATGTCCACTGTTTATCTAGTCTTGTGACACATGAATCATGGGTTAACTTTGATCATATCTCTCTTTTACCTTGTCCAGACTAGTTTCAAGGAATTTGGGGAGGTGGGTTTGAGCAAGTACACTTAGGGTATATCAGGTTTTCACAAAAACTGGTCGGGGTCCTTGGCTAAGAGGAGACTCTGCCTTGGGCCCGCCGGTGTGATAAACTGCACCCCACTATCTGGATTGTCCTGAGTGAGTTTATTTCCCAGAACACGTGGCTACAACAATAGCAAGATTTTCACCATCTCTTAAAACTACATCTAGCTTCATGTAGTATTTTTAAAGTTTTTATTAATACTTTGAATTTTCCATGTTAAGGTATTATTTTTAAAATACCAAAACTTACTCAATTTATTCAAATCTCTCTTCAATTGAGATTATTTCTTAATCTAAAATGACAGAAGATAATCTCTGTGGAGTTAATTAAATTTATTTTTATGTGACTCATCGCTATCATGCAAATGTTTTTATTTCCTTTTTCTAATTTCCTTGCATTTTACTAGGACACTATTTTTTTTGTTGCTTGGATCATGTGCATTTTCCTTTGATGAAGAAAAGCTATTTTCTCTGTAATCAAAAATTTTTTTTAATTTTTTAAACATGAAATAGTCAGTCTTCTTTAATATTTTTCAGTAAGCATTCCACATGTTATCAATAGCGTCAATGCCCCAGATGACTGAACAGGGCAAATCTGAAGTCAGCTTTGTTTTCCTCTGAAGACCGTGGCCGTCTGTACCTGAGGATATTCTGCTATTTCACTTAGCTCTTCTAATGCAGCTGAATCTTGTGTAAATTAAATCTAATTGCTTTAACAGCGCTTAATTGATGATCTTCTTGTGTTGTTGAGGGTGATTTTAAGGTCAAATGCGATACACGTTTCATGGAGATGTTCCATCTAGGGACAGGCTCAAAATCCATCAAGTATGGTTTTTGCCTTATTCTGAAGCATGGCGTCCCTATCGGCCTCCAGGAAGCCACGCCTCTGAGTAGTGAATTCGGACTCCAGGCCGGAGCTGGCACAAAGAGCCTTCTGGGTTTCAGGCCACAGTTCTGTCTTGTTTACTTTTTCTTTTGTACATCGTGATTCATGGTCTTCCCCTGGCAATCTTTAAAATTATTTAAATGAGGGCAAAATTGCTTTATTTGATTGCTGAAAACTTAATGGGATCTTCTTAAATAAACGCTTTGTGTCCAGGCTGCACCCTGCTGCGGGCGTGCAGTGAGGGTCCCACGTGGAGGTCAGGTCCAGCCCCACCTCCACATACGTGTGGAAGGACGTGGACGTTCCATGTGGCTGCTGAGGAGCTCCCAGGGAAGCTGCGGTAATGCTCTGCTGACTTCTCAGACCCTCCAGAAGAAGCGGGGATGGAAACAGAGAGGAAAGCAAGACAAATGGCTGTCGGCACTGTCTGAACATGGTGTTCATTATCCGAGAATCCAGGCGCCCACTCCATCTGCAAGGGAGAGTTTGACAAGCTTGCTACTTTGCATGCACACTCAGTCATGTCCAACTCTTTGCGACCCCAAGGACTGTAGCCCACCAGGCTCCTCTGTCCATGGGATTCTTCAGGCAAGAATACTGGAGTGGGTTGCCATGTCCTTCTCCATGTTACTTTGTCTTTTACCTTAATTGAAGCTCTTTCAATGTGGAGCATAAGGAGGAAAGAAAATGGGGCTTCCTTTACCTGGGGTGTTCAGTTCAGTTCAGAAGGAGGCAAAGGCTTCCACTCTCAAAGTAACAACAAGAAAATCCCAGGGAAAAAATTACACCCTGATGGCTCCGTGGTAAATAATCTTCCTGCAGGACAAGAACTGCAGGATTAGATCCCTGGGTCAGGGAGATCCCCTGGAGGAGGACATGGCAACCCACTCTCCAGTGTTCTTACCTGGAGAATCCCATGGACAGAGGAGCCTGGTGGGCTACAGTCCATGAAGCTGCAAAGAGTCAGACATGACTGAGTGACTTAGCAAGCATGCATGAGGACAGTAGGCCAGCTGTTGTTATTGTTGTTGGTCAGTCACTAAGTCGTGTCTGACTCTTTGTGACCCCATGGACTGCAGCACACCAGGCTTCTCTGTCCTTCACCATCTCCCTGAGTTTGCTCAAACTCACATCTATCAAGTTGGTGATGCCATCCAACCATCTCATCCTCTGTTGCCCCCTTCTCCTCTTGCCCCCAATCTTTCCCAGCATCAGGGTCTTTTTAAATGAGTCGGCTCTTCACACCAGGTAGCCAAAATATTGGAGCTTCAGCATCAGTCCTTCCAATGAGTATTCAGGGTTGATTTCCTTTAGAATTGACTATTTGATCTCCTTGCAGTCTAAGGAACTCTCAAGAGTCTTATCCATTACCACAATTCAAAAATATCAGTCCTTCAGTGCTCAGCCTTCTTTATGGCCCAACTCTTACATCCGTCCATGACTATTAGAAAAACCATAGCTTTGATTATATGGACCTTTGTCAGCAAAGTGATATCTCTGCTTTTTAATACACTGTCTAGGTTTGCCATAGCTTTCCTTCCAAGGAGTGTCTTTTAATTTCATGGCTGTGGTCATCATCCGGTAAATACAAGTAGACCAGCAGATACCAGATAACATTTATGAACTGAATTCTTGAGAAAGACAGCTCTTAATCAAGAACAGACATTCACGTTTATATATATTCACAAATATACAACTATGAATCACTTTGCTGTAGACTTGAAAGATTATAAATTGACAAGACTTCAATTAAAAAAGTAAACCAAAACTGATTTAACAGTGATGGTTGCACCACTCAGTAAATGGACTTTAAGAAATCTTTAGCGAATCCCCTGCTAGTCCAGTGCTTAGGACTCTGTGTTTCACTGCCGACGGTCCCGGCTCAGTCCCTGGTCAGGGAACTAGGTCTTGCATTCTGCAGCTAAGACCAGGCTCAACCAAAGAAATAAATAATAAAAATAAATTTTTAAAAACAGGCAGCAGGGGAACAGGAGGTGGAGGACTGGGCTGAATGTAAGCAAACAATGTAATTAAAGCCTTGTCCCAGCTCCAGGAACAGCTTGACTCCTGGAGGAATCCAAACGGTAGCTCCAAACCCAAACTGTGGAATGGCTCGTGTTCTGTGGGAAATAAGCAGGATGAAATAAAAACAAAACATTACGTATCAGTCACCCCTGTTCACCCACATACAGTGTCTGGAGTGGAGTTAAAAATTACAAAAAGTGTAAAGCAGCAGAAAAATTTGGCCAAAAACCAAAAGAAAACACAATCAAAAGATATAGACCCCAAATGATCCAGGAATTGAACTTAACAGACACATCATGTAAAAAGATGTTATGAGTATGCAGAAGAGTTACAGACAAAGAGAAATAATAGACATGGGGTATTTTGGAAGACAAATGGAAACTAAAATCTCAAAAGAAACTCAATCACTGAAAACTACAATATCACAGTATCTGAAATGAAAAACTATTGGCTAGGCTTCTAGACACTGAAAAAGAAAATTTCAGTCAATTTGAAAACAGATCAGTCTGGATAATCCAAACTAAATCACAAAGAGGGAAAAGAGATTGAGTAAGAGGAAAAAGAGTACTGTAGCCTATGGGATAATACCAAGTGGCAGGACGAATCTGTAATTGGAGTCACAGAAAGATAAAATGGGGGAAATATCTTAGAAGAAATAGCAGCCAAATTTTTCTCAAATTTGGTTTTTAGAAAATCAATCCATAGACCCCCAAATTCAACACACCTAGACACAAACTGTTGAAAACAACAACAACAACAAAAAAAAAAACCCTAAAAAGTTAGAAACATCTAGAGGGGAAAAAAAAAGAATACATACATTACCACCACAACAAAAATGAGTGAGTTCTTATCAGAAACAAGGGAAACCCTAAGACAAAAAGAAAGCAACATTTTATTTTATTTTATTTTATTTTTTTAAAAGAAAGCAACATTTTAAAAAGACTAGGCACAAAAGCTGTCAACTGATAGGTCTAAATCCAGTGAAAACAGCCTTGAGAAATAAAGGCACAGTAAAAGGCGTTTTCAGGTAAACAGAAGTGACTCTAAACACGTGTTGTAAGAAATGCTCAAAGACTTTCTCTGGCTGAAGGGAAATGATGAGAGACGGAAACTTGGATTCACACAAAAGCGCAGCAATGGTAAATACGTGCATGAAGGAAAAAGATCTATTTCCCCTCCTTTTTTCATTTCTTTAAAGGACAATTGAACATTTAAAGCAAATATAATGACAATGGTTTATGAGGTTTACAGGAGATATGCATGTAAGTTATGCAAAACAGTCGCAGAAAGAATGGGAAAGGAAATGGAATTTTATGTTGAAAGGTCTTTACATTACACATGAAGTAGTATAATATGATTTCAAAGTAGAATGAGGTAAATTAAGGATACATAATTCAGAATATTGTAGCTAAAAACCCAGTGGAAGAGACTTCCCTGGTGGTCCAGTAGCTAAGGCTCTAAGCTCCCAACGCAGGGGGCCTGGGTTCCATCCCCGGGTCAGGGAACTAGATCCAACAGGCTGCAACTAAGAGTTAGAATGTTGCAATGAAGATGGAAGATCCTGCATTCTGTGACTAAGACTCTGTGCAGCCAAAGAAGTAAATATTTTTTTAAAAAGCAAACAGTGGGATGGACTTGCCCAGCAGCCCAGTGGTTAAGGCTTTGGCTTTTAACGCCACTGGTGTGGATTTGCTTCCTGGTTGGGGAGCAAAAATCCCACCTGCCTTGAGGCCAAAAAACCAAAACATAAAACAGAAGCAATATGGTAACAAATTCAATAAAGAATTTAACAATGGTCGACGTCAAAAAAAAATCTTAAAACACAAAAACTCAATGGAGGAGACAATTTTTTTTTTTTTCGTTTTAAATCAGTTAATCCAGAAGAAGGCAAAAAAGGAAGAAAAAAAAAGCAAAGAACAAATAGGACAAATAGAAAACAATTAGTAAGATTATAGGTAGACTTAAATCTACAATATCCCTAATTACATTAAATATAAATTGGCTAAACATTCCAATTAAAAGGCAGAACATGTCACAGTGGATTTAGAAAAAAAATGCTATATTCTAGTTTAGCAGAGACACAGTTTAAGTAGAAAAACACATTTAGATTGAAAGTGAAGAGATAGAAAAAGAAATACCATGGGAAAATAGTCATGAGAAAGGTGGAGTAGCTGTATATTCAAATATTTGAAGCAAAATTGTGAGAACTAAGAGGAGACAATAATAATAGACAAATAATAGATTTATAATTTAATATTCCAACGTTTGTCTATCATAAATTGATGAAAAATCAAAAAGAATCAGGGAGTATATAAAAGATTTGAACAACACCATCAATCTAACCTAATTAATGTGAGTAGAAGAGTACCCCCATCCGCTACAGAATACAGATTGTTTTCAAGTGTACATTGAACATTTTCCAAGAGAGAACATATGCTGAGCCATAAAATAAATCTTGTTAATTTTAAAGGATTGAAGTAACACAGCACACATTCTCTGACAGCAGAAATCAATAGTGATGCCTAGAAAATCACTCAGTTTTTGACAATTAGGTAACACACTTCTAAATAATCCAAAGGTCAGAAAAGAAATCACAAGGGAAATTATAAAAAATATTTTAACTGAACTGTTAAAATCTCAATATACTAAAAATTGTGGTTTCAATTTTAAGGGTTTATAATAGAAAAAAGTGATTTGAAAGTCATGATCTAAGCCTTCTGTAGGTGTGTGCCCACATGTGCTCCATTGTGACCCCACGGACTGCAGCCCGCCAGGCTCCTTTGTCCACGGAATTTCCCAGGCAAGACCACTGAAGCAGATTGCCATGTCCTTCTCCACGGGATCGTCCTCACCCCGGGATCAAACCTGCATCTGTTGCATCTCCTGCACTGGAAGGTGGGTTCTTTACCAGCTGAGCCACCAGGGAAGCCGATCTAAGCCTCACATTAAGGCAAAGAGGCGAAAAATAAAGAACAAACTAAACCAAAAATAAATGAAGGAAATGGATTAAATGGAGGAAGGAAGTAATAAAAATACAGGTAGAAATTAATGAAATACAAAAGAGCCAAACCACAGGGAAAACAAACAAGAGAGCCAAAAGTTGGTTTTTTGAAAAGATTAGTGCAATTTATCAAAACTTAGTAAGACTAATGAAGACAGAGGGAAACATAAACTACTAATACAATGAATATCATTACAGAGCCCACAGATAGCTAGTAGAGAGTAAGAAAGTAGTTGGTTTAACATTTGAAACTCAACCCTTGTGATTCACCACATTATCAAAATAAAGGGGAAAAAATCTTGCAATTATCTTAACGAATGCAGAAAAAGATTTGTCAAAATTCAATACCCATCTGTGATTTAAAACTCTAAACAAACTAAAAATAGACGGGAATTTCCTCAATTTAATAGAGTACAGGTTTCCTGCTTTTTGCCTTTCACACTGGCGAAAAGTCCATACTTAGACTGCAAGGAGCTCCAACCAGTCCATCCTAAAGGAAATCAACCCTGAATATTCAATGGAAGGACTGATGCTGAAGCTGAAGCTCCAGAACTTTGGCCACCTGATGAGAAGAACTGATTCATTGGAAAAGACCCTGATGCTGGGAAGGATTGAAGGCAGGAGGAGAAGGGGGGCGCCGAGACTGCGATGGGTTCCCGTTGCTTCTCCAGGGGATCTTCCCGACCCAGGGATCGGACCTGAGTCTCCTGCATTGCAGGCGGATCCTTTACCGTCTGAGCCATGGGAAGAGCCCTAAAATTTCCCCAAAGGGAGAGCTATACCCTGTTCAGAAATGCCCAGATTCAGTATTGATTGGTAACAAGTCACTGTAGATCAATAGATCAATGCCGTCTCAATAAAAAATTTCAGCAAGCTTCTTTGGGGAACAAATAGACAAGCTGAGTTAAAATTTATATAGAGATATTAGAGACCTATAGCAACCAAAGCAACTGTAGAAAGGAAGAACACAGCGGGGAGAGTCGCACCGTCGGACCTCAAGACTTTCTATGAACCACAGCCAGTTATCAAGATAATGTAGACACTCGGCCGGCAAAGTGAATGGAGTCTAGAAACACTCGTGCTCAGCGAATTGGTTTTTGACAAAACACCAGAAAACTTCAATGGGGGAAGAAAAAGACTTTTAATAAATGGTGCTGGGATAACTCAATAATCATGAGAAAAAAATAAACCTTGATCTCTTCATCGCATCACGCACAATAATTGATTTGAGTTAGGTCAACGATCCAAACATCATCACAGCTGCTAGAATATGATCTGGGAAAAGAAATTCATGGCTTCAGTGAAGAGTTCTTAGGCCACAAGAGCTCTGGCTATACAACAAGAAGAATGGTAGATAATTTTGATTTTGTTGTTGAGTCACTCATGTCCAACTCTTTGTGACCCCACAGAGTGTAGCACGCCCGGCTTCCCTGTCCTTCACCATCTCCTGGAGTTTGCTCAAACTCATGTCCATCGAGTCAAAACAAATTCTCTGCCCCCCTCCACGCGCACCACTAACTCACACTCTCCAGGACGGCGGGGTCGCAGGTCTGAGCGGACCCACACCAGCCCTCCGCTCCGGAGACGATTGAACGCTGACCCCACGCAGGAGAAGACTGTGGGGCCCCGGGCGGCAGTGCTGAGAGGAGAGACGTGTGGGTGAGCACGGGGCGCCCAGGCCCTCAGAGGAAGCCCTCTCTGTGGTCCAGGCTGCGGGGTCGTGGTGGGTGGGCTCTGCCTGGGGTGGAAAGGAGCTCAGAGGCAAGCATGGGCGCTGTGGGCTGGGCTGACCAGGCCCGGACTGCACTTTCAGGGGGCTTGGGGCCCCAAGTCCAGGGTGCAGGCTCCACCCCGACTGGGGTGGGCAGGCCCACTCTGCCCAGCTGCCCATCGGCCGCCCCCCACCTACCCTGCACAGAGGCCCACAGCCCCCGCCTCCAGCCGGGGAGCATTACTATTCTTGGCTGTAACCTAAGCAGCTGCCCATTAAAATTCCATTAGTTTCGAAGGCCTGAGCTGCAGTTGATATTTCTAATTATTGTGAAATTAAAATTGTCCCTATAATTTAAGGATAATTGCAGGAGATGCCAGCTGGCACCCTGGGGAGCCACACTGTTCCCAGAGAGCTTGGAAAGTCTGGTGAAAGTTCTCTGAACACGGAAAGACCAAGGCGTTTGGGGAAATGAGGTGGGGGATGGAGGGGGTCAGGCACGAAGCTGGAATCTAGATTTCAACAGTAACAGGCGGCCATGAGCTTGTGACCTGGAGGTGGGCGGGGGCAAGCGGCTGGGGGGTCGTGGCCCCCAGACCCCAGGCAGGCGGAGCTGAGGGTTTGTTGGGAGGAGGATGGAGCCGTGGTGAGTGAAGAATCAATCAGCCGCGGGGAAGGGGGGAGAAGATGCCGGTGTCAGAGGAGAAGGGGGCGGCAGAGGGTGAGAGGGCAGGATGGCATCATCAACTCGGTGGACGTGAACGCGAGCCAACTCCGGGGGACGGTGGAGGACAGAGGAGCCTGGTGGGCTGAAGTCCATGGGGTGGCAAAGCGTCGGACACCGCTGTGAGGCTGAACAGGGACAAGTAAGCTGGGAACTTTCTGGAAGCTGGTGGAAAGCTCTCGGAGTGAGGTCCGCCTTGAGGGCATTCTGTGGACATGACATGAAGTGGCAGCTGGAGCAGGAGGGGGCAGGGTCTGTGTTCCCGCCTCCCCCACCCCCACAAGTGCGGCCCTCTTGGCCAAGAGGCCCAGCCGGGCTCCCCAGGGCCCGCCCTGCATCCCGGCCAGGGACCATCTGCATGTGCGGTGAGGGGGCCTCGGCCCGAGGACCCCGCGAGCCCCTGGGGTCCTGGACAGGGCTACCCCTCCCGCCCTGGCCCCCACACCCCTGTGCCCACCGGCTGGCCCTACTGTGTGTCAGCCCCTCTCATGCCGGCCGCTCCGAGGGCAGGACAGTGCCAGGTTACTCTGGGTCCCCACGAGGGTCCCCGCGGCGGGTGCCCAGGGAGCTGTGGGAAACGGAGGGCCTGTGGCCTGGGGCAAGACAGCCCAGTGCATCACTGCGGTCTGAGGACCGCAGCACCCACGAGGAGGCCTGCGTCAGCCTGGGTGACCGGCCACTTCGCACCATCTGTGCCGCAGGCTGGAGGCGTAGCCGACTCCATCTTCCTCCTGGGCCTCGCTCGCCTCTCCCCAGGGCTCAGTCGTCTTCCTCGCCGCCCCCACCCCGACCCCCCAGGGCTGCTATTCCGCCCGCGTGTGGTCTGCCCGCCAAGGTGGCCGGGTGACAGCGTGGCCCCACTATCCCCACGACATGACCTGGGTCACTGGCTTTCCGGCCTGCAATGGGCAGACCCTGGTGACCCCTTCAACCCTGCTCAGCTGCCCCCACTCAGCCAGCGCACTGGTCTAGGGGCAGCCGTGGCCAGGACCCCTTTCCCTTTCTGATACTAAATTTGCTAAAAGTTGAGCTAGGATAGAAATGGGGCTTCCCTGGTGGCTCAGTGGTATAGAACCTGCCTGCCAATGCAGGAGACTCAGGTTCGATCTCTGGGTCGGGGAGATCCCCTGGAGGAGGAAATGGCAACCCACTCTAGTATTCTTGCCTGGGAAATCCCATGGACAGAGGAGCCTGGCTGGCTACAGCCCACAGGGTCACAAAGAGTCAGACACGACTGAGTGATTGGCCAGTAACAAGGCTACAGATGACACTGGCATGGGATGGAATTTTATTTCTCTCTCATATGAGAAGCCAGGCCCAACAGCAGCAGCATAGGGCTGGCAGGCCCCAGGGTCCACAGTCTCCCTCCTCTGTTGGGCTGTGATTCTCATCCTCAGGGTGGCTTCATGGTCCTGGAGGGCTGCTGGAGAGCCAGACATCGTCTCCATGTCCCCTATGGTGGGGCCAGAAGCACAAGAGAGTGGGGAAAACGTGAGGAAAAAACCCACATATCTGCCTGTTCCTTTCTTAGGGAGGTTTCCCAGAATTTGCACCCAACTTCCTCAGATGCCTTGTCACCCTAAATTGCAAGGGACTTTGGTCAAGTTTAGTGGGAACATTGCTGCCCAGAATAATATAAGCGTTTTGTTCCCGGGAAGGGAAGAATGGGTACTGACGGGCCTTTAGCAGGCTCTGCCACAAGGGAAGGTCTTCGGTTCACTGTAACAGGGAAAAACAAAACCTGAATCAAGCTTGACACCAAACATCAGAGATTGGAATAAAAAACCGGGGTCTGTCCTGAGCTCCGCCAGGGCAGGGACACAGCATTGCAGCATCTGAGCCTGAGCAGGGGCCCAGAACAGGCTATGGAAGCAGTTCCCTGATGACTCACACGGCCGGTTACACCGGGCCAGACAGACCGGAACAGCTGAGCCGGCCGCATCTCTCCTGCTGCGCTGCGGCCCCTGACCCTGGTCACCTCTGACCCCCATGGCCCTCAGAGCATCCCGGCCGCCCCTTCACTTCACTGACCCTAAGTAACCCTCCCCGCTCTCTCACAGCCTCACCCTGGACCCTGGACCCTGGACCCTGGGCCGTGGATGGGGCGAGGGTTTGTGGCAAGCATGGTTCTGATGGAACATCGAGAGCGCAGTGTCCGGAATCCGTCTCAGAGAAGGGCCCCCAGGGGCTCCCGGAGGGCGGGTGGGCGGGCCGGGCTGGAGACGGAGCACGGGCATCCCCACGGCGGCCGGGGTGCCGCCTGGCTTCTTCTCGGGGTGCGGGAGGAGGGGCCCTGGGGGCCTCGAGGGCAGTGGCCCCACAACACCTCGGTCCAGGCCCTTTCCTGCCCTTTAATGACTGTGCTCACCTTTCCTATCCGTTGTCATCCATTTAGAAGCACTCGGAGCGTTACACAATTATACACTTGTTAGGAACAGGATCTCCCGCATGTCTGTATTACAAGACTATAGAAAAAGGCAATTTTATACACTTATGTCATCTGTTCATCTAGTCGGGTTTTCTTTTAGGTTTCCTGGTCTTACAACCACACCGTCTGGCAAAGAGAGAAAGTACTGCATCTCGCGATCCCGATTTCTACACTGATCGCTTTGTCCTTGGCTGAGCGGGCATAGCGCCGGCAGGGACCCGCCATGCTCCGGGGGTGCTGGCCATCAGCACCGCGGTGACCGAAGAAGCCGGCACAACCTCGCCACCCACAGGGCCTCGAGAGCAGGAAACGGGCCCTGTGATGGGGGGTGGGGGTGGGGGGCGGTTGGGAGGGGTGGCCCTGGCCCGGTCTGTGAGGCAAACCCCACCCCGGGAAGGCTGGCGGGAGGGTCTTCACTGCAGGCCAGGCAGCACACGCCCATGGGGTCAGGAAGGGGTCTGTGGGAAGGGCGGCAGCTCCCAGGGGCCCCACGAGGGCCTGAGACCTAGGCCCCCCGGGTCCCTGCGCCAGATGCTGCTGCCTGCCTGGCCCCCGGGGCCCCATGTGCCCTGGTTCCCGCCGCGGCCCCGGCCACCCGCCTCTGACATGGCCCTGCGTCCTCCCCTCTGGTCATAGGCCAGCAGCAAGCACGCTCCTTTCCCTTCAGAGTGTCCTCGACAAGCAGAAGAAACCATTCATCCTACGAACTCTTGGCCCCTGAGTCCACTCAGGAGTCCCCCGAGTCTCCCTACCGTGAGACAAAACGCAAGCACACCCAAAGCCCTTCCGTTCCGGACCTAAGTGAGAAGGCTGTGTGGGGAAGAGCACGTGTGCCGTTGTTTGAGTCGCCGGCTGAAATATACATATATATACTTTAAGGGAACAACTTTGATTTCGGCTGTACTGGGCCTTCATTGCTATGAGGGGGCTTTCTCTAGTTGTGATGCGTGGGGGCTACTCTCCCGCTGGGGTGGGCGGGCCCCCACTGCGGAGGGCTCCCACAGGCTCCAGGGTTCAAAGGCTCAGCGGTGCACCGGCTTAGCCCCCTTGCAGCCTGTGGGATGGTCCCGGACCAGACATCGAATCTGAGTCCCCTGCACTGGCGGGCGGATTCCCAGCCTTTGGACCCCCAGGGAAGCTGTGGAACAATGTCTTCCTTGAAAGGAGGGCTGACAGAAGGTCTGATTAATCAGACCTGTGTGCCTGGGAGACGCTTCTTTGAAGATGACAAAGTGAGCCTGTCCCTTCAAGGAAAACTGATGGTGCTTGTGACCAGTGATGAACTTCAAGCTTTCATCAAAGACCGGGATTTTGAGAAAACTTGCACCCACCACCAGGAGCTTGCCAACTCACCAAACTACAGATGTTTTAGCTGAGACTGACGGTGAATTCACACCGGGACACTTTGACCAGGACCATCGACTCGGGGCAGACCTGCATGCTTGGTGACCGCTATCTTCCAAATGCCCAGCCTGTGACGTCACAGCCACAAGTGTGGAAAAGATTGGTCCGGGTGTAGAATGGACAGACGGATTCCTGGGAGACAGTGGTGAAAGCTCATTGATAGGTTTTCAGATTCCACTCGGTAACCAGACCGCCAGGAACCACCGTGGTCGAGTCTGGGTGTCGTCAGAAAGAAGAACGCCCGTGACCCGCAGGTGTTGTTGAAACCTCCCCTTCTTTTCCAAACATGTATCCACATGAGGTGCGATTTCCCAGATTCCCTCACTTTCCAACCAAGCCATGTCCCATAGCGGCCGCTGACCGCTCTTAGGCCAGAGATTTGAGGAAACATGACACAATGCCACTCTTCTCGCTAAAACTCCTTGTTTAGGAAAACATGTTTTCCATGCAAGCAGTACTTGTGTTACCACTGTAATGAGTTTATTGCTATCTTGAAACGTACATTTCTAAATCTTAGGTTTAATTTCTTAATTTCTACTTTTTAAAACAAGTATTTTTATTTGGCTGCACCGGGTCTCAGTTGCAGCATCTGGGATCTAGCTTCCTGACCAGGGATCAAGCCCGTGCTCCCTGCGTTGGGAGCACAGTCTTAGCCACCGGACCACAGGGAAGTCCCTGCTGTGTGATTCCATCCGTCCTTCCTGGGGGGTTTCAGGGTGTGACGACCCTGAAGGGTTGCGTGCCTGTCAGGGTTCGGGCCAGAGCCTCGAGTTCCACCGGGCCAGGGCCCATTGTTGGTTGAACCAGTGAGTTCTCACGCTGGTGTCTTCTCTAAGAGCTAGAAATTCATCAGGCAGCCCCAGACGGCGGCCCTGGACCCGGGGCGCCTCCAGGCTGACCTCTGCGGCGGGCGGGCGCGAGAAGCAGGCGCGGGCACCATGTGCCCACCGGGCAGCTGGTTCACACGGCAGGGCTCCACCCCCTTCACCCCGCAGCACAGTCCAGCCCCAGGCAGGAGGGTCCAGAGTCCAGCTCGTGCTCTCTGGGGGGGGGGGAGGTTGGGGGGGGCCCAGGTGGGCAGTCCTGCCAGACCAGCTCCACCCAGCCCCTCCCTCCTGGAGGCAGGCTTCAGACTGGCCTCCGCACCCCTGGGGGGACCTGGAGTCTGACACCGGCTGAGTCCTGGTCACTACCTGGCTGCCCTCAAAGGCCACGGGAGGGTTGGGTGCGCTGGTGGCCGTCACACCAGGGGGTCTGCTGCAGCCTTACGGCAGGGCCCAACTTCCACTCCCCACCCCTGAAACACCAGAGGGAGCGTGTCTAGACAGTCACCTGCCACTCGCCCCCACCCGCCGCGTCCCCTCAACCCTGCTGATTGGGTCAGCGACTTGCCCGTCCCGGGAGGAGCAGACATTCAGTGAAAGGTCCCTCCACCGGGCAGAGCCACAGGGACCCTGAGACAAAATCAGGGCCACGGGACCAAGGACCGTGACGGATGCTCTGTGCAAACAAGCAGGCCCTCAGACAGGTTTTCTTGCCCAGGTTTTCTCTAGGCAAGAGCGTGAATGACCCCACTGTCCCTACAGGTAGAAGCCACAGCCAGCGGCCGAGTTGTCTGTTCTTTGTGACTTGCCGGCCTCTCACTAGACGCCTGCCTGAGCTGAAAGTCACATGGAAGTGTTTCCTCTCCACTAGTTGCATGGTGTCCTCAGAGCTATGGAGTGGCCACGACCCCAGCCATGTCCCGAGTGAGACTCTGAACGAAGCTCGGTTCTCAGCTCCCCTGGGGGCCTCCCTTCACCGGCCACCTGGGCCCAGTGACTCAGGAGGAACTGGGAGGGGGGGCGGCGCTCTGGACAGGCTCTCTCGCCTGTAGGCCCTGACCCCACCCCAGCCCCTCTCCCTCCTGGGAAGGCAGCCGGCTCCCTGTGCGCCCCAGCTGTGTGTCCAGCCCCTCCGGGCCCTCAAGGCCTGCAGGTAGCCCTGCCTTCCCAGTGTTTTCACACCTGCTGCTAGTCTGCCCTTCCACGTGTCAGCTCCTGAGATCAGCGGGCTCTCCCACCTGTCCCGAGTTGATAGATGTCACAGGGCGGGGTGCACAGGCAGGATCATCGTTTTTATTGAGCTGTTGCTGATGGGGGTCCAGAGGCCCCACGTCCCGGAGTGGGGGGTGGGGTGGTAGATAAAAGGCCACTGGAGGGCGTCCGGCCCCCTGGGGTCTCAGAGCCAATGCAGGCCCAGCGAGGGGGCACCTGCGCGCACACCTGCCACGGAGCCGCCTCTACCTGCGTCGTCTTCGGAGGGACGGCCGGCTGCCTCCCTCCATGCCCAGCCATGAGCCCTGCTCCCAGAAGTTGTGAAATTAACAATAGCCGCTTCCAGTACCGTCGACACTGACAACACTGGATGGCAGATTCCAGGCGTTCCAGGGGAGCCGCCCTGCAGTGACCCGGAGTCCTGGGGCCAGATGTCCAGGGACGGCCTTTACGCCGGGGTCCCCCAGCCCGAGGCGGGTTAGTCTGTGGCCGGGAGTGGCCGCAGGGGCGGGGCCCTGGCTGTTCCGGGGCGTGGCCCAGGTCGGGGCGGGGCCGTTCAGGGGCGTGTCCCAGGCTGGGGGCGTGGTCCAGGACGACGCTGTTTCAGGGGCGGAGCCCAGGCCGGAGGCGGGGCCTTTCAGGGGCGTGGCCCAGGCCCGGGGCGGGGCCCAGGCCTGGGCCTTTCCAGCTCGAGGACCAGGGGCGGGGCCCAGGCTGGGGGCGGGGCCCGGGCCATTCCGGGGGCGGGGCCCGGGCGGCCTAGACGCCGGACTTGGCGATGATGCGCTCTAGCAGACTCATCATTCGCTCCTGCAGCTGCAGGCTCTGGGCCTGCAAGACGCTGTGCTGGTCCAGCGCGCGGCGCACCTCGCGGCACGTCTCCTCCAGGGCGCGGCTCAGCCGGCGCTGCTCCTCCAGCAGGGCCTCCAGCAGCCGCAGCTTCTTCCTCTGCAGATGGCTGCCCTGCCCCTTGCGCTTCTTCACGGGCCGCTCCTCCGATCTGGAAGGACAGTGCAGTGTGGGGACGGCTGGGCACGGGACCTCGGGCCCTGCCTGACCCTCCCGGCCGTCCCCGGACACTCGGGGGGCCGGGCCCTCCCTGTCATGACAGCATTCCCACACCCACTGAGCTGGGTGGGCAAGGGGTGCTCATGGTGGGGGAAGAGGACACCCAGAGAGGGATAGGAAAAGGGTGGGTGGGAGGGCCTACAGGGCAGACACCACCAGTTTGGGCCAGCCTCCAGCAGATAGGGCCCCTGCCTCCTGGCAGCCTGGAAGGGGCCAGCACACCTGGGGGTGAAAAGACAGGGACTGCAGGCCACGGGCAGGGCCGTAGAGGCCGGGCTCCCCTCTAGGTGAGGAATCTCTCCAGGGTCAGGGCTGAAGGCATCCGGGCTCTCTGCTGTGAGTGGGGCCCCCAGGGGTGGCAGGGAGCTGCCAGACGCCCCCAGGCCCTGCCTGACCCCAGCCTAGGCCCTCTGCTTCTGTGCAGGATTGTGGCCCAGCCACCCTCGGGGGCAGAGAGCAGAGCCTGGGCTCTGGAGGGAGAGGGGCCCCGTGGCCCAGCCTGGCACAGCACCCGGGCAGCCATCAGTCTGGGAAGTAGGTTCAGCCCACGGAAGCAACTGTCCGCCAGCAGCAGATCCCCTGAACCCCAGCCTGGCCACCAGCAAAGGCAATTCTGTCGGGGGTCTTCACTGAGAAACCACCCCCACCCAGGGAAGGGGCACTGAACAACCAGGCAGCAGCCCCCAGATTGTGGGTGTCAGACTGGAGGGGCCCCTGAGGTGCCTTCCTCACCCCACCCCCAGCAGACGTAAGACTGAGCTTGGGGGAGGCAGGACCAAAGCGCAAAGCTACACTCTTCCTGGTCTCTTCCTGGTCAACTCCTATTCACCCGTGAAAGCCCAGCCCAACGTGACCTCCTCTCACTCCCCAGCCCCACACCACACCTGTCTGAGGGGGGATCTTGAGATGGGGTCAGCTCAGGGCTGTCAAGATGCCATGGATGGCAGGGGGGCTGGGCCCCCACTGCAGCCAGGCTCCAAGGACACTGTGCAGGCTCAGCCTGACGCCCCCTCCCTGGTTTTGAGAGACTAGCCAGCCCGGCAAGGCCAGGGAGAAGGGGGCCCCAGGGCATGGTCTGCTTGGGGTGGGGGAGCTCGAGAGCCAGACACCGAGGAGAGGGCAGGAGGCTCGCCTCTGACCCCCAGTCTTCGCCAGAGAAGGTCCTGATTTATCCCCATTTTACAGACGGAGACCGAGGCCCAGAGAGATCACGGACTTTCCACACAGTTGAGCAGCGAGGGTGCAGGAGACATGCTTGGGCGGCGAACATGACGGCCCAGGCCTCGGGCCCACCTGCCTTCCTGTCTCTGGCCTCCCTGTCCCGGAGGTGTGTGTGTGCTGCCTAGGCCTTTGCAGCCGGCCCTGGGTGGCAGAGGTTGCTGCCGCCAGGACGGCCGCCTGAGCCGTCTCGGGGGCAGGTGGTGGGGCAGGAGGGGGGCGCGCACACACCTGAACTTAAGGGACAGTAAGCTGGAGGAGCTGTCGGAGCCGTCGTCCTGGAAGCGGCCTTCGTAGGAGCACTGGTTATACGGTAAGTACAGAGGGGTGGACTTAGCAGACGGCGACAGGGACGCCTCGGTCTGGGACGTGGAGGGCCCCGGCTGCTGGCCGTCCGGCAGTTTGCCATCACAGGACTCGGGGACCTTGGCCAGAATCCTATCAATGGCTAGGTAATAGGGCCAGTCAGGCGGGACGGACTCGCTATCTGTCATGCATTTTAATTTCCTGAAACGAGAGACACAAGAGCCAAGGGTGAGAAACGGCTGCTCCTGGCCCTGCCCGCCCGGCCCCTCTGCAGAGGGGCGCTCAGGGGCGCTGGACCCAGGGAGCCACATGGCATGGGTGTGGGCCACTCCCAGCCAGACAGGCCTCCCCAGAAAAGTGGGCCAGGCGAGACCAGGTCAGAAAGAGGTCGGGCTCGGGACCCTACATGGCTGTGGGTGTCGACAGGACCCACAGGCCCCAGTGTCAGGCTGGCATCTCGAGCTGACCCCTACGAGTCCTCTCTGCTTTTCTGGAGTTTCTAAACTCTCTGCAATGAACAAACGCTGCTTTTTAATAAGTCAATCAGCAATAAGAACATATGTGGTATAATACCAACATAGGAGTAAGATGTGATGTAATGTGTAACACGAATGTCGGATGAGGTCAGGTAACAAGCTGTCCCTCTGAAGAGGACGCCCTGCAACAGGAGCTCAGGCGGGATGAGTGCATGCCTCAGCGGTAGCAGCTCTGCGTCCGCGGCTCATCTCTGCCGCTGGCTGTGTGAGCGTGGACGGGTCCATTAACCTCTCTGAGCCTCATGTCAGTAAAATGGGGATGATCCAAGTCGTGCTGGGAAGACTGGAGCAGACAACGCCCAGTGCCTGGCGAACAGCGAGCTGTCCAGATGACATTCTTGGTACCGGGGGCAGGGGGGGCGCCTGACGCCCCCAGCAAGGGTCTGCATCTGCCTACAGTGGGCCTGCGCCCCTCCCAGGCCCTGAGTCCTGCCCTCCCCTGCAGACAGGCCCTGCGGTCCCTGGGCCTCGGCTGTCCCCTGGGAGGTGAGGGAAGGGGAGATGCGGTCATAGTGCAGGCCCCGGCCAGGCGACCAAAGGGGCCACAGTGGGGTGGGCGTGGGCTCTCTGCCTCCCGAAACCCAGGGTCCTGAGACCCTGGCCACCACTGGCAGCCCCTCCACATTCCTGGCCCTTGCTCCTCCCACTCTGGGGAGGACTCTGAGTGACAGGGTCCCCCACAGCAAAGTGGCTCCTGTCTCCCGACAGGGTGCCTCGAGATCAAATCCCTGCCGGGGTGTGGCCACAGGTCACCCTGGTCCCTGGAGACATGCCGACCATCTGAAAGCATTGCCCTGGTGGGGGTGTGCGGCTCGGGGCAGAGGCCGAGGGATGTGGGGTCCTCAGCAGGGAGCCGGGACGGGCTGCCCCGCCTCCCTGACCACAGGAGGGCGGAGGGCTGTGCTGGGGCCCGGGCCCCTCTCCAGCCCCTCTGGAAGCCCCCAGGTCCCACTCTGCCCACCCGAGGCAAGGCCCGCCCCACTGCAGGGGGCCCCTGCACACGCTCCCCGGAACCAGGCCACCCCCAGGCTTCCTTCACGGACAATCAGCTTTTATACTTTAGCCACGTGGAGCAGCTGGTGGGATCTTAACTCCCCAGCCAGGACTGAACCTGGGCCCTTGGCAGTGAGAGCATCGAATCCTAACCACTGGACCTCCAGGGAATTCCACCAACCACCTTCATATGAACTGTCTCCGGAATCCCCGGGGGGTCCTGTGGTTGGGACTCTTCACTTCCACAGACGAGTGCCCAAGTTCGATCCCTGGTCGAGGAACTAAGATCCCACAAGCTGGCGGTGCATTCAATAAATGAATAAAGATTGGCTTTGTTTTCTTTTTAAAAATAACCAAAAGTTGTGAAAAAATAACTGAAGCCTCTGCTGTGGGCGGCTCTGGGTGGTGGGGGTCAGGGGAGGTGTTGGGAGAGATGAAGAACCAGTCCCCCAGCCAGAGTGTCGGTTTGTAAGGTCGTGTGTGCACGCGTGCTCTGACTCTGTGACCCCATGGACTGCAGCCCGCCAGGCTCCTCTGTCCATGGGATTCTCCAGGCAAGAGTACTGGAGTGGGTTGCCATGCCCTCCTCCAGGGGATCTTCCCGACCCGGGGATCAAACCCACGCCTCCTGCATCTCCTGCAAGCAGGCGGATTCTTCACCGCTGAGCCCCGGGGGAATTCCTCTCCTGCTCTGGACCTTGGTGTCCCTGTTGGCGACGGGAGCTGAGAGGTGCTGCTGCGTGCAAGTGTTCATAAACTGTGACACGCTGTGCACATGTGCAGCCTGGCCCCACCCCGCCGGCCACCCCCTCCTCTTCTGTGGCCTCCTTAGCCCACCTCCCCTCCAGGAATGGAAGAGGATACCTCCCTGGGGCTCAGGAGGCGGCTTGCAGGATAAATAATGAATAACCCGGCCAGACGCCAATCAGAGCCATGAGTCACGGAGTCAGACAGCAGGCCCTAAAGCCGCCCGCCTCAGCCCTGCAGCCCCCTCCCTGCCCCACCCCCCCAGGCGCCGAGGGGCTGGTGGCGGAGGCGGGGTGGGGGTGGGGGAGGGTGGGGGGGGATGGGGGGCACACGGCTTGGCCCTGACCTCAGACCACCTTTACCCAAGTGCCTCTGAGGCCCCTGGACCCCAGCGGCCGGCGGCCTCTGCTCTGCCCCGAGGCCTGTCTGGGGGCCAGGCTGCAGGTCAGAAATGAGCCTCTGGATGGGCCAGGCTCAGGACCGGCTCCTCCAAGGTGGAGAAAGTTAAACTGATGCAACTGAAGGCCCTGGGAGCCTCTGCACACCCCCAGGCCCCAGACAGACTGGGAGCCACAGGCCAGGAGGGGCAGGCGGGGGTCCTCTCACCCACAGAGTTGGCTCAAGGTGCCCAGGCCAACCTGCAGGGTCCCGTCCACACCCCGCCCCCCCCACACCTCTGTTCCCCCAGCCACACCTCTGTTCCCCTGGCCACGCCCCCCCCGCCACACCTCTGTACCCCCGGCCACGCCCCCCCCCCCCCCACACCACTGTTCCCCTGCCCGGGGGGCCACGGGAAGGACCAGAAGGTGGCCTGGCTGGGACCAGCAGGGTCCTCGCATGTCCTCCTGGGACGGCAGACCCCCCCAACATGGACAGGCTCACGGGGGCTGCCTGGGCCCAGCCGGCCCACAGGGCCCACTCTCTGTGCCTCTCCGCCTACAGCCCAGCTCCTGCTCAACCTTCACCCCGCCCGTGGCCCCCTCCACACCTGTGACCTCTCACCCGCCCGTGACCCTCTCCTCCCTGGGACCCCCGGCAGATAAACCTGGGCCCCGCCCTCTGAGGTGCCGGGCACGCGGGACAGTCCTGGAGCTGCCCCCGCCCGGGGCCGTGTGCCTGGCCGTGACCCAGCCCTTCCCGAGGCAGCCAGGGCAGGAGCCCAGCACGGTGTGGGGAGGGGGCAGAGGTGCGGACCCTCCTGGGTGCTCAGGGCCTCCACACCCCCCACGCCCAGCCCTGAGGCCAGCGCTGTGCCCGCAGTGGGCTCAGTGGACGCCGGAGACAGCAGCCTGCGGGCTCACGGGCCTAGCGGTCCAGCCTCAGTCTTCCTGCCCGCCCCGGCTGCCAGCAGTATCCTTCACCCTGTGGGACCTTGGGGGTCTCCCCGCACCCCCCTCCACGGGGCCCGCAGGTCCCCTCTTGCCGACACAAAGCCGGGACTCCCCCGCCCGCCCCCGCCGTTGTGGCCCGTCCACCCGCCGCCCGCGGGCCTACCTGTACTGAAAGGTCATGTTGGTGATCTTGATCTTGATCTCCTCGCCCAGCCGGCGCTCGCCCGTCATCTCCAGCAGCTTGCTGGCCATCTTCTCATACACCTTGGCGTTGCGCTTGGTCTGCTTGAGCTCGTCGAAGAACTCCTCCCAGACGAGCATGAGGCCGCGCATCTCGGCGTCCGTCCAGTTGCGGGCCCGCCGGTGCTTCTCGGCCTGCGGGGACACGAGGTAGCCGGGCACCTCGGCCGTGGCCATGCCCGGGGCACCTGCGGGGTTAAAGAGCGCGCTCGGGGCGGGCCGCTGGGGCCTGCGCACCGCGGCGGGAGCCCCGCTCCTGGAAGGCAGCTCCTCGCTCAAAATGGGGCCTACATCTGACAGGCAGGAATTTAGTTAAAAGCTTTTAAACGGGAAACGTCATTTTGATGTCACGTTTCCATAGCAACAGAGCAACTGCATAAGCTACAACAACAGAAACCTTTTAACTGAAAGCGCAGGAATCAGGGCCGCCCTGACGGGCCATCAATACTGCAGCAAGCGGGCCAGGCCCAGAACTGGCGGCCCAGGCGCCCGGCCCTGCCTCCCGCCCCAGCCTGGCTGCCAGTCTGGCCACCGAGCGAGGCCCCTCTGCTGGGAAGGCTGGGCTCAGGGGGCCAGGTCGGATCCAGGCCGCAGCCCTGGCCTCCGTCCCCCCCGGGCCCACACTGCCGGGGGCCCAGGGAGGGCCCAAGATATGGGGCTGGGGTGCAATGGAATGAGATGAGAGGCGGAGAGGGAGACCCAGAGACGGGAGGACAGAGGGTGGGAAGGACAGACGGGAGACTGGCACGGGAACACACTTGGGGACCTGCAGAGGCATACGTGTGCAACGCCCATCCGCCTGCATGCCCCGCGCACGGCCATCCTCCGGCCAACGGTTCACACTTAACGATACAAACGCCACCACCCCCAGGCTGGGCACCAGCAGCTGTAGCAGACCCCTGGCTTGGTCACTGTCCAACTGTTCCCTCCTTCACGGGGCGCGGCTGCCGGCCTGGGTGACTTGGCACGGGCCGAGGAGCCAGTGCAGGGCTCGAGGCGGAGGGCAGCTGGGGGCAGGCGGTGCCAAAGAGCAGCAGGGCCCCGTGGGGCTCCCGGGCACGGAAGCCTTTTTGTCCCCCATGCCTTATGAACAAGACTCCAGCCTCTGTGGTCTGCTCCGAGTTCCGAATGGCAGAGAGGTTGCTGATTGGAGGAGGAGGGACAGGACAGGCCCCTCAAGAGGAGCAGGAGATAGACCACCCTGCACACACCCTGAACTCGCCAGCAACCCCACCTTTTAGAAAACTTGCAGAAGCAGAAATAAAGACTTGCTACTGCTTTGATGCTTATCACACACCCCTGCCTGACTATAACCTCTCCCTACACACCAGGGAGCGGGGCACAGCCCTTGAGGTGCTGGTGAAAACGCTGACCTCAGTTTGGGGCTTAAACCCACGTGGCCAGGAACGTAAACCTGGCCAAAACCCTGCTGCAGACTCGAACCCAAGTGGCCAGGACTTGAACTCGGCCAAAACGCGGTCTGCCAACTGAGATCACTGACCTAGTGTCCGAACCTGATGAAGCTCAGGTCCTCTGATGCCTCATCACAGAAAGATTTCAGTGAGAGACAAAGTGATAGGTAAGAAGTGGATTTATTCAGAGAAAAACACACTCCACAGACCGAGTGTGGGCTGTCACAGAGGCCAAGTGCAGCCTCGCAATATGGTGTGGTTAGCTTTTCCTGAGTTAGGAAGATCCCCTAGAGAAGGAAATGGCAACCGACTTCAGTATTCTTGCCTGGAGAATCCCAGGGACAGAGGAGCATGAGGATTACAGTCCATGGGGTCGTAAAGAGTCAGACATGACTGAGCGACTAACACTTCCACATTAGTTTTTATGAGCTGAGTAATTTCACAGGCTAATGTCATTCAGTCGCTTAGTCGTGTCCCACTCGTTGCGACCCCATGAACTGTAGCACACCAGGCCTCCCTGTCCATCACCAACTCCCAGAGCTTGCTCAAACTCATGTCCATTGAGTCGGTGGACTCATCCAACCATCTCATCCTCTGTCATCCCCTTTTTGCAGGCTAATAAGTGGGAGGATCATTCCAACTATTTTGGTGAAGAGGAGATTTCCAGCAGTTGGGCCACTGCCCACTTTTTGGTGTCTGATGGTCAGCCTTGGGACTGCCATGGTGCCTCTGGGTGTCGTTCAGCTTGCGATGTGTTACAATGAGCAGACTGAGGATCGCGGTCTAGGTGAAGTTGACTTGTCTGCCATCTTGGACCCACTTGATTCTAATCGGCTTACGTTGTGTCCCTGGGCTGTGTCATTCTTTCAGAGGCTGTGCCCTGCCCCCCTCCCTCCTGTTTCACTAGCCTGCTGCATTCCTGCTTTGCCTGGCAGAGTAAAGCCACTCTTTCCTTCTCCTCCGTGACTCTATCTCCATGTTTCTGTTTGGCGTTGGTGCACAGAGAGTCGAGATTTTGACAACAGCGTATTCCCACCCATCCTGCAGCAGGACCACCTGGACCCAGACCTGCCTTGTGCACGGGGCTGGGTGGGGAGCCCCCTGCACCCCCAGGACCCCACAAAAAGGGCTTGGTGAAGCCTTCCTGAGCAAAGGTGTGAACTCTGAAAGACTGACCTCAAGGAACTCCCCTCCCTTCCCTGTAGGTCTCCTGGATTTTGCCTTCGGGCTTCCTGGCAAACTCTTGCTCGATCTTCAAAACCCTGTTCTGGCAACACCTTCTCTCTGAAATCTTCCTGTTCCACTTTGGTCCTTCTTCCGGTTTTCCCTCCTGCAAACTGGACCTCCCTTGAGTCAGCCGTTTCCTGTCTGCCCTCCAGCTGTGTGACTCTGGGTTAAGAATGCTTGCAAAGGCAACAGTCTTAAGAATTCAAGCACTCTGATGACTATTGGGCCCTGTTCTAAGCACAGTATGTCTGTTTTCAACTTTGACCCTCACGGTACTCTTGTGAGCGAGGCTGGCGGCTGCTCTTATTCCCATTCTGCAGATAAGTAGCCTGAGGGACAGAGGTGAGGTCTCCCTGTGGGAAGGGGCCAAGCTGGGCTCTGAACCCAAGCAGGCTGGCTTGGGGCTGGGTCTGACCTGTTCTCCCCGGGAAGGACAGGTCACGCGTTCTCTGCCACGGTCCTGGGTAAATGCCCCCATTGTTCTCTGGGGGCTCCAGGGAGGCCCCCTAGTGCTGGCCTTGGACAAAGTGGCCACTGGCATGGGCTGGGGTCCCTGGCCACCCCCCTCCTCAGGCCTCTGCCAGCACTCAGCTGAGGCTCAGTCCCAAGGCCTTGGGGGCAGACCTCCACCTCACACCTGCAGGCTGGCTGTGACGGCCACACGGAGCCCCTGCCCTGCCCTCGGGCCAGGGTGCCATCCGCGAGCCCCCCGGCACCTGCAGGGTTCTGGGGGGACCTGAACTTGGGGGAAGGGCTCACAGAGTGCAAGCTGAAAGCCTCCCTGGGCACAGAGGGCCCTCCTTAGGCCTGCTGTGGACAGGGAAGTCAGGTCTGAGCTGCCCAGGACAGGGACGCTGAGCTGGGGCCGGGGCGGGGTCTCTGGCCAGATGCTCTCACCCTGCACCTCCAGTGTCCAGAGCTTGCCCTCTCACCCTGAGAGAGGGGCCGCAGCCCAGCTGGAAGGAGGGGAGGGTTCAGGATGGGGTGGGCCGGCTGGGGCTCCTTCGTCCCTGCAGTCAGAACTCGGGGTGCAGAGGCAGCAGGGTGTCCCGGGCCGGCACCCGACCCTGCCCTCAGCTCCTGGTGGGAGCCCCTCCCTGTCGGGGCTTCCAAAGTTGCCTGGAGACACAGGGACACTGCAGCCTGGCCAACTAGCAGCTCCCGGGAAGGCTGACAGCTGCTACGCCCCTCGACTGGGCACCTGGCACACTCAGTAGTGTTTGCAGAGTGCATGAGGGATGGGAAGGCCCCCTCCTCCAGAAGTCCTCCCCACGCCCTCTTAGGTAAAGGATTTAACCGACCAGGTGGCCTGAGAGCTGACTCTCTGCCCCCAGAGCCTGGGCTAGCCCTGACTGTCCTCCAGGTGGACGGTCCCTCAAACCGGCCCCCAGAGCCGAGCGGGTCTGCCTCACAGCACCCCCCAGCGCCCAGGTAGGGCTCCGAGGGGAGGCAGGCCAAGCTCAGGATTTCAACCTGGCTCAGCCAACTACGGACGCAACTCGGTCAGGCCACCCCCAGCCCTGTCCTCACCGACACCCGTCTGGACAAGTGACCCCACCGGACGTGGGCTGGTGCAGAGGGCATGGCTGCAGCTTCGAGACCCTTCCCTGCCCACCTCCCCGGGGGCATTTGGAGAGGGCGCAGACCAGCGTGCTGGCCTGGCTGGGGCTGGGGTGTGGTCATCATGAGGTGCTGCCACCCTAGGTGCCCGGCCTGGGCAGCCCCCAGGCAGCAGGTCCCAGTGCCTCTGCCGGGGAGGCTGTGGGCCTGGGGCAGCACTGCTGGCATGCAGGGGCCGGTGACCACCCCTGCTGGCCCCCAGCCGACGGGTCCCGCAGAGGCGGGGTAAACAGCTGGGCTCCAACATCTCCGCTCAGGTTTCAGGGGCGCTGGAAAGCCCCAGGTGCGGGGCAGGGGGGACGCTCACTTTGGCCTCAAGGACAAGACGGAGGCAGGCCCAGTTCCCGGTGGCCCGTGGGAAGGCCCTGTCTGCTCTTGGTGGGGGGCGGATGGGGGCCGCGTACCTTGGCACAACTGCATGGCCTGTGGGGACCCTCAGGCTCTGCGGGCCAGGGAGGCAGAGAGCCGGCGGCACCTGCGGAGAGAAGGGCGGTCAGGCCTCAGCGAGCGAGTCTCGGGCACGCAGAGGAGGCCGGCGCCCTCCAGAAAGGAAAGGGCATCCCTCAGGGGCCTCTAGCACATCCAGCGGGTGTCAGACAGCGGGGAGCCGGGCCCATCCCAGGAGGTGGGAGTCCTGACAGCAGTCTAAGACCCCCAGCCGGGCGGAGGCAGGAAAGCATAGGGAGCGTGGCGGTGAGTCCAGGCCGGGGGCGAGCGGGGAAGGAGGGTGGATGCTGCTGGGCGCAGTGATCCGCGTGGCAGCACCGTCCTACCCCATGTGTGCGGGAGCCCAGACCCTTAACTCTCTGTCCTCAGCGGGCACGCCCGACCCTGAGTCGAGAGCTCCACCACACGGGGTCACCCATGCCCTGAGCGCCCCAGAGCCAGGATGAGTGGAGGCCCCGCCGGCGGTTCGTCTGCTCACAGCCTGGGACAGAGGCTTGGCAACGCCTGCCCCAGAGGACATGGCTGCGACGGGGGGACTGCATCTGGGTGGCCCCCCGGGTTCCTGCTCGGAAGGTCAGTGGGGATGGGCCATCCTGAGCGAGAGGCCAGACTGCGAGGCCCCCAGGCTCATGGGGACCCCAGGCACCTCCGTGGTTGGCCAGGAGCCTTGGTGACTCCACAAAGCCAGCCCACCTCTGTGCCTGCGGGCCCCTGGCAGGATGCCCCATCCAGCGGTGCCCGGGCTGCCCTGAGCGCGACGTGGGACCAAGAACCCCCGGGGCCCAGAGGGGCTCACAGGTTCAGGTCAGGAAGTGGGGGGTGGGCTGCCCTCTGCCAAGGACATCTGTGCTGGGCAGCTGGAGGGTGAGTGAGACACCGTCGCTTCCTTCCAGGGTGTCTGGGGCCCTCATCTAAACACGGAGGCAGGGCATGGCCCCCCAGACTGCGGGGGGGTGCTGCCCCTCCCAAGGGGAGGCTGCCGGGGCCTGCAGCGTGTCAGGGGAGATGGGCCTGGGGACATGAGCTGACCTCTTCCCACACGCAAAGCGGGTGCACACACACCTGCGTGGCCCGGCCACCAGAACAAGCAGCCAGACCCTCTCCGAGTAGGTTCCTGCAGCACCACGAGGGCAGCGCCCACACGTGCTGTGACCAGGGCAGAGGCCAGGCTTCCTAAGCCCGCTGGCCATCTCTCCAGGCACCCACTGTGGTCGGACTGGGGGCCGCCCACTCCCGCCAACGCCCTGGGACCAGGGAGGCCTTCAGCAGACTCTGTGGAGCACCGCCCCGGGGAGTCCACGACCCAGGGTCTCTGCCTCCGCAGGTTGGTGGGCAAGCACCGTGGCACAGAGCGGAGTAACCCCTCACAGCCAGCGCTCCCTTGGCGCCCATGCAGCTGAGTGGAGAGGATTCCCGGAAGAGCTGGCATTTCGGGCGGGAAGGACATACCAGCCCAGATGGACAGGGCAGCCTCACCACTTGGTCCCAGGGCATGCGGGCCAGTGGCCAATGGGGCGAAAGGGGCAGCGGGGCCATCAGGGGCTCCAAGGTCAGGTCACGGGCCCTGCGTGAGCCCCCAGGACCTGTGCCCACTGTGACCACCCCTCCTGCCTGGGGCCGGGGGTGAAACCGCATGGCCCCCGCGGGGACTTGACATCACCACCGCCGCCTCGGGCACTGGCGGGGGGTCACCCCCGTCCCCTGAGTCCCACGGCACTGGCTCTTGCTGGTGTGGTCTGCTGGCCCCTGGGTGAGGTTCCCCATAAGCAAAGCAGGCCTCACACGGTAGTTCACCTTTTTTATCCTTTTAATTCATATGTACAATATTTGTAATGGTTTAAAAAATTAAAATATACACCTCATGTCAGACCTTCGCTCTCCTCTCACAGACAGGCCTGGGCCAGGCTCCGGGACGCACCCATCACAGCCCTGCGGGCACACAGCGGGGACTGCAGCGGCGGACAGCGTGAGCTCAAATCCCCCCAAAGGACGGTCAGCCGTGGAGCGTGCTCAGAGCCCAGCCCACCAAGGCAGGTCCATGATGCCACAGTCCTCCAGGCCAGCGGCCACCCGGATACAGCAGGACGCCTGCAGCGACCGTCCAGGGCCAGGGGCTCCACAAGCACTCAGGGGGAGGGGGCTCCTTCGGCGGCACGACTGAGTGCCACACGCACAGTCCCCTCCGTGGTCACCCCCGCCTGACCCCGCCCCCCCAGCTCCCCCGCGGAGCCCAGGCCTGTGGCACCAGGCAGCGGGGGGGCGGCCCCCTCCAGGTGAGGCCACCCCAAGCTCTCTGGGGAGCGTCAGTGGCCTTCGAGGTGGTTGTCACACCCCCACCATCACTCCAGCGTGCAGGATCACCGAGCATCACCCTGTTTCGGGCACAGAGCAGAGGGGGACAAAAGGCAAAGCAAGCTCGTGTGCCGGGAAGAGACGGCCGCGGCGCCGCGAGGGGGCGAATCCACTCTGCCGGACCACACAGGAGCCACCTGCTGCCCGGCCTGGAGGGGCTCCCCGACGACCGCGGGCCGCCCCGCTGACCCGCGTGGGGAGCTGTCTGCACCCGCAGGCTCGGCAGTGACGCCCGGCCACGAGGGGGGCTGGGTGCCCGGGGAGTCCCAGAGCCATCCTCACCTCCCGAGAGGACGCGTGTGCTGCAGGAGGGCGAGGGGACAGCGGGGAGGGCACCCAGAAATGCCCCCTCCCCTGCCCAGCTCAGCGGGGCCGCAACAGGACACACAGACAGCACGACACACGAGTGCCTTGCCCACCAACTACCCTGGTTTCGCTCAAATCTTCCCTGCGTCACCAGCGGGAAAACAAACCCCGTCCTCCCCATCCCCTAACGACCCTCTCAACACAGTCTGGGGTGGCAAGGTGACTGCTGCCGGACACAGACTTTACTCAGGTTGGTCCCTTCTGCAGACAGCTGACGAGGGGGCCCACCTCCTCAGTGGGACTTTGATGAGCAAGCCCATCCCACCCTCAGATGTCTCAGGCACGCAGCCAACCCCACGGGGCAGGTCTGAGAAAGGTGGGCTTCTGCAGAGACCTGCCGGCCGCCCTCAGAGACCCTGACGGAGACACAGGTGCACGCCCACACACACGTACACTCCTCCACGGATGGAGTGACCTTCCCGAGCACTCACATGCTCCCGGAGGGCATGTCAGCGCGTCTCTGGGTGGCACCAATAGCCAGAGCTGGCTGCAGCCCGTCGCGCACCGACGGTCACGTGGGAACCAGGGCGGGCCCCTGCTCAGCTGGGCCCAGCGCTCTGACTCCGGAGGGGACCAGCCCTGGCTTCACACTCACAGTGTTCTAACAAGTGCAAACACCTAAGCGCGGACAACACGGGCCTGAGACATGTCTACCTCGGAGCTGCCGAAGGGACCCTGGGGTGAGGGCAACGGTTCTAGAGCTTTCCCGTGTTCACAGTCACTCCGGCAGGCGTGTGGCTGCAAAGGCCAGGGTGAGCCCAAGCGAGAGGCAGGAGGGCGGGGATGTCACTTCTCCTACAGAGTCACAGTCCTGCCCTCAAGGCCCTGGCTCTGACTTCTGACCCGTGTCCACCGCTCACACCGCCAGGCCCTCTGGAGGGGTGCCTGGGTGCCAAGGGCAGGTCTGAAGAGGGGCTCCCTGCACACTCTGACCCTGGCTGGCCCCCAACGCATGGCTCCGGGGGTGGGGGGCCTGCAGGCGGTGTGTGCCACAGGTGGTGTGTTGTACAGACACGTGAGGGTGCACCCAAGCCTCTTGCCCCTATAGACCCTGGATGACGGCGGCAGGTCATCCCCACTTGCCGAGGAGACACCCAACCTGATGCACCTGAGGTCCTGACCAAGCTGGGTGGCGTGCCACTGACCAGAGGCCCTGCGGCCCTGGGGCCCTGTAGAGCTGCCCGGAAGGGCTCTGCCAGCCCCACAGCACGCGCACTCCACTGACAGGCCTCGTGGGCGTGGGATGACAGGGCTGCTCTGGGTCCAGAAAAGAGCTGGGTCAGGGCCAGGACCTGGGGTGGGAGTGGCGGCTGTGCCCGGCGCCCCCTGCCCAGCACTGGCCCTGTGGGCACAGACCTGCGCTCTCCTGAGCTGGAAGGAGGCCCCGCCGATGGACCAAGATGGGCGAGGCGGTGCTGGGGCCTTCCGCGACCAGCCACCGGGATACCGAGCTCTGCTCCTGACACGTCAAGCTGCCATGCCCTTGGGGCTGCCGGCCAGCCAGTGGCTGGGCCCACGATGCAGGAGGGGCACGGGCCTGGACGCCGACACCTGCCAGCCAGCCCCGGGCAGGCCAGAGCCCAGGTCAGGGCAGGCGCGGGGGGCCGGCCTGGCTGGCTAACTGCCCACAAGCTGCCTGTCACCACCAGAGAGCTGCCTGTGCTCAGAGCCGACCACCCACAGCCAGGACAGCCAGGCCGGCACCTTCCCCGCCCTCAGCAGGGCAAGGGCTCCTGACTGGATGCCAGCGCTGCCCTGAACGCTAAACAGGAGCTCATAACAGAGAGCAGCATGGCGTGGGCCTGGCGTTAGTGGAGGGGGCTGTCAGACAGCGAGCCCTGCAGGGGTGGGGGGACAAACCCCGTCCACCTGCTTGGAGGCCGTGACATGCAGCGCTGACCTGGCGATGCACAGACTGTACACGGGCATAGAAAGTTACCTTAAAATTAATCTCTTTACTGATAGAATTAAACTTTAAATCCTGAGAAGACAACGACGGGGAGGACAGCGCAAGCTGTCACGCTCCCAGCCCCCCCGCCTGGCCAGACCCGGCATGCGTGCCCTGCAGGAGCCCAAGACACCCCAGGACCCCGCGCCTCAGAGCCCGTGGCGTCCCCTCCCGCCTGTGGGACAGCAGAGGGCTGATGGCTCGCCGGCAAGAGCAGAGGAATCCTGCCCCCCAGGCGGGAGCAGCTGGGACCTGGTGACGGCCGAGGGCGGGACAGAGGAGCACATCAACACCCAGGCGGCTGGCTTCCACACCAGCTCCAGCGCGAGGCCCGCCACAGCAGCTCCTGCCCCGAGAGGGCTCAGGCTCAACCCCAAACGTTACTGTGCGTGCCCTGCGTGCAGCCTCGCCACCACGTGGCGGGAAGCCCGTGCCGCCCGCTGCCTGGCACAGGCCGGGCCTTGCAGTCCAGGGGCCACCTCGTCGCCAGCCACGTGGGTGCTCAGCACGCAGCGGCCTTGTGGACGCTCCGCAGACACGCCAGCAGGCGGTGGTATGGGTTTCCGGGCGCAGCGACCACCTCGAACACAGACTGGAAGGCCCTGCGGTCAAGCTCCTCTTCTATCTGGTGTCGGTAGAAGTCCGCGGCCACCAGGCAGAAGAGGCTCACGTCCACCTGCTCCAGCTTGCCCATCCGGCTCACGACGTGCGGGAGGCTAGCCGGCCAGTCAAGGGCACAAGGCGGCAAGCTCGGGGAGACCTGCTCCTGTCCTCCCAGGGGTTCCTGCCTCCCCTGGGGCTCCGGCCCCGACACAGGCCTGTGGACAGCGGGGGGCGCCGGGAGGTTCCCCTAAGCTATAGGAGCAGCCGCCTCCCGCCTGTGTCCAGCCTCTCCAGCCAGAGGCTCCGCCTGGGAAGCCGGAGCGCCCTCCCCGCGGGGCCGCCCCTCGCGCCGCGCTTACCTGGCCTGGCTCCCACACACCCAGCACAGAACCATGCCGCCTGCCCAGGCCACTCTCAGCACCGGGACGGCTGTCTGCTCCGAGGCCCTGCGGTCTGTCTGGGGAAGGCTGACGGGAGGGGCCGTCCCCTTTTGGCAGCCAGCATCTCGGGGGTGGGAACTGGATCTTCACTGACTTCAGCATTTACCCAGGAGGGTGAGACACAGCACGTGACAAGGGCTAATGAGAAGCAGCATGAGCGACCCGCCCAGCTGCACGGACCCGCAGGCAGACGTGGGGGGTCCTCTGGGGGCCTCCCCGCTCCACGGGGAGCCCTGCTCGGCACAGGGAACACACGGGCTCCTGTTTCCTGGTCCGTGACTCACTCTCTTGGGGCTTAGAAAAAATGTCACCCGGACACCTGGGCTTCCTACAGAACTCAGGCTTCCAAAACACTGATGGAAATGTCAAGCAGGATGCTGATGGGACGGCAGGGCTGCCCCGGGGCCCAGGACCAGGCAAGGATACATCGCCGAGACCCACGGGCTGGTGGACGCACTGACGAAGAAGCAGGAGAGACTCCACATGGCCATGGCAACCGGGCTCCGCTGTGTAAAGTTGGACAGGGACAGCATGACCCAGTCGCGCACCATGGACGACTGCCCCGCGCCGTGCAGCGTCTGGAACACCTGCGAGGAGGCCGCGGGCCCGAGAACGCCCTGTCAGCGCTGGCAGGGGAGGAGCTGGGGGCCCGGTGCCTTCCCTGGGCGCCCCGCCCCGGCCCCTCACCTGGTACACGACAGTGGCCATGAACTGCGGGTATGGCTGCTGGCTGGACAGGAACTCGCCGATGACCTTGTTCATGACGTCCTGGGGTGGGAAGAAGTCATCCAGGAACTGGGGGAGGACACGTGCCACCACGCGGGCTTCACAGGGGAACCCCTTCCGGATCCTGTGGTGGTGCAGGGGGGAGCCCGGTTCAGAGCCCGTCCCACCCACGCTCCCCAGCCCTGAGGCTCCCGACCCAGCCGGCGTCCTGAAGTAACAGCACGGATGGCTGGGGCAGTGACATCACAGCACAGCCTCTCGTGACAGACCCACGTCCTCGTGAGGCCCTCAGGTGCGTGCGCACCCCTGCCAGGCCCCCTCCTCGCCAGCCCTGCCCCAGCGCCCCCGGCTGCCTGCCCTCAGCACACCGCGGCTGGGCCCTTGCACAGGGTCCTCCCAGAGCCAATGGGCAGCCAGCCGGCTACTCGGGCTACTGGCCATCAGCACACCTCCGCCGCCAGCCCTCCACGTCCATGTGTTCCGGGTGCAAGCCCCACCTGCAGGAAGCTGAGTGCACGCAGGCCTCAGGGGTACGGAGGCGGGCCCCCTGAAGCAGCACACACGAGGGGCTTGCACGTCAGCAGACTCTGGAGCCCGTGGGGGTGGGCTCCCCAGAACCAATCAAAAAGCCGTGTATGACTGAAAAGCACCAGAAGGGACCTGGAAACCGCCCGGGTGAGCCAGCTCCGCCTGCCTGCAGATGCCAGCCACGACCCACAGACGCGAAACCCACACAGGAGAGTCGGCGTCGTCAACCCAGAGTCCCCCATGCACAAGCGCGCAGTCAGGCTGAATGCTGGCCCTGCCTCGGTGGACGCGCTCATCTCGCAGAAAGACGGGCGCAAGCCCCCGTGCCTCACGGGGCCCTGAGCATGAGCGTGGCGCCCTGCCTGCCTCCACGGGCTTGGTGGGGTGAGCGCGGGACTGCGGACGCTCACGGAAACAGGTGACGTGGGCACAGCCTGTACGCCCAGCTCTCCAGAGTGCCTCACCGGGCCAGAGAGAACCTGGAGAACGTTCTGCGGAGTGTGCTCTCGTGAGCACCCGGGTGGCCGCCTGCTGACCGAGCTGACCAGAGCTGAGGGGCGCGGAGCAGAGCCAGCTGCCCCAAGGCCACAGACACAGGCTGAGGCCCGAGGCAGGGCCGGACGAGGCCCCCACCCCGTCCTGGACACACAAGTGGAGGCAGGCCTTGATCCCAGGCTCTCAAGGATGCTGCCTGCTGGCAAGGATGTCCGAGGGCCACAAGAGCAGCCCGCTTTTCACAAGAGCAGCCTCCCCCCAAGCCGCTGCTGGCGCGGCCCCCAGGCCCTTCTCTACATGGTGGCAGCTCGGACAGCCACTTCCGTCCCCGAGAAGGCTCCAGGCCGTCTCCTCACAGGACCCCGACACTGCCACAGTGCCCCTCGCCATCAGGACCTGGGTCAGCGCTCGGGACAGCCCTGGGGCCTTCCGCGTCCAAACCCGGGCGCAGGGTGCTGGGACTGAGCGTGGCGTGGAGCCAGGGCAGGAGCAGGAAGCAGGCTGCTGGCTGCGGGCAGGTGGGCTCGCGCTCACCTGTCAAAGAGGACGGACACGCGCTCCATCGCCACGATCACGGACTCGCTGTCGGGGGCGGCGGGGCTGGGCTCGGACGTTCGGCCCGGACTGACTTTCTCCTTCCCTGGAACAGAGCCGTTTCGTGCCGCTGGTTTGTAAAACTGGACGGTTCTGGGAAGGGGGCCTGGCGCTCACACAGGAGTTTACTGAACTCCTACCGATGGTCTGACAATGGGAGGGGGGGCGGGGGCCCAGGCCCCAGGGCCCAGCCGAGACCCACAGGGCACAGGGGTCAGTCTGAGAGCCGCTCTGTGGCCCAGAGAACTGGAGCCGCCTCCAGAAGCCGTGCGCCTGCAGCTCAGCGGTGCACGCGTGCCGGGCCGGGGCGCCCTACTCACCTGTATACATGCAGGTGAGCATGAGACCCAGGGCCGCCATGGCGCGGTGCGGGCTGTGCACGTTCACCCGGTCCACGCTCAGCTTGACCAGGGACTCCGCGTCCAGGCGGGACAGCTGCTCGGACAGCAGGAGGCGCTCCAGGCCCCTCAGGACGCAGTGGTAGACAACGGACGGGGTGGCCTCCTCACTTCCGGACAGCATCACCCCACACAGCTGTGCCCGGGGAAGGCTTCCAGTCAAAGGGCCGCTCTGGGCCTCCGGGCGCCCCGCCTCCTCCCAGGCGGGAGCCTCTGCCGGCCCAGCGCCCCTCGCGGAGCCAGGCCAGGCCGGCTCACCTGTATGATGGAGGCCGAGAACTCGGGCCCCACGTCCAGCGGGTAGTTCTCGATCAGGTAGAAGGCTGTGGCGCACATCACCAGCACGTGCTGCTGGCTGTGGACGTTCACGCAGCTGAAACCGAGACGTCGGCCAGGATAAGTGACACGGCCGCTGCGCTGTCTGCTGGCCCCGCGCACTGTCCTCCAGTCCCTGTGAGGGTGGCTACGTGGGCCCCTGCTGGCGCTGCCGCCGGGGTCTGCTGCACGCGCGGAAACAGTGCGCGCACTTCTCACAGGCACCCCCACCCCCCGCCCCCGCCCCGCCGGACAAACCCGGGCGGGAGACCGCGGCGGGGGCCGGCCATGCCCACTCACTGGGCTCGGCCCTGGAGGTTGGAGAGGAGGTAGTCGCTGACGACAGGGACGAGCTGCTTGGCGGTGTCGTCCAGGAGGTCGCACTCCAGCACGTACAGGACGCCGTGCAGGGCGCCCAGCGTGCTGGGCAGGTGGCTGCTCCTGAGCGCGCTCTCCAGCAGCCGGCTCACCGGTTCCGCCACGGCCTTGTCCTGCACACAAGCACGGTGGGCTGGGCCGGCCACACACAGCCCGGGCGGGCCGGGGGGGGGCGGCACCCAGGGAGGCTGGCCTCATGCTGCGGGGTGCCTGCGTGTGGGTCTGGGATGTCGCGGGGGCCCCAAGCGCCCCCACGGATGGGGGCTCCCTGCCGTGTCTGTGCTCACACCCTTCTCCTGGGACTGAGTTTGGTGTGTGCGTGCATGGGGCCCTCCGGGCCGGCCCCGGGAAGAACCCAGCGCTGAGTCTGTGAGCGACTTCCGGGGGACAGACCACCCTGCCCAGGGACAAGCAAGCACTGCTGGCCGAGGGCCTTGTCTCACTCTGCAAAAGCCTCAGAGGCTGTCTGGCCCTGCGACTACCCCCCCAGCCCCCGGGGAACTCTGCCCTGTGGTCCAGACAACGCTGACACTGCAGAGGACTCCCCTCCTCCCACCCACACGCAAGGTCGCCAACCTCCAGCAGGGCCCTTGGGGGCAGCTTTCACAACCTGGGGAAGTCTGAAGAAAAGTGGGCTTGAGAACTCCAGGGCTGGGCCGCGTGGGAACAGCCACAGAGGACAGGGTCCCATCCCGAGGGGCCTGCATCCCTGTCCTGAGGGAACCAACGCTGTCCTCCACACCAGCAGAGTTCACCCCAGGCTGGCCTGTGTAAGCCTCTTCTTGAAAACATTACTCATTCCATTTACAGACAACACAGCTTTAGCCTCGGGGATCCAGGCCTGAGCACAATTACCGTGCGAATAAGCCCAGCAGCGAAACTTCCCGCAGAGACAAAAGGGCCCCTCAGCCCGGAGTCTGGTGCCTCCACCTCCGGCGCCACACCCAGAGGGCCACGGCAAGGGCGGGAGGACTTGGCCTTGACCCCCACAGGCACAGCCGAGCCCCTGGCGGAGGCGCCCTGCCACCTCAGGAACCAGGGCCTCGGGAGCCCCACCGGAGGCTCGGCTGGCACCCCCACTCCACAGCGCCGTGGGGCGCCCTGCGCTCACCATCCCGAGGACAGCGGCCGCCTTGCAGGTGGCGGGCACCAGGTACTGGAGAAGGATCTCGTCTTCCTGGGGGTGCACCTTCCGCAGCTCCGTCAGCGTCAGGTACATCATCTCAAACTGGTTGCGCTCCGTGAACAAGTCCGAGACTACGAGGAGCTGGAGGCGGACACGTGGACGGGAGGGGGCAGGTCACTCTGGGTCCCAAACCCTGGAGCCAAACCTGCACTGGAGCCTGGGCCCAGGAGGGAAGGGTGCCCGCCATCTCCCTGGGGCCCCACACGCTGCAGCCACTGCCAGCCCAGCTCCCAAAGCCGCGAAGGAGGAACGGGTGACTGGCTCAGAAGTCAGTGCTTTGGCCATGATTCCTTCTGTCTCCCCACAGTGCCCGGTTTCTCACATTACATCTGAAGACAGGCTCTGACCAGGTGGAAGACCCTGATCACCGGGAGTGTCGGAGGTGGGGGCTGGCTGGTCTTCAGGGGCCCCTGGCAGCTGAACAACTCAGCCAGCAGGACTTCAGGCCACCCGTGGAGGCACCCATGCCTCTTGGGGTCATGAGGTCAAATATGTTTTTTTAACAGTGCTGACCCGACCTGGCCCTCTCTCCTGTGCCCTCCCACTGGCACGGTGGTATTTTCCAGAAGTTACCGGAAGTTGACTGAACACACAGGAGGCATGAGAACCCAGGGATTGCTGATGAGCCAGACGGTAGATGCAAAGTAACTAAAAACTTTATATTATCATGGCTATTTTTAAACAATTATTTTTTTTGTCATGCCACGTGGTTTGTGGGATCAAATCTGGGCCCACAGCAGTAGAAGTGCTGCGTCCTACCCACTGGACCACCAAGAATTTCTAGTAACTTGTGTTTTTTAAGATCTTTAGTATTCCTTGTAGTTTGTTGACTTTTTTGATAAGTCAATTTGCAACTTACATTACAAATTAAAAATGAGGTTCTTAAAAATATCGACTTGACCAAATACGAAACAATCTAGAAACCTTTAAAGGAATACTGAGAAAAACAGGCTTCAAAAAATAGTCATTACGGAAAGGAGACGCCTTCCGGTAAACAGAACAGAAGCAGCTCATGTGATGGAGGGCGGCCCTCCTCCTGGACGGCGGCCCGGGGACAGGCCGGCAACAAGTGGGTGACTTTCAAAGCCTCTCAGTGTGGCTTCAGCACTGCGAGGACCGGCGGGTGTTGCCCACAGGCATCTACACGCCCCGCGTCCCCTCCGGTCCCCCAGATGTGAAGGACTCTGCTGGCCAATCCCTGGACAACCACCGCCCGAATCGGTGCTTGGCTGCTGGACAGACGGTCACGTGCCGACTCCACGACGCGGCCGCTGGGCTGGGCGGGTGCTACGTGTCTGCCCGGACTGCACCGTGCAAACGGCTCCTCCCTTGGCCTGAAACGCACTACAACCTCCCCCACACCTCTGCACGGGCCCCGGGCGGGTGATATGAGCCCGCAGGAGCGCCGGGCACTGCAGGGGCGGGGAGGGCACTCACCGAGCGCACCACCTCACTGATCAGGATGACGGGGGTCCTCCTGGCGGAACTCGACGGCAGGATCCAGCGACTGTACAACTCAAGCAAAAATTGCGAACAGGAGTGGATGTCGACTCCAGCCCGGTGTTTCCTGCAATTTCCCCCAAAAGAGATGAGAGGTTCACTTCAAGAGGCCCCCAAACAAGGGACTCATCGGAGCTCCCGCTCGCTTGGACAGAAGGCAGAGGGAACCTGGAGTTGACCGGAGACGTGGGCGGGGACGGCGGTGCTGGGGCCTCGGCCTCCTCCTCCTCCTCCTCGTCCCACTCCTCCTCTCGCAGGGGCGTGATGCTGTTCCCCAGCCACACCGAGTGGATGGACACCTTCAGGGGACACGGGACAGGCCGGGCTCAGGCGCCGGAGGCAAGGGGCGCCGGGCCACAGGTCCCGCCTGGGGGTCCCTGAGGCGAGCACCGCCCCCCGTCCCAGGGCAGAAGACCCCGAATGAGGCCCACAGGAGCAGCTGAAGAGGGGGAAGAAGAGCGCCTCTAAGAAAGGGAACAGTGAAAAAGAACAAAGAAAGGAAACCTGGCTGCTGAGGGATGTCAGGGTGAGGTCCTGGCACAAAATGGAACCAGGAGGTGGGATCTCTATTCAAAACTGGTCCTCTCACCAGACAACAGTTGTGGGCCCGTGTTTCTGAATTACTTAACAAAGCCCCCTACACACACAGAGGACAGCCAGCTTGTTACGGAGAGGGCGGGGTGGGGAGGAACCGGCCCCGCTGGCCACCTGCTGGGCACTGACCTGGCCAAGCTTGTAGCTCATGTCCCCCAGCTCACGCTCGGGGTTGAGCTGCAGCAGGAGCTTGTCATGGCTGATGAGAGCACCTGCGGGGCAAGGACGCGTGAGTGTCCCCGCACACAGCCCCGAGTGTCCCCGCACAGCCCCGAGCATCCCCACACAGCCCCGAGCATCCCCACACAGCCCCGAGCTTCCCCCCACACAGCCCCGAGTGTCCCCCCACGGCCCCGAGTGTCCCCGCACGGCCCCGAGCGTCCCCCCACGGCCCCGAGCGTCCCCCCACGGCCCTGAGCGTCCCCCCACACAGCCCCGAGTGTCCCCCCACGGCCCCGAGTGTCCCCGCACGGCCCCGAGCGTCCCCGCACGGCCCCGAGCGTCCCCCCACACAGCCCCAAGTGTCCCCGCACGGCCCCGAGCGTCCCCCCACACAGCCCCAAGTGTCCCCCCACGGCCCCGAGTGTCCCCGCACGGCCCCGAGCGTCCCCGCACGGCCCCGAGCGTCCCCCCACACAGCCCCAAGTGTCCCCCCACGGCCCCAAGTGTCCCCGCACGGCCCCGAGCGTCCCCCCACACAGCCCCGAGTGTCCCCCCACGGCCCCGAGTGTCCCCGCACACAGCCCCGAGTGTCCCCGCACAGCCTCGAGCATCCCCACACAGCCCCGAGCTTCCCCCCACACAGCCCCAAGTGTCCCCCCACGGCCCCGAGCGTCCCCCCACGGCCCCGAGCGTCCCCCCACGGCCCAGAGCGTCCCCCCACGGCCCCGAGTGTCCCCCCACGGCCCCGAGCGTCCCCCCACGGCCCAGAGCGTCCCCCCACGGCCCCGAGCGTCCCCCCACACAGCCCCGAGTGTCCCCCCACGGCCCCGAGTGTCCCCGCACGGCCCTGAGTGTCCCCACAGTGGGGAGTCCTATCCCCACACAGCATATGAAGCTGGCAGGGCCGGCAGGCTGATGTGGAATTATCACTTGTTCTCCGTAACAAACCACACTGAATGGGAACAGGCTGAGCTGCAAAAGTTGGAGCGTCAGTGACCGCTGACAAGGCGCCCACCCAGCCGGCAGCCCTGACGACTCTCTGGAGGGTGGGCCCTCCCGAGCCCCCACCCTGGTGCTGGGACAGTCCAGCCATGCTCACGGGCGCAGGGTGCAGGCTGACACCCCCGCACGACCCAACGTCCCCACGAGCCCCCTGGAACCTGTGGTGGCCGGTGCCAGAGATGGGACGGGGTCCCACGCCTGGTACAGGTGGTGAGTGGCGGCGTTCTCTCTCCTGGAAACCATTGCCTGGATTTCTTGCTCGACAATCCCTCTGATGACGCTCAGCTTCCTCCCAAACCTAAGTTCAGAGCAAAGGTTACCGCCACACGGTTCCTCCAGAATCTTCACAGTGAACCCCTAGGCTCCCAGCTTCGCCTCCAGCAACCACGGCACAGCCAAGGCGCCCGGGTCCCGCCCAGGTGCCCCCTTAGCGCCGCCGGAGCCGGCCCCTGACCCTGGAGGCCAGGTCATCAGCCTCAGCCAGCAAACCACCCTGGCAGCAAAGCAAAGGGCACCCTGGCGCCTCCCTGCTCCCACGCAGCCGTGACCGGAGACGCGGTTCTCGGGCCCACCTGGTGTCAAGGGCTTTCAGGGGCTTGTTCCGGGGCTGCTGCTCCAGGCAGCTCACAGCCGGGTTGCCAGCCACGGGAACAGTCATCGCACTCAGCACCAGGGAGGTGATGGCCTGCACAGCCAGGACGTGGATCTGGGTCCTCTCCGTGTCCTCCTGGAAGGAGGAGAGCCCCAGGTCACCACGGCGCGCGCTGGCAGCACGCTACCTCTCCCATGGCTGCCCGGCCAGGCGGCCTTGCGGGCATGGGCCCTGAGCGGGACAGACGGACGTCGCCTTCCCGGCCGGGGTCCCAGTGCGTCTGCCTAAATTCACCAGAATCCACATGCATCTGTGATTTGAGATAAATCTGATGGGCAAATGGCTGCTTTTCAAAGCCAGGTTTCCTCCAAGCACAAACCTCCAAATAGGAATTACTTTTTAAGAAACTGTCCTCAATTTCCTTACCAATTTGAGAAGCCCTGCATACGACAAGCTGCTGGCTCCACTCCGGCAAAAGTCACCCCTGGTGACGTCTGACATATATACTCTCTGAACTGCCATTTCTGCTGCTTCATACCACACCTCCTACCTAAAGAACGTGTATCTGAGGGCTTTTAACATTTCAGGCTTTCCTTTATCAGAATATGTCTTCTATTAACATTAAAGTACTATAATGTGCATTAACACTCCAAGCCCGATAAAGTTTTTGCAAAACAAGTCAAGGGAAATGAACACTGGCAATTATGTGTGACCTTTAAGACATATCTTTTCTTTTTGATGAAGTGTTGCTACACACCATACCTGAATACTGAGAAACAGAACACAAGAAATATTTAAGAAGAACATAATCCTATGACCTGGAGGCAGCACGCTGTGGGAAACGCCTCCCGGTCATGAATCTACAGCACCCAGACCTTTGGAACACCCATCAGGACGTGCTGCGCCCGGCCCCTACGCGCGGGGTGCTGCCGAGCGAGCCCTCGCGCGCCTTACCTCCGGGGGGCTCTCCTCCTGCTCCATCACGAGTGGCTGGGTCACCAGGACGCCGAGGAGGGTGGCCCATGTCTCCTCAAACTGGGTGCGGCTGGTCCACCCTGAAACGCGAGCGCTGCTTTAGGCAGAGGGTCCCCGCTGTTCCGCCTTCTCTGTGAGACAGGGCAGTGGGCACTCCGGCTCTCGCTGGCCAGGTGCCCACACAGCCACTGCCCAGAGCCTCAGGACGGTGCTGCGATGCAGCCTCACTGCCGGCCGAGCCCAGCGGTGAGGACCAACGCGGCTGAGTTCAGCCCAGGCAGCCTGATGTGAAGCGCTCTCTGGGCCCTGCCGTGTGGATGTCCGAACGGGCAACGCTCGGATGGGGTCAGAGTGCCCTCTGCCCGGCTCAGCAGAGGCTGGGACATCCTTACTTAGAGTCAAACCCCCAGACTGCGCAGGTGTGTCCAGCCTCAACCGTGGAACCACACGTGAGCGGATGGACAGGCTGGCATGTGAACTCTACCTCAGGGCAGCGGCGTAAAAGCTTAGAGCAATGGCTGCCCCGACCCCCTCGGGAAGGACGGTAGGTGGAGACAGGGTGTAATCTGTGGGGAAGTCCAGGCCGTGAGGAGGGTGTCCCGGAGGGGCCGCTCTCAAGATGCTGCTGGGTGAGCGGGTATCCCGGGGGCTGTGACCCTAGAGGGGAGGGGGCCGTGCCACTTGAATCAGGGCTGCAAGGGACAAGAGCGGGGTGCCAAGAACAGAAAACCAAAGCCTCAAACGTCAGGAGCTCGCTGGTAACCTGCATGTGGACAGACAGACCAGCTGATTCAGGTCTGGATCAGACACACAGACAAGCTGAGACGGGAGGTCCAGACAGATGTGCTTACTCAGACGGGAGGAAAAGAGAAGGGACAAAGGACAATGGTCAGCAGCCATCAGGCGTCAGGAGAAGCCACAGGCCGTCTCCGGTCCTGCACGGTGACTGACAATTCAGACAGGACAGCACCTGAGACACAGAGGAGTGGGCGTCCGGCTGGGCTGGGGGAGGCAGGGGGCTGCCGGGGAAGAGGGCACAGAAGTTCCGAAGGCAGCGGCCTGAGACTGCTGCTCAGGGCTCACTGTGGACAGGGTGAGGGGTCATCGCTCGCTTCAGGGAGGGGAGGAGGCAGTGAGGACGCCGGCCCAGCGTCACAGCAGCACAGACCCCGCAGAGGCCAAGGGGCGGGGTGCTGGGCAGAGGGGCCCGACATGGGGCCGGGGTGGAGTCGCCCTGCCAGGCGCAGCCTCGCAGGCTCTGCCGACGACAGCCCTCACGCCCCAGGGCTACCCCCAGCCACGACACGGGGACGAGAGGGTGAACGTCTGCTATGCTGCAGGCAGCAAGGCGGCGCCCTGAGGGAAGCCTGGGGCCCTGCTGCTGACTGAGACGCCGTGCGTCAGGGGCCCCTTTCTGCCTCTAAGGCTGCAGCAACTGTGTCAACAGCCACGATCCCCACGTCATGGACGGCAGAACCGCAGTCCTGGGGGTCAACGTGGCTTGCCTCGCAGCCCGACGCTGTCCCCTTGGGGTCTGCTGCCCGCCCCGCCTCAGTGAGCACACTGCTCCGTCTGGCAGACTGGAACCGGGGCGGCAGCGGTCGCAGGCGGCTCCCACAGACAACCACTGCTCCCTCCAGCGGAGGTGCTGAGACACGGCTGAACCCGCTCAGCACCACCCATCACAAGGGCACCGCCTGACCTGATGCGAACACGTGGGAAGAAACGCTCTCACACACACACGTGCACACAGACTCGTCATTGTGACAGCTTTGTATGTATTACAGAACACACGCACGCGATTGTGTCCTGCCTCAACTCCTCCCTGGAATAAAAGAAGGCAGACCCCACTGCCGCCCCGGCTCCCAGCCTACCCAGTGTGTTGATGCGGTAGATGAACTCTTTGAAGACCTCCTTCTCCTGGAGGAACTCCACGGGGATCTCAGGGAACACTGTGCCGAAATCCCCTCCGGGTTTAGGCGACCATCCGAGCTTCCACACCTGAGAGGGAGCGAGAGAAAAAGTGAAGGCAGGGTGGCCGGACGGGGAGGGCGCCCGGAAGCGTGCCTTCCCTCCCTGAGGCTCCCTGGCTGCAGACACAGTGGACGCGGGGAGCTCTCCGAGCCCAGCATCGTCGGCCAGCGCTGCTCCAGCAGCAGAAGCCCAGCTCCCAGCCGGGCCGTGGAGGATGCAAGTGTCCGGCCAGGGCTTGCACTGGACCCCTAAGGCCGGCTACCTGGCCCAGCAGCTCCAGCGCCCTGGCCTCTGGCAGACGCTCTCGAGGCCCCTCACGTGCCCCCCAGACCCTCCTGCACGTCCTGATGAAGGCCGAGGAGCCACATGGGGTGGAGCGCTCACGCAAGGAGCCTCATCTACGGGGCATGGTCTGTGCAGGCCAGACATCGGGGCCTCTGGACCGTGACTTTCTGTATCTGCTCCCCATGCCTGCCCAAAGGTGAGCTGGCTCCACACCTGCAGTGACGGCCCGAGGGCAGTGCCAGCTCCTCAGCTCTCCTCCGGGGCGCCGGGCACCAGCACTGCCCGCAACTGCCAGTTCCACGGTGGCTTCGGGACAGCAGCTACTGGGCTTCTCCTCAGAAGGGGCCCCTGCATGGGACTTCTTCCCCTCCCACAGCAAGATCCTCTTCAGGCCAAGGGCCCACCGCCTCCTCCGAGCAACCACCACAGAAGCTCGCGCGCACAGAGGCTTTGCCCCACCAGCTGGCACACGCCCGCCCCAGGCAGCAGCAAGCGCCTGCCTCAGGTCTCGGCCCACCATCCCCCAGCTGGCTGCAGCCCGCGGCCGCTCTCTCTCTTTGGGGGTGCAAGGGCAGTGAAGCAGCCCCCACAGCCTACACGCTGCTCGCCCAGGCCCTGCCGGTTATCTGGAGCCAGGTCCCTTTAACAAGGCCCACTGGAGCCTGGTTCCAGTTCCGAAGCCAGCTTTGGAAGAGCACCTGAGCTGCGACTGTGTCAAACCCCCAGGCCACCCTGGGGTGCCTGCTGACAGGGAGGCACGCGAGGGGGTGTAATCTCTGCTCTCCCACAAAACAGACGGGCCTGATGACCTTACAATTGCATCTGGCACTGTGGGAGAAATCACCTTATTTCGTCATGCAATCCCTCACCCTGTTTCTGTATTTCTAATAATAGAGGAATCCAGACGGGTGTCTTGACTGCACACAGGAGCGCACCGGCCCCTGTCAGCGGACACCAGAGCGGTCACGACCTGGCTTCCTGCGCAGGGACCCCAGAGTCGGGGGCCTGCGGAGAGCCTGCCTCATTTCCGCCCTGTGCCAGGGGAGGGCCTGACTCACCAGGGGCGGGACGCGCGTGTAGCTGTTGACGAGGGGCAAGCGGGCCAAGCTGACGATGATGTTCCTGAGCACCGGGGTGAGGAAGGCGGGTGTGCGGCTGTTCCTCTTGTGGCCCAAGGCCAACACCGACGGCAGGCACTCCACCATCTCAGCCACCATCCCACAGGCTGCAGCGATGTACTGAGGGTCTGAGCAGACACCCCCGTGAGAGAGGACCCTTCTGTCAAAACACACACCAAACCGCCGCCCGCCCCCAACCTGCCCGGCCCCACAGAGTGGGAGGCACAGCCCACCACCAGCTACACACGCCAGAGACGTGACTGCTCGTGGGTGCCTCACGTGGACGCGTTTACTTCACCCTCCTGCAGCCCCATCAACTGAGCAGGACACCCCGCGGGGTGTGGGGTCACGGAGAGCCAGGCGGCGGAGCATGCCTGCAGCGGGGCGCAGAAGGCGCTGCCCCCAGCTCCAGGACGAGCAGGACACAGCCAAGGACAGGTCACGCGTCCACACCAACCACATAGGAGGCCTCTTCCGGGAATGAATCTCAAGCCCCCGAAGACTCGAGGTCAGGGACACGACCCTGAGACGTACTCTGTGTGTCTGAATCCACGTCGTCCTCTCTGGCAGCCTTGGGGGTGCTCGTCCTTCTTTCTGGACTAAGAAGCTGGTCCCCAGGCTGCACCACAACTAAAATCACAACAGAACAAACAGAAGAGTTCCAAAGTATGTCAACCGTTCCTTCCTAATTCAGATTTTCACATTCATGCAGCCTTATGAACGTTTCCCAAGTGAATCAACTTGGGACAATTTTAGACCCACTAGACTCAGGTATCAATCTCTAGGTTAATCCGAAATGCACCAGGATCTGAACTTCTACCCTTGGATTCCTCAGCCCTCCTGCTCTCTGCCACCTCTGACCCTGAGGGCTTCTATCAGACAGCTCAAGAATCATTACTGCTAACAGCACGCCTGGAGCCCCCAAGAAGCCTGGCTTTGATGAATCACTCCCTGGGTCTTCCTTTTCATGTTACTACAAATGCACAGATGAAAACAATTTAAACAATGAAGCTTCAAAATACCACTCTGTAATATTTAATTTAAAAATACAAAACATCAAGACACCCTCTCACATGTAAACTATAACATCCAATTTTAAAAACATTTTGGCTAATGACCCTCATTAAGGACACTGTCCCTTGAAAAGAAAAAGACACTTTTATTTCAAAAATTAATGCAGTATAGAAACAAGCATTTTGACTATAACACAAAACAAGTAATTTTTTTTAATGTAATCTTATTAGTCTTATGGTGATTTAGGACTCAAAGAATGGAACAGTCAACTAGGACCAGAAATCAAAGGGCCGTAAATTAGACGCATTTTTTTTTTTTTTATGAAAGCTGAAATTCCAAATCTACACAAAAGCAAATTCAAGTTAAATTCTAGTGCAGACTCCAGGAGACTGGAGACAAAGGCAAGGCCCATAATTCCTCCACCTCTTCACTCCCGATTCCCAACTCAGCACCTGGAGAACAGGTGGCAAATAACTGCTGTGACTAGCCCCGCGGCACTGATTACTGCTTCAAGGGCCAAAGGACAGCATGCCCCGGTCTCAAACTCACTGGCCTCCAGGATGAACCGCACACAGTGGATGAGGGAGCAGGCGTGGGTCACCATGTCGGGCGCGGCCAGCAGGCTCCAGAGGCCGGGCAGCTGCAGGGCCAGGCAGCAGCAGTCCAGGCCCGCCTGCAGGTCCAGGCTCAGCGGGACCCGCGCGTGGATCAGGTGCCACGACAGCGCCTGTGGGGCGGGTCGTGTGAAGGAAGGCCCCACGCCCCGTTCTGCCCCAGGGCCCACTGGCGGGCACGTACAGACCTCCCTCAGAAGCCACAGCTCTGGGGCCACCACTCCCAGCCCCTCCGGTCCAACCCTGATCCGCCTGCTCACTGGGGGACGCCCGCCTCATCTGGCTGCCCTGTCTTCAGCCTCCGGCATCTGGTTCTGACCACTCAGGCCGCGGGGCCAGGTGCTCCCCCAGCCCCCAGCCTGGGGGCCCCACAGCCCGGGGTCTGGCCTCAGCCGCAGTCACGGAGGCTGCACCCGACAGCGAGGCTGGGCTGGCTGCTTCCCAGCAGGTAGAGCCTCTCAGCCCGGCTTCCCTCGTCCGTGAAACGGGACCCACAGCCCTCACAGGGCTGGACCGAGTCCTGAACGGGACGCAGCAGGGAGGGCCGCCCTGTCCGTGACAACGGCAGCGGCCTCTGTATGGTCACCAGGGGCCTGTGTGCCAGTCTTCCTGCGGCCCCCACCCCTGACGAGCCACAGCACTGTAGCTCGAGTAGGGCCTGGCTGGTCACCCCAGGAACACGCGTGCGAGTGCCCTCTGCACGCCGCTGTCCCCCCGCTGCCAGGCAGCGGGGGTGTGGGCACTCTTCAGGTGTCTGCCTCGCAGGATGCAGGCTGGACCCTTCTCAGAAGGCGTATGAAAGGACCATGCCCCACCGTGTGCACACATTTTGGGGGTATTTATAAGTGTTAACACCAAATAGAACGGTCAATTCCCCACAGCTGAAATAGCAGGCTTATTGCTCAATTTAAAATATAACAAATTTCTCAGATCATTACTTTTTAAGTATCTAAAATTAGAATACACATGACTTTTTCTCCCTGGAAAAAATATTAAATGGATGGTTTGTACTAAATGAAAAAACTATCTCGGCATCAAGGAAACAGACTCACAAATAAGTGAACAAGGCCTCCCCATCTGGTACCTGGGAGACCCCGGGCAGGAGGCCAGGTCTAGGTCTGACTCAGAGCCCACCCACCCCGCATCCCCACAACTCAGAGGCAGAGACGAGGGGGGCTGCTGCCAACCTCCCGAGGCATACTGCACAACGGGGCGACGGGAGGCGTGACCGCGCTCAGCAGAGCGGCGATGGGCGTGCCGCGGGACATGGTCACCGCGGAAAGGACGGGCCTCAGGCAGCAGGCCAGCACCGTGCTGGGATTCAGACGGAGGGGCCTCCTCCCTCCGTGGGCGGCGCCCTCAGACTTCCTGCTGCTCTGGGCCCGAGTTCCAGAGCTGCGGCTTACCTCGAGAGTCATGACCACAAACTTCACGGTGTCCCTCTCCTTCTCAGGAGGGAGGTGCAGGTGGCTGGGCAGCCGGGAGAACACCAGCAGGTACTGGCCCAGGGCCCGGGCCAGGGCGGCCAGAGTCCGATACAGCGCAGCGTCCCCTGAAACGGGAGGCCCGTGGGTGGATGACCCCCAGCAGAGGCCTGACCTTCCCCGCAAATGTGATGACGGCTGGAGAAACGGCTCCCGGAGCACCCTGCACACACCCCGCCGTCCCACGCGCCCAGGCCCCGCGCTCCCAAGGCCGAGACTGCGCTCCTCGGGGCCTGGAACCTGGGCCACGTCAAAGAAAGGCAAAGCAGGAAACACACCAAGGACATGCAGAGCCCGGGCCCGGAGCGGGCTCCCGACGCCTCTGTGAATGCAGCAGTGGGCTAATCCACAGCGCCCACTGTACTTCCACACGGTGCAAAGCCTGGCACTGGCTCTGCCGCCCTTTATGAAAGGAAGAGGAGCTCTCAGTTTACTTACCAAAGAGGTCATCCAGCTTGCTCCAGTAGGCGGTGGGCTGCACAGGCAGGAACGGCTGGAAAGCTTGGTGGACAGTGGGAAGCTGCTGGACCACAATGCTCACGCGGTCCAGAGTCGCCGTGCGAGCTGCTTCAAAAAGGGGGCTCCGCTGGCCCCCTGAGATCTCACGCAGGCCCAGGCCCAGGCACGGAGCCAACAGGCTCAGGTTGAACTCCTGAATTGGGTGGGGCATTAGAGGTTGAACAATGACTGTGACACACGTTTAGTTGGGCAAGAGACACACAGCAGAGGAGGGCAGAACATGGACATTCGGAGACGGCAGATAAGCAGGGCGTCAGAGACGTGTTCTTTGGCGTCTTCTCCCGCTTCTTTCACAGATAACCGAACACCCCCGTCCAACATCCCATCAGTGAGGTATGTTTCTGGACTCTACTGGGTCCTTCAATTTTTATTTACTTATTTTGGCTGAGCCATGAGGCATGTGTGATCTCAGCTCCCCAACCAAGGATGGAACCCACGCTCCTGAGTGGAAGTGTGGAGTCCTAACCATTCAACAGCCAGGGAGGTCCTGGTACTTTAATTTTCAAGAGGCGTTTCTGCCTTCATATTTATCTGAAGTCAAAAATTTAGTATGATGGAATTTTAACTGATACAGATACAAAATCAAGTTGATGTGCCACCCAGGAAATCAGTGGAACACCAAACATCCCCCATGTTTGAAAAAGACAAGTGACATTTCAAAAGCAGCTGAAAGAAACCATAGCAGGCATGGGAATGTGGCAAGTTTGATTGGAAAAACGGCATTCATTTGATAATGCTTCAATTTGTATTGCGCTCTGCCAGCTTTTGAAAGCCATTTAAGGATCTTTCTGGCCAATCTTTAGTTAACATTCAGAAAAGCGTGTCATCACCAGTGACCAAATTGAGCCCTCTGGTACAGCCGTTACAGCTGAGCCTTTCTTTAAAGCTGTTAAAAGTCTAATTAGCAAATTTGGAAAATTCAATAAATCGGTTATTAAGCAAGCTTGTCATTTACCAGCAAATCATCTTTCACTGAATGGCTCTTAAAATGATTTTAGCACACTGATTTCTCCTGTTCTTTTTCCACGGAGCATTTATTTTCGCACTGATGGAGGATCAGTACTTGGGGACACGCGGCTCCGTGGCTGCACCCTGAGGCTCTCCATATCGCACCTGGACTGTCCCCTGGGCCCCTGCTTCACTCCCACTTGGTCTATTCAAGGCAGCACCACGACACAGAAAGGTTTATCAGTTCCTGGTCCCAGGAGGTCTGAGAAGGGACCCGCCAAGGCTGCGGCTGGCACCACACAGCAGCCTGCAGGACGCCTCGGGAGGGCGGGGGCTTCCCTGCATGCACTGGGTGCAGGAGGGGACCCTACTCCATGCAGGGAGGGGTTTCCTAATTGCCAGAACATCATCAAAGAGTCTATTAAATCACGCACCATGACACCATCCTGATACCGCCTCTCATGAGCACGAGACAAGCAGTCAGAACTCATTACAACTCAAGGGAACCTGCTTCCTTCAGGTTCCCAGGTGGAGCTAGTAGTAAAGAATCTACCTGCCAACACAGGAGACGCAAGAGATGCAAGTTTGACCCCTGGGTTGGGAAGATCCCCTGGAGAAGGAAATGGCAAACCATTCCAGTACTGCCTGGAGAATGCCATGGGCAGAGGAGCCTGGCGGGCGACAGTCCATGGGGTTGCCAAAAATTGGACACAACTGAGCGACTAACACTTATAACTTACTTCCTTTAATTGCGTGAAAGGGTGAGTTAAACACAACTCCCCCCTTTAGGACTCTCAGGGGGCTGGGATCACACGCTGCCCTGTCTGGATCAGGTTCTCTGCCTTTAAGGCACAAGGTGAAGGGTACACGCCAAAAGCAGATCACGCAACAGTGGAACAAAGCAGGCCCACGCGCGCAACACAAGCAACACAGGGCCCTGGCGTCCCGGCCCCGCCGTACCGAGTGCATCATGAAGGCGCCCAGGTCACCCGCGGGGATCCGGCTCACCAGCTCTGCGCCTTCCAGCAGGGCAGAGTCTGACCGAGTCCAGCACTGGGACTTCACCAGCCGCACGTACCAGTCCTGGGCAGAAGAGGGGGAGACGGCAGGCTGGATTGCGCAGGGCTCTCAAGTGGCTTCAACCTGACCACCACCGTGTTTCCACGCTGACCGACCCTCACATCCCACAGCCCAACCCAAGGACACCGGGCCGTCCCCAGGCCGTGACTACACCCTCAGCAAAGCTGGATACCGGCCATTCTCCACCTCGCAGGCCTTCCTATGGGAACGGACTTGTCACCTGTCTGCACTGCCTCCCCTCATCTGCTGAAGGTGCCACTATCCCTGAGCCTCAGCTGTGCCCCGAGGGCAGCGGGCCCACCTCTGCCCACCCTGCTGGGCATCGCACCCATCGCCTCCGGAGGTCTGCTCTGCTCCCTCTCCCCAGGGCCAGTGCCATGGACGTGAGGAGAAGTCATGCCTGAGAACTGCAGCCCGGGCCTCGCTAGTCTCTGCTTGGGCTGCTGGATTCTGGGGTCCACTCTACCAGGGCTCTGAACGGGCCCCAGCTCTGAGGTGAGTGGGGAGGGTGAGTGGGGAGGGTGAGTGAGGAGGGTGATACCAGGGCCCGCGGGTCGGGGGTGGATACGCACAGGTCAGCAGGCCTAAGCAGAGGAGACAGCTCCGGTGGGTGGGCCGCAGACACCGTGTTCCGATTCTCCATTGACCACTTGACCCTCAGCCCCTGCTAAAGGCCAGGGCTGGACTGCACGGCCCTGTCACTGATGTAGCTGTACCCATCGCCGGCAAGAAACAGGGCCGGCTGAGCGCCCTCGGGGGCCGTGCTGGGCACCGGACGGCCTGCCACCTGAGCCACCCCACGGCCAGGGTGGACAGCAGTCCTCAGCGACCCGAGGGCCTGGGTGTCACACACAGACACTTACTTTGTCAGGATTCACTGCCTCCAGTGCCAGGGGCCCGTCCCCATCCAGGGGATGGGACGTGACCGGGGGCGTGGGGCCACGCGACCCTGGTGCCGTGGCGAGACGAAGCCTGTCCAGCAGGGAGTAGAGCCTCTGGTGTCTGGAAGCCAATCGCACATGGGTTAGAAGCCACACGGGCTCTTCCAGCGAGGTGAGACATGCCTGAAACTGTGCAGAGCTGTTTCTCATCAACGCTCACACAACTCACGATGCAAAGTCAGGCTCAGCTGACGGGTAACAACCACAGAGACATGGCCCGTTAGCATCCTTCAGAAACCTCATTTACACCAAACAGCGCAGCAGGGAACACACACCAAACAGCTAACACAGGCGTTGTTCGTAAAGCACAACAGGTCAGGTGAGATCCCAGTGCACAAAACCTACCTAATCTCCACATAGTACACAATTTATACCCATCTACACTCATTTCATAAACAATCACCTCATCTGGCACAGGGCATTTTTATTCTTCCTCGTCTAGGGATGAAAAGAGAAAGTTTGACCTCCCGTCACTTGTTTTGAGAACAACATCCTGATGCAGACTACAATGTAAGTCACTGCGTACTGACGAGTCACCTAAGGCCACACACTGCCCATCAAGTCCTGTCCCTCTGAGTTAAACCATCAACTGCTACTCCAGAGACTGCAGTCACAGCACACGGACCCAGCTCTCTGGCACACAGCTTCCCCGCTGTGCAGAGAGAAGGTAAAGCTCTCTTTTGTTAATCCTGCAGTGATGGAAACACACTCATGTGACAGATACCAGGATTTCTGATAAAGGCCTCTGAGGCCCTGCAGACAAAATGAGGTGATAGATTGCTATGGAGAGAGAACGCTGACGAGCTGTAGATATACTCCTGGGTAACGCGCCTCAGCTCTGCCGCCTTACTCAGTGATCAGATCACAGGTTCTGACCCTCACTGAGACAGAGGTGGTCACTGGCTCTGCACTCAGAGCCGACGGGAAGTGAGGGCTGCATGAACACGGGCACTAACGCGGCAGAGCGGGCCTGCTCTCTGGACACAGACACTGGGTCATTTCGAAGGCTCTCTCAAGGCCCGTCTCCCACCTAGAACGCACGTCCCTCTCTCGTCCTGTGAGGCCGCACCGTCGCGAACCCTTGTCTCTGCACCCACGGCGAGGAGCCCGGCCCCGAGTTACCTCTGTGCTAACCCGCTGCTCTGCAGGTGCTCCTGGATCCGGATCAGCTCCTCCGCCGGCAGCTGGGCCGTGCTGCTCTAGAGGAGACAAGACCGCGTCAGTGTGCGCAGTGCAGGGGAGGTCAGAACCACCGTGCTCCTCTACAAAACACAAACGCTGCATCCAGCTCCCGGGAGCAGAGGGGGACTGGAAGCACAGAAGCACCGATGTCGGACACACAAGAAGAGCCGACGCAGCCGCGCTGCCCACGTCCCTGGGGCCGTGGAGACGCTGCCTGTGGCGGGGGGGAACCAGTCCACCGTTCCACCTGCCCGGCCAAGTGTCCAGTAAAAGTCAACCCTCAGTGTTATTTCCTAGTACCTGTAAATTCGCAGCCAAAAGCATTTCCACCCGGCGACAAGCAAGGGTGTCGACCATGCGAGCCAGCACACGGAACGGCGTGCACAAAAGCTTGTCCGCGTACAGCGTCAGCACGGCGCCCGACTGGCTCAGGTGGATCCCTTCCAGGCACTGGAGAGTTCTCTTCAGCATGGTGGGCTGCGGGGCGAGAGGAGGAGAGAGACGAGGGCGGTGGGTTTGTCCAGTGCAAAGAATGGGTTAGGAGAAATAAACCAATAGGGGCTTCCCCGGTAGCTCAGTGGTAAAGAATCCATCTGTCAACGCAGGAGACACGGGTTCGATCCCTGATGCAGGAGGAGCAACACAGCCCGTGCACCGAAACTCTGGGGCCTCTGCTCTAGTCCAGGAGCTGCGACTACTGCAGCCCGCACGCCCCAGCCCGCCTCCCACAGCACGAGAAGCCACCGCAAGACGTCCGCGCGCCACAGCCAAGGGTCGCTCCACACCCCACAGCTCGAGAAAAGCCCACACAGCAACCAACACCCAGCACAGCCAAAATTAATTAAATAACAATTTTGAGAAAGTATTAAAAATGCCAATGCTCCGTTCTTCAGGCAGAGAAAACTGCCACCGGCCGGCACCCGGGAGACTTACAGTTGAAAGATTTTCACAGCGAGACTGAATTGCCTGGATGAAAAGGCCACTGGCGGCGGAATTGCGATGGATGGCGCTGATGAAGTCCTGCACGGGAGGCTCGTGGGACAGGTTGATCAGGTCTTGAATGTGGTTCACGATGAGCCACGTTAAGTGCTCTGAATCATGCAGGTTCTGGCACTGAGGACAAAGCCAGCAATGAGAGGCCACCATCTAGTGGACACGGCGGCAGCACAGGGCGACGCCACAAAAGAGGCCAGGAGGGGCAGGAAGGAGAGAACCGGTTCCAAACTACAGCCCTCACTGAAAATACCTAGCGTCTGAACAGCGATACCAACAAGGTCGAAACACACTTCACGGAGCCTGACCCCCACCCCCAGCAACCAAACACCGTGGCCGTGACATCCATCAGGCCCCAGGGACGGGCACCCCAGCAGCACGGCCCCCAGGACTGAGGAGCGTGGGGTGTGGGGCACCCAGGGCAGTGACGACCATGTGAGACTCCAGGGCAGGTGGCATCCAGCCAGGGTGCACCCTGCATCCTCCAGGCCTCCATCTGGCCTCCTGACGGGAACGCTCCAATTACACTTGCTCCAGCTTTGTGACGAGTCAGTGGAAAAAAGGAATTTCCTGTTCATTGTCACAGTTTTTTGATAGAATTTCTGAATCTACAATATGAATGAGTCCACATATCCAATGGACCTTAAGGAAGATATTTCATGTAAGATTTATAATAAAGGAGATAAAAAATACACATTTTAAAATATGTATGTTGCCTTTTCATCATAATTCCTGATCCCAGGCAGAAATTGTAAAAGATAAATTTTCTGCCATCACGTTAATGATTAATACTTTTCATGTGGGATAATTTGATAGTATTAACTTATATTTTTCTTACTTTTCTGTGAAAACAGCATTATATAATTATACCAAATTATTTTTAAAAGTATAACAAGATAGAAAACAAGAACAAGACAGAAAAACAACTTCAACAACCAGAATGTAAAGCAAAGTGTAAGTATTAACAAACTGCGATCTCGGCAGAAAAGAGCTCTGCTGGGTGTGGGCGGATGGGAGCACCTCATGTCTGCTCCGGAGGCGGGTGCCATTCTCCATCCTCTTGGAGAAAGTATCAAAGCTCAACGAGGTGGAACATCAGGTTCTCTCTGAGTAACAACCATCAAGGTTTAATTTTCTTCTGTTTGCTTATTTGGTTTTTGCAAATTTACTGTGTTAAACAAGAGATGACTGTAGTTTTATGGTCAAAATCCTACAAGAGTTGTATTTTAAAAGAATGCCATTCCAACAGGAATCAACTTGAAATGAGGCAATTAACTTCCGAAAACCTTTTCCACAGACTAAAATAACTTTTAAACAGAACCCCACTCAGTTGAGTTTGTAGTCTCTTTCCGTCATCACTGTTCCTGGAGACCACAAAGGCGCCCGCGGGCAAGTGCCCTGAGCAGGTGCTGCTGCTGCTGCTAAGCCGCTCGCGTCCGACTCTGTACGACCCCACGGACGGCAGCCCACCAGGCTCCTCCGTCCCTGGGATTCTCCAGGCAAGAACACTGGAGTGGGTTGCCATTTCCTTTTCCAACGCATGCATCCATGCATGCTAGGTCACTTCAGTCGTGTCTGACTCTCTGCAACCCCATGGACGGCAGCCCACCAGGCTCCTCTGTCCTCGGGGTTCTCTAGGCAACAGTACTGGAGTGGGTTGCCAATTCCTTTTCCAAGTGATAGCCGACCCAGCCTTTTACAGACAAACTTAAACTCCTGGGACCAGACTCCGAGTCTGATTTCTAGTTCTAGTTAGGAGCGGGATTCAAATTTAACTTTTCACTGGCGGGACGCTGGAACTGCGGAAGTCAGTCTGTAGCGGCGTCACCCACACGAACCCCGGACCCCGCCACTACCGGCATTTGCACACTTACGACATAGTCACAGAAGAGAATAAGGGCGCCTCTTCGCACGATTTCTCTATTGCACATCCCCAGCTTGGAAGCCACGTCGGGATCCTCGTCCTCTCCACACATCTCTGGACTCAGTGACTTCGTGCTGGACAAGCTGCGTCGTCTAGAAGGAGCAACAGAAGCTCTGACGGTGTTTCTGAGGTGGCAGCAGGCTTATTTTCAAAACAATGAAGACGATTATTGCTCCGTCCCAGTTGTAAAGCAGTCAATTTACTTTAAAAACGGCCACACCAGAATGATGTGTGTAAGACCCACTCTTAGTGATCTACTCCTGACCTATGGGATAAAGCACACGTGCAAAACTAAAGAAAAGAGAAGACTTAACAGGCAGAAAACTAAACTGCTCGACTGAAAGGCCAAGTCCACCCTGAAGCTGCACGTTCGGTCGGTGCTCCTATCTCATCGGCGGCATCTGATCGCACAGCTGTCGCTTCTGGAACACCCTGAAAGCTGCCAGGAGCCAGAAGAAAACCTCCCCACGCCCATGTTTCACTCTTCAGTGGCCAGCCCTGAACATGCCCGCAGTGTCCGTGTTATCATGGAAACCCCAATTAAAAGCATTTCTGCAAAATCAACCCTTCACCAGTGAAGGTCACTTCAGTTCACGTTTACTTCTCACCTTGTCTTTTTTTTTTTTTCCCTAAGGACATGAGAATTATGAACTCTGAGATTCTCAATTCTGGCCACCACTTTTAAAACACAGCAGTTGCCATGTTCGCAAACTGACTCGAGGGTCAGTAAGGCAAGCCCCTCGCCTCATCAGCCAAGGCTTAGCAGAGATGGAGACGACATCAGGACTAGGATATTCTGAAATGTGTCAGTTTTTTCTACTAACATCTCAGCATTTGGACGAGAACTGGCAGAAAAAATTCTACAGGTTAAAAAAAACTTTAATTACCATTTCTGTTTTTCAACGAGAGAATGGGTAAGTGGACATGCACACAACGCGATACGATGCAGCAATCACAAGAAACCAGTTCTGACGTATCATGTGCAACACAGTGAATGAACCTTAAACTCGCTGAGCTAAGTGACAGAAGCCAGATTCAGGAGGGTACAGACGCGGGCTTCCGTCCACAGGGCGTTCTGCAAGAGGCTACACATGGAGACAGAACGCGGGGCGACGGTTCCCGAGGGAGCGCGGGGGAGGGGTGATGGCACCCGGAACGGGAGCTCCTGTCATGACGGTACTGTTCCGAACCTTGCTTGTGGTGGGCGACCTGACCTCACTGGGCACGGAAGAGTGCATTCACTGCACCACAAATTATACGTCAACAGAAACCCTTCCTTTTTCAGTCAGCCCTCCTGCCAGCCCCAACGTGACCTACATTCAAGCTGTAATTCTGTGTTCTGCCATGGTATTGCCGTAAGGGAAAGAGCCTCTGAAGATGGATGAGAGAATGTGCAATTCAAAAATATTAGCGGTGGACACAAAGAAGGTTCAATGTCAACCCAAATTTGGTTGACAAACCAAAGTTTGTAGGAGGGCAAGGCCCCAAGACAGATGCTGCCAGCTATTGAGAGCAAACGATCTTCTCAAATAAAAGATGGCTGCATATGCAGGACCTTAACAGTCCACGTGACAGTAGAAAGCAAAGGATAAGCCCATGATGATGCAGTCCCCCAAATAAGGAGCAGAGCAGAGCAGACCCCACTGTGGCAGCCATGGTGTACTTCCAGGACGCGTGGCCTGGGAGCCCAGGCTCATCTGAGAGCCGGCATGTACCGGGCTGGGTACAGAACTTCGGTAACAGTTTGATGAAGCAGTTCTATATCTGCAGAGTATACAGATTAAAAAAAAAAAATAATGACTTTTACTACTCTGTATCCCAAATTCTAGTAATTCACGTTCACTTTTGGAAATGGACACGCGTCATAACAAACAGATAAGGACACCAAAGAAAGGAAAATTACAGCACAACATCCTTGATGAAGACAGATGCAAACACCTCAATAAGACACCAGCAAAGCGAACGCAACGGTACATTAAAAACATCACGTATCATGATAAGTGGCATTTATTCTAGAGATGCCAAGGATGGTTCAACATCTGTAAATCAACCAATGAAATACATCACGTTAACAAAATGAAGAATAAAAAATATATGATCATCCCAACGGATGCAGAAGAAGCATTTAAGAAAGTTCAACATTTATTTATGATTAAAAAAAAAACCTCTCAGTAAAATGGGTACAGAGAGAACGTACGTCAACCTAATAGAGGCCGTATATGGCAAGCTTACAGCTAACATTATACTCAGTGGTGAACTGCTGAAAGCTCTTCCTCTAAGATCAGGAATAAGACAAGGGTGCCCGTTTTCACAACTTTAATTCAACACAGTGTTGGACGTCCTAACCATAACAGAAGGCAAGAAAAAAAAAAATAAAAGGCATTCAAGTCAGAAAGAAGTATAACTTTCACTGCTTGCAAGTGAGATGATACTATACATAGAAAACCCTAAGGAGTCCACTAAAAACCTGTTAGAAGTAATGAGTTCAGTAAAACTTCAGCATACAAAGTCAATACAGTAAGCCCCCATGTACGAGAGAGTTCTGTTCTAAAGTGCATTCCCAAGTCCAACAAAGTTGGCCTAAGTACTCAACTAACACCATCAGCTCTGTAAGCCCACTGTAACATAATAGGTTTATAAATACCTTTCACACAAATAACACATTGAAATACATACAAAAAATGAAGAAATCTCAACAGTATAGTACCTTGAAAAGTACAGTACAACAGTTGACACACAGGGGTTGGCCCTGAGTGAACAGACAAGAAAAGTTACTGACTGGAGAGGGAGAGGGGCTGGGAGATGGTAGAGCAGAAGGATCGTCAGCAAGAGGAGATGGAGCGGGAGATGCAGTTTCACCCATGCCTGATACTGATGGCACAGGTTCCGGTTCCTTGCTGGATTCAATTATATCTACTCCTTAAAAAAAAATGATCCAGTGATGTCTGGGTAGTAGCTTTCCCCTCTCATCACAGATGATATCCTGGTCTTGAAATAAAGACCCTATACTACTGGACCCTACACAGTACTGTCAAGCACACAAAAGCACAACCGTCTGTAGACGATGCACGCGTGTGACAATGTACGCAGACGCGTGACCCTTACAGGACTGAACACGTGAACGCACCTGTGCGTCTTTGAAAGCTCACAACTTGAAGGCTCGTATGTAGGGGACTTACTGTATGCAGAAATCTGTGGCACTTTTATACACTAATAACAAACTATCACAAAGAGAAATTAATGAAATCCCATTAACAACTTCATCAAAAATAATAAATTAGGAATAAATTTAACCAAGGAGGTGAAACTTTGAGACACTGATAAAAGAAACTAAGAGTGGAAAGATATTCCTTGCTCATGGATTAGAAGAATTAATACTGTTAAAGGACTTTCCAGGTGGCTCAGAGGTAAAGAACCCACCTGCAAGGTAGGAGACGCAGGTTCAATCCCTAAGTCAGAAATATCCCCTGGGAAAGGAAATGGCCACCCACTCCAGTACTCCTGCCTGGGAAATCCCATGGACAGAGGAGCCTGGTGGTCTACAGTCCATGTGGTCCCACAGAGTCGGACACAACTGAATGACTAAACAACAATATTGTTAAAATGCCCATAACACACAAAGCAGTCTATAAATTCACTGCAATCCCTATCCAAATTCCAGTGACATTTTTCACAGAACTTAAACCAAAAATTCTAAAATTCACACAGAACCTATAAAAGACTCTGAAGAGCCAACGCAAGCTTGAGAAATAAGAACAAAACTGGAGGTATCATGCTCCCTGATTTCAAACTACACCACAAACCTACAGTAATCAAAACAATACAGCACTGACCTAAACCCAGACACACAGACCAACGAAACAGCAGACAGAGTCCAGAAATGAACGCACACTGAGACGACAGTTTAAGCTACAACAGGTGAAATAAACAAGGGGGACCACACATGCACACATGTGTATTCACTTGTGACTGTCGGCAAGTTACCCAACTTCTCTGGAAAAAGAAGCTTTCTCGTCTGTAATATACACGCATTACTAGAGTTTTAATAACTTATTATAACAGGAAGCCTTTAGAACAATACCTGGCTGACACTTGGTGCTATATAAGTGCTTGTGATCTATACGTAAAAGGGCTTTACCAACATATTATTATTGCTTCTATTATCAGGGTAATTAAATCACTAACTCATGTTAGTGGTGGGAATACAATAAGGGCCCCTGTGGGGATTATATTCTAAGGGGGAGAGAGAGAGAGAGAGGGAAACCAAATTGCCACTCAAATAAATATCAAACGACAGTCTCAACACAGGCCACAAAACAGAGGCAAAGGCTGGAGTGAGAGCAGACAGTGTGAGACTTCAGCAATCAGAGAGAAATCAGGAAGCTTTCCCGAGGAAGCAGTGACTGAGCTAAGAACCAAGGATGGACTAGCTTCCTGTGTCTGCTAACACATGGAGAGAAACCAGGAAAACCTAAGTTCGACTGTAAGAATCTTGCAAAAACTAAATCAGCATCGCAAAGCTGAGGTCTGTACCTCAAAGCCCATCCACTCTCGTTAACTCTAGGTAATGCTCTGTTTCATAAGGGGTGGCCCACGACCTTCGACCTCTCACCCGGAAACTCTCGTGTCCCCATTTCCTGTTACTTTACTTCCCTCTAGAGCAGACCTCCTCCCCACCACTGTTTGGAGCTGCTCTCTAAAGGCCCTGGCCCATCTTTTTTCCTTCACTTCTATTTTGAAAACTTTCAAGCCAATAGAAAAACTGAAAGAAGAATTCAATTAACAGTCACATGCTCTTCACCTAGATTCAACTACTAGTAAGTCACCACTTTTGTACTCAGGCATACACACACACACACATACTCACTTTACACATGCACATGCTCTACACACACACATGTACACTCCACACACATGCAGTTCTGGGGCCTGCACCATTCAAGAATCATCTGCAGGTCAAGAGACTGCGCCCCTAAATGCCTGCAGGTGTAAGAACTACTCAAAACCAAAAGCAACAGCAGGTTATGTAGAGCTCACAATCGAATGCACTCTGTTGTTCCAATATTGTCATTTCTCGTCCCCCACATCTGGAATGCAACTGAGGATCGCAGAATTGCACTTGTCTGTCACGCATCCTTATGTCTTTTCACCCAAACACTCAGTTCCACACAGCCCACGACACTGTCCGACACTGCTGGAGAGCCCGCACGAGCCTTCTGTGGAAGGCTGTCCATGTCATCAGGCCGGGGTCAGCCCTCCCATCTCCTCTGGAAGCCGTTCTGGGTCCGCCTCTGCCCTCACCATGCCCCACAGGTCAACAGGAGGCAGAGGACGAGGTAGAGAGTGGGGGTGGCTGAGAAGCTTTGCAGAGGGGCAGACGGGTCCGTTAGGGTGGTGGGTGCCGTTTCACTTCCGTCTGCCTGCCCAGCACCCACAGGTACTCACAGCTAGCTCAGAGCCCGCCCCACCTAGGTTTGCCTAGTATGACGGGGAGGACGTGGTGAGACTCCCCAGACTTGTTCTGGGCAGGTGGCAAGAACACAAGAGGCCAGCACCCCAATTCCTGAGTACCCAAGTGTCAGGTCCAACAGTGGGCCTGGTCCTTGGAACAAGCCCTCGTTGCTCTGAGGCACAATCTTCGGAAGGACACACAGCCCCGGTACAGAGCAGGCCCCTCAGACTAGACACCAGCCACCCCAGGAGCTGGGCAGAAATGCAGAGTCCCAGGCCCTGCTCTTGGGGTGAATCGAATCTGATCTGAACAAGGCCCCCCCTCCCTGGAGATTTACACGCAGTGAAGACGCTCTCAAGGAAGAGACTCTGACGGCATGAAGCCACCGTGGCGGGCTTAAACTGTCCTCTAAGCAGATCAGACACGCACTGCTCTGCTCCCCCAGCTCGCCGTGAGCACGCGGAGGCCGGAAACACTGACTCCTCCTCCGCACACACCACGGTTCACAGAACAGGGCTTGTCTCACACACCGAGCGGAGAGGGGCTGACCTCGGCCCTGCAGCCCCCCGTTTCCAAAGCTTTCTCTCCTCGGTGGCGGGGGGGTGGGCTCCAGAGTCTTCCAGAAACACTGCCCTGGGGACTCAGTTTTGGGTGGGGGCGGGGAGGGGCAGTGATCAAAGCTTTTATCTCCACATACGCACTCATGGCTGGGCAAGAGGGGCCTAAAATCAGAGTCAGACCTGAAAACTTTTTACAAAAAAAGGGCCACCCATAATCACATACTTCGTAAGTCTTTCTGAACGACAAAAAAATAAGGTAGTTTTGAAACGCTGCTAAATAATGACTGCATTATCTAAGAATAACCAGAACCACATTTAACTTATAACAAAGTTAGGACGTTGCAACACGTCTGGCTCTGGAACCAATTTAAGAACAAGAACGCAGCAGGAGGGACACAGCATGACAAGAACGGCCCGAAAGCTGGAACAGTGTCAAAAGCCTGTGGAGGAAATCACATGTGAAAAGCAGCGGCTGTTTTGAATGCCTGCAGTCAAACCACATTTCCCTGCAATGGTGTCCCGGAAAGAAAGAGGGATGGGCAGCAGAACCTTTCAACGCCTCAGGAAGACCAGGCCGAGCTCCGGCTGCCGCGAGCCATGCACAGGAGCCGGGCGGGCCTGCCGGGGAGAGGGCGCACGTACTTGGGGGTCTGCTGCACCTCCGCCCACCAGCGGTAGTCGGTGTGGCTGACGAGCAGCAGGATCTGACACCAGAGGAGCACCAGTGCTGGGTGCGTGGGGATCATGGAGCGCACCCACGCGTTCAGGCTCTCCAGGCTGTAGAAGCCGCCGTCCGCGCCGTCCGTCAGGAGCCTCGAGGCAGCTGCGGTGATCCTCCGGAACGTCCCTGGAAACAACCCGGAATAGAGCGGATTACGGGGACGTGTCTGCGCTGCTCGTCGGGACCCAACGCTTCAGTCACATGAAGCTTTTACACCAGAGGGGTGCACGCAGGGTTCCTTCCTACATTCACACGTTCAGGGCACCTGGCACTCAGGAAACTCCAGCCTGACAACCTGCTTCCTTAACCGAGCGGCCATGGAAGCAGGCGCCCCACCATCCCCTCCTCCCCAGAGAGACCAGGCTCTCCAGGGGCTCTGAGCAGGAAGCCTTGCTGGTGCCGACAGTGGACGCGACCCCACAAAAGAGCAGCAGCCCCTACGCAGCCTGCAGTCAGGTCACTGCAGCCAGGACAGCCCGAGCCACAGCCCTGCAGGCGGGCAGGACACGGCCGTCTGCAGGCTTCAGCGAGCTGAGGGCCGGGTGGCCCCCACGCCCACCATGGCACGCCCACCCAGGTGGCCAGGCAGGCAGGCACCCACGCTCAGCCCTGCACGTCAGCAGCAGACCCAGGCAGGCTCTGCTCCAGCTTCCCAACAGCATCCTCCTGAGGGCCCAGAAGATCTCCCCCAGGAGAGAGTGGATTCACGCTTTCTGCTAGCCCACCTCTGGATGGACGTGAAGCCAGCTCCACATGCCATCTCCCCGCCCCGTCCCAGACGCACCCACCCCAGGGACGTGAGGACACGACTTTCTCCACAAAGTAGAAATGCTACTTTGGCACACACATACAGGGGAACACAGGCCCTTCTGGAAACACCCGGAAGCGAGCTCTGCTTGCAGGAAGGCAGCGAGGGGGCCAGGAATGCTGCCCGCAGCTGGGCAGGCGTCTGGAGGGCGGTGGGAAAGGGCAGGCGACGGGGCGACTGGACAACTCGGCGAGCAGCAGGGAGCCTCATGGTGGCCACAGGCGAGACCCAGCCCTGCCCGCGGCAAAGCAATGCACACTGTCAGCCCGCTGCCGCCCCCCAGGCCCCGCTTCCATCTGGGGAGCTGGTTTCCTAGCGTTTGTGAAGTGGAAACCAGGTGCTTTCTTGTCTGTTTGTGCCAGATGGAATCCGACGCAGGCCAATGACTGTGGGGCTCACACCCCTCCTCCAACATGAGGGGCAACAGAGTGAGAACACAAGGCCATTACTCAGACCGGTTCCTATTTTAAGAAATAACACCTGAAATGGGCAAATTCAAAGGTTTCAATTTTCAGTGCAGGGGTGAAATTACCGTCATTGTTTAACCAATGCAAAAACAAAAATTACCAACTTTAGATGCTAAAGACACCTTATTTTTATAAAAGTACAAGATGTAATTTTATCTCAAAACCAACCAACACAGTAATTCTGCCCCCTAGTGTGCTTAAAAGGAATGGTGTCAAAATACACAAGGAGCTAGAAACAGGGACTTCCCTGGTGGTCCAGTGGCTAAGACTCTGAGCTCCCAGTGCAGGAGGCCCAGGTTCGACCCCTGGTCAGGGAGCTAGATCCCACATGCTACAACTAAGACCCAGAGCAGCCAAATAAATAAATAAATAAAATTAAAAAAAACAAAATACACAAGGAGCTAGAAACAAGGCGTGTACACACACCCATCACCTCTTATCTACAAATACTGACAGTATTTGGGGGGATCAAAACCACCCCCAAGGAAAGAAAATGCCAGAAGGCAAAACAGCTGTCTGAGGAGGCCTTACAAATAGCTGAGAAAAGAAGAGAAGCAAACAGCAAAGGAGAAAAGGAAAGATATACCCATCTGAATGCAGAGTTCCAAAGAACAGCAAGGAGAGATAAGAAAGCCTTCCTCAGTGATCAGTGCAAAGAAATAGAGGAAAACAATAGAATGGGAAAGACTAGAGATCTCCTCAAGAAAATTAGAGATACCAAGGGAACATTTCATGCAAAGATGGGCACAATGAAGAACAGAATCGATATGAACCTAATGAAAGCAAAAGATACTAAGGGAAAAAAAAAGATACTAAGAATACATGGCAAGAACACACAGGAAAACAGTACGAAAAAGATCCTGACGACCCAAATAACCACGATGGTGTGATCACTCGCCTAGAGCCAGACATCCTGGAATGCAAAGTCAAGCGGGCCTTAGGAAGCATCACCACAAACAAAGCTAGTGGAGGGGATGGAATTCCAGCGAGCTATTTCACGTCGTAAATGATGATGCAGAGCACATCACGTGAAACGCTGGGCTGGAGAAAGCACAAGCTGGAATCAAGACTGCCGGGAGAAATAACAATTACCTCAGATACGCAGATGACACCACCCTAACGGTAGAAAGCGAAGAGGAACTAAAGAGCATCTTGACGAAGCTGAAAGAGGAGAGTAAAAGAGCTCGCTTAAAACTCAGCATTCAAAAATCTAAGATCATGGCATCCACTCCCATCACTTCATGGCAAATAGATGGGGAAAAAATGGAAAAAGAGAGAGACTTGATTTTCTTGCGTTCCAAAATCACTGCAGATGGTGACTACAGCCATGAATTAAAAGACATTTGCGCCTTGGAAGAAAAGCTATGACAAACCTAGACAGCATATTAAAAAGCAGAGACATTACTTTGCTGACAAAGATCTGTCTAGTCAAAGCTATTGTTTCTCCAATAGTCATGTATGGATGTGAGAGCTGGACCATAAAGAAGGCAGAGCGCCAAAGAGTTGATGCTTTTGAACTGTGGTGTTGGAGAAGACTCTTGAGAGTCCCTTGGACAGCAAGGAGATCCAACCAGTTCATTAGAAGGACTGATACTGAAGTTGAAGCTCCAATACTTTGGCCACCTGATGTGAAAAACTGACTCATTGGAAAAGACCCTGATGCCAGGAAAGGTTGAGGGCAGGAGGAGAAGGGGACGACAGAGGATGAGATGGTTGGATGGCATCACCGACTCGATGGACTTGTTTGAACAAGATCCGGTAGATGGTGATGGACAGGGAGGCCAGGCGTGCTGCAGTCCATGGGGTCACAGAGTCGGATGTGACTGAGCGACTGAATAAGGAACAATAAGGACCAACTGACCAATCTCCAAAGACATGAGCTGCAAAACCCAGGTGCCCCGATGCCTGGCCGGGGCTCCTGAGCAGGGCACAGCCGCTCACACTCCAGTCCACACGTGGCTGTTCAAATTTAACCGAAATTAGATCAAACAAAAGCACTTCAGCCACAGCAGTCACACTTCCAGAGCCCACAGGCCACGTGCAACCACAAGTGCTGGGCTCGTGCAGACACAGACACCTGCACACCGCAGGGAGCTGGGCTGGACGGCACTGCGGCGGACTATAGAAATATCCTTCCTGGTTTCTGAGAAAAGGAAGGAGGTTAGAACAACAGGGGAGTGAACACCCTGACTGGCACAGAAAGCCCTGGGTGTGGCGAAGGCCACAGAATGCACCACTGTTACCAAAGAAGGTGGAGAGCAGCCCCCGACGTGAACTGGGGTCAGATCCACACCAAACGATGGCCAAGTATGAAAGTGACCAACGTGCTAAAGATAGCAGATCTTCACACAGCTTAATCATCCTCCCAACTTCACACTTACTGTGGTGGGTTGGTGGGACATAAATCCGAAGATCCACAAAAAGAAAATTGTTTCCATGTTAAGTAAATAAGGTGGCTTGAAGCTATAACCTATTATCACAAACTCTGGCCACACTCCAGAGCTGAGGACACCCGCAGTCATGTGGCCCAGCTGAGGAGGCATCCCGCCCCGTCACTCTTGGTCCCCGCTGACTTCCGGCCCCTCTGGCCCTTGCCGCTCTCAGAACTCTCTCCAAAGCGCCAGCTCCTTCTCCTCCAGGCCTCAGCTCTGCGGCCGCCGAGGAGAGCCCGCCCCGTGTCTGCCCACCCCATGCTGCTTGCCACCATCTTCCGTTTCCTCCTTGGGAGACGTCAGGACCTGTGGCAGCATCTCTGTGCACTGTCTGACTCGCGAGACTGATGGCCACAGAGGCAGGAATCACATCAGCTCTACTGACCGCCGCACACCTAGGTCCGGCCCAGCAGCGAGTGACTCAGCATCTCTTTATTGAGCAAATAAAGGCTGACGATGGTAACGACCTTCTGCTTTAATGGTACGTATCTGCGTGTGTGCTTTAATTTGCATTAAGGTGATACATACACGAGTGGGATTTGAACTCATGTGTATGTATCACTTTGATGCAAATTAAAAATCCCATAACAGAGAAGGATTTCTGATTCTACAGGTGCCCTACCCCATCCCTCAAAAGGCAACTTCTTATCACTCTGCTTTCAGTTCTGGTAGTTACCTTCGAGCTCACCTTGATGCGCTTTCATCACCTGCAGCAGACCCTCAAGTTACTCTGTCTACTTCCCTCGCTTCCTGTTGTCGTTTGTTGTTTAGTCGCTAAATCGTGTCCAACTCTTTGCAACCACGTAAACTGCAGCACGCCAGGCTCCCCTGCCCTTCACCCTCTCCTGGAGTTTGCTCAAACTCAGGTCCATTGAGTCAGTGATATCCTCCAACTATCTCATTTTCTGTCACCCCCTTCTCCTCCTGCCCTTAATCTTTCCCAGCATCAGGGTCTTTTCCAATGAGTCAGCTCTTCACATCAGTATTGGATACGAAGTACTGGAACTTCAGCATCAGTCCTTCCAATGAGTATTCAGGACTGATTTCCTTTAGGATGGACTGGCTGGATCTCCTTGCTGTCCAAGGGACTCCAAGAGTCTTCTGCAACACCACAGTTCAAAAGCAACAATTCTTCGGCGTTCAGTTTTCTTTATAGTCCAACTCTCACATCCATACATGACGACTGGGAAAACCACAACTTTGACTATATGGACCTTTGTCTGCTAAGTAATGTCTCTGTGTTTTAATATGCTACCTAGGTTTGTCATAGCTTTTCTTCCCTCGCTACTGGAAAGGTACCCCCTGTCCCAAAGGAAGGCTGTCCAACCTTTCAGCGAGCCCAGGGTGGCGGGGCCACCCAGGGGCGCATCCGTTGCTCAGGGGATTCATGCAGCCCTGAGACCACAAGTCAGAGGCCCTCCCTTCTGCCGTGGGGAAGAAGCCCACCAGAGAACACAGCCAGACAGTAAAAAGAATGGAAACGCAACGTGGCCACAGAATGAAATGCACCGGAGGCCATCACCTAAAGAGCACCCACTCCCACATTTCCAGATGTGCTGCGGATCTGGGCTAAACTTTCCTGCTGTTTGTGTTTCCCTGAGATTAGAACTGCCTTTTGCTTTTCTTGCTGAGAGAAGAAAGATATGCCTGTACCTGATAACTAGCAAGACTATTCCTTTTGAAAATGCTCATTCCTCTTGAAAAACTCAGTCTGCTTCCTATGCCTGCTACAGGGCAGGGACTCTGTAACTACTCTCTCTCTCTCTCGTGCAATGACTTTTCAAATTCACAATCACATACAAAGGCGACAGAACATCCTGACTTTCCGAATCCTTAAGGCCCTCAGAGTCACGTTCTCACAGCAATGCCCCGTCAAACACACACAGGGCACAGAAGAGCCGGCTCCGCACATGCACTGCACACCGGCAGCACAGGCGGGTCAGGGGGAGCACAGACACTCGAGACAGGCTCGTGCGATGCACCTACCAGACTTGAAGATGTGGATCAGACACATGAGCAGCGTGCCCAGCTCTTGGCAATAGAAAGTGTGCTGCTGTTCACTCATCTCCACTCTCAGCTGCTTTGTAACAATGTCCTCTAGAAGGATGCCAACCAGTTGGAGCAGAAACCTTCAGAGAAAGGGAGAAGGGGACAGCGGAGTAGGAGACCGTCAGAGAGCACTCCTAGGAAGTACACCACGAACATAACACACGCAGGAGACACAGGCAGGAAACAGTGCAAGTAAAGTAAAACAGAGACGCGTCAGTCTCTCAGTCACGTCTGACTCTGCAACCTCGCGGACTGTAGCCCGCCTGACTTCCCAGGCAAGAATCTTAGAGTGGGCTGCCATTCCCTTCTCCAGAGGACCTTCCCGACCCAGGGATTGCACCCAGGTCTCCTGCACTGCAGGCGAATTCTCCCCCATCTGAGCCCCAGGGAAGCCCTAAAATGCGTGGAGGGTTTGACACCATCCCTCTGGATGACGTCACCTGACTTCTCTGCGCCACTTCCCTCTCTAATGAGATGGGATAACCACAACACGTTTGGAGGAGTGTCGGGAGGCTAAAATGACCCGTGGTGTTCCTTCAAAGCTTTCAGCCATCAAGCAGGCTGATGGCCACCACAGGGAGTTAGTGCAGCCTCCACTTCAGCCACCCGCCTAACCGTGACAGCGTGAGCCACAGGCTGCGTGCTGAACCGGGACAAAAGGACGCTGTGCACATCCATCCAGCTGATCCCCAAGACGACCTCTACCCGCGGCCAACCAAGGTGGCACACGGCCGTCACGCGGGCAAGAAGGAGCCTTCTCGGGAAGTGAGCCCCCAGGACACGCTCCATGGGCTCTAGCTCAACGCACACCCCGAGTCCAGCAAAGGAGGAGGCACACTTGTCTGACAGCAAGTCTGTACAGTGCCCGAGTCATGAGCGCGGCCTCCAAGGAGCTTCCCAAAATCGACACGGGCAGACATGATTTGATGCCACAAATACACTGAAAGGGCTTCCCAGGTGGCTCAGTGGTAAAGAATCTGGCTGCAACGCAGGAGATGCAGGTTCAATCCCTGGATCGGGAAGATCCCCTGGAGGAGGGAAAGGCAACGCGCTCCAGTGTGCTCGTCTGGAGAATCCCACGGACAGAGGAGCCTGGTGCACTACAATCCACAGGGTCGCAAAGAGCTGGACACGACTGAGTGACCAGGTACACACAAGTATACGCAGGGGAGCTCGGCAGAGCGGTCCACCCCGCAGGGAGCGGGATTCTACCGCCTGCGGTGCCCGGCTGGCAGCACACAGTGGGGAGGAGCAGACGTGGGTCTTCCTACGTTTTCCAATTCTCCGCAGGCAACGCACCCGCCCACTACTCTGGGCCGCCTTCAGCGGGTCTGATTCAGGACCTGAGCGAGCCTGCAGGGAGGCAGGACCGGGGGCCAGAGACGAGGCTGGCTGGGCAGAGAGGACACATCGGCTCCTCAACCCACCGTGTGTTCTCATGAATTCAACACCACATGCGAGCCCGAGGCCACAGACTAGACACGGAGCGTACCTGGCAAACGTTTCTTCTGGCAAGTTCTTCGTCTGTCTCCCTTCACTGTGTTCCTCCAGTGCTGAAGTGCTGTCCCCGTCTCTTAACCTACTGATTGTCGGACAGGACACTAAGTGTGGGGAGAAGGAGAGCTCCTGGATGCGGGACAGAACAATGTCTTCGGTCGACTGGGAAATCAGCACCCGCAAGATGGCCAGGATGCCCGACACCCACAGCTGGACAGCGCTCACCGACCCCTGAGGACAGAGCGGGGGGCAGGCGCTGCTGAAGAGGAGGACGCCTGGGCTCTCCCCCGTTGCCAATGTCATTTACGAAGATCCCCCTGGTTTGACAATGCCACCGTGAGTCCCTGTCTCGCTGGTTCTCAAAGTGAGGCCCCGACCAGTGGCCTCAGTGCCACCTGGGAACCTGTGTAACAGGCAAATTCCCCACCCCCAGCCCCGCAGACGCCTCCAGGTGCAGCAGGCGGGGGAAACCCAGAACGCCAGCAGGAGGCGGGTACTCACCAGGGTGTCTGGGGTGACGAACATACTCCGTAAAAGCATGTCCACGGGGCGGAGGGAGGAGGGGGCCAAAATCTCAAACAACGTGTTCAGCACTCCAAGGGCTTCGTGAGAATCAATGTGCATCTGTTCCAAGTGAATGTCGCAGACATTTCCCCATAAGAAACGTCAGCCAGCAGAAAAAAGGTCAACACTGCCCTTCACGTGAGGCGTCTCACGGCCTGATGCCTGGACCATCCCATCATTCCCACCCCCCAAAACTTCCATATGTCTCACTGTCAGTAGTGAACCAAGGAAACATTTTTTAGAACAACACCATTAACAGCTAGATTTTTTTCCCACAATGGAAATCTTTTCATTTAGATTTTTATTAAGTAAACCAAATATGCTTCCTCCAAAAATTCAAACAGGTCCAAGTATGAAAACAATCTGCTGAGACTGCATGGCCCGACAGTCACCACCACTTCGGGGACCAGCCTCTCCTCATCTCTACGCACGCGTGGTTCACCACACAGGGGTCACACACTCTGTCGTCACCTTCCTCCACTTTCTCCTGCACCCCATCCCCACCCCACCACCAAGCAACCAATGTTAGCACATCAGTGTAGTTCTCTTTAACTTCCTCCACATTCCTATACCTGTAGAGAAGTTTTTGTTTCGAAAAATCATATTATGTCTCTGCTTTTTTTTTCCATTAAAAATATAATGAAAAACTCCCAAGGCAATAGGATTCAAATCTTAACGTTACTTTTAAAGGATGCAGAGTAGTCCAGATTCAGTCTGCACACAGCACACGCACCCACCGCCCCACGTCCAGCAGGTGCCCCTTCCTGCCCCTCTGTCCCCACGCCCTGGTCCACGCGGGCCCTGAGCTGTGAGCGGCTCTCTCTGTTACCCCCACCCTGACCGCCTGTTCAACTCTCAGGTTCACCCTGCCCCCCTTCCTACTGAGCCCTCTGAGGGCTCCCCCAAGTCCTCCCCAACAGAGAGCTTCCCCAGGCATCTGCTCAGGTCACCCCTCACTTCCTTCAAGTCCCCAACACGCGTCAGACACTGTAAACGGTCACCAGGTCCTCTGCTGTCTGTCCGCAGCCCTACTCCAACGTCCTCTCGGGCCAGCAGGGCAGGCGTGGTCGTGGAGGGACGCGCGGATGCACACCGCACTGTGCGCCTGGCCCACAGACCGCCCTGCACGCAGCACCACTGCAGGGGAAGGGATGCTGGGCGTTCACCCTGCACTCCGCCCCGCCACCTCCTCAGCGCCTGCAGTGAGAGGAGCGCGGAGCTCATGGAGCGCCCCTGGAGACGCGTACCTGCGGCCACGGAAGCCTCAGCCAGCTGAAAGCGCCAAAGCCACCCACTTGCTAAAACTGCATCTTATCAGGATTTCCCTGGTGTTCCAGCAGTTGGGACACCATTCTCCTGCTGCCTGAAGCCTGGGTCTGAGCCCTGGTCGGGAGCTGAGATCCTGCAAGCTGCACGTCATGTACCGGCCGTCAAAAACATCCTCCATCTGTCAATCTTACCAGATGCCACGACCCGCCCCGCCCCCAGCCTCAGGATGACAGGCTGTGACGAGAGCAGAGCAAGCAGCTGACGCTGTGAAGACAGCAGCCTACCAGCTCCCAGGAGCCCAGAGCTGTGGGCACCGCTCCGCCCAGAGCACTCGCTCCCGAGCTGGCCGACTTGACAGGCACCTGCTGGAGGCACCCCCGGGCGGGGGGCGGAAACATACCTGCTGCTTGGCCAGCATCGGGAGGATGACGTCGGCCACCTGCCGAGACAGCCGCTTCCACTTGTCCTCGCTCTCCTTGTGGCACTGCCGCAGGACCAGCGTGAACATCTCCAGCACCTGCGGGGACGGCCCAGATGCTTGGACGTGGCCCGCGTGCCCCCAGGTGCCGCGCACACGCGGGCAGACCCAGCGCGGCCACTCCTCGGGCCTTCCCAGGCTCCAACCAGAGGAAAGCCGGGCTCATCTCGGCCTCGGGCAGAGCACGAGAGCAGCCCCGACTGGACTGCGGTCTGAGCGGACTGCTGCGCAGGGGCCCCCGGCTCCCGTGAGCCTTCCCCTCTGTCCCGTGCCCTCTGCAAAGGTCCCCTCCCTGAGGACGGTTTACTTCAGAAGAGTTGGCCGTGGCTGACCTGTTTGGTTGTGATCCCTCCTAAACAGAGATCCCTGAACGCCTGTTTGGTAAACACAGTCTTGCTGGCACAGGGCCACCGTGAACCTACTGCCAGGACGGCGCCCATCACGACAGCAGACAGGGAGAGATGCAGGCGCCAGGCAGCCTGCAAAGCTGAAAATGCTTAACTGCAGAGAAAGTCTACAGCCCAGTCTATAAAATGCCATGTTTCAGGCAGAGCCCGCTCCCTGGAAAGCCTGTCCGGCCACTGCCTCCCACAGTGGCTTCTCCCTTCCCGGGACCCAGAGGCACTTACGCAAAGGCAGGCAACTCTGCACTGTGTGCCTTCCCAAACGAAGGCCAGCCCTGCTCTGCCCCGTAAGCCAGGCTGGGGACGCGCGAGATGCCAGCCCACGTGCCTGCCAAGAGCCAGGCGTTGGCTCTCGACCCTCTTATAGAAGCTGTACTTTTAACTGTATGGGATTTAATTCAACACTAAGTATTTAGTTAAATATTACCTAGGTGAAGCAAAATGACAGTGCACAGAGAAAGTGTTTGTGCGAGAGAATCTGATGAGCAGAGACAACAGTGACAGGGATTGCTGAAGCAGTGAGGGCGAGCCCCTGCCAGCCACAGAAGAGGGCTCTTATAAAGCCAGGTTTCAGACAGCCTCACACCATCTGAAATTCCAAATGCACCTGAAGGGAAGTGAAACTAGAAATCAGTGCAGAGACTCTGGTCCTCCACCAACATGGTGGTAAATACATGTCCAAACAAGTCTTTAAATCACTTCAGGCTGAGATCTTTAAAGACAGTTACTCAGAACTCCACCACCGTGATCAACGCTGCTGACTGATTTTTAGTCCTCGTTTTGGAAAAGGGTTCTCTACCACCTTGACCAAACTTGTGACTATCAGCCAGGCCGTGCGGCCTTAAAGACAGACCCCATTAAGCCTTCCGCCTGCAGCATCTCCCCACCGCCCCAGAGCCCAGGGCTGGCAGAGAGCCACACTTGCTGACAAGTGGACAGGGCCACAGGGCACTTCCTGCCATTCCTGCAGGGACAGGGAAGGGTCAGCAACATGTGCCCCACCCCACCCCTTACCTGATGGTACTGGATGAGTCTCAGTAACATGGACACCACCACCTCTTTCTGGGTTTCAAGCTCTTTTCCTGCATCAGCCTTATTGGTTCCTCTTAAAACGAAGAGGTCATGGACGATGGGCTGCAGGGCGGGTATGGCTGTGGGTACAGAAGGGCACTAAGAAGGCACTCGCAAGACAGTAGTAACACCTCCAGATTATTTCCAAAAAACAAAGAAAACTCTGATCCACACCCAACTCTGGGCTAAGGGATAATTTCACGTTACCCAGGAGTGCAGTGAGATTATCTGCACGTCAGACTGGAAGGTCAAGGGTCTTCTCTGACACTTGACAGGGTTCTGAAATCTTTTTGAAAACTAGGGCTTCTGTGACATAACATTACTTCTGACACAAAGGGACACAAATTCAAAAGTTAAATTTAAACTAAAACCTTCCAACTAACTAAAACAGCAGCATTCTAACCTCATGCACAATCTGCTCAAAGATTCACCTGAAAAGAGGACAGATGCTTTTCCAACAGAAAACACTTAGTCAAAATATTAGATTTCTCTACTGTTTAAAGCAATTAAACTCACTCTCTCGTTAGACTAAGGGTTTCCCCCTCAAGGCATGTCTTTACTCAAAACAGCAAAGTGAAGCCTTGGGCCTAACACACCCTCATGAGTAAACTAGGAAGACCCTTCACTGAGGAGCATCAGCCCGGCCAAGTCACCAGTTACTGAAAGGCGCACTCTCACCCTCAGTCTCTCACACACACACTCCCTCACACACACACACACTCCCTCACACACACACACACACTCCCTCACACACACACACACTCCCTCACACACACACTCTCTCTCACACACACACTCCCTAACACACACTCTCACACACACACACACACTCCCTCACACACACGCACACTCCCTCACACACACACACTCCCTAACACACACTCTCACACACACTCCCTAACACACACTCACACACACACTCTCTCACACACACACTCCCTCACACACACACACTCCCTCACACACACACACTCCCTCACACACACACTCTCACACACACACACTCCCTCACACACACACACACACACTCCCTCACACACACACACTCCCTCACACACACACACACTCTCACACACACACTCCCTAACACACACTCTCACACACACACACACACTCCCTCACACACACGCACACTCCCTCACACACACACACTCCCTAACACACACTCTCACACACACTCCCTAACACACACTCACACACACACTCTCTCACACACACACTCCCTCACACACACACACTCCCTCACACACACACTCACGCACACACTCTCACACACACACACTCCCTAACACACACTCTCACACACACACACACTCCCTGACACACACTCTCACACACACACACACACACTCCCTCACACACACACTCCCTCACACACACACTCCACACACACACACACTCCCACATACACACACCCTCACACACACACCCTCCCTCACACATACACTCCCTCACACACACACATACACTCTCTCTCTCACACACACACACACACACACACACACACACACACACACACACACACTCCCTCACACACACTCTCACATACACACACCCTCACACACACACTCCTCACACACACACTCCACACACACCCTCACACACACCCTCCCTCACACACACACACTCCTTCATACACACACTCTCTCACACACACACTCCCTCACACACACACATACACTCTCTCTCTCACACACACACACACACACACACACACACACACACTCTCTCACACACACGTACTGGCTGAGTTTCCCACCGATGACCAGGCTCCATAGTAAAAACAGTAAGGTTTGGCTGTCCATCAACTTTCTTTCCAAAGAAAGAATTTTCTTTCCTCTGATCTGGGAAGCCTCAGTCATGCCTCTATTTGAGATCTGAACTCTCACCTCCAGCGACCCCGAGTGTACATGGGCAGTCAGGAGTCCCTCTGCTGAGGCTTGAACTGAAGCCCCAGCAGGAAGCTGACCGCCTTGCTAGTGTGGAGCAGCCAAGCCCTGCACAGCCCACCCCTCGGCCTGGCGGCCTGCCCGCCGTGGTACAGCACACGGGGACCTCCGTGTGGCAGCCAGCGGAGGTCGCAGGAGGCGCCCCAACCACAGCTCAAAGGCCCCCAGGTTTCTGCTGACCGAGCCGCAGACAGTGAGTAGGGCGTGCTGGGAGAGCTGTGAGAAAGTCAGAGGGGTGACGGCTCCTCCCCACAGCACAGCCTCACTGCGCCAGGCGGCAGCAGGGGCCTGGGCCGCGGGTCACTGTCTGTGGACCTCACTTTAGCACCTATGAAACAGCCAGTCCTGAATGAAGGTCACACTGCGCCTTTCAGGATACTGGATGATAAACCCAGTGGCCTTTCAGAAGCTGGATTTTAAAATTCTCTGTTTCACATGGATAGATGGGAGCATTTATGCTAGACTCCACGTGCGCTGTTTTCACCCGGGTGGACCACACACTCCTTTCTTCAGACACCTCCAGCAAGAGTGCATATGCACATAAACGCACAGCCGGCAGGAGGCAGTGTAAGCGCACAGACTGAAGAGCCGGGGAGAGGCCGGCCTCACGTTACCGTGCGTCACCGCCTTCCTCCCGCTGGCCATGATGCCGTCACAGAGCTGGATGATTTTAGGGATGCCGATGATCTGTTTTGAGTGGTAACGCTCGTAAGACAGTAATACCAGGAAGAAAAAGATGTTTGGGATGATTGCCTCTGACTCCCTAGAAACAAAAACACCACAAGACTTCCTTTAAAATGAAGAAACATCATCCTATTAACAGCCCCAACCAAACCACCCCTGGTTCAAAGTGGAGAGTGTGGCGGGGGCGCTTGGAGCCTCGGCACCTGGTTCGGTCCCATCACCCTCATCTCGAGTCCCTGTCTGGGGTGGGGCCCCCACACCCGCCAGGGCACCCTGGCGGCTGGCAGGCCTCAGTGAGGGCCCTGAGAGAGGCACCCTCATCACCGCAGCCCAGGGCGCCTCCGTCTGCCCCCCGTCCTTCTGCTGAAGAAGCCGGCACCCAAAGAAGAAAAGGTAACTTGCCTCCAATTACGTGGTCAGGTGACACACGGCGAGAACAAGAGCCTGGGCCCCCAGACCCGGGGGCGGGCGGGCCTCTCAGAACACTCTCCTCTGCACCGTGCTTCCCTAACTACTAGTGGTTCAGAAACTAAAGGGTCTACATTTTCAATTGTATTTACAGGATGAAGTATTAAAACCTTACAGGTTAGCAAGGTAAAGTTCTAGAGACAACCGTATCTAAAACTGTTCTCTGTAAGATTAGAAAAAACTACTGTTATCTCAAATAATATTTCATTTAGCAGGACTATTATAATTAAATGCTTTGAAATCTGAAATGAAAACTGACAACATGTGTGATCGTCATATAAAAAATTACCTCTCAACGAGGCTTGAGATCCTCAAGTCATTAATTTTCAAAAGAAACAAAAACCCACAGCATGTTAATCAGACTTCCATTAAAAACAAGGTCTGGCAAAAACGCCTCCTGGTCTTTTAAGGTAAACACTCATCTTAAAAATCTAGAATTACATGTATGGACTTCCTGGTAGGAAGTGATTAAGACGCCACACTTTTACTGCAGAGGACACAGGTTCAATCCCTGGTCGGGGAACTAAGATCCACATGCTGCTTGGTATGGCCAAAAAAATAAAATGAATCCAAATAAAATAAAACTACATGTAATTATGTAACAAGAACAAGAAATCTAAAATAACAAAATGCAATTACCTGAACTGACCGACTTCAATGTATTCAAACTGCTTCAGCACAAATCCAATAAACACCTACAGGCAGGAAATACAATTTTCACATCAGTAATTAAAACGTGCAAACTAGGTTACTTTCCTTGGCACTCATCTGTATAGACCTTTAACAAGTTTTCTGACAGTAGACAACCATGCTTCTATACAAGAACTCAAACGTACTCTACGGTCAGATTAGATAATTTCAAGACACTTGCAAAAACCCCTTTAAACTTGTTTACTGAACGCTGAGGTGAAACCTCCTGGGAGAAACAAACGGAAGTTCCAGGGGCCACCAGGAGGCACCCACAAGGCGCAGCTCAGGTCCTGTTGGTACAGCTGCAGCAAGCCCGGCAGCATGGACTTCCTGAACCGGCTTAGGAACAAGACATCCAGGTGCGCCCACCTTCTCCCCGCAGCACCAGCACTCAGAGGGGCCGGGCACCCAGGGCTGCTGGGGGCGTGGGGGCCGCGAGCGGAGGCCGCACCTGCGGCTGCTCATGACCAGCGCCATGTTGAGCTTCAAGCGCATGTTCATGCCCCACCCTGACGCTCGGAGCTCATCTCCAATCTCCTCCTGGCCCCCATAACCCACAGCCTGAACTGAGGTAAATCGTGGGCCTCTTTTTCTGCCCTGTTCATAAAGACCATCACCGCAACCAATCCTAAGAACTGGGGAGAAAGGGGCCTCTAACCACCACTGGGAGGACTGGTCTCCCTGAGGAGTCGCGAAGGTGCCTGCTGGGCTCGGACGAGTGGAGCCAGCCTGCGCCGGGCCCCGCTTCATCCCGGGAAGCCCCATGGCAGGTCCCACGCCTGCCTCCCCTCAGCCACGGCCACCGCCACCGCAGACGAGGGCGTCCCCCTCCCCAGACGACAGAATCACCATCCCCTGGGAGCGTCTCCCCAGAGGAGGAAACGGGCTCTGTGGAGAATGTCCTCCTGAAAACCAGCGCAGAGGGCAGGATGGTGAAGATGCTGGCCAACACAAAGCCCCTAGGCCCCCTGTCCTCAGGTGGCCCCCCAGCACCACTGCGGGGAAAGCGGCGTCGCCTCTCCGTCGAGCTTCCCCAGGGGAGTGACGGCGCCACAGCGCCCACGACACCTTCTAGATGGTAGGAATCCCTGGTCGGGGAACTAAGATCCCCGTCGAGGAGCAAACGGAGAGCTGCAGCATTTCCACCTCAGAACACTTCCCATCTCACTCAGGAAAGCAGCCCACAGTCACAGCCCAAGAGGGACAGTCACATCCTGACGCCCCAAAGGCAACTCTCCCTGTGGTGACCTTGGCTGCTCTGACTCCTGCTTTTAGAGAATTCACGTCACGAAGGGATCCGCCTTTGCACAGTCGCACGCGCCAGAGCAGGGCGCGGGGGGTGAGGGCCCCTGGGGTGGCCGGCTCAGACAGCCGCAGCGCGGAGGCCAGCCACTGTCCGATGGGTCACACGCCTTTTCAACAGGGGACAGCTTGATACTGGAAACCATTCCTCATAAGTGGTTTAAAACCACACTCTGGATTCTGCGCAGAGGTCCCCTCAAACCATGAGTCTTACAGTGTAAATTACTCCTGGGTGGGGGCAGGTGGGTGGACGGGTGGACAGGAGGAACCACTGCAAAGCGTAAAGGCTGGAGCGCCTGGCTCAGGGCGCTGTGCTCACGGAGGCTCCGCGGGCCAGGCCTCCGCGCCCACCGGTGGGTGAGACGAGGAGACGCAGCAGCTGGTGCGGGAAGGAAACGCACACTTCCTGACGGCACGCCTCAGCGTCTTTCTCAGTTAGCTTTCACTACATCACGAACCGCTACGGCAGGTGAAAGACACAAGGGACACACCTGGTCTGAATCCAGAAGGCAGTAGTTGACCCGGAGCTGAACCAGCTGTGCCAGCAAGTCCAACACCTGCTTCTGCAACTGCACGGAGGTCGTGGTCGTGTACTGCTTTAAAGCTTTTATAACAAGAGGCTCGAATAAGCGAATGTGATTATGAATAGCATTCTACGAAGAAAAGAAAGAACGCCTGAGTGAGTCTTCAGCGGCAGCCGCTTCCAGACCGCAACCTGGGAACAGCTCCCAGTTACCTTGTCTGCTCGGTTCTTTGTGACGCTGGTGAGGTTTGTCTTCAGCTGGGACGACACTTTCTGGAGGACGTCAAACCACCTGCCAGGTAGGAAAAAGGCCGAACAGAGAACACCCTTGCATACTCTCCTGTGTCCCCAGCTAGACCCAGGTCAAGCTGACTCCAGCTCACAGAATCAGAACACTTCAGGGTCAGAACGAACGTCAACAGCCACTCAGTGGAGTGGCATCAAGCTCTTCTCTTAATGAAGATTAGTCAGGCAAGGAAATGGAAACCCGCTGTAGTATTCTCGTCTGGAAAATCTCACGGACAGAGGGGCCTGGTGGGCTACAGTCCATGGAGTCGTGAAGAGCTGGACACGACCGAGCACGCCATCAGACAGAACTGAGTCTACCGCGGACGGACTGCCGCGGCTGGCCTGCAGCCCACCAGGCTTCCCTGCAGCAGGCAACCTGGGCCAAAGCACTGCTGCTAGCCACTCAAACAGCCTCGGGGGCAGGGCTGGAGGCAGCCAGGCTCGGGAAAGGCTCGGAGACTCAGAAGGCATCACTTGATCACTTTAAACTTTGACATCAAGTATACCCTTTTCTTTTCAAGAAATGTAATATTAAATGACAGTAATCAGACATTTGCTTGTTTTACTTATATTCCGTATTAGACGAAATATTTGAAGAGTCCTAGTCCTGAGACTTAGAAAAAGTCAGTATATCACCAATTAAAGCCCAAAATGTGGACATTTTCCTAAAATACTCTAAATCTATGTAACAAAAACCCAGGAATTCTACTGTTACTACAGAGTAGTAACTCAAATATGCACTAATAATTAATGTTAATTTAAGAAACAACTACTGCAATCCCAGACATCCTAAAGAAAGAAAGTGAAGTCACTCAGTTGTGTCCAACTCTTTGCGACTCCATGGACTGTAGTCCACCAGGCTCCTCCGTCCATAGGATTTTCCAGGAAAGAACACTGGAGTGGCTTACCATGCCCTCCTCCAGGGGACCTTCCCGACCCAGGGATCCTGCACTGCAGACAGACACTTTACCATCTGAGCCACTGGGGAAGTCCAACACAGCCATAAATTAAGTGGAAAGAGACCTTTATCCATGAAGCTGGGAACGCACCGCCCCCCAGCCCTCTGCACACCAGCACTGCTGCACCACCCGAGTTACAGGCCCTGAGGCCACCAACACACAGGACCAGACCCTGTGGCGGCGGCCTTCAGCGGCGGAGGAACCCGCGCCCCGCTCCGGGCCTGCTGACACGGCAGCATGAGTGGTCGCGGCTTCGTGGGGAGCCGCGCAGCTCTCCTGTCGCTCAGCCCAGCCCCGCCCGCCAGACCGTAACACCGCAGGCCCGCCTCTCACTGGACTACACGCCTCTCTGAAGGGGGCCCTGCCTTCAGCACCGCGGAAAGCTCTAGAGAACACAGCGGGGCTCAGAAGGTTACCCTGAGGTGTCCTGGTCCTGCTCTGCCTGCACCACGTTCCGCAGGCTGGCGTCCGCCAAGGCCTGGGTGAAGTGGGTGTACGGCGCCATGAAGCAGTAGTGGTACAAGCCGGGCCGTGCGCTGGAGGAGCCGAGGCGCTGCGCTCGGCCCTGCGACTTGCTGGGGTGGGAAGACAGGCTGTCAAACTGGGAGGCCAGGTTTGTCCCGAACAGAGTCTTCAGCAACTGGAGCGGAAGAATTGAAGTCATCGACATTTGAATTAATGCGGAATCTCCCACACGCACACCAAGTCCACCTGAAACTAACGGGATGCGTGGACGCGGGAGGGGCGCTCGGACGGCAGGAAGGGGACGGGAGCCTGTCCCCAAGGGTGAGCCCCTCCTCCAGGGACACAGGGGACAAGCACCCTTCTGGCCGGAGAACAAGCGAGCAGGGGAGTGATGGTGGGGCTGCCAGACGCAGCATCTCCTGAGTGACAGGCAGTGCGCCAGCATCATGCGGGGAGCAGGGCTTCCCAGGAGCTCCTCTCTTACCTGCTGAACACACACAGTCGCCATCATCGGCTCTCGATTGAAGCAAGACTTCAGGTATCCCAGGATCTCTTCAACACACTGGAAAGGAGAAGTGTGAGGCATTAAAGGAAGCGAGTCACTCGCGTCCAGCCCTGTTCTCAGTGCAGGAGGTCAGAGTCCACAGGGGCACTGAAAGCCCTGCATCCCTGGGGCGGCTACGGACGGTCAGCTGATCGTAACACACATTACGGCAGGTGTGATTTGCCACAGAAAGTCCTGGATGTGTCTTGACAGCAGCCTGCAGAGATGACCACCACGACTGCCTTGAAACGACTGCCCTCACAGGTGCTTTTCCAGCCTCATACACGAGGTCTGCGCAGCCAAGGTTCCCTGGAGGCGAGAGCTGGTCCAGGACCGCCACCGGCAGCCCGCTCCTCACGGCCACACGGCCTCCAGCCGCTGCTTGCGGCACTCCAACTACAGAGAGAAGGCCACTCGCTTCATCCATCTGATGCAACATCTTGTACTAAAAAGTGACACGTTTCTGTTCACTTCACATACTCAGGCCCATGTATGTTGACTATTCTGATTAACTCTCCCTGGACCAGACGTCCAAGGCTGCAGGGATGAGTCTGTTCCACACCACTGCTCATAGCAGGTAACTAAGAAGTGTTAACTAGAAATATTCAACCAGAGTGTTTAGTACCACAAGTTGTCTAACAAACAATCACGTCTTTTAACAAATACATATGGAATACCCTTTCTGTGCATTCCCGGGTCGCCTGCACTGCAGGCAGACACTTCACCATCTGAGCCACCAGGGAAATCTGGAAACTCAGTTCAGTTCAGCTCAGTCGCTCAGTTGTGTCTGATTCTTTGCAACCCCATGGACTGCAGCACGCCAGGCTTCCCTGTCCTTCTCTCGGAGCTTGCTCAAACCCATGTCCATCGAGTAGGTGATGCCATCCAACAATCTCATCCTCTGTCATCCCCCTCTCCTCCTGCCTTCAATGTTTCCCAGGATCAGGATCTTTTGCAATGATTAGTTCTTCGCATTAGGTGGCCAAAGTATTAGTTTCAGCTTCAGCATCAGTCCTCCCAATGAACATTCAGGACTCATTTCCTTCAGGATGGACTGGTTGGATCTCTTTGCAGTCCAAGGGACTCTCAAGAGTCTTCTCCAACACCACAGTTCAAAAGCATCAATTCTTCGGCGCTCAGCTTTCTTTATAGTCCAACTCTCACATCCATACATGACTACTGGAAAAAACCATAGCTTTGACTAGACTGACCTTTGTCGGCAAAGTAATGTCTATACTTTTTAATATGCTTTCTAGGTTGGTCACAGCTTTTCTTCCAAGGAGCAAGAGTCTTTTAATTTCATGGCTACAGTCACTATCTGCAGTGATTCTGGAGCCCAAGAAAATAAAGTCAGCCACTGTTTCCACTGTTTCCCCATCTATTTGCCATGAAGTGATGGGACTGGATGCCATGATCTTGGTTTTCTGAATGTTGAGCTTTAAGCCAACTTTTTCACTCTCCTCTTTCACTTTCATCAAGAGGCTCTTAGTTCTTCTTCAATTTCTGCCATAAGGGTGGTGTCATTGGCATATCTGAGGTTATTGACATTTCTCCCAGCAATCTTGATTCCAGCTTGTGTTTCAACCAGCCCAGCGTTTCTCATGATGTACTCTGTATATAAGTTAAATAAGCAGGGAGACAATATATAGCCTTGACATACCTCCTTTCCCAATTTGGAACCAGTCTGTTGTTCCCTCTCTGGTTGTAATTGCTGCTTCTTGACGTGCATACAGGTCTCTCAGGAGGCAGGTAAGGTGGTCTGGTATTCCCATCTCTTGAAGAATTTTCCACAGAAGCGTTTTCTTGTGATCTACATAGTCAAAGGCTTTGGCATAACCAATACAGCAGAAGTAGATGTTTTTCTGGAATTCTCTTACTTTTTTGATGATCCAGTGGATGTTGGCAATTTGATCTCTGGTTCCTCTGCCTTTCTAAATCCAGTTTGAACATCTGGAAGTTCACAGGTCACGTACTGTTGGAGCCTGGCTTGGAGAATTTTGAGCATTACTTTGCTAGTGTGTGAGAAGAATGCAACTGTGTGGTAGTCTGGACATTCTTTGGCATTGCCCTTCTTTGGGATTAGAATGAAAACTGACCTCTTCCAGTCCTGTGGCCACTGCTGAGTTTTCCAAATTTGTTGGCATATCGAGTGTAGCACTTTCACAGCATCATCTTTTAGGATCTGAAATAGCTCAACTGGAATTCCATCACCTCCACTAGCTTTGTTCATAGTCATGCTTCCGAAGGCCCACTTGACTTCACATTCCAGGATGTCTGGCTCTAGGTGAGTGATCACACCATCGTGATCATCTGGGTCGTGAAGATCTTTTTTGTACAGTTCTTCTGTGTATTCTTGCCACCTGTTTTTAATATCTTCTGCTTCTGTTAGGTCCATACCATTTCTGTCCTTTATTGAACCCATCTTTGCATGAAATGTTCCCTTGGTATCTCTAATTTTCTTGAAGAGATCTCTCATTTTTCCATCCTACTGTTTTCCTCTATTTCTTTGAACTGATCACTGAGGAACACTTTCTTATCTCTCCTTGCTATTCTTTGGAACTCTGCATTCAGATAGGTATATCTTTCTGTTTCTCCTCTGCCTTTTGCTTCTTTTTTTCTCAGCTATTTGTAAGGTCTCCTCAGACAACCATTTTGCTATTTTGCATTTCTTTTCCTTGGGGATGGTCTTGATCACCACCTCTTGTAAAATGTCATGAACCTCCGTCTATAGTTCTTCAGGCACTCTATCAGATCTAATCCCTTTAATCTATTTGTTACTTCCACTGTATAATTGTAAGGGATTTGATTTAGGTCATACCTGAATGGGCTAGTGGTTTTCCCTACTTTCTTTAAGTCTGAATTTGCCAAGAAGGAGTTCATGATCTGAGCCACATTCAGCTCCTGATCTTTTTTTTGCTGACTGTATAGAGCTTCTCCATCTTTGGCTGCAAAGAATATAATCAATCTGATTTCAGTATTGACTATCTGGTGATGTCCATGTATAGAGTCTTTTCCTGTGTTTTTGGAAGAAGGTGTTTGCTATGACCAGTGCATTCTCTTGGCAAAACTGTTAGCCTCTGCCTTACTTCATTCTGTACTCCAGGGCCAAACTTGCCTGTTACTCCAGGTATCTCTTGATTTCCTACTTTTGCATTCCAGTCCCCTGTGATGAAAAGGACATCTTTTTTGAGTGTTAGTTCTCGGAGGTCTTGTAGGTCTTCATAGAACCATTCAGCTTTTTCAGCATTACTGGATTGGGCATAGACTTAGATCACTGTGATACTGAATGGTTTGCCTTGGAAATGAACAGAGATCATTCTGTCACTTTTGAGATTGCACCCAAGTGTTGCATTTCAGACTCTAGTTGACTGTGAGGGCTACTCAACTTCTTCTAAGGGATTCTTGCCCACAGTAGTAGATATAATGATCATTTAAATTAAATTCACCATTTCAATCCATTTTAGTTCACTGATTCCTAAAATGTCGACATTCACTCTTGCCATCTCCTGTTTGACCACTTGCACCTGTTGGACCTAACATTCCAGGTTCCTATGCAATATTGCTCTTTACCGCATTGGACTTTACTTCCATCACCTGTCACATCCACTACTGGGCATTGTTTTTGCTTTGGCTCCATCTCTTCATTCTTTCTGGAGTTATTTCTCCACTCATCTCCTGTAGCATATTGGGCACCTACTGACCTGGGAAGTTCATCTTTCAGTTTCCTATCTTTTTACCTTTTCATACTGCTCATTGGTTCTCAAGGCGAGAATACTGAAGGGGTTTGCCATTCCTTTCTCCAGTGGACCACGTTTTGTTAGAACTCTCCACCATGACCTGTCCGCCTTGGGTGGCCCTTATAGCATGGCTAAGAAACTGAAAACAGGTGAGAAAAGGATGGTGCTGCTGGCCTTCTGAGAGTCCAGAGTAACAGGAAACAAGTCCCGAGCATGAACATTAACACACAGGATAACAAAGGGCCACCCCATCCCCAGCCAGTAAGGGGTAAGACGGCCCACGTTTACCCCACAGCCAAACAACCAAAAAAGCCAGATAATACACAAAAGAACGGCTCCAAGACTGTGATCACCAGGCACCAGAGGACAGGGGTTCCCGAGAGATGGGAAATGAGCTGGTCAGCCGGACGGCTGCCCCACTCACTGTGCCCCTCAGAGAGCTCCTGGGAGGGGCATGAGGATGAGGGATGGAGCAGAGCTCGGGGTGCCCCGAGTCGAGAAGGAGCTGGGAGTCCAAGAAGCAGACGCAGTGAGGGTTCCAAAGAAGAGGGGCCTCCCAGAGAGGACCTGGGGAGGCCTCGCAGTGCTGGGCAGGGAGGAGGCGGGCAGAGGGAGCAGCGCTCAGAGATCACACAGGCCCAGACACTGACTCCTCTCCCAGCGGGCTCGCAGCCCCCCCGGGCAGAGCCAGAGAGCCCTTGCCTCAGGTGGAAGACTTAGCCCTGGCCTGAGCATTGCTCCGCCCCCCTCTGAGTTGACATGTGGGAGAAGCAAAAGCGACAAGCGAGGAGAAACAGACGACAATGTGCACTGTGACTGAGACTGGGTGAGCTTCATGCACACGGAGAGAAAGACGGGGAGAGCGAGGACAGGGAACTGCGCTGCGGCCCACGTTCAAGGCAGGCTTTCAGAAGCTCACTTTGGAGTTCATTAGACACCAAGATGCCCCAGCTGGACAGGTGGGTCCAAACACACCAGAGCAAGTGGGCAAGGTGGTAACTGTCAGGTCTGGACGTGGACACGACACGGCACTCACCGCACGACCCCTTAACTCTCCCGTCTGCTTGACCAGGTCCCCACGACAGGAGGGTGAGGGACAGAGGTCAGTTACTGGGCTCAGAACCAAAGTCCACAAGCCTCAAGCACAGCTCTGCGTCTTCCTAAAGCCACACGCCGTCACTGTGACTGCTCTGACCTTTCCACATGCAAAGGTCAGAGAAAGCAAAAGATTCAACAGTTTTAAACCCAGTCATTTTTTAATTCAACTGAGTCTGAGCTGATATACAGTAAAAAGTGAAAACAGAATACAAATCAAACTCTCCTCAACGCGAGGCTAAGAATCAGACTCAGGTATCCAAACTGAAGAACCTTCTCCCCACCTTCCAAACGTGCCAGGATGCTGGGGTCCCACCCCAAGGCACCTGGCCCAGAGATGCATTTCAGGCGTGCCAGCCACAGTTCAATGAGAAGACAGGAAACACAAACCTTCCCGATGTCCTGCAGCGTCGCCAGCTCCAGAATCTGAGACAGAACGTCCAAGGCGGAGCGCAGAAAACCCCCAAACTTCTCACTACTGCTCTGAAGATCCAAGGTGACCTGAGGGATGAGAAGGGAGACAAGGGAGACAGCATCTCTGAACATGGGTGGTCTTGGGACGCCCAGACCCAGCACCAAGAGATCATAAAGACATCACTTTTTCAATAAAAATCCTAACCTTTTGTATGACGGAAGCTATCATAAACAAAGCCTAAAAAGCCAATTGTAACTCACATCCCTAAGGTCTACTCACTCATATGTATGTCTACAATCTTAAGAAAAATGTCGACAGTCCCCTGAAATGTGTGAGAGCAAGGGTATTTTTACAAAAGCAGTACCTTGTAGTTGGCGTGAGTGGCTTTCAGGACGTCATGCAGTTTGAGGTAAGAAGGTAGGTGACAGAAGCTCCCCAGTGACGAGGACTTGTTTGCGGCAACAGGCCCTGAGGTTTCAGGTGGTCGAGAGGCTTCACACAGACAAGATACACTTTCAGGTCAAAAGGAAACACTCGCCAAGCTTAAAAGAAATCACTATAACAATTATTTTTCAAGTATTCTAGCAGGTTAAAATGCCAACTTTTCGTGACTTTTTTATTAATTAGAAATAGTAAGAAATTGATTACTAAACATTAGTAGACTCTGAGTACCTCCCAAAAGATAATACAATAAAATAAAAAGAGAAAGAGAAGACAAGCGTGATGCTGGGAGGTGTCTGCCTTGGCCTGGCTGCAAGTCAGAGAAACAACCAATTCAAGGAACTTCAACCAATCTGAAAACCGCCCAGAGCAAAAGGCTCCCAGGGGCACCAGGGGGATGACCCCCAGCTGACTGAGGTCACGAGTCCTGTAAGCAACTTAATAGGGGCGCAGTGAGCACGTGCTGATGACCGTGTGGGTCACATGCTATCACTGAGCAGGTACTAAACGCAAAATGCTTAAAGGTTGGTGGTTTAGGGTCCTTAGCTTATTAATCATCAGAAAGATAACCACTCACATACTGATGACTGCATCTGTACAGTTCTGAAGCTTTTTAGATGCTAAAGCCCCAGCGGCACTGCCATCAATCCTTAGAAAACAGCATCTTTTCAAATGCTTAACACAGGGAGCTTCCTGTTGGTCCAGTGCTCAGGACCCGGGGCTTTCACTGCCAAGGACCCCGGTTCAGTCCCTACTCAGGGAACTAAGATCCTGCAAGTCATGCAGTGTAGCCGAAAGAGTGAATAAGCTTCAAACAATAATAAAATGCTCGACATGAACGCTTTATAAGCAAAATGAAGGGAAGAGTCACGTGTGGCCCCAGCACTGAGGTGGCATGTGACCGTGTGTGGTGGAGTCCAGTCGCCTGCCCTCCGTGCCCACCGAGAGGGGCGCAGATGGCACCCGTCACAGGCAGAGCCCACGGGCACTCTGGCCCCTCTGGCCCGAGACCCCGCTAGCATCTGTGAATTCTTCAGGTTCGGCTCACTCGGATGGTTTCATCCCCACTCTCCTCCCTACACAGCCTTTCCAAATGTAGCGTTTCCACTTCCCCCTTCATAATTGTCACCCACTACCTCTGTTCCCAGCCCTCTACACCCCCTCCCTTCCTGAACATCAACAAGAAGAGCAGAAGGGAGGCGGCGCAGGGCGTAGGGAGCACAGCGCAGCACCGGGAGACGGCTGGGACCCCGAATAATTAGACCACCGCACTCAGAGTGCTCAAGACCAAAACGTGGCCTGTGTACTCTTAGCAATTAACATCCGAAACCACACCTGGGGAAACCGTTTCTGTGGCTTCGTTCTATACATTTTATTCTCCAAACTGCCAAGTTATCCATCAGCCGGGACGTGACTGGAAGCGTTGAGACCTAATCGCTGTGATGCGGACAGCCTAGCCTAGCCTCGCCTTGCCTCGCCCCGCCCCGGGCCCTGCCCACCCTCAGCGGGGCCCCGCCCCGCCCCGCCCCGCCCCGCCCGCCCCGCCCTGCCCGCCCCGCCCCGCCGCGGCCTCACACCTGGACTGGCCTCACCGCCTTTCTTGGGGCTCACAGGCACAGAGGCCTGCTCTCCCGGCTCCTTCTCTTTTCCCTTGCGTCGGATTGGGCTCAGAGAAGGGGGGTTTGCGAGAGACGGCAGGGCTGCCTAAAACAGAACACAGAACACCGTGAAGGTGCGTGAAGTCGCTCAGTCGTGTCCGACTCTTTTGCGACCCCGTGGACTGTAGCCCACCAGCTCCTCAGTCCACGGAATTTTCCAGGCAAGAGGACTGGAGTGGGTTGTAACCAACACAAAACAGAAAACTAGGTTATGTGTGCTTCACCATCTGTGGGAAAGAGTCAACACATGGAATTCATTTCTTTTGTTTGGATCTACATCTGTGGGGCTCAGACTCTGCACACACACTGTCCACTTTAACCCACACGACAATCACCCGTGGTGGGAGGTGACCCAACACTTCCTAATGGGAGCACGGTGAACGCCAGAGACCAAAGAGGCCTCAGCAAGTCAGAGGGGCTGCAGGAGACTTCAGGACCAAGAATGAGCATGGGGATGCTCTCTGGGAGCCAGGGCGTGGGAAGCAACACTCTGAACTCCATTTTCAAGTGAGACAGTCTCAGCGATGATGAAGTGACTTATTCAAGGTCACAGCCAGCAAGCAGCCGAGCTAGGTAGCAGGAAGCCCGGACTCTCCACGAAGCCCACACTCTGCACACACACGTGAGAACGCAGAGCCCCGGCCTGCACTGCGGAAGGCAGCAGCATGGGCACCCTGGCTCGCGGCTTGCCCACTTCACGATCTAAGGAGTCACCTTACACCTTGGAGCCTCGTCTGCACAGCAGACACAGGGGCTAAAAGGCTGCCATCAGAACAGATGGCAAGGCAGCAGGGAGGGTCTTGAGAGAGCTCGGAAAGAGGCGGCTGCACCTGGAAAACCCGCTTCACGAGAGGAGTCAGCCACGAAGGCCGGCTGCATGGCTGCACTGACATGGAATGTCTAGAATGGACAGATCTACAGAATTCGGTGGCTCAGACGGTAAAGAATCTGCCTGCAGTGCAGGAGACCTGGGTTCCATCCCTGGGAAGGGAAGATCCCCTGGAGAAGGGAATGGCAACCCACTCTGGTATTCTTGCCTGGAGAATTCTGTGGACAGAGTCTGGTGGGCTACAGTCCAAGGGCTCACAGAGAGTCGGACGTGACTGAGCGACTAACACACACAGAAAGAGGGTTATTGGCTGCCTGGAGCTGGGGGGCGTGGGAGGGCTGGGGGGTGACAGTCAATGGGTACAGCACTCCTTTTTGGGTTCCAAAATGTACTGTAGAGCTGGCCAAACAATTCTGGGTGTACTAACACACACTGAGCTATACACTTTGAATGGGGGAGGTGTATGGTATGTGAATGACACGGAAACCGTATGGTATACTGATAATGCTGTTCCAAAGAGGCTACTGCAGGACTTCCCTGGTGGTCCAGTGGTTGAGAGTCTGCCTGATAATGCAAGGGACACGGTTCGATCCCTGGTCCAGGAAGATCCCACATGCCGCAGAGCAACTAAGCTAGTGGGCCACAACTACTGACGCCTGTGCGCCTAGAGCCGGGGAACCGCAACAAGAGAAGCGACCGCGGGAGAAGGCCGAGCGCGGCCACTAGAGAGCAGTGGCCGCAACTAGAGAAAGCCCGTGCACAGCAGCGAAGGCCCAGCACAGCTAAGAACACAAAGAGGCCACTGCGCAGTCCACAAAAGATGGCCCATCCACTCTGAGCCGGACGGCAGTGGTGAGCGTAGAGGAAAGTCCGTGCATGTGTGCTCCTATGTGTGAGCGCGCATAAGTGTGCCTGCATATGTGTGTGTATGCATATGTATACACGTATGGGCTTTGGGCAAGAAACTCTGTGGAGAAAACAGACTTCGGTGAGCAAAATGAAGGGCTGTGGTAACTCCCATTTCCTCGCCTGAAAAACCGGAGTGAGAGACGCGCACAGGCACCAGCTGGGGAGGAGACTGGAGTCCGGCTGCAGCCCGAACGAGACGTCCAGGAGCTGCCCGAGCAGAGGTGTCCGCGGCAGCCGGCACACCAGACTGCAGACAGGCCCGGGGTCTCCCGGCTTAGACACCGAAGCACGAGAGCAGACCTGACTGCGCTGAGCACTCAGGCCCGTCGTCCCCTGTGAGACTTCCATTTAAATCTGATGACGACTGAACATGACTGAAGCCCAATCTTTCAGCTGCGCGGGCCACATCTCAGGGTCTCGGCCACCACGCGTGGCCAGAGGCTCCTGCCCCAGCGGGAGCAGAGCACTGCGCTGGATGGCCCGGCTCAGCAAGCTCAGAGACGGGCAGCTGAGGACGGAGCCTGGGGAGCACGGACAGCAGGACGAGGACCGAACCGGGAGAGCGCCCGGGCAGCAGGAGTCGGGGAATCCGGCACCAACAAGAGAATGTCGTGGTCCTGGGCGCCGCGAGGAGAGGGGAGGCGGGGCCTGAAAGTCACCCACCAGAGTCACAGGCGGGCCTCAGCAGGGAGCACTGATACAGCCTGGTGCCCAGGCCAGCAGGGGTTAAAGAATCTGCAGCCGAAGCTGTGGACTGAGTCCGGGGCCCAGGAGGCTTCACAAGGAAGGCCGGTGTCAGCAGCAGGCACTGACTCAGGGGCCTGGCGAGGAGGCTGGACCCGAGAGGCGGCGAGAGGAGAGCCTGAGTCCTCAGCGGGGAGGCGGGGAGGGGGTCAGCAGGTGTAAGCGAGCTGGTCCACCGTGAACTCACTGCGCGGCCACTCGGCCGCTGGCTGTGAGGCTGAGTGTGCTGAGCGGCACCTCCAAGGAAGGCAGCACATCTCGGGAGAGCGCCACCTGGATTCTGAGCTTTCCTGGCCGACGCCGAAGGCCCCACAGCACAGCCAGCTACTTCCCTCTCAGAGGCGACTGGGAATGACAGAGGATACCAAACGCGAACGGGAGGGTCACATCTGGCTTTCTATCTAGTGTCACGACAGGAGCGATTCTGTTTATGTGATCAAGAGCGGGGGCGGGAGGGGCACAGAGGCTGTCTGGGAGCCCCTGCACCATCTGAGCTGCAGGGAAGAGCTGCCCAAGGGGGGGTCACCTTCACTGCGGGTCCGGGAGCCACCTCGTCCAGGACGTGTGCGCAGATGTTGATGACCTTCAGCAGGTGGGAGAAGAGCTGCTCCACCATGGGCACCAGGGTCCGGTCACCCAGGGCTGGCCACACCTCCTCCTGTTTGGTGGCTGCCGTGCTGGCCTCGTCTTCAGAGGTCCACGAAGTCCTCAGAGACCTGGGGGCACTGGCTGTGACACGGCACACACGTCACCCCCGGCTCCAGGGTGGGGGGCAAAGGCCAAGTCACTCAAACCGCCTACATGGGGAGTCTGCTGGACACCCCCTGGGGTCAGCGGACGCCTCGGGTTCCACAGCAACCTGACACTTCCCTGTGTGCTCACTTGCCATGAACCCAGCCTCATACACCCCCAGGATGACCGTCCCCTTCCTGATTGAGACAACTCAAGTTCAGCTGGCGATTGAGACTTGCAGATTCTATCTCCTTCACTCTCTTTAACTGGTTTCTTCAACACAAGCTACAACCATTACCTTGTTCAGACTCTCTCCATCTTGCCTTAACTGTGAGTTTCCCTAACTTCTCTGATCTGTATTTGCATAAGCCAAGTTATCTTTCTAAAATACTGACCCGATTGTTAGTCCCTTTCATGAAGCTCTCCAGTGACCTCCCAGAGCAAACGGACCAAGTCCTCACTAATGGAGACGAACTGCTCACCGGCCACATTCCCTATCCTCGTCGTCACTCGCACATGACGTCCAAAACTGCCAGTTCTCAAACATCACACCGTTTGTTCCGTGTCCCGGGTGGTACTGGTGCTGTGCCATTTCCTGCCCGCCCACAATCCTTGCTCCCCGCCCTAATCCCCAGCGGGGAGCACCACAGCCCCGCTGTGCTGCCTCCTGCCCCTATAAACCTACAGGCCCCTGGAGAACGCAGCCCTCACACTGTGCCTCCTTACTGCCCTGGGGCCCAAGACAACACCTGCACGCACTGCCCGCTCAATGAAATCAGAGACGAGTTCACCCACAGCTAACTGTTTTAACGCACGGCCAATACCTGCCAGCAAGTTCCCGGCTAAAATCAGAGCATCCTGGTGGGCAGAGAGATCCAGTGGGAACCAGGCTGAGGACAGCAGGGTCAGGATCATCGTGACCATCCCCACGGTGCAGCTCTTCCTGGACTCGTCTGAGGCGCTCAGCGGGGGCACTCTGGAAGCAGGACCAAATTACAGAACAATGCTGAGCTAAGACTTGCCTTCTCTTATGAACCAAACAGAGGATTATGGCTATTTATTTCATGCCGGGTCATAAAGCGATTTTACTATTGTTAACTAGCATCTTTCTTGTAACCACAGGTCCATAAAAATCACTGAGAAATGAAATCAGGGAGCAGATCTGATTGAAAGTATAAAGAATCCACCTGTAATGCAGGAGACCCTGGTTTGATTCCTGGGTTGGGAAGATCCACTGGAGAAGGGATAGGCTACCCACTCCAGTATTCCTGGGATACCCTGGTGGCTCAGGTAGGAAAGAATTTACCTGCAATGCAGGAGACCTGGGTTTGATCCTTGGGTTGGGGAGATCCCCTGGAGAAGGGAAAGGTTACCCACTCCAGTATTCTGGCCTAGAGAATTCCATGGACTATATAGTCCATGTGGTCACAAAGAGTCGGACACGACTGACGACTTTCACGTCACTTCACTTCATTAGGGCCATCTACTGGAGGAAAATCCTTTTCATTTTTAAATGAGAACTGCTAATGTAAGTGCTGCTGCTGCTGCTAAGTCACTTCAGTCGTGTCCTCTCTGTGCGACCCCACAGACAGCAGCCCACCAGGCTCCCCCGTCCCTGGGATTCTCCAGGCAAGAACACTGGAGTGAGTTGCCATTTCCTTCTCTAGTGCATGAAAGTGAAAAGTGAAAGTGAAGTTGCTCAGTTGTGTCCGACTCTTGGTGACCCCATGGACTGCAGCCCACCAGGCTTCTCCGTCCATGGGATTTTCCAGGCAAGAGTACTGGAGTGGGGTGCCATTGCCTTTACCGAATGTAAGTACAGTAGTTCCTAAACGACTCTTGTAACTGATTATGACTTTGCATGATAGATCACATCTGATTTCAAACAAAGAAAGTTTCTAAATTTTTAATACATAGTGAATAATTTTGGAGAGAATCAAGCCAATTAGAAAAGTCTTTTGCCAGCGTATGCAAATTCCCTTCAATGAGACTGCAAGTCACACCCTGAAATCCTCCAAATGTTGATGTGTGAGCATTTCACATCCAAAAGAATCACAAGGAATCACTGCTTTCAAGTCTCCTGTCACTAGCATCCAATACAACTGACCAGGAGAAGCTAATATTCCAGTGGGTACTTCCCCAAAAGGTAACACTGATGAAAGACTTAACAAGAAAAAAAAAAAAGGATCCGTATAACCATGTTTGTATCACATGACTGTAGACAGTCATTTGCCAAGGAAATACATACCCGCAGTGCCAACCTAAACTCCAAATGCAAACTGGGAAGGCAGTTGAAAGTAGACACAGAGCTTCGCAGCATCCAAACTAAACAAGAAAGGAACGATAAGATCACACTCACCACCACGAGGGCTTATTACACTGACCTCCTTTTACGCTTTATAAAACGTACAAACAGTGAAAACAGAATTGAGCTCTGTAGCCAAGCACAGGACATCTGTTCTCCCACGGAACACGTTCACACCTGAGAATTCAGATACAGCTGGACAGCCGAGATACAGGTTTAAGGAGGCTGGATTACATCCAGGGAGGAGAGGCCAGCAGGGAGGCACCTCCTCTTGTTCGACTTTAATCTTCCTGTGCCTTCCCCGGCCCCCTACCTGGAATTTCCTTCCCCGCTTCTCTGCTCCCCGCCCCCCACCCCCGCCCCAGCCATTCCTGAGCTCAAGCTAATTAACGTCCATCTTCCTGACCAGACTGAAAGAACCACAGGGCAAGGATCCTTCTTGTTTTTACATCCCAAGCCTAGAACAGCGTCTGACCTATGTAGGCCACAATAAAGACAAATAAAATGTATAACATTTTGAACAAATCAAGGGAAGCCCAAACTACAGAGAGCCCAAACAGTATTTAAGTTTGAAAGGCACTGTTATATGTATCAGGAGAGTCTGATCACAGTTGTCTTGAGTTTTTACAAAAGGAAAGCACTCCTTCTGTCACAGAAAATAAACGACAAGGTTTCAGCTGGTAAATCAGTGAGCTGGCACCACTTCTCATGTACCATTCTCCTCTCTGATGATGGAAATTACAAGTGTTCACTTTAGAAAATGTGTGATATCTTAAAAAGAATAACCATTCATAGTTCTAAAATTAGTTTTAGTAATTTTCTGCCAATTACTTTCCCGAGTAAGAAATGTGTTTACATGAACATTATTTTTCCTAACCACTATACACAAGCACACGGTTTTGTACTGTGCCTTTTTTCACTCAATATTATAATCTAGAGGCTCACTCTGCAGATTGTTACAAATGCTCCAAAGCATCATGTTAATAGGTGCATAACTATACACATCACCATCTATACAGAATTTAGTCATCATCAGAATTTATTCAATATAGGATTCTTGGACATTACAGTTCTTTTGTACTTTTAGCATCATAAATAATGATACAGATAATCACATGACACAAAAATCTTTGTTGGGATTTCCAAGGTTTTTTCCTCTTCATATATATTATAAAATCATTGAGTCAATTATTTTAGCGCTATTTTAAACCTCTGATATACTACCAATTTGGATTATGGTAGTTTTCATTATTATTTCTTCCTAGATGGGCTGAATTTTTTTTTTAGAATAAACATGTATTACTTTAATAACCTGAAAATAGTTGTTTCCATTTTCATTGGAATAAACCAGGGTTTTATTAACAGAAGCCCACATGTAAGAGCTCTAATAAAATTATCCTATCACGAAGAACAGACCACGCAAACTACTGAAAATTAACTCATTAGCCCAACCAAGAGACTTACTGTGAGCGCTCTAGTGGTCGATGTGATCAGTTCATGAGAAACAGCTGCAATGACTCTCGAGAGGTTATTTTCCAGAGTGACATCTGTGATGCTTGGTAGCAGGTTATAGCCTCTATAAATTCTAACGAGAGAGATAGAGAGAGACTTAAAATCTCCCATTAAAGTTTATGACATTCTCAGAACTCAAATGGCATTTAAAATTTTAAGATTAAAGGCCACAAGAAGTTAAAGCAATCTTGACTTTTTAAGTTACGGGAAGACTGGAAATAAATGTGGTCATTATTCTATAAAGACGGCTGAAATAACCCTTCCCTCCTCCAATGTCCAACCACACCAGAGGACCAATAGTCATCAGCAGAAATGCTTTAATGAAGTTCTAATTTCCTTTAAAATCAGCCGATCCAAAGCTGCCCATTTTGCAAGCTTTAAATTACATCCTGTGGGAATCTACTCCTGATTCCAAACAAAAGGAAGTCCTTTCCCACTACAAGACTGTCACTTCTTCCGTATTCCATTCACGGCACACGTCAATTTCAATCCCTCCTAGCAGTTACACACAAATTCTAATTCCCCAACTACAGGGAGAGAGCCCAGGCATGGTGAGTGTCGATTCACTTCCGTTCCCCTCAGGTCTTGTCCCCAGAGGCACTCAACGATACAGACTAAGGGGAACACAGTTTATCTCCTCACACAATCCTGCAAGTACAGTGTACAACCAGGATTTGTGCTTATCATGCCAGAACCAAGCTAAACAAAGCTGAATATCTAGAGGACAGTCTGAGTTTGGACTAGAAATTTTTCACAGCTATAGTTACTAACCAATTTTAATAAAATATTATACCTATCTCTGTTGGCATCTAACGACATTTAGAAGATGCAACCTTGTTGACAAGTTACTTATCATAAGCTTGTCAAATTCCTGATAATGAAATATTCTTATATTGCTTCTGCTGAAAGAGAGAAAATGCCAGTTTTGAGGTTAAAAAAAGGAAATTATCTAAGAAAAAAATTATGTCCATGTTTTTAAACAATCTTTGCATTAGAAGAGGTATTTAATAAGAAAAAATAACTTCAAAATTTGACAAGCTGAGTTACAAATTCAGAACAAACTGTCACATGGACATTTTGGCTTCAAAAGTCATTTAGCCCAAGTATTTTTTAAAAATGCCACTCAGGATAAAAAATTATCACATAAAAGCTAATTTTTTAAAATAACATTTAAAAAAAATAAATAAATAAAATAACATTTAAAATACAGAGGATTCTTCAAAAGCATAACAGTCTTATTATCATTTCTGCAGCCTTCCTGGCAAACTGAAATTTTAAAGAAAATTAGAACTTCAAAAAGCATTTCTGCTGATTACTTTTAGTCTATCCCACTCATCTGAGAACAAGAGAATGGGCTGTGTTTAGTCATTTGAAATCGTATTTAAAGACCTTCTACAAAAACATGTGAATAATAATAATTGCTAATCACTTAACTAGTGGATAACCCTAAATAACACTGACACTCTTTAACAGCCTGCTAAAAATAACATGCCTGCTAAAAATAATAGCCTGCTAAAAATTAATGCCATGACATAATCATACTCTTAGATAACACAAAGAAACTGAAAATTTTAAGGACAAGATATAGTATTAGAGTCCTACAGAAGAATACAGTTGTCAGTCTGTGGCTCGTAACAAATCATGCCTGTGATGTCACTGGGCCCGGCGGCAGCAGAGCCTGCATAGAAGCGGGTGGTGAGCCCTGAGGAAAGAAGCATCCTGCTGGAGGCAGCCCGCCTAACCCTCACTGAAGCGTCTTCTCCAGAAAACGCAAGGCTTCAGACGAGCGCCCCCGCGCCTCGGTTAGCGTACCTGGTTACGGTGCTGACGGAGAAGTGGGACGGAGGCTGCGTCTCGTGCATGAGAAGCGTCAGGTACACGCTGCTCTGGTCTCTCGCCACGGCCACCACGGGGTCAGCCTGTCCTTGGTCGCACTTGTAAAACAGCTTTGGGACGAGCCTAACATAAGAGTCAGGTTTACTTCCCTTAGAAAGTATGTGAAACCCCTGCTGACTGCCCCGCACCCTTGTCACCGGCAAGCCCGACAACGTCTGCCCACGGACACGTCCCCTGAGCGGCGGCACTGGTCAGGCACGCTGGAGCAGAGGCTCCCGACGCAGGACCGTGCCCCACACCCCGGTTCTGAAATGACCAGGGGCTGGACTTTCTTCTCGTGTTCACACAGGTACACACGGCTCTCTGCACACGACTAAATCCTCTGAGTTAAAAAGCCTTCCGAGAGCTCCTCTAACCATCTCGATCAGCACCAGCAGGTGCAGGAAGCCGCTGTGCGCAGGAGGCAGCAGGGCAGGTCCCTCCTCACTCCCGGGACTTTCTCTGCGGAACCGCCCTCACCCCCAGGGGCAACGTCCCAGCCGAGGCCCCTCTCAGGCGAGCTCTGAGGGGCAGGCAGGGAGCACAGGGGCTCTGTGAGAGCACTCACACCTACAGGCGGGCCTGTGACTCCCAGAGACAATCAACTGTTTGCAAACAGTGGTGTGCGAACCCCACTATCTTTAGTTAAAGTTTCTTTCCTCCAGGAAGACCTGGTCATAAATACAATTTTTTCCTAAGGTTTGATAAATAACTGTCACTCATAGAAAATGGTAAAGATTCAAGATCTTTGGTCAAGCAAGTCATACAAACCTAGTCAAGTCCCTGAAAAGGCACAATTCACAAGCAATCAAAGATACGCACATGACCACACTGAAAACCCCTGGAGAAGGGAATGGCTACCCACTCCGGTATTCTGACCTGGAGAATTCCATGGGATCTATAGTCCATGGGGTCGCAAAGAGTCGGACACGACTGAGCGACTTTCACACTGAAAACCAAAGGGCTATCCACTAAAATACAACTGGTTTTCCTTGAGCAGTTTGACTACAAAGGTTTTTATATTTTTCCTGAGTTTTGTTTAGTGAATGTGTTATTATTTTTAAAACAAGATAAAAGTTATGTTAAAAAGAAACAGCAATGGCGGCCTAAGAAACTGACACATATTTAACTTTTTTGAAATGCCTGCTTTGGTGAAAAGACTCAGGCACGATCACATTCTGGTGGTGGGAGGGCAGACTGACCCGCTTCTGGACAGTGACTTCACTGCCCGCTCAGTCGCTTCAGTCATGTCCAACTCTGTGGCCCTGTGGACCACAGCCCGCCAGGCTCCTGTCCATGCGATTCCCCAGTTAAGTACCAAAGCCATAAAAACCCACTTGCCAGTATCTACCCCCAAGAAACAAAAATGTACGTCCACTCAAAGTCTTGGAGGCACGAGTTTAAGCAGCATGATTCATAACAGTCAAAAAGTGAAAATAATCTTATCGCTTGGTGAATGTATACATAAAACACAGTATTACCTAGATAACAGAACGCTGTTAAACAATGAAAAGAACAAACGATGGGCACACACCTCACAGCATGGATGAACTTCAAAAACTGAGTGAAAGAAAGTCAGACGCAAAAGTCCATCTACTGACCGTGTGCCCTCATTTATATAAAGTGTGCAGAAAAGGCACACGTTCCTCGAGGGACAGGAAGTGGACGAGTGGTTGCCTATGGCTGGGCAGGAGTTGGGAGTTACTGCAAATGGGCACAGTAGATCTTTTTGAAATGATGGAAATACCCTAAAGTTGGATTATGGTGAAGGTTGCACAACTCTAAGTTTACCAAAAATCATTAACTGTACACTTAAAATGGGTCAATTTTAAGAGATAAAAAAATCTTACTTCAATAAGCTAATAGGGAAAAAAAAAAACCACAAAAAGGTTGTTTCACCTAGTAACTCAACTTCCAGGAATTAATTCTTAGAAAAAAAAGTTACATGTAAACATTTATGCAGTATACTAGTCACTACGTAAACATTTATGTATAATACTAGTCACTGAACCATTATTCATTATCTAAATCAATAAAAACTTAGTATCCAACCAAATAATATTTACAAAAAAATTTATCACAACTTACACAGTGAAAAAGTGGCCACTAACTAAAAATTTCTTGTAAAGAGTATTTACAGCCTTTCTTCATCTCGCACTGTATGGAACGTCATGCACTTCAGTACAGAAATATGAACACATCTCAACAGACAGAGACGCCCCAGACCAAGGTGGTAGTTGAGGAGTCTTTTTTAGAAGAGTATTTCTCACAGGAAAATGGTAATGATTACTATGTGGAAATTAACAGATAACAAAATTGCATGTACACTTTGTCCCAATTTTGAAAAAGAAACTTGTACATAGGACATAAAGCAAAAAATGTTAACAGTGGTTATCTCCAATGGGAGGACCAGAGGTGAATTTTATTTTCTTCTTAGTGCTATTCTCCATATTTAAAAAATCTGACCATCAAAGTACATTACTTTTACAATATGAGACTAATACTTTATTGTTGTCTTAATTTTCATTTTAGATTCTTGAGACAGTGAAAAATATGCTTTTTGATAGCTCAAGAGTAACCAAAAGTGAGGTCAAAGATTTAGGAATATGCCCCATGGCCTCCCAATTTTCACCTCTCTTCCCACTGTCATATCGTTTAGTACTTTAACCAAGAAGGTGAATGGAGAGAGAAAATACTGGGCAAATACCTCATCAACGAAGCGGCAGCAACATGCCGCACCCTGGGGTCTTCATCTCCAAGCAGATAGATGATAACATTATTGAGCACCCGCTCTTGCAGTTTTAAAAGCTTTGGAAAGAAAGATAAAAACAGATCTGATCTCTGTATTTAAATGAATTTTAAGCCAGGTATCTTGGAAAGCCGGTGAAGAAGAACTCAACGTCACTAGCCCTAAAGTCACACATACGATCACAAGCTTCATGATACAAAGCATTCCTAGAAATTCCACACTAAGGGGAAAGGGCACTCCTGGAAGTTAAATCACGGCCTCCCAGACAGGAAGGACTTACCCCTGTGTAGTGATGGGCCCCTCTGTGCAGCGTTTCTGCTTTGGCCTCCAGAAAGCTCACCAACCTAACACAAAGAACATATTTCACGGTGAACAATTCAGTTACTGAACAGAGCCGCACGGATGGCCTGCATGACCACAGAGGAGGAGGACAGCCACACCAGGGCCGCAGGCGGGAGCCAGGGAAGGCTCTGAGGCAGCCCCACGCTACACGGCAGGAAGGCACCTGCTTCCAGCAAGGAGAACCCACACTCCTCCCAACTCTAGACTCAGAAAGTACTCAGTACTTTTCTTCAAAGTGAATATAAACATTGGGTATTTTGAAAGACCCCAAGTGCCCTACAGAACTAGCTCAAACACCTGTAGGTGGCGGGAGGGCAGACAGGGAAGTGGGCTGAGACTCCGGCCCCCTCAGAGGCAGGTCCCCCCTTCCACCACCCGGGGTCCTGCCTGCGAGACGCAGCGGGAAGCAGCCCGGACTTCACAGACAGGTTCTAAAGCTGAAAGACAATAACCCAGAGGGCACCAGCCCAGCCTGGCACACAACCAGCCCTCTACAAACAGGGTCTTTAAAAAAAAACACAAACTCAGACAAAAAAGAAAATTTCCCATCTAAAAGAAAGCACAGAAAGAAAACGTGGAATCATGCTTTCTCAGAAAATGATAAACTGCAAGGCATCAGAGGTACTCTTTAATTGTGACAATACCAATCTGCTATCTGACCTAGGCTCAGTACAGCGTGGCATGCATTCATTTAAAAAGGCCCAAGAGACACAAGCTTCATTGTTCTAGAAGCCTGAGCTCTCTCACTCACACCATACAGGACACTCGAACGACTAAGACTACCAGAAAACTCCACTCCTCTGCCTGGACGTAAAAACTCCAGGACAAGGGCGAAGTCTCGGAAGGGAGGGGCAGACACAGAGGGACACAGGTCACCGCCTGCACCCGGGCACCAGGCTGTCCCGCGCCATCCAAGCCTGCCCCAGCGGGCCCGCCCCACCCACCTGAAGTCGATCTCTGCCACGGTCTCCAGAAGCTCCGTCCGCACCAGCCAGTAGGAGCTGCTCCGCAGGGCCAGCAAGTCAGTGATGAGCTGCAGGCCCCACGCGCTGTAGCTGCTGCTGCAGAGGCTCATGACGCAGAGCTGGAAGGCAGGCGGCGGGTGGGCCTCTGCAGACCCCCCACACGCACCCCTCCCCGTCCCTGCTCGACATCCCTCTCTGACAGCGACCTCTCTCAGGAACACGGACCACACGCACGCGCCTCAGTCACCTCGACGTGGAGCGTGAGCGTGTCGCCACCACAGGACGCGCTCTCTCCCCCACCCCTGCCTCCATCCAGGCCTCCCCTCCCCGACACCAGGCACACGCCGCCCCTGCCGGACCCCCATCTGCCCCAGGCCCAACGCCATGACCCAGGGCCTGCACCCTGTCCGATGGGACCCGGCACCGGGCCCCCCAGGCTCCGAGGCTGCGTCTTGCCCACCCCAGCACGCGCAGGGCGACTCCGCACGCAGCCTGCTGAGTGCTGCTGACCGGCTCCCTTCTGCCCCAGCAGACACAGACCAACCGACACCTGGCGAACACCTGGGACCAAGGAGCAAGTCTGGCCGGGCCGTGACATTTTAAAGGGGGACATAAGTCTGACAATGGTAGGGTCTGGGGCTTGATTTTTACTGCTTAACGTGGACTGCTGTTGGGCCAGTTGCGAGTTCTGAACCAGCTGATAGAACATTTCAACATGCTACCCCATAAAGGCCTGGGGCTGTCTCCCCACCAACACCACAGGGTATTCAATAACCCCTGTGCCTCACTTTGTGCATTCAACGGGCCTGAAAGAGCTGCTGCGTTTTAATTCAACAAGTTTTACGCTTAATATGAGCAAGGTAGAGATACCCTTTAAGAAATGTGTATTTCAAACAAATATTCTGAGATTTAAACCAAAGTCTATTAACCCTTGACTCTGTTGGCACTGTTTTCCTTCTGAGGCTGAGAGGTAGGTACACAGATGTTTATTACTGTTGCGAATGGAAATATTTAATATTAAGCTTAAGTTTTCATTGTTAACTTTGGTGAAATTCCCACTAATCAAAGAACTGATGTCCACAAACGATTATGCTCACCCTCACAGCTGCACAAGCCAACTTGCAAGTAACCGAGGATTCGTCCTTCAAAGTCTTCTGCAGCAGGGGAATGCAGTCCGCCAGAGAAAATGTATTTCCTGCCCGGAAGAGCAAGCAGAGACGCCTTCGTGTGAGCCTGAACACGAGGATGCCGTCCAGGAGTGACGACGCGGAATGCTGAACGCTGAGGGCTGGTGGTTACCTGTGCGGGCTCTGACGGCGCCCATCCAGGCCGCCACGTGGAAGCGGCACCGGCGGAGGACGGAGCAGACGAGCGTCCCGCAGAGGATGGCTGTGGCTCCTCGGACCTGCGGGTCCCCGTGCTCGATGTAGTTCAAGACGTCTGACACGTACTGCTCCTCTGTGGAGAGAAATGGCCCGGCCACTGTACAGGTCCCTACCGTCAACTTTCTAACTCAGGGCAAAGGCTGAATTCCCAGGCAAGAAAAGAAGGGCGAGGGAGCGATGCTGATCCAGAAAGGCCTGCCTGTGACAGCCGTCCGTGGTGAAAACGTCCCGGGTTTAAAGAGCCTATATTCATCACATCCCTGACGCCACTTCAACACAACAGCTTCTGGGTTATAATCCCAGGTTGTCAAGTGTTTGCTTCAAGAAAATGACTTGAGAGCCTCAAACTTGTCCACACTTATTACCTAATATAAACTCAAAAGCCTGGGTTTGTCCCCTCCCCCAAGGAAAGAGAGCGTGAGAGCGCAGGCAGGAGCGTAACTTCAGGAGAGCAGGCTTCCCCCAGGCACCCGTCAGAGCAGACGCCCAGGCGTGCGCTGCGGGAGACTGGCCGCCGCCACCCAGCTCCTCTCAGTCCCCGCCGGCTCTGAGCGTGAATGGCTCGCTCCCCGCCAGCTCTGAGTGTGAACGTCCTGCTCCCCACCAGCTCTGAGTGTGAACGTCCTGCTCCCCACCAGCTCTGAGCGTGAATGGCTCGCTCCCTGCCGGCTCTGAGCGTGAACGGCTTGCTCCCCGCCGGCTCTGAGTGTGAACGTCCTGCTCCCCACCGGCTCTGAGCGTGAACGGCTCGCTCCCCGCCGGCTCTGAGTGTGAACGGCTCGCTCCCCGCCGGCTCTGAGCGTGAATATCCCGCTTCCCGCCGGCTGAGTGTGAATGTCTGGTCTGGCTGGTGTGACCCAAAGCAATTTTGATTATACACAATTTGTGCTTTTGCTAAAATCCAACACACATGTTAATCAGCTCTTACATTCCCAGATTTCTATTGCTTTCCTCTGTGTGTTTCAACTAAAGCTAAAAACATGACAATTGATGTGTTTTACGGAGAGCTGTCACACAGCTCAAACGCTGCAAATTAACTCAGAAAACTTGGTGCTCTAAAACTTAAATAGTCAGAGTTTGAAATAGTTTTCAAACCAGTGACTAAACATGAGGAATGAGACGCAAACTGTGAATGTACCAGGGTATTCCACGGTGTCCAGCGGTGCTCTGTAGAGTTTGCTGAAGAAAGACTCAGGATGAAGGGCCACGGCGGCTCCAACGCAGCTGAGGGCCAGTGCCTTCACGCTGACCCGCACGTCCCTGTCCGGAACCAAGGCTGCGAACAGATCCGCCCAGTCGCCGTCAGCATCACAGCAGCAAATCTTTAGCTTCCAAACAAACAAAGCCAGACCCAGGAAACCTGCCTCCCCCAGCCTTCCCCATCAGTCGGTGAAAACCAAAGCTCGTCTCCAGCTTCTACTCCGTCAGCTGCAACCAGGCTCAAAGCTGGTGACCAAGGTGACCTCTGAAGCCTAAAGTCACTCCCTTAAACTCTGCACCTGCCTTTTGATTCTCACCATTTTTCTCCCCTGTGAGTAAAAATGAAGCAGACAAAAGGCGGACACAATGGACAAGAGGGGCGGAATCTTCATCAGTGGACTGGCCGATGTCGCCTTTGATCCGGCAGGGCTGTAAAGAAAAAGCAACACTTATTTGTCTTATAATCATGGAACCTACACGCTGATTCCTTAGTTCATCCAACAAGGAATTCCAGAGCAGCAACTGTGCCAGGAGCTTGGCGTTCAGATACGTGCCTGACCTCACAGGCCACGGTGGGGCAGGATCAGACCCCCAGGGGGAGTCCTGACAGGGGGCCCCAAGGGCTGGGGCCAAATGAGACAGCAGGCAAGGAGCACGCCGCACAGGCGGAGGGGAGCGCCAAGGGACGCCCGAAGCTGTGAGGGGAGGCCATTCCCGAAGGAACGGCCAAGGTCGAGACGGTGACTGAGCACCCACGGAGGGACTAAGTGTGAAACACTACTTCTTGTCCTTGATGAATTTAAAATTAACTGGGAGTACAGGACACTTACATGGAAAAGGCAAGCAATACAGAGATAATACTGAAATAGCTCAATGGACAACTGAGCAACAACTAAAAAAAAAATCAAACAACCTGAGTTAAAAATGGGCAAAGGACTTCAAGAGATGTTTCTCCAAAGAAGATACGTGAATGGCTAATTAACTCATGAAAAGATACTCCGCATCTCTAATCATTAGGGGAGATGCAGGTCAGAAACCACAATGATACATCACTGCACACCCAGTGTGATGATCTTCTCAAAAAAAAAAAAGAGAGAGAGAAAAGTGTTGGTGAAGATGCAGAGAAACGGAATGCTGGTGCACCGTGGGTGGGAATGTAAGATGGTGCAGCAGGGACTTCCCTGGGGTTAAGACTCCACGCTTCCAATGCAGAGGGTGCAGGTTCAATCCCTGGTCAAGGCACTGAGACCCCACACGCCACACAGCACAGAAAATAAATAAAAGAAAGCTGTGCAGCTGCTGTGGAAAGCAGTACAGGGCTGCCTCAGAAAGTCAGAACCAGAAGCATCACACAGCCCAGCACCTCCACTTCTGGTATATTACCCACAAGAAATGAAATCAGGGTCTCGAAGAGGTATTTGTATACTCCCTGATAACAGCATTACTTACAACCGACAAAAGGTGGGGAGTCACCCAAGTGTCCATCAACAGATGAAGAGGAAAGCAACATGTAGTAAACACATGCAATGAAACATCATTCAGTCTTAAAGGGGGAGGGAATTCTGACACCCGCTGTAACACGGATGACCCTGAGGACACAAAAGGACAAATACTGCGCGATTCCACTTGTGAGACGTCCCCAGAGTAGTCAGACCCAGAGAGACAGAAAGCAGAATGGTGGGTGAGAGGGGCCAGAGGGAGGGAGGAATGGGAGTCAGTGTCGAATGAAGACAGTTTCAGTCTGGGAAGATCAAACGGTCCTGTGAACGCCGTGAGGATGGCTGCACAACGTGTGGGCATGTAATGCCGCTCGGCTGTGCCTTCAGAAGGGTTGCGATGGAGAACTGCACAAGTATCTACCAGGATAAGTAAACAAATAATTCAGGGGAACAAAAACCAAGAAACGCAGCCAGGCCACACACTACCATCACATGAACAGTCGAAGAAATCAGAGCTTCGGACAGTTCTCAAGGACGCACCCACACCTCGAGAGGCAGACGGCAGAGCGGACTCAAGGCTGACATGCGAAGGGGAAAGGGCTGAGCGGAGGGGCAGCCACGGGAAAGCCAGGAGCGCTGCGGACGGACGGCAGCCAGGGCACGCTTCAATACGCAGGCCCGCGCGGGACATGGCGTGGTCTCAGGCCACGGTGTCTCACCTTGTTCTCTGGATCCCCTGGCTCGGCAGCTTCTTCTTGTGAGACAAATTTATCCACACTGCTGTCAGAGGCCTGCCTGCTGTGGCCCATGCTTTTCAACAAATGTGCTTGTTGAAGGGCTTCAAAATCAAAGGAAGAGACTAAGTCAAGCGACAAGTTCCCAATTAAGACACAAACACCCACATCGACACACAGTCAGCATGAAAGCACAGGACTTAGGTCAAAAAGGATGACAACTTCTCAGCGGGTTTTCCTCATTTGCTGTTTGCAACTCAGGACACAGACACCAGAAGACTTCTTGGAAGTTAAGATGTAAGAGGTCAGGGTTGAAAACAAGGCCACTTGGTAGTACAGTAAGGCCCCTACACACGAGCTTTCAAGTCACAAACTTCCCAAGATGTGAACATGTGTTCACATTCCAATCACGTAAGTTAGCTCGGGGTACATTGCACCCTCTACAAGCACTATACTCGACAGAGTACAGTCCTGTACACAGGAGCTGATGTCCAGTTGCTCAGTTGTGTCCGATTCTCTGTAACTCCATGGACTGCAGCACATCAGGCTTCCCTGTCCTTCACCATCTCCTGGAGCTTGCTCAAATTCATGTCCATTGAGTCTTTATTTCAAGTCCAGGAAAAAGTAGGAAAAGTATTATAAACCTATTACAGTACAGTCCTGTAAGGCCGATCGTGTCAGCTGGATACCTGGGTTCACTTTGCTGGACTTAGGAACGCAATCTCGGAATGGAGCCTAGTTGTGTGTTGGGGACTTACGTACACCACCTGAAGTCAACGTACCGATGGAAGAGTTTCTGAAAGCCTCTGTGTCTTCGTCAGGAAGAGCGGCAGCAGCGTCCTCATCCTCGTCCTGCGTCGGCCCCACCTGCATCCCTGGGTACTGGCTCTCGGTGCCATCTAACACCTGAACGTGCAAGAGGGGCTGTGAGGCTTCGGAAGTGCCACCACCAAGGGGCAGGCCCTCCAAGGTGGAACGGCGAAGGCAAGATCCCGTAAGCAACGTGGACCATGGCATCTTACACACCAACATGAAGGCTATCTCCTCAAAGGCATGTGGGTACAGGCGTGAACAGTACCAAGAGCTTACTGATGGCGCATTACCACATTATGGAAAGCTTTTGTGATTCTAAAAATGCCAAAGAAATCCCAATGTGGACATTTCTCTTTTTTGATTACAAAAAGACAAAAATCCAAACAAAAACCTTTGTGTTCACAAGCTAATTTTAAACAGCAAGTAAAAAATGAGGAAAAGTCTTTTAAACAAAAGTCTAACAATAGGTTACCCCCTAAACTACTAGGACTGACCCAACTAGGTTTGCGACACAGTATTTCAAATATCTAGCCATACACACAGGTGATGATTTCATACTGCCAAATTTCTCACATCCACTTGAAATCCCCTGTAATTTACCTGAAAAACTGAGTGAAAGACCCTCGATTATGTTAGTAGATTATTACTGAAATAAATTCTGTATCATTAAAAATATTATTCCTTCCAATTAAAATTAAAAAAATAAAACTGAGCTATTAATACAAGAGCAAAAACAATCAAGAAAGAAACAAATTTCCTCCACTCTCCAGATAACTTAAAAAAACAAACACCCCACACAGGCTAAAGTGAGAAGTTCTACCGTAATAAAAAACAACATTTTCTGAAAATCCCAGTACACCCCCGGCTGGCGTGAAAGCACCCCCACGTATTACGTCACTTATCCCCACAAGCCCCACAGCATCAAGCACCATCACCAGCTTCACTCTGTGGGTGAAGAAACAGGGACGCAAGGGCCACAGCTACGGAGGCCGCCCAGCCCCTGAGCAGCCAGAGCTCTCGCGGGGCGGGGCCCCCTGCAGGCCACGCCCCAAGCCACCACCCTGGACGGTCTCGTGAGCAGACCGGGCCCCTGCAGCTGGATCCTTGCTCTCTGTGGCACTTGCTGCCATCCGCCTGTGTGCTTACTTACCTGCCGATGACTGGCTTATGATCTGCCCTACGCAGACATGCACACACTCTGGAACAGAGGAAGGGAAATCTGGCCCATCACCAGTTTTTGTAAACAAAGTTTTACTGGAACACAGCCACGCTCATTCCTTCGCATACTGTCTGTGGCTGCTCTGGCCCTTCACTAGCAGAGACGAGAGTGCAACACCAGCAGGCGGCTCGCAGAGCCCAGGGGGTTCACTCTCTGGCCCCGACGGAAACAGCCTGGGGCCCCCTTCTGAAATGCCAGCTCCGGGAGAACAGCTCTGCATGCTGTGCCCTCTGCTTCACCCCCAGTTTGTAGAACAATCCCTGGAACGTAACAGGTGCTCAGCGCATTTGTTCAGCAAACAACTAAATAAAAGACATGGAAGCACCTCATAAACTACAAAGAACTCTGCAGGGGTGAGAAACATCAAGGGGAGACACTTAGTTCCCTGCAGGCCAGAGCCTGGTGTGGGCCCCTGGCACAGCCACGCCCCACGGCACACGGCTGCTGCAGCAGCTCCAGACAGGATGCTCACACAACTTCCTATGGTCGTGCTGTCCAATGTCCAGAGAACCTGTCTAGAAAGCATCACCTATAAAAAGGCAAGACGGGCTTCCCTGGCGGCTCGGGGAAAAGAATCCACCTGCCAATGCCAGAGACACGGGTTCCATCCCTGATCAGGGAAGATCCCACATGCTGAGGAACGCGAAGCCTGAGAGCCACAACTACCGAGCCTGTGCTCTGAAGCCGCAGGGCTGCAACCGCTGAAGCTGGAGCGCCCTAGAGCCTGAGCTCCAAAACCAGACAGCAGTCCCTGCTTGCCAGGACTAGAGAGAATCCGTGCAGCAACAAAGGCCCAGCACAGCCAGTAAATTAAAAAAAAAAAGGCAAGACGCAAGTTGGTGCAATAAGCCGACGACAGAAACTTCCTCCGCTCACTTAACATGCTGCTGGGAGCAGCGCTTTCCCAGCCTCCCCTTCTCCCTGCCCACTGGTCAGTACCCTTCACCCTCAAAATCATTTCCCACATTCCAGTTATGCGAATCATTTCCCACAATCCAGTTACCCTATCTTCTGCCAGGTCTTCTAGCTAAAAACCCCAATGGTGAGCCCACTCCTCCAACCGAGACAGTGGAAACCCACTGGGCCATCAGAAACCACATCCACGTGACCACTGGACAGCTGCCAGTGCTTCGTGACGTGTTTCTCAAAGCTTCTGCATTTACTGCTGTTTAAGAAAAAATTCTTAATAAGTAGAACACATTCCGTAGCAGCAAAACAACTGCCAGCAGAAGTTGGTTACATAAAACTGGGCTGTAGACCTCAGTTTACGCCAAACCTCAGACCACTCCAGAGCGCTTCGTGTCCACTAACTCAGGGACGAGAGGCACCCAGAGACATGCTCTAGAAGACGGGCTACGTAGTCAGGGTTCTTGAAAAGTCAGAAAGTACTAAAGTAATGCACAGTATTACTCTTATTAGTCATACTGCATTAAGACTGCAGATCTGTTAATAACAGGTTCATTAAGGATCTTCACAATAATGACTTACCCTGTGCCCAAAAAGGTGTTAAAAATTTCAAATGCACTTGATGGCACTCATCAACTGACCTAACTTTTGACCTCCGTGTTCAACACAAAGGACGCCTGGCCATCTCCTTCAGGGAAGGTCTCCGACGGGGCTGAGCTGCCGATTTAGGATCTGAGCTGGGGACCTCTACACTGCTATTCACATGTCAGAGGGATGGAATGAACAGGCAGGAGGGTCCAGGTCTGGGTCCCCAGGGAAGGCGCCTCTGCAGAAACCGGGTTGTCCCTCTGACCACTTACAATTTCAGAACTGTCGGAAGGGGTTACGGCTGAATCAGGCCCCTCGGTGGTGGTCTGGGAGCTGTCGCTGATGGGCGAGGAGGCCTGGGTCCCGTCGTTCAGGTCCATGGCGGGGTCGGAAGGGACAGCGCTCATCTGGCTGGAGCTGTGGCTCAGGATGTCCTCCTCGTCCCCGTCGGTGGCGGTGCTCGTCAAGTCACAGGCGGCCAGATCCACTGAGTCCGTCTGAAGCGTGTGCTGCGACCGGGGCTGCTCGGTGATGATGTCATGACCCGCAGAGTCGGCCGCTGAGCTGGTGGAGCCGGGGGTGGAGACCCCAGAAGAGGCAGCCAGCTCACCTCCGACCTCACCCTTGACTGAGGCTGCAGACAGAGGAACATTCACTCTTCAAAGGGTCAGTAAGAAAATGCAACGGGGAACCATATACTTGTAGAATACCCCCAAATTCACTGTCAGCACCTGTTTTAACTGTAAAACGTCCTTAAATACAGTGAAAACATAACTAGTCAATTTCAAAAGCAAGACAAACAGTGCATTCTTCAAACATTTTGACTGTATTACTTACTTATCTTTTACTCTATCACTATACTGATAAAATAAGGATCATGAGTAGATATTTTTAAATACTATGAATATTCCCAAGTGGCATTTCACTGCCAACTCTCAAGTTTGACAAGCAACGTTTGTCAAACTACCTCCAGCTCTCAAGCGGCTGCTCCGTCCTGAGGGCGGAGCGGCATGGAGATTCTGGTGACTTCCTGGCAGCCTGGCTGGGGTACAGGCAGGGTGCTCACAAAAGCTCGGAGCAAGTGGCGCTCCGAAACGTGGGCTTTCCATCTTCCCAGACCCTGTTCACGACCCCTCAGCCGGTCCCACTCCCCTGCATCATCAAGTTTCACATTTCCCTAGTCTTTAACTCCCATTTAAAAAGCACCACCCTACATAAGAACCCACACCAAGCTATGAGCTGTGTCACTCCTGGAGGCCAGGGGGTCAGTCAGCACTGGGGCTCATGGATAGCTGTAACTTTTTTTTAATGTTTTAACTTTATTTTTGTAATTTAAAAAATCTACCCACTCCAGTGTTCTTGGGCTTCCCTGGCAGCTCAGATGGTAAAGAATCAGCCTGCAACGTGGAAGACCTGGGATTAACCCCTGGGCTGGGAAGATTTCCCCGGAGGAGGGCATGGCAACCCACTCCAGTATTCTTGCCTAGAGAATCCCCATGGACAGAGGAGTCTGGCAGGCTACTTACTGTCCATGGGGTTCTATTTTGTAGAATAAACCAGTAAGTAAATAATCACCAATGAAAAGTATTCTGACTTTCTTTCCCTGTATTTTCAGCCTTATTTTCAGTTATCTAAAAATATTCATTTGGCTAGGGTTATACAGACCAAACCACTCTCAAATGGTTTTCATTTTTTCCATGTGTTACTATAGTCTGTCTCACTGATTGATTTGTGGATACTGAAAAGCCTCCGCATCCCCGGGATAATCCTGCTTGACTGCATCTATGTTCATCAGCGATACTGGCCTGAAATTCTCTTGTTACTGTATCTTTACTGTAGCTTTGTCTTGTTTCAGTTTCGGGGGATGGTGGCTTCACAAAATGAGTTTGGAAGTGTTCCTTCCATGCAATTTTTTGGAACAGTTTCAGAAGGACGGGTGTCAACACTTCTCTAAATGTTTGGGAGAATTCACCTATGAAGCCACCTGATCATGGACTTTGCTGGTTGAGAGCTATTATTGATTCACTGTCAATACTGATAACTGGTTTGTTCTTATTTTCCATTTCTTCCTGGCTCAGATCCTCAGATAATTTTTAATCCCATCTTCGCCTTTACAACCCATGCAATTCATGAGATACTTTAACCACCATTCCCTTCTCAAAAAGACTTACACCCAGGGAGTATAAACCTAATTTTAAAACAGCTTGAAAATAGCATATATTTTATATAGGATAATATCCTATACAGGAAAATAGCAAATATTTGATCCAAGAAAACACACAGGTAGTGTGTCAAAGTAAACACTATGAAAGAAGCCTCAATTATCCACCATCTGAGCAAGCTGGCTTCACGGCTGCCTCCGAGGAGCAGGACCCACTGAGGCGCGGGGGGTCAGGGGAGAGGAGCAAGGGGGACACACTACCTGAGAAGGCGGGGCTGCTGTCCTCCGACCTGGACTCCGAGTCGTCCTCCAGGGGCGCCGCTTCTCCAAAGAGCACTTTCCCTAGGGAAGGACGCAGCGAGAGACCTGAGCTTGCTACAGGAAGAGCTTTGAAAACCAAACAGATGGACAGTCCAAGAGGAAAACCATGAGCACATCTAATTCCTGCTCTCAGCCTGTCATCATATACATGTTTCTTTATTCCTCTAGAGTGCTAACACAAAATGCAGAAATGTCCTATTTAGAGTATTATTAAAATCAATAAACCTGTATGAAAAAGTTAAAAGCAGTAATTCTCAATCTGTACCACAAAGTATTTTAATAATCAATACTAATTGACCTAAGACTACTGTCAATGTTAAATAATCTGTTACTATTTAATATTAAAAATATCAAGTTATAGCTAGAACCCATTCTATTAGCTGCCAGGATATTCATGTCATATCTCCAACAAAAAGTCACTTTTATTATCAGTTAACTTGCTGGATTTCTACTGCTGATAACCAGTACTCAAGTACTGTATGATCTGGGAGGATGGAATAGTATTTCATCTTTAGCAAAATTCTAAAAATACATTTTACAGTTAATGAGTTCCAAATTATAACAAGGAAAAAAGAAAACAAAAGTCTTAACATGATTTAAGTGGGATCATTTTATCTTTATGGTTACTTTACATACAAATGTCATTAAATGACATTATCAAAATAATTACTGGCAAGTTCCAATTTCTAACTTCACTCCTCTTCAATGAGGAAGTCACAGGTGTGATAACTGCCATAAATCTACACCGATGTGACTTTAAAGCCCTCCTCCCATCCAGGAAAAAGCAAAGGAAACTCAAGATCTAGATGAAACTAACACAGCAACTTGGCTTATCTACTAAATAACACAGCCCTTTATTACAGAGCAAGTGATTTACCTTGAGAAAGCAAATAACACTCCAACCTGTGAATTCAGAGTTAACGAAAGCAGCCTCCGTCCTTGGAAACAGCAGTCTGCAAGTCTGTTCCAAGGAGTTCTCCCCACAAGGGGGCAAGGCCAGGCCACGCCCCCCACTCTCACCCCGATCTGACATCCAACAACAATGTTCCTGTCTCTTATGTTCTGGCAGATCGCACCTGAAGCTATGATAGAAAAGTATGACAACTGCAGCTCTAAATGAAAACAACACTCAAAAAATGAAACAAGAGCTTGAGCGCAAATTCCACGTTCCAGCCCCCAAAAAACAAAAAACATCTCAACCAGAATCTGTCATCGCCTCATCATCAGAAAGAGACCGAGAAACGAGGCAAGTGCCAGGGAAATCTAGTCACACGCCTGAAGTCTCCTCCCCATCCAAGGAGAGAAACACGAGCTTCTGACAGAAGCCTTTCCGCTTTCAAGCAATCTCAGGGTTTTCACCAAAATCTCAAACTTGAAAGGATCCCACACCATGATGATCCATGCATGCATGCATGCATGCATGCAAAGCCACCTCAGCCATGTCTGACTCGATGCGACCCCACGGACTGTAGCCCACCAGGCTCCTCTGTCCATGGGGATTCTCCATGCAAGAATACTGGAGTGGGGTGCCATTTCCTTCTCCATATGATGATCCAAATATGGTTAATTCTAAGTATTCTAGGAAACATTTACTTAATCCAGCCAGGACTAGAATATTATTCCTATTAAGATCCCATTCAACACTACAAATAATATTATTAGGCATTAGACTCTCTCAATTAAACACTAAATTCAAGACACACAAAAAATTAGCATATGTAAAAGATTAGTTTTTATACGTCAATTTTAAAAAAAGGAGAAGTCTTTTAGGATTTCAAAACAGAAAACAGCAATAGTTTCCTATGGAAATCTAGAGTGGAGGAAGAAAATAATTGGTGCTGTAAGCAATGATGTGTACCAAAACTTTCAGACCATGTCAGAAGAAATTTGATTAAATAAAAATAATTATATCAGAAAAGTTGGGTATGTACAAAGGTAAATACGGCTGAAAAATGACAACCAGGCCCAAATTAACCAATTAATTAACCAAACATTATCCCTGACTAATACTAAGCAAGTTTCTTTGGGATGATGAGCTGCCTTTATAAACGGAACATCCCCTGGAGCAGGAGTTGGCAACTAAATAAGGCTGTGCTGGCAGGCGGCTGTGCCGTTGGCTTGGCGCTGTCCGCGCCTGCCTTCCTGCACAGGGCAGAGCTGCAGCCCTGCACAGAAAGGACTCCACGGGCCACCACCCGGCCCTTCACAGAAAACGCCTGCTGACCCCTCACCTAAAGCATGAGAAATTTATGACAGGGAATTCCCTGGAGGTCCGGTGGTGAGGACTCAGTGGTCTCACTGCCAGGCCCGGGTCAACCCCTGGTCCCAGAAGTCACATGGTGCGGGCTGCCCCTCGCCCCCCTCAAAAAAAGAGAAATTTACAATAAACCAATTCTGATCAACAAGTAACTTTCTGAAACCACCCAATAGCACTATTCGGGCCTGGTTATCAGATTTCAGCTGCATTTATACACACAATCACCTTGCTGAGAAGAGGTACAGGCATAGCCAACTGCATCAGAGAAATACTGAAAAAGCAGGAAGATTGAAAATAACAATCATTTCTGAAATAATCACCTTTTTGTTTTCTTGAAAGGACAGGGCTGCATGAAGAACCCCCTCCAGCTGTAAGTCACAGAAAATGACAGATGAAAGTGCAGTACCAAGCAGCTGAAATCCAGACACAATTAGAAAATCTTCAAGCTTGATTCAACTTTAGAAAATACAGGAATGTTATTTCTACAGGTGGGGCTTAACCATCATCCTGTAACATAAAAACTGCATAATTTTAACTGCAATAACTTGAAAATTACATTAGCACTCAAAAATACAGTTCTAAAGATATGACCTAAAATGTCAGAAGAGCTCAAAGTGCATTTAAAAAGCCAAACTAAAAACATCAGAAAACCCAGATTATTTGGTCAACCAATAATCAAACAGACATTTTCATCAGACACAGTCATCAGAAATCAGATCACTGGACAGCGATCATTCGTCAGGCCTGCACCCACGGGGAAGGGCTGCTCAGGACACAGCCCGGAGGACAGGCACAGCGACAGTTTCTCCGTGGGGCTCAGGCAGACACCGTGACCACACGAGGCAGCGGGCGGACGCCACAGCCTCCCTGGTCTCTGCTAACAGTGAAGACCACCCTTGCCCACACTGCACTGAGCAGACCCCACATGCAGGGCCTGGTGCAGCCAGTCCACAGAGGCCCAGAAGCCTCCGCTGCACCAGACCCGGTTCCAGAGGCTACCACTCGGGGACGCCTGACTTCCAGCTCCCCAGGGGCAACTCCGAGTCAAGCAGGGGGGTCTGCAGCAGCAGCATGTGGCGGGATCAGGGCCCCGTAGTACCCAACAGCACAGGGAAAAACAGCCAAGGGGAGGAGGAGGGGCCACGGAGGAGGGACGGAGGGCTGCCGAGAGCCAGCTGGGACCGCAGAGCAGGGCCCAGAGGACAGCAAAGGCCTCGAGGGCCCCAGGGAGACCACAGGGTCCGTCATGGGCAAACCGCACCAGCACTCTCGCTTTCCGACAGATGAACTGCCACGTGGAGGCGGCCGAGTCCGGGTCAGGAGGCCGGGTGCCCGTGCTGGCCTCACCTCACCCGCCCGCACCCCAAGTTCCCGGGTGCAGGAGTAAGGATGACATCTGCATCATGAGTGTCGCGAGCAACTGGGCCGCCCGTGGCTCACCAGCACCAGGGCCAGAGTCACGGCCAAGTGGACTCCAGAATGGCCATCCGAACGCCCTACCTATCAGCTCCACGATGCTCCCGCTCCGACTGCGGCCCCCGGGCTCATCCTTGGCGGCGGCGAGCTGCCGGACGCCGCCCGCCGTGGTCAGCGCGCGCAGGAGCTCGGGCGGCGGGGTTCGGAGGAGCTGCTGCAGCAGCTCCAGGGCCCCGGTCACGACGTTGTGGTCCTGGTGTTGGGTGTAGTGCAAGGTCAGCTCGTACACCTAGGAACAGGAGCACCGCGTTACCGCCAGCCATGGCCTTGACAATGTGTCCCAGCCTCCAGGTTTTTTGCTTTTGTCTTTTGTTGTGAAAATGTATGCCTTCTCCCGCTAAAAACTTCTCTCTCTCTTCTACCAGTGTAACGATTCGCTTCCATGGTTTTCTAAAGTCCCAGGGCTTTTTTCAGTTATAGTAATTCCTTAAAAATAAGCAGACCACTTCCACAAGAGAAGCATGGTAATGGAGGGCTCCATCTCCCTACACTGGGGACCAGGAAAGGAGAATCAAGTCCCAAACACACTGTGCGCACAGCTCCTCAGACACACACAACAAGCAAGCCGCGCTGGCCAGAGTGCACTAAGGGTTTCCAAAGCCTTTAAAGGCTTCACACCACACTTTACACTGCATCACATTCTATGAACATAATGGATTTACTCCTTTCTCCTTCATTAGAGGTGCCAGATAATACACAGAGTGCCCAGTTAAACGCCAATTTCAGATAAACAAAGAATTCTGAAGTGTAACTGAGCGCCTGAGATTTCCGGCCTACTTACCCAACAAGGTTACTGGTGATTTACCTGAAATTTAAGTAACTGGTGCCCTCTATCTTTATTTGCTAAGTTGGGCAGCCCTACCTGTGACATCAGAGAAGTAATACATATTTTTTATAACGACAGTATAGCACTGTGTAAGGTGAGTCTCAAAGGTGGCTACTTTGACTCACCTGTTTCTACTTCTTCTGACGGGCACCTCCCAACTCTAGGCCACAGGTCTGGGAACCACAGTCCATGGGCAAACCTGGCCCACCAGCTGTTCTGCGCACAGTTTTCCTGAACACAGCCTGCGGGTACTGTCTGTGGCTGCTCTCCTGCTACGAGCTGGGTAGTTGGCCCTTGACCCCCTGCCCTATGGAATCAGCTCACAAGCTCAAGCCATGATTTCTGACCCATCTGCTCTGAGCAGAGACTCTCCTGACTTCTCACTCCACGGATGGAGGAAACGCACACCCTAGGCTCCCTGGCCTCATCTGCCTCCTCCCAGATTCTGAAGCAGGCAGTGCTCTCATCTTACTAAGGGCTGCATGTATGCACTAAGATATAACTTCTGAAATCACACGTGCTTTGCCTAGATGCTGAGTCTAAATACTGAATTAAAAAACCAGTATGGATGTCAAATGCGCACATTAACCTCATTCATGAACAATTGATGCTTTTGAATTGTGGTGCTGGAGAAGACTCTTGAGAGTCGCTTGGACATCAGAGAGATCAAACCAGTCAGTCCTCAAGGAAATCAGTCCTGAATATTCATTGGAAGGATTGATGCTGAAGCTCCAATACTTTGGCCACCTGAGGCAAAGAGCTGACTCTTTAGAAAAGACCCTGAAGCTGAGAAAGACTGAAGGCAGGAGGAGACAGGGATGACAGAGGACGATATGGTTGGATGGTCTCACCAACTCAATGGACATGAGTGAGCAAACTGCAGGAGACAGTGAAGGCCAGGGAAGCCTGGCATATGCTGTAAAATCCGTGGGGTCACAAAGAGTCGGACATGACTGACCGAGTGAACACCATTCCCTGCAAAGCCTATTGATGTGACCGGACCCAAGAAGAAAGAACTGTTTCACTATCAGTAGTGCTGTGTCACTTGAAAGAGAATGTCCCAAGGGTAACAGTTGAGTGGATTCTTTTATTATAGTCTCATACTTGCTTAAAACCAGTCAACAATTTGCTTCAAAACCGGGTAACAGTTTTCTCTGCTCCATCTCCCTGGTTTTCCCTCCTAACACACACACACATGCACCTTCCCTTGTGGCAGCTCTTGGTCATGACAATGGGCGCAGGGAGCTCCTTGGACCTCCTGTCTCTATGAAGAATCTGACTGGCCCACTGCACATGGTCATCTCAGAAGTGCTTCCACCACATTCCTGGTTAGCTGTGTTTCCCGGGCTTCAGGGCTTCGGGTTTTTTTGCATCTATTTCTCATTTTGCTAGAATGTATCTTCAAATAAATATTTTTTTAAGCATACACAAAAAAGAATAAAAGCATACATTAAAAGCAAAATGAATTCTTGCATATTAGAAATACCTGTGTTTTGCCCAGACTTGCTTTACAGTTTAGCCAGGCCCAGGATTACTTTAAATTCTATTTAAATATATCTAGCCAAACTACCTTAGCTGAGTTGAAGTTCTTAATCAAAATAATTTAACTCAAAATGGCCATTAGTCAAAAGAATACAGATTAGACATGTTTGAGAAATAATCTCATCTAGCTTGCTAATGCAACAAGGTGCCAGAGCATTTAATCACGTTGAAAAAATGTAACTATTAAGGAAGTTGGTAATTAATGAAACACCACCTCCCACAGCCCTTCCCTCAACCTCCCAGGATTGCTGTTCTTAGCTCAGCGCGGTTTTCCACATGCCTCTCACCGCATCTTCCCCCAGCACCCAACCGACCTGACAGCCGGACGCCTTTGCACACCCAGCTCTCCCTTGCCCACACAGTCTGTCTCTCACTTCAAGAACCTGGCGAAGGCTACAGTCTGAAAAACTCTCTTCTCCCAACTTTGTGTCCCTGTCGAAGCCTACCACCCCTGAAGCATCAGCTGTTAGCGGCCTGCCCACCCCCCGCACCAGGCCCTCTGCAGAGCACCAGGCCTCCCACCATGCCAGTTAGGGAACGCCTGCGTGCGTCCCCCACTAGGCCAGTGGTCTCCAAACGTTTGACTAAGAAGTCTCTTTAAAAAAAAAAAATCAGAAAAAAATTCTCAGTATGCAGCCCCAATAATATTTATGTAAAACCCCACTCCAGTATTCTTGCCTGGAAAATCCCATGGACGGAGGAGCCTGGTAGGCTGCAGTCCATGGGGTCGCTAAGAGTCGGACACGACTGAGCGACTTCACTTTCATTTTTCACTTTCACACATTGGAGAGGGAGATGGCAACCCACTCCAGTGTTCTTGCCTGGAGAGTCCCAGGGAGGGGGGGTCCTGGTGGGCTGCCGTCTATGGGGTCGCACAGAGTCGGACACGACTGAAGTGACTTAGCAGCAGCGGCAGCAGAGAGAAAGAAGAAGATGAACAAAGACACATGGACAAGATGATCAGATCTTAGTCACACTATAAGAGTTTAAAGGAGTTAAATTAACTTGGGGGATATTAGTCAAAGAGGTAAATAAGAACTAATTAGATACATCTACAAATAATCGGTGTAACAAAATTCAGGGACTCTTAGTAAGATGGTAATTAAGAAATTAAGGTTACTTCTTTTTACAGGAAGGAACAAAACAAGGATGCTCACTTATACCACTTTTGTTCAACATAGTGTTGGATCCACTTTGCAGTCTTATGTCAGACTTGAGAACAGAGATATCCCTTCAGATAGTGACAAGTAACTTGGGAAAATATTATGAATGATTCATGATCCAATACAATACATGCCACCAAAGAGGGGCAGGTCACCTAAGTGTGTTAGAGATAAAAAAGTACATTGAAAATATCTGAAATATTAGAACTGGGTTTAAAAACAATAAAAACTACTCAAGATATCACCTGTTGTTAACTGAAGTTCTTCGTTGCCCAGTAACCAAAAACCCTGACTGATATCTCAGAAATCACCTGCTGCCCACCTACAAATGACACTACTTGTTTCTTAACTTCTCTTTCAGCTACACTCAAACCAGTTAAATAAATGCAGATCAACTGTATTTCACTATGCTACAGAGCTATAGTCACTGAAACAGGATACTATTGCCACAAAAAGACACAGATTAATGGAACAGAATAGACAAATCAGAATTAAACCCATACATATATGGTCAATTAATTTATGACAAAGGAATGAAGAGCATGCAATGAGAATAGTCTCTTTAATAAATAATGCTGGGAAAACTGGACAGTTGCAAGTAAAAGAATAAACCTGGAGCACAGTCTTACATCATAAGCAAAAATAAACTCAAAATGGAGTAAAACTTAAAAAGATTTGAAACCATAAAACTCCTAGAATAAAACATAGCAGTGCATGTTGACCTACTATCTTTTTTGATCTCTCTTCAGGCAAGGGCAGAAAAAGTAAAAATGAGTAAATGGGACAACAATAAAACTAAAAAGCTTTTGCACAGTGAAGAAAACTATTGACACATGAAAATGCTACTTACTGAATGGAGAAGACATTTGCAAAAAATACAATAATAATTGTTTAATATCTAAAATATATTAAGACTTCAAATAACTCTGTATCAATAAAAACAATCTGATTAAAAAAAAAATATTTATGTTAAAATACTATCTAGGTAGTACTGAACTCAGATATTACGGGTGTTATAAAACACACACTGACTCTGACAAGCCTCTTACTCCAGTTACTGGCTTACAGGAAATACAGATGACAAAGAGGGCTGCTAATTTACAGAGTGGAGAATCAAGTAATAAAAATAACATTGCCAGGAGTTCCACAAGACTGATGATCTGATTCCTCAAAAAACAAACTCTAAGAGAAACTAGGTGTGAAAGGGGACCAAGAGATCAATGAGACTGACATCCTTAACAGCCAATGTCATTTGGATGCTGGTTCCAAAGAGCAGAAGAACAAAGTAACAGGGATGCGTAGGAATTTGATGCTAAGAAAACGTTCTTTTCTTCAGGTGTGACAATGGCATTGTCCTTAAAATTAGAAACAGAGTCCTTCATCTACAGGGATCCATGTGAAACGCCCGCGGGTGAAATAACACAAGGACTGGGATTTGCTTCAAAGGGTCTTATGTGGGCGCCTTGGAAACCCCGTGAGGACACCTTCGTTTTACCGCGCTGCCTCCCCACACAGAGGCCGAGGACCTGGGGCCACGACCGCGGGTCTGAGCAGCAGGTCCGCTCCGGAGTGCGCACCGTAACACTCGGTTCTCCGTTCTGCAGCGCCTCTTCCAAAGGGGCTGAGTTTCTGAACGCTGCTCCTGTCTGCATAGGCCCCGGAGTGACGCCCGGGGGTGCCTACCTGGACGAGCTGCTCCGTCGAGGGAGAGACCTCCATCTCCTTCCGCGTCACCCCGAAGCTGCCTCTCAGGCTCGTGTCCTTGACCTGCTGCTGCAGCAGGGGCACCAAGTACCTTAGCGCGAGCAGGACGCCGAGGATCAGGAGGGTGGGGTGCTCCCCCTCCACGGGGGCCAGCAAACCTACAGAGCAGCAGCGAGACTGAGTCACAGCGAACTCGCGGCTCCCTCTGCTAACAGGCAGAGGCCCACGCGGCGCCCCGCGGCCAGGGGATACAGACGGCGCAGGTCACTACAGAAAAGCACACAGTCGAGAGCGGAGGCCCAGGGGTGCCGCTGAGGGGGAACACTGACCCCTCGGCTCAGCGAGGCCCCGCACAGCGAGCGGGAGCCAGGCAGCTCTATCGCATCCACTGTCCAGGCGCTCCCCGCGCCACTCGCCGGGACGGATTCCCACCGCCGCCCCAGGACAGGAGGCCTGGTCAGCAGGCCTACAGCCGTCCAGCCGGCCCTGAGGCTCGGGCTCCCACACCCAGGTCCCCCACAGAGGCCGTGCTGTGTGCGGCCTGCAGGGCCAGTCCCGGGAAGGCTCCCGCCGCGCCCACTCTTGGTGGGCCAGGCCGCGTCCACACTGCTGCCCCAGGGAGGGGGGCGGGGAGAGGCTTCCCCAGGCCTCACACCGCCCCCGAGGGCACGCCTGCACACTTCCCCGTTGGCCGGGCTGAAGGGCCCCGTCAAGAAGCTGAAGAGGGGCTGCCTGACGGGAAAGAATTCCAAAGGCCTATCTCGGGGATGTGCCGGGGCCCTGCCCCCGGGGCGAGGCGCTGGCCGGCCGGGCCTCACCTAGCAGCACGCTGAGCAGCCAGCTGTAGAAGTACTGCGCCCTCCTGGAGTGCTGGCAGACGCTGACCGCCGAGCCCGCCGCCGTCCGCCGCGCCGTCGGGGAGCTGGACTTCAGGTTCGCGATGAAAGCCTTCAACAGGACCTGAGGAGGCCAAACCCAAGTGGGCAGAAGATGAGGCTCCTGGGAAACTCAGCACATATTTCAGAAAAGCACGACCTGCTCCAAATTCCCGCGGAGTATAAAGCATTAACCACCTGAGACTTTCCCAGAGCTGAATGGGAGCACCTCAAGTGCAGGACACCTCAGAGCGGTCCACTACATGTGTGTGCAGACTCTTCACTTCCTTATGAACTGCAAAGAGGGCCCTGTTCAGCATCTACCTCCCTACAGGAGAGCGAAGCCTTCATTTCTACAAAACGTGTCTCCACAAGGTCTGTGGCCAGGGTCAGTGAGTTTTTATTGTTGTTTAGTTGCTCAGTTGTGTCCGACTCTTTGCAACCCCATGGACTGTAGCCCGCCAGGCTCCTCTGTCCATGGAATTCTCCCGACCCAGGGATCAAACTCATGTCTCCTGCTTTGCAGGCAGATTCTTTACCACTGAGCCATGTGGGAAGCCCAGGGTCAGTCAGTGAGTAGTGCTGTGTGAAATAAACGGAATTAAAAAAAAAAAAATCAACAAATAATGAAGTCCAGGAGGAGAATGCCTAAACAACAGCTTGTCAACTTGCTGCTAAAGACACTAAGAGACACTCTCAGGTCTGGAAACGTGCAACATGGCTGAACTGAGACCACACACTCACACTTATCTTCCTAAGAAACCAGAGAAGAAGACGTTGTTACCGTGCCTCCAAAGGACACAGTGCCATAGTTCTAACGACGGCCATTTAAGTCTTCACAAAAATATCCAAAGAATGAAAAGGGGTGACTGGGCAGCTGCATGAGCTCGGTGACCGTGCCACTGAAGGGCGTCTACCCCGTCACCCTGAGCAGTGACCTGGCCCCGATACTGCTGGGCGCGTGCGGAGCGCGGCTGAGCAGTCAGACGCAAGTGGGCGCCGCCGGGAAGGTCTGGCCGCTGGCAAACGAGCAGCAACTTCAGCGAGCTTTTCCCTGAGAGTGTGGCTAGCACCAACTGGCTCTCAGAGCTCAATGGCACTCTGGGAAGTCACAGATGAGAGCTCGGGAGCCAGAGACAGGAGGGTCAGAGGACCCCGGCACACGGCACCCCCAGGAGGCCACGGCCAACAGTTTCTCCCCAGAGATGACACCTGGAGAGAAACCGCCCTACTGATTTCTGACAAACTCTTAGCTCCAAACAGCATCTTAAAGAACTCCTTTTGGTGAGATCATACACACACATCAGCATTGAAACTGTAAGTCAAGACTCATTCTGACTAGTCCAAACTTCTAAGCAGAATGAAAACTAAACAGCACTATGATGAGTCAGCCCACATTGAACCTGAAGTTTGGAATAATAATAAAATTGACTCTGCGAGCTCCAGGGGGCGTTCCTGGGTCCAAATCCCACAGTGCTGAGAAAGCCTTGTAAAGGCGGCTGGCAGGAGGTCCCGGCACCGTCCTTAAAGCTCTTCTCATGAGGAGGAGGAAGCGTACTAGACAGAAGGGTAAGGCGGCCCCACTTTCTAAACACAGACAGAACATGTATTTAAGAGCACTTCAAAAGGAAAGAGACACAAAAACGATCCCGTTTTAGAGTCAAGAGCGCTTCAGGGAATGGAAACGGAAATTCAACCAAAGGCGACAGCAGAATGGACTCAGCAAGTCACGTCACCGCAAAGGGCTGAGGGTGCCGCTCCAGCCCGCTGAGGACTGGGAGCTCCGGGACGGCCCGCGCCACCGACAGCGCGCTGAGAGCCGGCACAGCGCTCGGCACAGCTCTTTGCGGTGTCTGCCGGAGGGCAAAGATCCACACTCACACCCGACAACTGCGGCTCCAGGTGTCACACCCCAGCTCCAAGAGACCCACGCGAGCATGGCACGGAGCACCATTCGTGACCCAGCACTTCAGACGGCCCCCGGTCCAGGGGCCAGCTGCAATGAAAGGACGGCGACGGCACGCTCATCCAAGGGAACACCACGCAGCTCCAAAACGGCAAAAGATCTAGTGAGTCACACGGCGACGGGCGAGCCTCCCACAAGCATGAGCCGCGCAGAGGAGACCAGACGGGAAGAGCACACGCCGCGAGGTCCTCCACGGCCACGCCTCACACACCGTAACTTACACAAAAGATCTAGTGAGTCACACGGCGACAGGCGAGCCTCCCACAAGCACCGAGCCACGCAGAGGAGACCAGACGGGAAGAGCACACGCCACGAGGTCCTCCACGGCCGTGACTTACACACCGTGACTTACACACGCACACACGAGGTCCTCCACGGCCACGCCTCACACACCGTAACTTACACAAAAGATCTAGTGAGTCACACGGCGACAGGCGAGCCTCCCACAGCACGAGCCGCACAGAGGAGACCAGACGGGAAGAGCACACGCCACGAGGTCCTCCACGGCCGTGACTTACACACCGTGACTTACACATGCACACACGAGGTCCTCCACGGCCACACCTCACACACCGTAACTTACACAAAAGATCTAGTGAGTCACACGGCGACAGGCGAGCCTCCCACAGCACGAGCCGCACAGAGGAGACCAGACGGGAAGAGCACACGCCACGAGGTCCTCCACGGCTGTGACTCACACACCGTGACTTACACACGCACATACGAGGTCCTCCACGGCCACGCCTTACATACCGTGACTTACACAGGCACACCACGAGGTCCTCCACGGCCACGCCTCACACACCGTAACTTACACAAAAGATCTAGTGAGTCACACGGCGACAGGCAAGCCTCCCACAAGCACCGAGCCACGCAGAGGAGACCAGACGGGAAGAGCACACGCCGCGAGGTCCTCCACGGCCACGCCTCACACACCGTAACTTACACAAAAGATCTAGTGAGTCACACGGCGACAGGCAAGCCTCCCACAAGCACCGAGCCACGCAGAGGAGACCAGACGGGAAGAGCACACGCCGCGAGGTCCTCCACGGCCGTGACTTACACACCGTGACTTACACACGCACACACGAGGTCCTCCACGGCCACGCCTCACACACCGTAACTTACACAAAAGATCTAGTGAGTCACACGGCGACAGGCGAGCCTCCCACAGCACGAGCCGCACAGAGGAGACCAGACGGGAAGAGCACACGCCACGAGGTCCTCCACGGCTGTGACTCACACACCGTGACTTACACACGCACATACGAGGTCCTCCACGGCCACGCCTTACATACCGTGACTTACACACGCACACCACGAGGTCCTCCACGGCCATGCCTTACATACTGTGACTTACACACGCACACCACGAGGTCCTCCACGGCTACGCCTTACATGCTGTAACTTACACTCTCACACCACGAGGTCCTCCACGGCTGTGACTTACACTCCGTAACTTACACACTCACACACCACGAGGTCCTCCACGGCTGTGACTTACACACCGTAACTTACACACTCACACACCACGAGGTCCTCCACGGATACGCCTTACATACCGTAACTTACACACTCACACACCACAAGGTTCTCCATGGATACGACTTACATATCGTAACTTACACACTCACACACCACAAGGTTCTCCATGGATACGACTTACATACCGTAACTTACACACTCACACACCACGAGGTTCTCCATGGATACGACTTACATACCGTAACTTACACACTCACACACCATGAGGTTCTCCAGGGCTACGACTTACATACCATAACTTACACACTCACACACCACGAGGTCCTCCACGGATACACCTTACATACCGTAACTTACACACACACATACCACGAGGTTCTCCACGGATACGACTTACATACCATAACTTACACACTCACACACCACGAGGTTCTCCATGGATACGACTTACATACCGTAACTTACACACTCACACACCATGAGGTTCTCCACGGCTACGCCTTGCACACCGTAACTTACACACTCACATACCGTAAGGTTCTCCACGGCTACAATTTAAAGACAGACGCTCCGGCATTAGATGCCAAGTCAGTGTGATCAGCCCTGGGGAGGAAGGAGGGAATGGAGATGGGGCGAGCCTGGCAGAGGCTCCTGGGTGTCACCACTACTGCACGTCCAGACCTGGGCAGTGGCCGCAAGGACAGGCTCGCTTTGTGACCCCTAGTCGAGGAGTCACGTGTGATCCACATGCTGTCTTCATTCCACATCCATCAAAGAAAAGCTCAAGAGTCTCCATACTTAACACAACAGGGCTCCCGTCAGGAGACTTCTGATCAAACACGCTGGATCAGACACGTGGACCTCTACCACCCAGACACCCCACAGAAACCTGGGCGCAAGGTGTCAAAAGCATAAACTTACACGTATGAGAAGAACAGGACGGGGACAATGGCAGACTAGAAGCGTTCACAAACGTGGAAGCCAGACGGCAAACAAGAGGGAACTGAGTGCCCAGGGGCCCACAGGAAGGAGCTCCCACACAAGCCTTTCTAGGAGCTGGGGAGAAGGACTGAAAGCCGCTGCCCAAAGCAAGCTCAGCCACAGAGCTCGACGGGGGGCTCGGGTGTGGGGGCGCCAAAGGCCCGTGGGCGTGACCTGGGCGTGGGGACAGATGGCTGCTCCTGGGCAGACTGCCACGGCCCCCTCCCGCCCAGACGGCTCGGGACGTGGGCGCCACTCCCCATCTCCCGCAGAGCGGAGGACGGATGCCACCACAGACAGAAGACAGAAACCGAGGAAAAGTCCCCCTTCTGACCAGTGAGACTCTCCGCACAGCCCCTCTCCAGCAGTGAGCCTAGAGACACGGGGACCCGGCAGCCAGGAAGCAGGCGTCTGGTTGGGGAGCCAAGACAGACTGTAGGACAGACCCAAGGAGCCCTACCAGGCTGGGGCAACAGCTGGAGAACCCACGACGGCCAGGGCAGAAGCCAGGTCCGGTCAACCAGCCATCGTGTGCAGGAGCGCACTGAGACACGCCCACAGCGCCAGCAGAAGGCGTGACAGGTGCACGTCGCCAGAGAGTAACAAGCAGATGGAAAAGAGGCAACCGCTGACTCCAGAAACACCAAAACGTTATACAAAGAAAATAACCACAGCACAAAACAGGACTAGCTGTGACTGTTACGTAGACATAATAACGTGCACGCCGAATATTTACATCACTGTGGTAAAAAGATGGAAGAAGGGTTAGAGCTAAACTCATCTTCCCCACTGTAAGATAAATAAATAAAAAATCCAAACCCTGCAATGTAAGCATGTTATTTAGAAATGGAGAGGGAAACACCGAGAGAAGCTCTGACACAGGACTGACCCACTGAAAGCAGAAGGTCAAGACTCTTGGTAACCCTCAGAGCCTGTGCCAGGACACTATGAACAGGACCCGAGAGAGGGCATGAGGACTGCGGGCTGGGGCAAGAGCAAGCAGGAAGCTGAGTGGTGCCCCGGCCGCGGGCACTCACAGCCAGAGGACGTCGTCGGTGTGCCTGCTCCGCCTGCAGTTCAGGGACCACCGCTTGGCCTCAATCAGGCTAGGCAGTCAATCCTGGACACCAAAACCAGTCTGCTCTGGCAAAATGCCTTCTGCTTCTCTAAACTGTCTTCCTGTTCAGCTTTCCACCCCACAGTAAGAAGGCAGAAGGGGAAAGAGGCTCTTTGTGTGCCTTCAAGAAATCAAAAGATTATAATCCAAATTATGACGCACTCTCAAATGCCTGTCTGTGCAAATGAGCGACTCCCACTAAGACTCATTCACACGCTTGTGACTTGAGGCTATACTCATACCTTAATCTCATTGTCGTTCGCAAAGTTGCCAAAAGAAGCCATAATTTTAGGGATCGCTGCAGCCAGCGTCTCCTGAACAGACTCCTCGGGTCTCTTGCTCGTGCGCGTCAGGCAAGGCAACAGGTTCACCAAGTACGGCCTGCGGTGGGAGAGGAACACCAGTTACTCTTCCAGGTCCACCTCAAGGAGAAACACGAGCAATCAGTCCAGTACCTGTTAGGGAAAAACCAGTTTTTATATGCAAGAGTCTTTCCTGGAAAATAAACAAACCTCAGAGGCAAGACTCAACGCAGATGAATCAATAGCTTATTTTAAAAATTCTCTGCAGTAAAGTATGATAGCTATTAAAACAGTCAGATTTTAAATTAGAAAGTAACAGATAATGTAAGAAAACACTAAGAAATGAGAATAAAGCTTTCTTGAATAGGTAGGATTGCACAGTTTTTTTCCAAGCAGTCACACTGAATAAGGCCTTAGTGAGAAGCCCCGGCCCTTGAGACAGCAGCAGACAGTGCGGGCCTGGAGAGGAGCAGTCGCAGGACAGACGAGCCGAAGCCACGGAACAAACCGGGTGCAGACGGGGGCGTCCTCTAGAGGCGGAGACAAGCAACAACCAGGGGCATCCCTGGGACTGGGAGGGAGACGGGCCTTCCGAGTGATGACCCAAGGGAAGAACATGCCAGACGTCAGAAGGAACACACGCTCGACTTTTCAGAGAAGGCAAGGTAGGCCAGTGAGCCAACAGCGTCTGAGGTGACGGGGGCTCTGGGGCCAGATCTCCCAGGGCCTTGTACGGAGTCTGGACTTATCTGAACAGCCGTGGGAAACGAGTGACAAGTTCAAGTAAGGGAATGCCATGACCCAATCATAGTTTGTAAGGTCACCTTGGCTTCTATGTGGAAAACCTGGGATGTGTTGCTTCATACATATATCAACAAGAAGTTTTCAAACTAAGGATAGTAAAGGAATAAGGTTATATAGAGAAATTTCCCTAATGACTGTATGTCCACTGTTGTGTAAGATTCTTATCACACTCAGACCCTGTGGAACTGATCATTGTTTGGTGTCAAAGGGGAGGGTTTCTGCCACTCCACCAGTTCCGCAGGGACAGAGCCAAGGCATCCATGGACGTCAGCACGTCTTGCCGGTCACGGAGACGAGAAAGGAGTTGAAACTGTGGTCCTTCTTTTGGTTTCCAATCCATTAAGAAAGAGAGACACAGATGTAAAGAACAGACTTTTGGACTACATGGGAGAAGGCGAGGGTGGGATGATTGGAGAGAACAGCACTGGAACATGTATATGACCCTGTGTGAAACAGATGACCAGTGCAAGTTCGATGTGTGAAGCAGGGCGCTCAGAGCCGGGGCTCGGGGACAACCCAAGAGATGGGCGGGGAGGGAGGCGGGAGGGGGCTTCAGGATGCGGGACACATGTGCACCCGTGGGTGATGCATGTTGACGTGTGGCAAAAACCACCACAACATTGTAAGGAAATTATCCTCCAATCAAAATAGAGTAATGAATTAAAGAAAAAGACACAACTGTTTCAATCAGTCAAAACTGTCTTCACACTTCGCATTTTTAACCCACATAACCGACAAAGACTTAGTTTTCTATAATCCCTACAGTGAGCAACAGTGAGGGCGCACGCACTCTTTGACCCCCTGACAGGCATCTCCTCGGCAAGCCCCAGGGCAGACACCGTCAGCCGGGCTGGGCTGTAGCAGGGCCTGACGGGGACGCACATCCCTGTGTCCCTCGGGGAGGGTGGGGCAGAGAACGAACCAGTGTGTGAGAGCGTTTCTGAGCGGAGAGCAGGGACGCCAGCAGGACGGGAGGAGGGGGCGGCTTCAGCCGGCGGGGTCGGGGGAGGCCTCTGGAGAAACAGCTCTTGAGCCGAGACGGAAGGGCGTCCACAGGAGCTGGCCGCCCGACCCAGCAGCAGTGACCGCGATGACCCCGAGTGCCCACCTCACCTGCACTTCTGAGGCCGGACCAGGTGAGCCAGCTCGGCAAACCTCCACAGGGCAGCGCGCAGGCTCCGGGCGGCGCCGTTCTGCGGGGGCGGAGAGCGGAGTTACACGGGGGCCGCAGACAGCAGGCGTCACCGACCTCAACGCACAAAAGCGCCTTTCTCACTGCTAGCCTCTCTTTTTAGAGAAAAGGCTGTTTAAGTGTGCAATCGCTTTTTGACATTTTAAGGTTTAATGGGACGAAATTATAAAGGTTTTTTTTTTCTTTTTTAAAACTCCCATTTTAATTCCCATCTCATCTAATAAATAATGAAGAACAACTTTCTGAGGAGAAGTAAGACAATAGCATCTACTTTACCAAACAGCATTTGTTTCCTTCTAACATTTTTACTTATCAAATAAAAGAAAATTTCATATGTTACTCAATACAGTGGATCAATAGACTTTTTTCAATAATGAAAAAAAAAACCCACCTTTTTAATTTCCTTATAGAGTTCTAGCTGCAACCTCGGAAGATTGGAATCCATCAAAGCCTACAACAAAACACAAGAGATCTGTTCACGGAAGACACATTCTACTACTGGTTCTAAGAGTGACGGTGACGGACAGGGAGGCCTGGCGCGATGCAGTCCATGGGGCCGCGAAGAGTCGGACACGATTGGGCGACTGAAAAACAACAGCAAAGCAATTCTAAAGAAATCTCAAGGGCAACGAAAAGTTCAATTTGGGGGCAAAGGAGACTATAATAGCAACTAAATTGAAAACCTGCTCATTAAGAAAGAAACATATGTATGCAGGAAGTTACCAACTAGATACAGGTCATTCCCTATAACATTTAAAAGGGAAGGAAAAGAATATTCATTACAATCAAATATCAAAATTAAATGGTAGATAGTTCAAATTCACTCTAAAGCTCTTATATTCAATTACAGTACATTTTTTTTTTTTACAGTACATTCTTTAATCATTTTTAATCATTAAAAGTACATTCTTTAACCATCCTTTTTAACGATGATCCAACATCGGCAATGCCCTGGAGTCTGCAGAGCCAGTGGGGCAGGACGGGGACACCCAACGTCAGAGCCCTGCTGCTGGCATGGGAACCCTCCTCTCCACACGGAAGCCGCAGCCTCCCAAAGGTCTGGTCCTCCTGTGATGCATGGGCGCGCCCCACCTCAGGGCCCCAGGGACATGCGAACCTGCTGGAACCACAGGCTCCTCAGAGACCTGCCCCTGCTGCTCAGTTACAAATCAAGCCAAAAAATGGCCACACGAGCAACTTCAACCCGGTAATAATGGGTGATGGCAACCACCATCAGGGACACAGAGTCCACGCTGGAGATGGCTCCCCAAGACAGAGAGATCTCTGTGCCCCGCTCTCAGCCATAAGAACCCTGTCCTCTGAAACAGTACTGCCAATGGCTTGTCCACAAGAGAGGAAAGATGTAAGGAAGCCTGAAGAAGAGAGGGGAGATATAACCAAGCCTCCACAAAAAAGCCCTCCTCCTTTCCTGTGATGTAAGCACATGACCTCTATAAACCAAGCTGGTCTTAGCAAAACCCACGGAGGCTCAGCGAGCTTGAAAATCAAAACAGGGTCACATTCTGAATAATGCCCCGGGTATTTTAAAATTCTAATTCTACTGTTCCACTTTGGACTACAATCCCTTAAATGAGCACATCAAAACAGACAAGTATATAGTAAAACACTGCTTGGCCAGTAAAACTAGAAGGCATATCCAAGTTTTGTTTCACTTTATAAATGTTTTATAAACTAACGTCAAACGTACTTTATTACAAGAGAAAAGCAAACTTCAAAGCCGTGAAAACAGCAGTGAACGGGCGCTTAGGGTCACAGGCAATGCTAACGTGCCACCTGAGCCTCCCTGCTCCCAGCCCCCCTCCACACCGGGGCGGACACACAGCCGCCAGGCCCGCCCATGACAGCCCAGCCCCTGCCCCTCCCTCGCACCCAGCACCCCGCCGGCTCAGGTCCCTCCTCCCTGGACACGTGGCCTTCCTCATGGATTCTGGGTACACCGTCCGTCTCCTGTCCAGGGCAGCCTACAAGGCACCACCAGGCTGCTCGGACTACCAGGTCACAAATTTTGGAGAGCTCTTCCCTTTCTTCATTCTCCTCCAAATAAAGTGCAAACCCCTTGAACTGATCCTCAACATCTCCCGTTCTCTGGCAGAGTCCCCTCCTCTGTGAGTCTGCAAGGGTTAAGAAGGTCCTACGGGACGTCCCTAGAGCACTCCTTGCTTCACTGCAGTGGGGCATGGGTTCGATCCCTGGTTGGGGAAACCAAGATCCCACATGCCGCACAGCGAGCCAAAAGAAGAGAAGGTCCTAAATCTTCTCATTCACCGAACAGCCACCACCTCCGGGAGGCCTTCTCTGCCTCCCTGGACAGAAAGCACCTCCGCCTCCAGACTGCAATGATGAGCTGCCAACATTGCCCAGAACTCAGAGCTTACACCGTGCCTTCAGTCATTCCCGTACAAACACGCTCCCCGTCTGAGACTGTACGTTGTCTGAAGGCAGGAGCACACTGTCAGCGGAGCCCCCAGGATGGCTGGGGACACAAACGAGGAGAAAGGCAGAATGAGAAAAACAAGGGCAGTTTTCCAAGGCAGTAAGAATTACGAAGAAGAACTTCATCTTCAGTGGCAGCAGAAAACAGGAAAAGGGAAAAGTGGATTAAAGCTTGGGGACCTCGGTACAGACTCTGCACCGGGAAGGCCTGAGCAGAGGACAGGCGTCCCCCACGCTCCTCACCTCAGCTCCCACCGAGGTGGCGCTGGCTTTCTGCCTTCGCCAACCTTTTCTGGGAACTTCTATCTCCAGTCACGTCACACCAACTCCAGCCAGAACTCCAGCCAAGCGACCAGAGAAGGCACGTCCTTCCCTGTGAACAGTCCTGCCTGACCGAGGACTTGGGGGACGAAGACATCAGTGGTGGACCCCACTGCCCGTCCCCTGGCCGTCGCAGGGCCTCGCGGTTTCTCAGCAGGGTGCCACTCGGTCCAAAAGCCCCCAGTGGCCACCATCAGTGCCCATCCCTGACAGAGGCCCTGCGCAGGCATGAGGGGAAGCCCATGCCCTCTGACTGGGCAGGTACAGCCAATACCCTGGCAGACACCGGAGTGCCTCCAAACCACACACTATTAGATTAAAAACGTACAGACGACCTAAAGGACTTTGCTACTCAAAACAAAAGCATACGGTTTCTTCTCTTAGCCACAGTGATTGTGTCTCAGAGAACACCGTCCAAAGGGTTCTTACTTTTATGACTTTGTTGAGGCATTCGTCAGCCACCATCCTGACATCTGACTCCGCGTCGTCACTGCACAGCAGAAAAAGTTCCATAGCGATGCCCAGAAGTTTCTGAAATTCTGGAGAATTTCTAAGTGAAAAAAGAAGAGAGACTGTCACAGCCAAGAGAAGACATGACGATGAAACACAGTTAAGTTTCTGGTATCCTGCATGGGATTTTGGAACAGAAAAAGGATGTTACATACACCGGTAAAATTCATTTTAATAATATATTTCATTTAGCCCAATATACCAAAAATATTATTTCAACATGTAATCAACATGAAGAAACTAGTGTGCTATAGAACAATCTTTTTTACAGCACATCTGAATTCAGAAACAAAATTTTCATCAGAAATATTTTATTTGGGGGCTTCCTTGGTGGTCCAGTGGTTAAAAATCTGCCTGCCAAAGCAGGGGACGCGGGTTCGCCCCCTGGTCTGGAAAGACTGGGAGGCTCCCACATGCCGCGGGGACAGCTAAGCCCGACCACAATACTGAGCCCGAGCACCGCAACGAGAGAAGCCCGAAACCAGAGCAGCCCCCACCTGCTCAACTTGAGAAAGCTGGAGAAGGAAGGAAGACCCAGCAGAGCCAAAGATAAATAACTAAACAAGCCTTTAAAAAAGAGAGAAAGAGGGAGACACAAATACTTGTATAAAGATTCCCTAAAACTCACAGCTGAAAAAGCAGGCTTCCTCGTAACTAGTAGATGACCTGCGGCTGACGCACAGCTCAGGGACTGCAGTCGGCAATACTGCATTTTAAACGCCAAAGTTGCTAAGAGACTAGCTCTTTACTGCTCTCAACACACAGAAAGGAACGACAATGACACGATAAAGGTGCGGGCTGACACTGGGCTGCCGCAGAGCATCATACACGCGAATCAAACCAGACTCACGGTGTCATGCACCCATCCTATCTCGATTTTTAAAAAGAATAAAAGTAGATTTATATACTACTTCTAACCATGCTTTTAAGAAACTCTCCAATAAGTAAATCAGGGGACAGGGGAGCCTGGCGTGCTGCAGTCCATGGGGTCACAAAGAGTCAGACATGACTTAGCGACTGAACAGCAAGACAAGTGACAAGGACAGGGTTTGCCTTCCTGCCTAAAGCAGTTGATAAAGGGTAAGATGCACATAACCGTGATTTCAAGGCATCAGGTATTAGGCATCTCTGGAAAATGGAAAGCTAATGTGATGAGCCTCAGGATTTCCCCAGATGGCTGCCTAGAGGGGATTTCCCAGTGAGGACGTGAGGAGGGGAAGCCCGGGCGAGCCCATGGTTGCTGAGACGGGAGACAGAGCTGATGGCCTCAGGAGGCAGGGTGGCTGGGCCCGTGGGGGGAAGGCCAGAGGGGCAAGCTGCACAGAGAGACCCGGAGACCCGCAGGGCCCTCGGGTCTCAGCTGAGTGTTGCTGCAGACAGTGGCCCAGGGCGGCGGGCAGAGTCACCTGAAGGGGCTGGAGGGAGCAAGTGCTGAAACTCCAAGTGCGGGAAGAGCTCCTGCTCTCACCAGCCAGACAGGGAGCCTTGTCCTTCTGGTGCCTTGGGTCGGCTGCTCAGAAGCGTTTGCCTTCACGACCGGGCTGACTAACTTCAGCCCTAGATGAGATGCTGTTCTGACCCTGCCTACAGGCAGAACCCTGGACAGTCCTAGTTCTTCAGAGTAACATAGTTGCATTCCAGGGCTAACTTCAAGAACGTCGGAATTCAAGTGTGTAGCACCCAACAAGATAGAAGTTATAAGGTCTGGCATCTAATCAGAAATGGTCAGGAATGCCAAGAAGCAGGAAAACATGACCAACAGTGAGAAAAATAACTGACGCTGACCCAAACAATATTTAACCCAGAAGGCAGAAACAGGGAAAAGGGCAAATAAAGAACATATGGGCCAAACAGGGAAGTGGCAGTACAGTGGCAGATTCAAACCTAGTTTAGGGACTTATCTGGTGGTCCGCTGATTGAGAATCCGCCTTCTAATGCAGGGGACATGGGTTCAATCCCTGGTCAGGAAGCTAGGCTCCCATGTGCTGCAGGACAGCTAAGCCCGAGTGCCACAGTGAAGAGCCTGTACGCTGCAGCTGAGACCCACTGAAGCCAAATAATAAAAAATGAACCTACTTATGTCAACAATGACATGAAATGTAAAAGATTTCTCAGATCAAATGAGAAGCAACACCCATTATTTGCTGCCTACAAGAAATACATTTTAAATATAAAGATTCACATAGGTTAACAGTAAGACAATGGAAAGAGGTTCACCATGTTGGCCCTGAACAGATGGAACCTGATTTTACCATCAAGTGAAAGTCACTCAGTCGTGTCTTTGTGACCCCAGAGCCTGGCGGGGCCCACAAGGTTGGAGCTGGGAGGAGCGCCCCCAGGGTGGCCTTGGGCTACCGAAGGCGAACCAGGAAGTGAGGAGATGCGCTCACTCTGTGGGATACGATGAACGTGTCGTCGTTCAGTCGCTCAGACGTGTCCGACTCTTTGTGACCCCACAGACTGCAGCACGCCAGGCTCCCCTGTCCTCCACTCTCTCTGAGTTTGCTCAAACTCATGTCCATTGAGTTGGTGATGCTATCTAACCATCTTAGTCAGAAGCAAAAATCCTTCAAAATTTTTTAATTTAATTTTTATATTATTATTATATCACCTAGTCACAGATCTATAAATCATCTTTAATAAAGTTAACTAATATTCCTTTCCATAAATGTATGAAGTTTTTCAGTTCCCCTGCAGGTAAGTCATGAAGATTATTTTTCATTTTTTAATAGGATGACTAGCACTGCACCAACATCACTGGACTTTCCTAAGGATAAACTCCTGAAGCGAAATGCCTAAATCAAACAGGCCAAACTGCCTTTTATTTTTTTTAACATTTACTTATTTGGCTGTGCCAGGTCTTAATTGTGGCACATAGGATCTAGTTCCCTGGAATCAAACCTGGGCCCCCTGCATCAGCAGCACAAAGTCTTAGACCCTGGACCACCAGTGAAATCCCCCAAGTTGCCTTTTAAAAAAGTTGTAACATCTCTGACAAAACCCTGAGTATTTTTTAATGTCTGTAAATTTAACAGGTAAAAAAGAAATGTTCTGATTTTTGTTTTATCTCATTCTAGTGATTACTAGTAAATCTGAACGTTTTTCCACAGGAAGCATGAAGTAAGTGTTAGCTATTACATTTGCTGGCTCAGTTACATTTCTTCTTTTCCAAACTGCCCATTCATAGTTTTGCCTGTTTTCCTATTAGAAAGACAGCCTTTTTCTTAATGATTTACAATTTCTCTCTACAGAAGCTATTAAACCTTTGATACATATGCCATCAATACTTTCCCCAAGTTGCATTTAAGTTTCAGTTTAAAGTAGATTTTGACATACTGAACTATATTCTAGGAAAAACACCGTTTTCCTTTATATTGTAAGCATTCCACAGACTAAATGTTCTTTTTGTAGTAATTATTTCACTCTCTTATTTTAGGTAATTAATCTGGCATTTATGTTTGCCTGCAATATGAAGAATATTCCCCTAAATAGTCAGTTGGTTCAATAATCCATCATTTCCACACTAATACAAGATGTTACCTTTATTGTAAATTCATATCTGCACATACACACATACACTTTCCCACTTCCTATTCTGGACCTTCTTTAATGTCTAACAGCTATTTTAACGTCATGAACACCAGGTCTCACCAATTACTGATGGTTTCAGATTTTGTTAACACTGATGTATTTATTCTTGCAGATGAACAAGTTAAAAAATATCTCTACTAGAATTCTGATCAAGTTCATTTTAAATTTATGAATTAATTTAGAGAAAGTTTAACTTTATGATAAGGAACTGCTCCCACGTTGAAAGGGCAGTAGTCACCTGTCCCTTTCAGGGAAGTCCATACAGTCCTTCCACAGTTTCTGCACATCTCTTGTCAATTCCTTGAAATATTATGCATTGGTGCTATGATGAGCTGGTTCTTGAAGCATTATATTTTCTAGCAAATTTATGCTAATGTATGGGAATGGAAAATCTATAGACTCCTGTACACCTATTTTTACCCAGTCACCTTATCAAGTACAGTTGCTTAGACGAAGGTGTCAAGGTCCTCCCAAAAGGAAACTACTTAAAAATGAATCCTCACCCTCCACTGGACAGAAAACGTCTAAGAGTGCTGGGGAAAGAGGACAGTGAGGTCATCTTCGTTCCTGTATTTCTAACAAATTTTCCGGGTGATTCTGATGTTCGTGTGTATCTGGGAAGCAGCAGGACAGACCACCAAACTGAGAGCTGAAGTAGGCTGAGTCACAACGCACCTCAAGGACCCGAGAAGCTGCCTGAAATAACCCCTAAGAGATAAGATCAGCATCTTACAGAAGCTAAAGAACATACCAGAGATCAGTTACATTAAAGGAGAGATCACAGGAAATACCAGCCATTAAGACTTCCTAAAACATTATATGTATATAAAAGATTCACAGCTCTACAATCCAAAATTTCTGAAAAGTATCGAGAGCATCTTAAAACAAACAGGTTCTTTGATCTGATGCAACCAAAGACAACCTCTCTGGGTCCAAAAAGTATCCCACTAATATGATCCTACATAGAACAAGCAGCGTAAAGACCATTAGCATTACTCCATAAAAACAGAACAGACACGAATGTAGGAACTATTAACAGCTATTACCATGATTTACAATGGCAAACTGAGCCACAAGCCAGTCTTAACATTTCTCAACGTACTTCCCAGGTGGTGCTAGTGGTAAAGAATCTGCCTGCCAGTGCAGAAGACACAAGAGATGCAGGTTCAATTCCTAGGTGGGAAAGATCCACTGGAGGAGGGAAATGGCATCTACTCCAGTATTCCTGCCTGAAAAATTACATGGAAAAGAGGAGCCTGGTGGGCTGCAGTCCATGGAGTTGCAAAGAGTCAAACGTGACTGAGCAATTGAACACACACTCACACACACACACACACACACACGTGTGAATCTAAGCCAACATTCCATCAATTCCATTGGGAATTATCAAGAAACAAACTAAACATAAAGCATGAAGCACTCAGAATGGAAAAGGTCTATTTTCTGGGTCCATAAGGTTTCAATGTGGTGTTGCTTCCTGGGACCCGGATTCTGGAAGTCAGATGAGCGCAGCTGTGCTAAGGCAGCGGCAGGCCCCAGGGGTCTGCCAGGCGTCCCCACAAGAGTAACGGCGTGTGCGGGACAGCGTGCACCACCAGCGGACAATTTCTGCCTCGCAGGAGCTGATGCGCACTTTCACGCAGCTCTCAACAGCGTCTCACAGGTGTGGCTCCTAAGAGCCCTGGACACTGCGTTTACACATGAAAGACAGGCCACAGCGACTCCGAGATTTGAAGCCAGCTGGCTTATACGGAGTGGAGACAGAATTCAAACCTTTTCCCCTACTTTTACTTAGCACTGCTGTCTATAATAGCACACTAACTTAGAATTTTTGTATTTTTATTTTCAGCACATATTTTCACCTGTCACTTCATTTCTTCCCACAGTATTTGTACAAATTATAGATAAAAACAATAATCATACACTGTCTTTCCAAATGGCATTGAGTTCAACTAAAATGAAATATTCTGTATGAAATCACTTTGAAAGTATAAAATACAAGTGGCAAGGTGCCACTGAAAATAAATGAATCACCAAATTTCTGTCAGTACAAGAACCACGGTGATTATTCTTAGAGGTTTTTCTAGTAGATTACAGAGAGCCCTTCCCAACAGGAGAGTAACATGGATGATTTACTCCGAGAGAGAGCACTCACTCCAAGAGGAGGACTTCACACGTCCCATCTGAGTGACGGAGTTCAGAAGCCATAAGCACATCTGTTTCCTACTCACTCATTCAGAGACAGGCTTAAAATATCTACCACCCACAGATAAGAGGAACAGTACTCAGACAGACAGACAGCCAAAAGCAAGGAGGATGAGGAGAATCAGCAAAGAAGCAATACAAGAAGGTGCTCCCTGCTCACCCCAGAGGAACGACCGCGCCAGGGAGGTGGGCCTCCGGTCAACGCCCATGACCCCACCGTCCCAAACCTGCTATGAGCAGGGAGCACTCCCACAGGGCGGACAGGGCAGAGGCCGAAGAAAGAGACCCCGGCAATTGGGCGCACTCCTGTTCCTACTACCGCAATAAGTAAGATACAAGCATAGTGTTCGGTTATCCTAATGGTTACAACAACACAGTGTAAGGTTACAAGAAGGAAGTATTACTCAGTACAGTGTCTGGAAATCCTCCGTATCCACGGCCAGAAAGGGGAGGGGTCCCGTCAAGGTTTCAAAACAACTGGGGCAACAAAGAACATTCTAGCCCGTTAAGAATGAAAACACAGAAGTGTTTTATTTTCACTAGAAAGTTCAAAGTGCAGTTACCTGAGAGACTGTGCCACTATGTTTTCACATATTGTCAGACAATGATTCACACGGTCTTTCTTGGTGGCTGAGAGTTCTTTCTTTCTAAAGGGGGAATAAAAAAAGAGTAAAGGCAGTTAGTGTTGTCCGCTCCATCAGTTTCTATGTGGCATGCATTCACTCATTCATTCAACAGAGCTTCTTGACTCCAAGCAGTAAAGCCAGGCAGCCCGTGCCGGGGCAGGGTGCTCTGAGGTCAGAGAGGCGAGCGCGGGCCGAACCCGGGGTTCCCGATAGGGCCGGGCTCCACAGAAAACTCAGGGGGCGTCGCTAACACACCTGCCTTCTCTGCTGTAGAGAAGAGAGACTGCAGCGCCGACAGGGCCCGCCCAGGATCGCGCGGACAGAGGCAGCTTCAGCTCAAGTCAACGTGAAATGCCTCCTCTACACAGCGGCCCCTCGCAAAACCACATGGCCTGACGAGTCAGCCCCACAGGCCTCACACGATTAACTATGAGAAAATGTATTAACACAATGGCTAATTGCTCCTATATCCCCGAATGGCTACAAACAAGTACCCTGCCCAGAGCCTTTCTCAAAAGCCTCCTAGTAAGACTTTTCAGCCCAAATTTTAAAATGGAGACAAACAGACTGCTCAAGAAGATGAGAGAAAAGCTGCTTGCTTCTCACCCAAACCTATGACTTCAGAGGTCTCTGAGGTATTCACCGGAGAAATACAGACGACAGGGATGATCCAAAGAGGAAGCAAAAAATAAATCAGGCTTGATGACCACATCCAAACAAGGATCCGTGTCTGACAGCTACCAGGACATGGTACTAACTGGAAACAGAGACCAGAAGACTACTACGTTTTTGAGGGAATTCTACAAAGAGCACCAAAGAAAGTAAAATACTAACTGACCAACACTTCCATTCAGTCCCTAATGCAACCTCAGGCTCCAAAAGAGTACACGTGAAGGAACAGACTCTTCCAATCGTGCAAACCAAGAAAGACACACCCTCAAAAGGCACTTCAGACACGGCCAGGGAAGAACATGGACAAGGAAGAGTATACAAAGCGGAAAGTCAAGCCTGAACACGAGGCCAAGTCCATGGTGTGCGGAGAGGGGCTCCCGGTGACCAGCCAGCCAGCCTCTCACCACATGGACGGGTGACCATGTCCTGCACTGGTCTCCTTCCTAAAGGAGACTCGCTGATGAGCTGTGCTGTGGGCTGTTAGTCACCACCAAAGTGCCCTGCTTCCCTTCTCAGACACACGCTTCCTGCTGAGAAGTCTCACAGCCCGGCTTCCCTGCAGCCAGGCACAGATGAGTGACTCTGCTCTCGCCGATGAAACAGGAACACACGTAGCAGGTGGAGCTTCTGCCTTGTGGCTTGCCCAGGGCACCACCCCCTCCTTTTGGCTTCCCCCAACTGGAACAGACACTTCTAACACCCAGTTTTTGAACATACAGGCAAAGACAACAAGAAGGCTGCAGAGTGACAGAATGGAAGGAGCCTGGGTCCCGAGTGACCACAGGAGGCAGAGGCCCCTCACCTCCTGCCCTCCTGAGTCACTCGCTTCAGAAGCGCTGGGATGGAAACCCGTGTCCCAGTGGATGGGCAGACAACCGCAGCAGAGTGATGGAGCGCTGCTTGGCAGTGAAAGCAGCAAATGACGGACACACACAAGGATGAGTCTTAATGCATCCGCTTCAAGGTACAGAGGGACGATTCAACTTGTGCCAGTCTTTGCCTTTAAGGGAATGTAAACTGATCTGAAATTTATAGGGGCCTGGCAGGGGAGGAGAGTACACTAAAAAAGGTACTGATGAGTGAACTGGGTTCAAAATTGGGAGAGGAGTACGTCAAGACTATATATTGTCAACCTGCTTATTTAACTTCTATGCAGAGTACATCATGTGAAATATCAGGCTGGATGAAGCACAAACTGGAATCAAGATTGCCAGGAAAAATATAAATAACCTCAGATATGCAGATGACACCAACCTAATTGCAGAAAGTGAAGAGGAACTAAAGAGTCTCATGATGAAGGTGAAAGGGGAGAGTGAAAAGCTGGCTTAAAACTCAACGTTCAAAAAACTAACATCATGGCATCCGGTCCCATCATTTCATGGCAAATAGATGGGGAAAAAATGGAAACAGTGACAGACTTTATTTTCTTGGGCTCCAAAATCAAGGCAGATGGTAACTGCAGCCACAAAATTAAAAGATGCTTGCTCCTTGGAAGAAAAGCTATGACCAACCTAGACAACATATTAAAAAGCAGAGACATTACTTTACCAACAAAGGTCCATCTAGTCAAGGCTATGGTTTTTCCAGTGGTCATGTATGGATAGGAAAGCTGGACCATAAAGAAGGATGAGCGCCAAAGAACTGATGCTTTTGAACTGTGGTGCTGGAGAAGACTCTTGAGAGTCCCTTGGACTGCATGCAAGTAGATCAAACCAGTCAATCCTAAAGGAAGTCAACTCTGAATATTCATTGGAAAGACTGATGCTAAAGCTGCCTTTTCATACTGTTCATGGGTTCTCAAGGCAAGAACACTGAAGCGGTTTGCCATTCCTTTCTCCAGTGGACTACGTTTTATCAGAACTCTCCACCATGACCCATCTGTCTCGGGTGGATCTACACGGCATGACTCATAGTTTCATTGAGTTAGACAAGGATGTGATCCATGTGATCAGACTGGTTAGTTTTCTGTGATTGTGGTTTTCATTCTGTCTGCCCTCTGATGGACAAGGATAAGAGGCTTATGGAAGCTTCCTGATGGGAGAGACTCAGGAAAGATTGGGAAAGACTGAGGGCAGGAGGAGAAGGGGACGACAGAGGATAAGATGTTTGGATGGCATCACCAACTCAACGGACATGGGTTTGAGTAAACTGGGATTTGGTGATGGACAGGGAAGCCTGGCGTGCTGCAGTCCATGGGGTCGCAAAGAGCGGGACACGACTGAGCGACTGAACTGAACTGATGCTGAAGCTCCAATACATTGGCCACATGATGTGAAGAGCTGACTTAAGAAAAGACTGTGATGCTGAGAAAGACTGGAGGCAGGAGGAGAAGAGGGAACAGGATGAGATGGTTGGATGGCGTCATTGACTCAATGGACATGGGTTTGAGCAAACAAACTCTGGGAGATGGTGAAGGCCAGGGAGGACTGGGGTGCTGCAGTCCGTGGGGCTGCAATGAGTCAGACATGACCGAGGGAGTAAACAACAGCAACCATGTATGTGTGTGTACATATGTGTATATCACACCTCAGTGTGAAAAAGAAAGTGCTGTGAGAGTTTAAATGCTCTCTGCTTTGAGCCACCACATTAAAGTCTCAATCACCTAGTTGAAGACCTTAAGTCATTAAGAAAATTAAAGAACACTGACCTCTCCCAACAAGTTAGGAGGCAAACTAACTCTCTTCTGTATGGCTCCCTTCCAAAGTGAAAACCCACCAAAGGCCTTAAATGAGATACATTCACACAAAAGGGTCTCCCAGCTCTATAGGCAGTGGCCCCAGTGTGGGCAGCCTCTTACCCTGGGGTTTGAAATAACTCCTGGGGGGATGGCAATCAGAAAAAGCTGACAAACACTAAAGTCAGTGCACCTCACTACTTATGATGGTCATGGCAGAAAAGCGATCAAAACAAATATGAGCTTTGAAAAGAACTGTGTCTCTGTCCTCATATGTGGACTCAGCCACAAAAATACAGGTAACAAAAATGGTACAGCTCTCTGACCTGCTGCCTGATTGCCTTAAGACCCACATGTGCTGTGCCCGAGGCCCCATTCTAGAACTTGAGTAAAATTTATGAAACGAGCCAAAAATCAAAGACCGAATACCAATCTCACCCACCAAAACAAAAGCACATTCCTGTGCTGTCTGCTTGGGTCCAGCTCCTCCTCTGAGCTCCCTGTGGGGACAGAGACAGACGTGTGTGTGTGTGTGTCGTGTCCGACTCTTTGCAACCCCATGGGCTGTAGCCCGCCAGGTTCCTTTGTCCCTGGGGTTTTCCAGACAAGAATACTGGAGCGGACAGCCATCCCCTGTCTCCAGGGGATCTTCCTGACCCGGGGATCACACCTGCATCTCCCTCTCTTGCATTGCAGGCAGATTCTTTACCACGGAGCCATCGGGGAAGCCTGCCCTATTCCCACAGGGCTCCTGCCCCAGGCCCTGCCGTGATCCGGCACCTGGATCACACTCTTTGGAAGTCACTGTTCCCAACGATTACCTCTCCAGGGGTGACAGACTCACTGAGAAGAAAGGCCACGTCGTGACTCTCACGGGCACGCAGCAGAACACCCACACTGGACAGGTGCTTCACAGACAACAAAGGAGCAGACGACCCCATGGACTTAGTCCAGGGAATTCTCCAGGCCAGAATGCTGGAGTGGGTAGCCGTTCCCTTCTCCAGGGGATCTTCCCAACCCCCAGGCCTCCCACATTGCAGATTCTTTACCAGCTGAGCCACAAGGGAAGCCCAAAGAGTAGGTTAAACACACAATAAAACTGACTCAAAAGTCTTGAGTTGGTCTTACAAACAGGATTCAGAAGATAAATGATAACTATGTTAAACTGGAGTTTCCAAAACCAAGAGATGGAAAGAGAAGTAGAAACAGCAAAGCTTAAAAAAAGAGAGACCGTGAGGAGCAATCCCACACGACTGAGCTCAAGCAGCTTGTGGAGTCCGAGCTGCGGCCCGCAGGCGTGCCCAAGACGTCAGTGCCAGTCCTGACTGCCACAACCTCCCTGCCAGGAGTGAGTGCACGCCCCCTCACGGTCAGCTACAAAGCAAGCACACGGTTCAGATCTCTCTTCTAACTCATCTGAAAGCACTTCCCAGCAATCCACACCGATCTGAGGGGAAAACATCTGCCCTGATGGGATTTTAGTCTTTTCTGCACTCAATAGGTAGCTTAAAATCATAACATTCTTCAGGTAGATGGACAGTCTTCAGTGGTTACTGATCTTATGTTAAAATTCAAACAATAATTACTAGGTGGCACTAGTGGTAAAGAATCTGCCTGTTAACGCAGGAGAAGCAAGAGGTGTGGTTTGATCCCTGGGGAGAGAAGATGCCCTGGAGGAAGAAATGGCAACCACTCCAGTACTCTCGCCTAGGTAACTCCATGGACAGAGGAGCCTGGCGGGCTACAGTCCATGGGGTCACAAAGAGCCAGACACAACTGAGCAGGCACGCACGCGCCTATTTTGGGTGAGGAGCATAAAAACAAACTACCTGAACACGACCTAAATAATTATCCGACAAAATCTCCTCTTTAATCACATTGAAGAATACCACATTTTAAAGTGGGTAAAGTCTGAGGATCAGACTTTATCCTCAGACACCCCGACATAGAGATGTTAGCCAAAAATATCAGAAAACTGGAAAAAAAAAAAAAAATCCATCCAATACCATCCCCTGAAGGATGTCAGGGCAGCAACACAGCTGCAAAAGTAATGAACACGCCCCCACGGTGCAAACACCAGGCAGCTAGCTAACCCGGCCCAGGGCAGCCTGGCCTCAGGCAATTCTCCCAGGTCAGCGCTGGAACCTGCGGGGACTCTGGCCCCTGGAGATACCTCCCTGGTGCCCACCCATCTTATTCTGTGCAGTAAACAACTTGGCGAAACTACAACGATTTCATTCCCCCATGAGATTTAATTAGGTTGTTGAACTAATATGTCAAACTGACTGCTTCTACATAAGGTGTAAGTATGGAAATTAAAGTGATTGAAATGGAACCGCAGGAACTGGATGAACAAGGTGAGAGCTGGAAAAACAGGGTAAGAACTGTCCTGACTTTTCAATCATATAAACTCCACCTTCAAAATCAAAACAAACCACTGCCACCCCCTCTAACTATGTAATGAGGCAACCTGTACATAAACAGACATCCGTAAGGTGGTGGCTGTCGTTCAGTCACTACATTACATCTGACTCTTTACGACCCCATGGACTGCAGCACGCCAGACTTCTCTGTCCTTTACGACCTCCTGGAGTTTGCTCAAACTCATGTCCACTGAGTCGGTGATGCCATCCAACCATCTCATCCTCTGTCGTCCCCTTCTCCTCCTGCCCTCAATCCTGAGCTCCCAGCATCAGGGTCGTTTCCAATGAGTCAGTTCTTCACATCAGGTGGCCAAACTATTGGAGCTTCAGCTTCGGCATCAATCCTTCCAATGAATATTCAGGACTGATTTCCTTTAGGATTGATTGTTTGATCTCCTTGCAATCCAAGGGACTCTCAAGAGTCTTCTCCAACACCACAGTTCAAACACATCAATTCTTCCGCTCTCAGCCTTATGGTCCAGCTCTCACATCTGTACAACTACTAGAAAAACCATAGCTTTGACTAGATGGACCTTTGTCGGCAAAGTAATGTCTCTGCTTTTTAACACACTGTCCAGGTTTTTCATAGCTTTTCTTTCAAGGAGCAAGCATCTTTTAATTTTGTGGCTGCAGCCACCATCTGCAGTGATTTTAGAGTCCAAGAAAATAAAGTCTGTCACTGTTTCCATTGTTTCCCCATCTATTTGCCAAGAAGTGATGGGACCAGATGCCATGATCTGTTTTCTGAATGTTGAGTTTTACACGTACTTTTTCACTCTCCTCTTTCACCTGCATCACAAGGCTCTTTAGTTCCTCTTCCTTTTCTGCCATTACGGTGCTGAGTGAAAGTCACTTAGTTGTGTCCGACTCTTTATGACCCCATGGACTATACAGTCCATGGAATTCTCCAGGCCAGAATACTGCAGTTGGTAGCCTTTCCCTTCTCCAGGGGATCTTCCCAACCCAGGGATCGAACCCAGGTTTCCCACATTGCAGGCAGATTCTTAACCAGCTGAGTTGCCAGGGAAGCCCTTAGGGTGGTTCTCAATCTGCATATCTGAGGTTGTCGGTATTTCTTCTGGCAATCTTGATTCCAGTTTGTGATTCATCCAACCTGGCATTTCTGCATATGTTAAATAAACAGAATAACAATATACAGCCTTGACTTACTCCCTTCCCAATTTTGAACCAGCCCATTGTGCCATGTCCAAGTCTAACTCTTGCTTCTTGACCTGCACATAGGTTTCTTAGGAGGCAGGTCAGGTAGTCTGGTATTCCTATCTCTTTAAGGATTTTCCATAGTTTGTTGTGATCCACACAATCAAAGGCTTTAGTGTAGCCAACGAAACAGATTTTTTTTTTTTTTAATTCCCTTGCTTTCTCTATGATCCAACGAATGTTGGCAATTTGATCTCCGGTTCCTCTGCCTTTTCTAAATCCATCTTGTACACCTGAAGTTCTCAGTTTATGTACTGCTGAAGCCCAGCTTGAAGGATTTTGAGCATTACCTTGCTAGCACATGACATGAGTGCAACTGTACAGTAGGTTGAACATTCTTTGGCATGGCTCTTCTTTGGGATTGGAATGAAAACTGACCTTTCCAATCCCGTGGCCACTGCTGAATTTTCCAAATTTGATGGCATATTGAGTGCAACACTTTAACAGCATCATCTTTTAGGATTTGAAATAGCTCAGCTGGAATTCCATCACCTCCACTAGTTTTGTTTGTAGTAATGTGTCCTAAGGCTCACTTGACTTCACACTCCAGGATGTCTAAGTTTAAGTGAGTGACCACACCATTGTGGTTGTCATCTGTAAGGAGGGACCTAAGAAAATCAAGGTCTCTACATCACAGTAAGTGAAAGTGTTAAGTCACTCAGTTGTGTCCGACTCTGCGACCCCACGGACTGCAGCTGCCAAGGTCCTCTGTCCATGGGATTCTCCAGGCAAGAATACTGGAGTGGGTTGCCATTCCCTTCTCCAGGGGATCTTCCCGACTCAGGGATCAGACTTGGGTTTCCCACATTACAGGCAGATTCTTTACCATCTGAGCTAGCAGGGAAACCGTAGTAGAGCACAGTACAATCAAACTAATTATCGAAGAAATAATTCTGAAAACAGGAATTCAAGGCCTCTCATCTAAACTCGCATTTTTAGAATTATGTTACTTTAAGACAAAGCATGAAAAACCTGATTCCAGGTTGAGGGTGTGCAAGAGAAGACCTGGACCACCTCAGGAACTGAAGACAACCACTCACCTCGCACTTGTCTTTCTGTTCGTGCTCACCGGTCCTTTCACACACACATCCCGAGTCAGCGCCTACACGCCCCACACAGGAGGCGGAGCTGAGGTCCAAAGTGCGGCAGTGAAGGGCCAGGTCTGCCGATTCCTCATCAGCGGCTCTTTAACTCTAGCCAAGTACTAGACTAATGTGAGAGTGCTCCTAGAAGATGAGAACTCCTTGGAAAGATCCTCTTTTCTCAAAGCAGGAACAGAACACCTAAGTCATTTTGGAATTATGTTTCAGATATAATTTTAAAATAAAAGTACTGTTTGAGGGGATTCTCTGGCTTCCCAGTGGTTAGGATTCAGCGCTTTCACAAATGGCAACGGCCTGGGTTCAGTCCCTGGTCGGGGAAATAAGATTCCTCAAGCTGTGCAGTGTGGCCAAAAAAAAAAAGTCCTGTTTGGTTAGGGAAAGCAAGGCCTGATAGTTCCCCACTACACAGTCTATACCACAGAAACAAGCTATTAATGCCTTTCTTACCAGTGATTTAACTGAATACTATAGAAGAAAGTGCAATTCAAAGTCCAATCTGTTACGCTAAGTGAACAAAATCTGACACAAAGGCCCCATGTGAATGATTCCGTTCATGAGAAACATCCAGAACAGGCAGCTCCACAGAGACAGAGGCAGATCAGGGGTTGCCAGGGGCTGGGGGAGGCGAGGGGATGGGGGCGGACTGCTGCAGAGAGGGGCTTTCTTTTTGAGTGACGCAACGTCCCAGAAATTAGAGAGGAGTGATGGTTGCAGAACCTTATGATCGTACTAAAAACCACTAAATTGTACACTTAGAAATGGTGGCTTTTATGATATGTAAATTATAATCTTAATTTCTCTTAAAAATCTGGCTGCAGTCCCAGCAGCCCTCCCTCCTGAGGGGACCACCAGCACTGCCGCCCCGCCGGGCACCAGCCACCCCAGCTCCGGCTTTGAGTCTGTAACAGCGCCTCAGCTGATCTGATTACTTCCAGTCAGCTTCCATTACTTCAATAGCCTCTTTCACTCCTACTCCCTTGTCCACCAGGGTGGCCTTTATTGTTAAAGTTTTTAATGAGGTAATTGCAGATTCATGTGCTATATCATAAGAAATAAACGAAATTCAGGGTACAGTTTCCCCAGTTTCCCCCAAGGGGAACATTTTACAAAACAACCACAGCCAGAACAGAACTCCGGAATAGTGCCAGTGACCTTCAGATTTCCGGTTTTACTCGTCTGTGCGAATCTATGTGGCCCTACACAGTTTCTCAGATGTGTTCGTTTTTGTGTCTCTGCCAAGTCACGAGAGGGGACACTCACATTCACCACGGGGATCCCTGAGCTGCCCTTCAGAACCACACCCACGCCCTCGCCCCCCGCCCTGCCCCCGACCCCGGCAACCACTCCTACAACTGTGTCATTCAAAGACGTTATAGAAGTACAATAAAAAAAAAAAAATCAAAAAAAAAAAAAAAAGAAGTAGAATCAGACAGTATGTAGGGCTTCCCTTGTGGCTCAGCTGGTAAAGAATCCACCTGCAATGGGGGAGACCTGGGTTCGATCCCTGAGTTGGGAAGACCCCCTGGAGAAGGGAAAGGCTTCCCACTCCAGTATTCCGGTCTGGAGAATTCCATGGACTGTATAGTCCATGGGGTCACAAAGAGTCGGACACGACTGAGCAACTTTCACGCTCACTTCTCAAACAGTGAGAAGTGTTTGAGGATTGAGAAGTGTCTCAATCCTCACCTTTGGGGATTGGCTGTTTTCACTAGCACAATCTCCTTAAGATTCACCTTAGCTGTTACCTGTGTTATCAGGAGCTTGTTCCTTTTTCTACTCCTCAGAAGTCTAACCAAAAGCACCAATTCTTCTGCGGTCAGCTTTTGTAGTCCAACTCTCACATCCATATATGACCACTGGAAAAACCATAGCTTTGACTAGATGGACCTCTATTGACAAAGTATTGTCTCTGTTTTTTAATACGCTGTCTAGGTTGGTCATAACTTTCCTTCCAAGGAGTATATGTCTTTTAATTTCATGGCTGCAGTCACCATCTGCAGTGATTTTGGAACCCCAAAAAATAAAGTCAGCCACTGTTTCCACTGTTTCCCTATCTACTTGCCATGAAGTGATGGGAGTCGGTGCTGGACAGGGAAGCCTGGCGTGCTGCAGTTCACGGGGTCGCCAAGAGTCAGACATGACTGAGCGACTGAACTGAACTGAGTCTAACCAATAACCTGTTGAAAGACATCTAAGTGGATTCTGGTTTGGAGCTACTTAATGAGTTAAGCTGCTACAAACACTTGTGCACAGATTTGTATAAACACACGTTTTCACTTCTCTGGGACAAACTCCCAGGAGTGCTACGGCTGGATCACACAGTAATCGAAAGTTCAGTTCTATAAGAAACTGCCGTAAACTGTTTTCCAGAGTAGCTCTCCCCTTTCTAAGTCCCACCAGTGACGACAAAGTGACCCAGTTTCTTTCGCACCAGCATCTGGCAGTGGCTGAGCATCATAAACTACATCACTCGTTTGACAACACAAGTGTGCATCTGGGCAGGGGAATATCCTGAGTCCTCAGACTGGGGCACGGAGCCTTCCGGGCTGCCCCTCCCCTCCCCGCCTCCTCACGCTCCTCCCTCAGACACCCGCGCAGCCCGCTCCCTCCCTGCACTTCACACCCTAAGCCACACCCCACAGCCCCGCTCCCCCAAATTGTCTCGTGTTTCTCCATGGGATTTATCACCAGCCCTTGGTCACCGCTGTAACCCAAGGGCCCACAACAGGGTCTGGCACGCAACAGGCGCCTGGCTGAAAGGAGTCCTTCCGGGTCGCGGCGTCCAGTCCCCATGTAAGGCCCCGGCCCCAGCAGCCGGGGCTCTTAATGCCACCACAGCTCCTTGGGCAGTGTTACAACCTACTTACAGCCACACAAACGCCCCACGGCCGAGGACAGAGAAACCATGCCGCCTCAGCTACAGCTGCACCGTGAGCACCGTTAAGTCTTCCCTCCCAAATGCAGATGGCATTATTGTATTAATTATATTTTATATTATACTATAACATCAGAGAGATAGGACCTGATCATCGACAGCGGAGCTTCTCAAGCCTTATGTGCACATAAACTGCTCACAAACCTTGTTAAAATGCAGACTCTTGACTCAGTAGGTCTAAGGTCGGGCAGAGATTCTGTACTTCTTATACCCTCCCAAGTGATACTGAATTGCTGGCCCTGAAACCACACGCTGAGCAGCAAGGATCCGTGGCAAGTCTTGTCTGTGGTTTACTGAGTGGCGGGCTCACTTGCAGGGACCACAGGCAATAGGGTGGGGCCTCTGAATGTGGACAGCACTGGAAAGACCTCTGCCTTTACACTTCTGTGAGTCCTCTTTTAAAAAGAAATTCTACAGTATTGCATAGACAACCAGTAAGAATTACATGTACTGCTATGAAACAACATCTTTGATATATTGCTAAGTGAAAAAATATAGTGAGCAAAAAAAAAAAAAAGACTTGTACATGCACTAAAACGTCAGAGAAAGGAAACTTAATTGTTATTTTCAGAGAATAAGGCTAGGACAGCCAGGGAGGAAGTCTTGCTTGTCATCTTCTGTGCTAGCTGAAGATGCTGTTACAATGTATGTGTGTAATTTTTATAATTTTTTAAACTAGTTAAGAAAAAGCAACCGAAGAAGAAACGCTTCCCCAAAGTGGTGTCAGCATATCTAATCCGGGATGGGGGGCAAACCAGAGCCTGCCTGTCCTGGACAGTCTAAGTGTTCTTACATTTTTTAATGGTTGACCAAAAAAAAAAAAACCAACCAAAACAAAACATCAAAGAATAATATTTTATGACATGGGAAAGTTAGACACAAAATTCAAAGTTCCACGTCATTAACAAAATCTTGTTGGAACAGAGGCACACTTGTTCATCTCCCTGGAGCTTCTGGCTGCTCTGATCCACAGTGGCAGAGCTGAACGGCAGCTAGAGATGTGCTCGCAAAGCCTGGAACACTGACTGTCTGACCACATGCATAAAGGGTGGGCCAGTGTTCAAGAATCAGAAGACTTCATGTTGATGAGACATCAATACTCTCCGAGTTGATCCACAGATTCCAAACAATCCCCATCAGAGAATCCCGGCTGGCTTCCTCACGGAAACAATCTGCTCTTACAGTTTAAATGGAAACGCAAGGGGCCCAGAGTAGCCAAAACTATCTTGAAAAGAATAAAGTTGGAGGACTCACATGTCACTTGAAATTGCGATATAAAATTAACAGAAATCAAGACTGTATGGGGGGGTGGGGAAGACCCTCCCTGGTGGTCCAGTGGTTAAAAATCCGCCTTGTAACGCAAAGGACACCAGTTCAATCCCTGGCTTGGGAAGATCCCACATGCTTCAGAGCAACTAAGCCCATGCACCACAACTCCTAAAGCCCGCACACCGCAGGGCAGAGTAGTCCCCACTCCCTGCAACCAGAGAAAAGCCCGGATGCAGCAACAAAGACCCACCACAGCCAAAGATAAACACATCTTAAAAATATTTTTTTAAAAAGCCTGTCTGGGGGGAACTTCCCTGGCGCTTCAGTGGTTGGACTCCATTCTTTCACCGTCGGGGGCCTGGGTTCTGTCCCTGGTCAGGGAACTGGGACCCCACAAGCTATGCAGTGCAGGGAAAAAAAGTGAGGGGACAACCCAAGAGAGGGAGTATCATTTCACAAATCGTGTATCTGACAAGGGTCTGTTACTAAGAATATTATGAAGAACTGTCACAATTCAACAATAAAAAGACAATTCAACTTAAAAAATGGGAAAGAATGAGGACAGGGACTTACAAGTTAAGTACAAAAAAAAAAGCTGGGTACCAATCATTGTGGAACTTCCTCACATTGACCTCTTTCTGTCTTATAATAAACTCTTACCTGTTTAAGTTACTGCAGAAGAGTTTTCTGCTATTTGCAGTTGAATGTAACCCTAAACGATAACACCAACTATGGCTAAACCATGCTCAGCAGAGAAGAACAAGTCCTGTTGGTTTTACCTTCAAAATTCAGCCATTTCCCACCTTGCCACTGCCAAAAGCCTGACAGAATTCACCACCATCATCTCTCACCTGATTACGTCACCAACTTCCTAACTGGCTTCCTGCTGCTGCCCAGACTCTCCGCCAACTCAGTTCTCAGCCAGTATTCATTTTAAAACAGAACTCAAATCCTCCCCTCCTCTGACCAAACCCTCCAATGACTTCCCACCTCACTTAGAGTAAATGCCACAGTCTTTACTCCATCTGGAAGGGATTACTGATCTGGCGAGGCACTCTCTCTACCTCTTTGACCTCAGCTCCCACTGAGAGTCTCCTCTCCCGAATTCAAAAGGCCACACCGACCACCTTGCCAGTCCTCTTCAGGAAGTCTGGACCTGCTCCCTAGGCCTGGTCTTTACTCAAAAGCCACCAGCTCAGTGGCCCTTCCCTGGACATCCTATCTAAAAACCGTCATTACCTTATTAAGCCTGACACTTCCTAGACCCCTTCCCTGTTTTGCTGTCATTCCTCCTCCATTTATCGCTATCTAACATACTATGTATTTTACTTATGTACCCTGTTTACAGTCTATGTCCCTCACTAAAATGTGAGCTTCATGAGGGCAGAGCTTTATCTGTTCAAGGCTGTAGCACTGCACCTATTTAGGAACTGGCTGGCACTCGTTAGATGTTCAGCAAATAATTAAAGTCAGGGAAAAACTAGGAGGGAATATGAAGGAGAGTGAAAAAGTGCCAAAGGAGAGTAAAAAAGTGCCAAAGGCCAATGCCAACTGCCTCATAATTGCAGTGAGGACCCTGCCAAGCTCTGGTACTTCCCTGCACGCCAGCCTTCTATTGACTGTAGCCGGTACCGTGCAGAACCCCTGCATCCACACGCTGAGCCCCGAGTGGGCACTCAGATCCTTCCTTGGAGCCTAGGCTCAGCTGGTGCCACTGCAGTCCCACAGAGAGCAAGAACCATAGAGACAGAACAGCTCCTTTCTCACTGCTTTTGGCCGATCTTATCGTGGGGAAGGGATTTTTCAGCTGAAACACATGAACAGAAATGCTAAGATCCAAATTTGTAGGCAGGGAGTTTGTTACTCAAAATTAATGAATATTTGCTTTCTCAACAGCCAAGTACATAAAAATATATTTATGCATTTTATAACTATAATTAAGCCAAATGTAGTTGGTTTCAGAGCATGCTAAGAACCTTTCAAAGCTGCTATTCTGAAATATTTCTGTTTTTAAAAAATTTAAAGTCTATCCATATATATACACAAGTTATACCAGGTAGGATACACAAGGAAGAAGTGTAACAGTGCTTGCCTCTGGGAACAGAGTGAGGTACTCAGGAGAAAGGAACAGAAGAGAGACATTTTAATTACCTGTCTGCAATTTAGGAATTTGTATCATGTTAATGTATTGTTTATGCAAAGATGACAGACTAAATACTTTGTCAAGCTGGCTTAAGAAAGAAATCTCTTCACATCCATATTTTGAAGACGATACCATATTCAGGTTCTGTCAAATCAGCATAAGAAACAGAAAGTATAATTTTAGAGTGGCCAAGTGCCGGAACAGCAGACAGGGATGGCAGTGAGACCTTCCTTCCCACCCAGAGCCCTGCCTAGCGCTTCCTGTTTGTATACAAGAGCCACCAGATGCCGAGATGCATGAATTTCTCTGACTTCTACCTCCAAGGAGAAGCACTATGCTAAGTCTGGAATGGGTCACAGTTATTTGCTGCAAAGAAAAGTCAAGTCGTTAAAAAAAGATTTTCTTTTTTCTCAAAGTATCCAAACAGGTTTTTCACCTTTTAGCAGAAAAAGTGCTTTACTGCTACATTTTAACAGATAAGCCAAAATGACTCCCCAAATACTCATTTCCTGATTAAACCTCAGGACACAGCAAGGAATGGTATCAGAAACAAAGATGAAAACATTACTAAAAATGAATCCACAATGTTAATTAAGGGGAACTTCTTAAAGGGGCTGCTTCCCAAAAACTGTCCTCATTAAATGCCTTCTTGTACAAATCCAGATGAGAAATAAAATGCCCGCACGTGAAAGGCCTGAACTGTAGCAGGGCCTCTGCGGAAGACCCAAGACTTCAGGGAAAAGTACTCGGGTTCTGTAAGAAGGTGACATCAAATGGTCTCTCTTCTATTTCGAAAATTTCTCTAGCACAAGCAGCCGAACAGTACCAGGATGTCTGCGACAGGAGACTGTCCGCAGACACCCATCCAGGTTCTGGACAGTATGACTGCGACGCACGTGAAATGTACATTACTCGCCCGGGCGATTAACCTCTCCCTCAGCAAGACGTGACTGACTTCCAATGGCAGACAAGCAATAAACTTCAGTCCACTCTTTCCAGTATTGAAGTCCGTTGTATGTGTTGTACTGTGTTGTATTAACACGGTCTCCTGTGTTAATAACAACCATCTAGGTTAAGTTAACACTTACGGGGCGACCACCGCTCATTTAAGGGGCCTGCAGGCCGATTTGAACTGAGACAAGCCGGTCTCTTCCCGACACTTCATTCTTCTGCTGCGACCCGCGAACTAAACGAAAAGCCCTGAGGCTGCTGGAAGACAGGCCCGACTGACTCCCAGGCTGTTTAAAGGGGGCCCCGCCAGAGGCTCCCCATTGGACCGCGCGCGCTCCCCCGCCCTCCAGTCCGACGTCCCCGGGCATGAGGTCACTACTGTCCCCGCATCACTCGGGCTCCAAATTCCCGGCTCTTCGCGGAGTGCCCAGCTCCCGCGCAGCCCTGCTCCCCTCAGAGCAGGAGAGGGGGCGCTGGACGCGGCCTCGGCTCGGCCGAGTCCTGCTCACAACGCAACCCTGGTTCCTCCCCAAACTGGGCAGCTGGGAGGGCAGATGGCCGGGGCCGCCTCCGTGCCTCCGCGGGAGGCTTGCGAAGGCCGAGGAGGGCTGGGGCCGAGCTGCGGCGGGTCAGCACTCACGGTCGGTGCAGTGGCTCCTCGGCTGCGGCCGGGCCAGGCGGCGGCGGCGGCGGCGGCGGCGGCGGCGGGGGCGGCTGAGGCGGCGGCGGCGCCTGCGGCGGCGGCTGAGGGGGCTGAGGCGGCTGAGGCGGCGGCGCAGGCTGCTGCTGCTGCTGCTGCTGCTGCTGCTGGAAGGATTTGAGGGACTCGAAGGCCTTCATCAGCTTCTCCAGGGTCGCCATGGCGGCCTGCCGCCCCGCGGGGACAGAGCCCGCAGCCCTCGGGCTGGCTCGCGGCGCCGCTCAGCAGCGTAGCAATGAATGAGGCTCAGGACCGAGGGCAGGAACGGAACCCAGGCGCTCGGCCATCTTGGGTCTGTCCCGGCAGCCCCCTCGGCCTGACGCCCCGCGACGCTCCGCCGTCGGGCAGGGCGGGGCCAGGCCGGCGGGATTGACGGTCGGAGGCGGCGGCCTCCGCCAATGGCCAGACGCGGCGCCCGCCCGGCTCTCCTCGCCCGCCGTCTCGCCTTCTGGAGCCGCCGAGTCCACGGACATCAGCGCGCTCCTCCCAGGAGAGAACTAGGGGCGCGGCGCGGAGAGGGCGGGGCGCGGAGCGCGGCGAGGCGGGTCACGGTGCGGTGGGGGCGGGGCGAGGAAGGGGGCGGGGCGCGGAGGGGCGGGGCGCCGCCGTGAGGGGTGGGGCGAGGCGAGGGGCGGGGCGAGGCGAGGGGCGGGCCGCGGCGGTTGTGAGCCTCCGGCTCGCTGACTGAGAACCCGCTAGGAGAGGACCCCCGGGTGATGCCCGCGGGTGGCAGGGCGGGCCGGCCACGGGCTCGGAGCCGGAGACCCCGCGGGAGAGCCTGCCCACTTAGCGTCCGGGGCGGAGGGAGCGCTCACGGGACAGCCCTGCAGAGGAGGGAGGGGGAAGTGGTGCGCCTCGGGCGGAGCCAGGGCACTCTCAGGTGGAGCCCAGGTGTGCTCCCCGGAGACGAGCACATCCCTGGAGGGTCACTGCGCAGCCCAAGGAAGAACCGAGGGGCCTGGGGCTGGCACGGCTGGTCAGAACCTGCCTGGTCTGCGCCTGCTGCCCCGAGAGGCCGTGGCTGGTATAGCGAGAAGCAGCTGTGGCCCCAGAGGTCCCCCACCGGCCTGACCGCCTGACCGAGGAGGAGGGTGTCCCGCTCCTTGGCCGAGGCCGGCTGCGTGGGCGGGCCCGGGGCTCCAGAGCCTCACCACCTGGAGGGGGCGCCCAGAGCAAGCAGAGGGGTGGCACGTGGGTGACCCCCAGGAGAAGTCCCCTGTTCTGGGCCACCAGCCACATCTCCACCTGATTTCAGAGCCTGTTTTCCCAGAGCAGCCAGGTGAGTGGAGACCCAGCACTGCCATAGGAAACCCTGTCCCCAGGGGAACAGCAATGGCCCCCTTCAGGGCAGGGACCTCAGAGCAACATGCCGCCAGCCTTGGGGTCCCGGTTCCCCGATGTTACCTATATACTAACAGCCCTTGTCCACAGGACAGGCTGCAGTGGCTGGGCTCCAGGCGGTCAGGTACTGTGGTTGGCAGTACCCTGAGTGTGGGCGGTCACTGGTGGCTTGCTTCTGATTAAAGTTTACATATTAAGGTCAGACCAAAAAGGTCAAACGGAAAGTTCTCTGTGCTGTCCGCCTTAACCATTAACCAGACCTCCTCAAAGACGGGAGAGCCGCCTGGACTGCAAAGATCAACCTTCCTTCCTTCTGACCTAGCAGTGCAATTTGTTACAGGATTAGCATTCTTTCCCAGCTCTGTAGGGGGTCGTAATGACTTGCTGCTCAATTAGTAGGAGTTTACCTATATCCTTAGTGAACTTTGATGTATGGTCCTTTGTCTCAAAAGTGTATAGGATTGTGCCTTGGGCTTTTAACAGGCTCTCTCAAAGCTTCTGAGAGTTTGTCTCCTGGATTATAATCTTCACTTTATTTTTTTTCAAGTTAAAAAAAATTTTTTTTAATTGAAGGATTACTGCTTTACAGAATTGTGTTGTTTTCCGTCAGACCTCAACATGAATCAGCCATAGGTATACATACATCCCCTAGTTTGAATAAAATTCTTTTTTAACTTGTTAATTGAATGTTCACTGACGCCTCTAACAGTGTAATGGGCAAAGGTGGCGCTCCAGGGTTTACGTTACAGAGGACTGAGCCTTCCCTCCAGCTGGCGGTCCGTACCCTCTCGGCTTACACACGTTCTTGAAGCCAGCTGCCATGGTGGGAGGCCCAGGTGGCCAGCAGCCTAGGGAGGACGAAATCCTGCCAACGTCCCAGGAGCTTGGAGGCAGATCCCTGCCCCGTCCACCTCTCAGGTGAGAGGCAGATGGTACTTGAAGGCAGGCTTTCAGGAGACCAGGGGGTGAAGGACCTCATTAAGCTGTGCCCAGAGTCCTGATCCACAGCTGTGACATCCTATGTGGTTGAGCCACCATGTATTTGGCAACAGATAAGTGTATTCGTTTGCTAGGGCTGCTATAACAAAGCCCCACAGACTGGGAGGCTCCAGCAGCAGGAATTTATCTTCTCGCCGTCCTGGAGGAGGCTGAACTGCAAGACCAAGGTGTGAGCAGGCTAGTTCCTCCCAAGGCCTCTCTTCTTGCTGTGTAGATGGCCGTCTTCTCCCTGCATCCTCGCATGTTCTTCCTTCTACGCATTGTTGTTTTTGTTGTTTAGTCACTGAGTCCCGTCCGACTCTTTTGAGACTCCACGGACCATAACCCGCCAGGCTCCTCTATCCATGGGATTTTCCAAGCAAGAATACTGGAGTGGGCTGCCATTTCCTTCTCCAGGGAATCTTTCCGACTTAAGGATCAAGCCCACGTCTCCTGCATTGGCAGATTCTTTACGGCTGAGAAACCTGGGGAGCCCCCATTCATGCACGTCTGGGTCCTAATCCTCTTTTCTTATAAGGACAATGGTCATATTGGATTACGGCCCACCGTCATGACCTCATTTTATCTTAATCACACCATTAAAGACCCTTTCTCCAACTACAGTCACATTCTGAGGTGCTGGGGGTTAGGACACAACGTGTGAATTTCCAGGGGACACAACTCAGCCCATCGCAGTACGTAGCACAGCTGTCTCCTGTAGCCACTCTGAGGTCTTCAGTACCAGGACCTCAGTTCTATCTGGGCTGTTTTTCACTGCATTTCCCTCCTTCCCTTCAGCTGGCTGTAGCTGTGTGACTAAATAAGTTTTGGCTGATTGCAGAAGTGATGGGTACCCCTTAAAAGCAAGGGATACACCTGTCTTCTTCCTCTACTGGGAATGGGGACATAGTGGTTGGCCCTTGAGCAGTCACTTTGGATCATGAGGATGAAAGCCACGTCCCAGGATGATGGAGGTGGGAGGACTGGGTGCAGATGCTATTCCAGCCTGCCTGGACCAGCTCTGGACTTCCCACAGACAAACACCTATAGGAGAGAAATGTAACTCCATTTTTGCTTAAGCCACTTTGATGTTGGATCATACTGTATAGTGTGTACGGGCTCCTGAAGGAGATTCTGACCATTATGAGCCACTGAGACCTGATATCGCTGCAACAGGTGAGGCTGCATTGGCCTTGGCAGGACAACGCTCGTCTGCAGAGGCTTCCCTGCTGGTCCAGGGGCCTTCACCTTCCAATGCAGGGGGTGTGGGTTTGACCCCTGGTCTGGGAACTAAGATCCCACCCGCCTCATGGCCAAAAACCAGAACATGAACAACAGAACCAATATTGTGTTAACAGATTCAATAAAGACATTAAAACTGGTCCACATCCCCCCCAAAAAAATATCATCTGCCGAGAATTTACTATAATCCTGACAAAAAATCTTACTGGAAAGCCTGTTAAAAGAAACTGTCAAGAAGGCAGATTTTTTTTTTTTTAATCAAGGGAAAGTTTGGCATAGTCCCAGAGTAATCAAAGATGACACAGCTGGGGAGGCAATTTGGCCTGTTGTCACCAAAGCCTGAGAGTTGGACCATAAAGAAGGCTGAGAGTAAAAGAATTGATGCTTTCGAACTGTGGTGCTCAAGAAGACTTGAGAGTCCCTTGGATTGTAAGGAGATCAAACCAGTCAATCCTCAAGGAAATCAGTCCTGAATATTCATTGGAAGGACTGATGCTGAAGCTGAAGCGCCAATACTTTGGCCACCTGATGCGAAGAGCTGACTCACTGGAAAAGACCCTGATGCTGGGAAAGATTGAGGGCAGGAGGAGAAGGGGGTGACAGAGGATGAGGTGGTTGAATGGCATCACCGACTCAATGGACATGAATTTCAGCAAACTCTGGGAGACAGTGAAGGACTGGGAAGCCTGGCGTGCTGCAGTGCGTGGGGCTGCAAAAAGCTGGACATGACTTAGCAACTGAAAAGCTGTTCCAAAGCCTTAAGATGGACAATGCCTCTGAACAGCAGATACACTCCCAGTAATGTATCCTCAAGAGAGAATCATGTTTCTGTTAGGATGGTCACTTATTATAGCAACATTTAGGACAAAAAGAAAAACAAGCAAATGCTGGACAGAGCTTGGCTAACTGAAGCACAACATATCCATATGACAAAACTGCAGTTATCCAGATCCTGTTTTAGAAGAGCATTCATGGCACAGAAAAAGGTGTGCAGTGTACTAGCAGGTTACACTCCTGTAACCTGGCCCCCACCCTTTTTAAAGCAAAGCAACACACATATGCACTGGGGACTTCCCTGGTGGTCCCGTGGCTAACACTCGGTGCTCCCAGTGTAGGGAGCCTGGGTTCAGTCCGTGGCCAGGAACCTAGATGCCACAACTAAAGGTTCTGCATGCCACAACTAAGAACCAGTGCAGCCAAATAAATAATTTTAAAAAAAAGAGAGAGAGACAGCTGATCACTAAGTCTGTAATAGTGACTCTGAGCATGGCAATTACAGGAGATTTATATCTTAATTTAGGTGCATTTCTGTATTTTTCAAATCTTTAGCAATGAGTGTGTACTATTCAGGGGACAAACCATGTAAAAGAGGAGGTTTGGGTGGGGAACTGAAAATGAAAGGGTACCAACCAACTTGCGACCACTTCTGCCCAGGAAATAAAGGAGATAAGTAAAGAAGCCCAACACTTCCCACAAATGGGTTACACTCCAGCTAGGGGGCCGGCATCTGCCGGAATTCCAAAACCAGGTAGGAGCTCACTGTGGGTAGGGCATTAGGCCAGAAAAGGAAACCGTGAGGCAGAGTTGCGAGGACTGGGAGCAGCGCGCGGACTGGCAGCCCCTGACGGTGCCTTGGTGGTCTCCCACCCGACCTCCCGCCTCCAGGGGATCCTCTGCCACTTTAGAGAGTATTATTGCCACATATTTTAATTCTATGTAAATACATACACTGCAGAAGACATAGACACAGTCACTGTTGTTCTGAACAGTCAGCTGGTGTTTAAATTGACTGACAGATGCCCCACTTTCATTGCTCTTCCTTCCTGCTTGCCATCTCTGGTCTTCCATGGCAGGGTTGTTTTCTTCCTTGGTGCTGTCACTCAGCCGTGTCTGACTCTTTGCAACCCCATGGACTGTAGCCCGCCAGGCTCCTCCGTCCATGGGCATCTCCCAGGCAAGAATACTGGAGCGGCTTATCATTTCCTTCTCCGTGGGATCTTCCTGACCCAGGGCTGGAAACTGCATCTCCTTCACTGCAGGACAGCGCGTAACCCTGAGCCGGCAGGGAAGCCGGCTCGAATGTGTCTTCCTCAAGTGGCCGTGCCACGCTGTAGTGTCTAGTTTCCTGCCAAAACTGTCAGGCTTTGCAAGTCTCCCCCTTGAACACAGTCAGCACAGTTGTCTAAGAGTCTTGGACTTCCCTGGTGGCGCAGTGGATAAGAACCCGCCTGCCAGTGCAGGGGACGGGGGTTCCTGCCGAAGCGCCCAGAGCCTGCGCTCTCGGGCAATAAGAAGCCCTCGCACCACAGCCAAGAGCAGCACCCCCTCTCGCTGCAACTAGAGAAAAGCCCGAGCAAAGCAACAAAGACCCAGCGCAGCCATAATGTAAAAATAAATAACATTTTTAAAGTGTCTGTGTCTCTCATATTTCCATTATCTAGAGCCTCCAAGGGGATGTTTTTGTGTGTAGTGTCTGCTAAGTTTGTCCTTTTGCCTCATCTCATGCGCGTGCTTGTCTTTGATTACACACTGGACATTGTATCTGAAAATCATTGCAGAAGTAATTTGTAGCTTAAGGCGCTTTCTTCCTCTGGGCAAGATTTCTGTTTGCAATGCTAGTCTCCTTGGGACATTAGAAGTCCTTGGTCATCTTAACCCACTTTCCACTTTTGGAGTCCTCTGGGCCATGCATTTTAGAGAGCTAGGTTTACTTCCAGGTCACCCTTATTCTTGAGGGCTGGACCCTGAGGTGGAGTGTGGACTGGGACCCCAATCTCAGCATGCCCTGGACCAGATTTTTGTTCTCCTAGCCCCAAGGTTAACTCAGCCTCTCAGGCGTCTCAGGGCTCCCAGCCCCCCGAACAGGAGGGCTGGCATCGGGCTCACCTCCCGAGGACCCCTTCCCCGGACTCTCAGTTGCTCCCTCTCTCGACATGTGTTCACCAGGAGGGCGGTCCGCCCTTGCTGTACACGGAAGTTCCTCCTATAAACATGGGATAGGGTGCTATTGAGGGTGGCCATCCTTCTGTTATTCTTCATTTTATCATGAGTGCCTCCGGAGTAAACCCTCCTCAGGTAAGATGCTGTCTCTGGGTGACAAATGTATTTTTTGATGCTAAAGAAGTATTGACTGGTTTAAAGTTTACCCTTGGAAAAAACCATAGGGCTTCCCTGGTAGCTCGCTGGTAAAGAATCCGCCTGCAGTGGAGACCCCGGGTTGACTCCTAGGTCAGGAAGTTCTCCTGGAGAAGGGCTAGGCTACCCACTCCAGTATTCTTGGGGCTTTCCTGGTGGCTCAGCTGGTAAAGAATCCGCCTGCAATGTGGGAGACCTGGGTTCAATCCCTGGGTTGGGAAGATTCCCTGGAGAAGGAAATGGCTACCCACTCCAGTATTCTGGGCTGGAGAATTCCATGGACTGTGTGGTCCATGGGATGGCAAAGAGTTGGACACAACTGAGCAACTTTCACTTTCACTTGAAAAACATGGGTTTGAAATGCATACGTCCACTTACTTATATGTGGATTTTTTTCAATAAATACCACAGCATACATAGTTGATTGAATCCATGGATGTGAAACCACAAATATAGAACAGAGGACTGACAATAAAATTATATGCTAATTTTCAACCATGCAGGGGTCAGCACCCCAAACCCAGTGTTGTGAAAACGTCAACTCCATTTTATTGACTATAAAAAAGTGAGTTGAATTTGGTCAAATGCCTTTATGAAAATTACCTATTTTTCCTTTGGATCTATTAACATGATTTATTATTTTACTGGATGTCCTGCTATTGAATCATCCATCTCTTATTAAAATAAACCCAGCATTTTGATGTGGTACTTTATAATGTGTTGCTGGATTGTTTGATGATATTTTAAGGCTAATAAATATTCTGTTCGACAATATTTTAAGGATAATGAGCTTAGTCCCTCAGTTGTGTCCAACTCTTTGCAACGCCATGGACTGTATGTAGCACACCAGACTCCTCTGTTCATGGGGATTCTCCAGGCAAGAACACTGGACTGGGTTGCCATGCCCTCCTCCAGGGAACTTTCCCAACCCAAGGATCAAACTAAGGTCTCCCGCACTTCAGGTGGATTCTTTACCATCTGAGCCACCAGGGAAGCCCTTTAAGGATAAGATTCTGGTAATATTTTAATGACTTTGTATTAATAAAAGAGATTGGTATAGACTTTTTATATAAGGTCTTTGGTAAGATCTGGGTGTCAATTTATACTTGCTTTATAAAAAGGAGTGGGAAATTTTCTTCTTTTTCTATGTATTCTCTGGAACATTTAAATGCCATTGAAATTTACCTGCTCCTCAAAGTTTTGCTAACATTCCCTGTCAGGTCATCTGAATCTGGTGATTTTCTAAAGGGTAGTACTTTGGCAACTTCATTTCTCATCCTGAAATTAGTCTGTCTAGATTTTCTATTCTACTTATGGTTAATTTTGGTAAATTATGTTTCCCTAGAAATGCATTTCATCCAGGCTTTATGTTTATTTTCATAAAATTGTACATAGTATTCTGTGTCTTTTATTATCTCTCTGATTTACTACTCTTGTAACTTTGTGTATTTGTATTTTCCCCTTTTATTTTTCTTGATTAGGTTAGATACTGATTTATCTATTTTATTGATTTTTGAGAACAAATGTCTTTATCATTTAAGCTGTAGTTTTTCTCTTTTATAGCTATTACTTTCTTTCTTTTTTTCTGATTTTCCTAAATGTATTTTTCAATTCTTTTGAGTTAGAGGCCAAATCCATCTATTTTGGGGCACTTAGTTTTGCTGATACTAAAAGTGTACATCTTCTCCTGGAGCACTGCGCTTTAGGTTTATCCCATCCATGAGGTATGTGAGTCTTCTCATTTCTCGAGGTCCTGCAGCTTTGCATTACATCACGTCCTAAGCCCAGGAAGACTTCAGTAGAGGCTATTAGCCAGGGCCATTTTGTTTTCTGATTTTGTTATTAATTTGTAGGTTTATTGTATTTGTAATCACATACTCTACTATACTTAAATCTATTCAAATTTTTTGTTAGGATTTCCTTCCCCCCCTTTTTTTTTTCTTTCCCCCTTTTTTTAATGAGGATTTTCCAGACCAAGTCCCTGCTGTTTGGTTCAGGTCTCCAAGGTCGGGGCCTTGGATCCCACACAGCAGGTAGCAAGAGCTCCCCAGCAAGCCAGAGGACAGTGAGGGTGACTGACGGCAAACCCAGGGCCACCAGCAGGGTCACCGGACCCAGGATGCTTCCACCTCCTCCCCCAACCAGCTCTCCCTGTCAGCTGGAGCTCTGGCCCCGAGAGGCCCTGCCAGGGCAGCGCACACCAGGCCACCCCCCTGCCCAGCTCCAGCACCAGTGGCTCTGGACACCCAGCCCGGGAGACTCACAGACACGCTTCCAGCCTGACAGCCACACCCCAACCTCAGGGTCCTGAAAACACCCTCCTTCCGAGGGCGGACAGGAGCACCCTGAGACGCCCCACAGGCGGTGGGCGGCAGAACCTCAGCAGGAGGCACAGGAGCTAGGAACACAAACGCAAAGAGCCAAGACCTGCTAACCCATGCTGACGCCCACTCACCCACACCCAGAGGAGCTCGGGGAGGGGGGGGGGGGGGCCTTGGGCCCCTTCCAGGCCTCCCCTCCCCTCTCTGTGGGGACACACCACAGGGTGTCCACACCCGGGGCCTTCCGGGCGTCCCAAGTCCTCAAGTGGCCTTTGGTTCAATCCAGCTTTAGTGAAACGCCAGTTCAGGCATGAACGTAGAAAACGGGACAGACTCCCGAGCCGTGTAAGGTGAGTCGCACACGTTTATTGCGGGTCCCAGGTGGGACGGGGCCCCGGCGCGTGCTCCGGTGTGGTCTGGCCGCGCAGCGCGTGCTCACCGTCTGGAGGACGCCAGCTTCTTCTTGCTGGAGCGCGCGTTGAAGCAGCCCTGCAACAGAGGCAGAAGGCCGGTCAGGCCCCTCCCGTGCGAGGGGCTTGCCTGCGTCGTGTGTGCGTGCGTGTGCGTGCAGGCGTGGCCGGCTCTGTGTGACCTCATGGGCTGTAGCCCACCAGGCTCCTCTGTCCATGGGATTCTCAAGGCAAGAATACTGGACTGGGTTGCCGTTTCCTTCTCTGAGGGATCTTCCCAACCCAGGGAAAGAACCTGGGTCTCCTGCATTGCAGGTGGATTCTTTACCATTGAGCCACCAGGGAAAACTTAAGTGCAGAGAAAACTCTGGGGGGAGGAAGTGCTGACTTCCAGGCAAGCAAAACCCTTAACCGTCCCCTCCCACGTGCTTCAAGTGGCGCAGGATGCTCGATTCAGCAGAGAAGGGCGCCGGTGCGTCCCGCTCCCCCACTGGTACGGCTCGCCCCATCCCGCGCCCACCGCCCAGCTGAGCCCCTCTTAGCATGCGGGGTGGACGGCTTCTTCTGTATGACTGTGTGGAGGGTTCCCCTCACTGTCTGTGAGGCCCCCACAGCGTGGACCCAGCGATGACTCCCACTGAGCGACGCGAGACACCCAGATGAGCTCGGGTTAACTGCTGCCAGGCCCCAGTTCTGAGAGGAGGCCTGGCCACACTCTCTGGGTTTATACTGAGACACGATGGATGAGAGGTTTAGTGGATGACGGAGGCAAAATCCCTCTGGAACGGACAGGGTATACGGCAGGATGATCCACTGGTCCAAGGAGACTTGGAAACCATTCCTGAGTTTAATGCTACCACGGAAAGCCTCTCCAAACACTCTTCCACGTTCAAAAGAAAATCAGCTTTCCCTGTGATGCACCAGCTCTGAGAATCCGAACAACACCGGGCAGAAACGGAAGGGACCTCCATTCTTTTACGTTGGTTCTTCATGATGCTTCACGAGCCAAGTGTAAAATGCGTTGTCATGGACTGTGGGGTCTCTCTTCAAGTGCTGGAGCCATTTCTTCTTTTGCGATCAGGACAGATTTCATACCCACAGCAAACATCCCTGTGAAGGCTCTTCTCGCTGGGCTCAAACACACCACATGGGTAGCTTGTACACTGTGTACATCATCTTACAGAACAGGCACTGCAAAAAGAACGCTGAACAAAGACAGCTCTGCCGTGGTGAAATACACCTTGAAATAGGTCACACTAAAGTAATAACATAGCAACCGTCACCCTTACCCCTCTAGAGAAGAGTCTGTAGAAGAAGCCTCTCTTCTGAGGCCTGGGAACTTGCTGGTCTGTCTTCTCATCTGGCTCTAAAACTGGCTCGTTTTCAATTTCATTGATGTCCTTGAAACACTCAGACTCAATCATCTGCAACCACAGAAGGGCAGGACAGAGAAGTGACGAAGGTCCACGTCCCCCACAGCCTCCAGCCCAGCATTCAGCAGCCACTCTGCTCCCATCCCTGGTTCCCACTACCCCCACTTCCTGACCTCCTCCTGGGGTAGGTCATGTGGCTGCCAATGTGACCCTCCAAAGCATGAACCTGTGGCAACTCAGGGAGCAGGACTCAGGTTGGCAGACCTCAGGCCCAGCAGACCCCAGAGCCACCTCCGTCCCCCTCCTGAGGGGCCAGGGGCAGCTCCTCAAGTAATTTTACCTCCAAATATGTGCACACGCACAGGCACACACATAAATGGGTGTGTGTGCAAAGCAGCTAGAGAGCTATTTCAAAGCAGAAGCTGTTCATGTCTCGGGGGCAGTAAGGAGCTGCGGTCTGCACCGCGGGGACAGCACCTCATTCTGCCAGGGGATGGAGACACAGCCCGTGACGAACTCGCTGTAGAAGCCGCTGTCGGTGCTGTCCAGGTGGATGCCCCGCACCGCGGAGAACTGCTCGATGTCCAAGATGTCCTTGCAGTAAACCGCCTGTGGCTGCCGGCAGGAACAGAGGCGTGGCTAAGGGCTGCCTCCAGCGCGCTCACGAGCCCAGGACGCAGAGGCGTGCACAGCTACGCGCCTCTGCTCCGCACCCTCCTAATTCTCAGAGCCACAGGCCCCTGCTCACCTACCACGCTCGGCCACAAGGCCCCAGACGGCCCCCTCTCTCCTGCATGGAAGCTGGGTCACAGAAGAGGCCGGGGATGGAGGAGGGCGGACAGGATGCTCTTGCTGGAGCACCATCCCTGAGCTGGGAGAGGAGCCAGGCCCGCAGCCCCGCCCGCACCAATAGCTGGGGGCACGTGGGACCCAGGGCCACCGCCTCTGAAGTGGGAATCAAGGGCGGGACCCCCGGGTTCTTGGTTAGGACTTGGCCATCCCACCAGACGAGGAGCTGGGAGCCCCGGGGGGGCGGCCCTCAGGGGGCTGTAGAGGGGACCACGGGGAGCACTGAGGTTGTAGGTCAGAACCCTGTCCCGCCCCCACACCAAACCGCCCGACACTCGTCTCGGATGGATGCCGCTGTTCACAGCCTCGGCCCCCGGTTGCGTGCAGGAGAAGCCCCAGGACAAGCCCGGCGCCTCTGCCCCTCACTCCGCGCACCACCCGGCGTGCCCTCCCTCCGCCTCAGGATGGCCGCCTGGCCGGCCCCCACGCCCCACGGCTGGCAGTGCCCAGCGCCCGGTGGGGAAGGCCCCGCGAGGCCCCGCCAGTCCCCTCACGCCGCAGCCCGCCTGGCTGCCTGGCTCAGCGAGGCCAAGCAGGTTCCTCCGAGACGCTGGGGCCTGGAGCCGAGGCTCCGGAGCCATGTTTTGCAAGGACCCACTCAGAAGACCGAGCTGCGGCCACAGCACATTCCACACAAACACAGTGAGTCCTGACTTGCAGAGCCAGACGATTTTAACGGCACATCTCAGGTTCATCACAGAACATTTCATGCACAGACGGGCACAACAAAGGACACAAACCCTGTGTACTGACGGAGGCAGGAGAGATTAAGAAGAGGTGGCAGCAATACGCAGAACTGTACAGAAAAGGTCTTAAGGACCCAGATTACCACGATGCTGTGATCACCGAGAGCCAGACATCCTGGAGCATGAAGTCAAGTGGGCCTTAGGAAGCATTACTATGAACAAAACTAGTGGAAATCATGGAATTCTAGCTGAGCTATTTTAAAGCCTAAAAGATGATGCTGTGAAAGCGCTGCACTCAATATGCCAGCAAATTTGGAAAACTCAGCAGTGGCCACAGGACTGGTAAAGGTCAGTTTTCATTCCAGTCCCAAAGAAGGGCAATGTCAAAGAATGCTCAACCCCCCACACAACTGCACTCATTTCACATGCTAGCAAGGTAATGCTCAAAATCCTTCAAGTCAGTCTTCAACAGTATATGAACAAAGAACTTCCAGGCATACAAGCTATATTTAGAAAAGGCAGAGGAACCAGAGATCAAATTGCTGGATCATAGAAAAAGCATGAGAGCTCCAGAGAAACACCCACTTCTGCTTCATTGACTTCATTTGCTGTGGATCACAACAAACTGTATAAAATTCAAGAGATGGGAATACCAGACCACCTTACCTGCTTCCCGAGAAACCTGTATGCAGGTCAAGAAGCAACAGTTAGAACTGGACATGGTTCCAAATAGGGAACTGGAACAGACTTGATTCCAAATAGGGAAAGTAGAATATCAAGGTTGTATATTGTCACCCTGCTTATTTAACTTATATGCAGAGTACATCATGTGAAATGCCAGGCTAGATGAAGCACAAGCTGGAATCAAGATTGCCAGGAGAAATATCAATAACCTCAGATATGCAAATCACACCACCCTTAAGGCAGAAAGCGAAGAGGAACTAAAGAGCCTCTGGATGAAGGTGAAAGAGGGGAGTGAAAAAGCTGGCCTAAAACTCAACATTCAAAAACCTAAGGTCATGGCATCTGGTTCCATCATTTCACGGCAAATAGCTGAGGAAACAATGGAGACAGTGAGAGATTTTATTTTCTCGGGCTCCAAAATCACTGCGGACAGTGACTGCAGCCATGAAATTAAAAGACGTTTTCTCCTTGGAAGAAAAACTATGACAAACCTAGACAGCATGTTAAAAAGAAGAGACATCACTTTGCTGACAAAGGTCTGAATAGTCAAAGCTATGGTTTTTCCAGTAGTCATATGTGGATGTAAGAGTAGGACCACAAAGACTGAGTGCTGAAGAATTGATGCTTTTGAACTATGGTGCTAGAGAAGACTCTTGAGAGTCCCTTGGACTGCAAGGAGATCAAACCAGTCAATCCTAAAGGAAATCAACCCTGAATATTCACTGGAAGGACTGATGCTGAAGCTGAAGCTCCAATACTTTGGTCACCTGATGCAAAGAGCCGACTCACTGGAAAAGACCGTGACGCTGGGAAAGACTGAAGGTAGGAGGAGAAGGGGACGACAGAGGATGAGATGGTTGGACGGCATCACTGACTCAATGGACATGAGTTTGAGTAAACTCTGGGAGTTGGTGATAGACAGGGAACCCTGGCCTGCTGCAGTCCGTGGGGTCGCAAAGAGTTGGACACGACTGAGCGACTGAACAACAACACGTTCATCATATCCTACAGAGTGAGCCCATCTGCACACTTCCTACTTCGCCTTCGGTAGCCCAGGGCCACCCTGGGGACGCTCCTCCCAGCTCCGAGCTTGCAGGCCCCGCCGGGCTCTGGGGACATAACCCTCTGTGGCCCCACAGCACACTCACCAGGGCCACTCCAGGGCCCGCAGCGCTGAGCCAGGATCCGGTGAGACCCAGCGTGGGGAGGCACATTCAGGACTAAAGAAGCAAGGGTGCCAGCCGTGACAAGGGAAGGGCCCTTGTGGGGTAGCTGGGGAGGGTCAGGGCTGCCGAGGTTCCTGGCAGGGCAGTGACCCGGGAGGGTGGCTGCAGCTCGGGCGGCAGAGGGGCCGGAGGGCCAGAGAGGACAGGCCACCCCACTGCCCTTGGCAACACACTTACATCAGGGTGGAAAGGCGGGTCTAACATGTGGGCCTCCAGTCGCCTGAAGTTGATGTCCCTGAACACAGGATGTCCCTTGACTTCAGCCGCCCCTTCGCCCCTGCAGCCCAGGCGCTGCTTAGGATCCTTGGTGAGTAACTGTGGAGGAGCATAAGTGAGTCAGCCAAAGCTCCCAGGGTAAAAGGAAACCCCCGAATCTCCACAATCATGGCCAAAGAATGAGGGAGGCAAAAAAAAAAAAAAAAAGAATGAGGGAGGCAAAGAGCGCCTCCAATGAAACAGTCACTCAGATTTCAAAGAATAAACCAAACCTCATCACTGCAGATTTTACCGATTTAAAATACGTAACGCTTCCAAAAGGAGTTCAAACTAAAGTTCTGCCTCTGAGCTATCAAAAAAATTAAAAGTTGACTAAATAAATCCTTAAGAAAAGTTTAACCCTGTAAAAATTAGGGGATGTTTTCTCAAGAAATAGAAGCTGTCTGGGAACTTCAGACACACCACTTCCATGCCAAGTGACATGGATAATTAGAAACCACTTTAATTTATTCATTAAACAGATCACTAAGGACCTCAGATGAAACAAAAATTTAGCAAACCTAGTTCTAAAAATTGTAATTCTTAAAACTAATAGACTTCAAAAGTATTCCTTACTTATACATTTACACAGGCAGACCTCTGAGCGATGGCAGGGTTGGATCCAGGCAACAGCAGCTAAGTGAGTACTGCAATAAAGCAGGTCACACGGATTTCTCAGTTTTCCAGTGCATATAAAAGTTACATTTATATTATTATTGTTGTTTAGTTGCTCAGTCGTGTCCAAATCCTTGCGACCCCATAGACTGCAGCACGCCCGGCCTCGCTGTCCGTCACCAACTCCAGGAGTTCACTCAAACTCATGTCCATTGAGTCAGTGATGCGATCCACCCATCTCATCCTCTGTTGCCCACTTCTCCTCCTGCCCTCAGCCTTTCCCAGCATCAGGGTCTTTTCCTGTGAGTTGGCTCTTCCCGTCAGGTGGCCAAAGTACTGGAGTTTCAGCTTGAGCATCAGTCCTTCCAATAAATATTCAGCATTGATTTCCTTTAGGATTGACTGGTTTGATCTCCTTACTGTCCAAGGGAGCCTCAAGAGTCTTCTCCAACACCACAGTTTAAAGCATGAATTCTTCTGTGCTCAGCTTTCTTTATGGTCTAACTCTCACATCCATACATGACTACTGGAAAAACCATAGCTTTGACTAGACAGACCTTTGTTGGCAAAGTGATGTCTGCTTTTTAATAAGCTGTCGAGGTTGGTCAAAGCTCTTCTTCTAAGGAGCAACTGTCTTTTAATTTCGTGGCTTCAGTCACCATCCTGATTGATTTGGAGCCCAAGAAAATGAAATCTGACATTGTTTCCACATTTTTTCCCATCTATTTGCCATGAAGTGATAAGACCAGATATAGTCTATTAAGTGTGCAATAGCATTATATCTTAAAAAAAAAAGTACATAATTAAAAGATAATGCTGCTGGCGAAACAGTAGCAATAGGGGCTTCCCTGGTGGCTCAGTGGTAAAGAATCCGCCTGCCAATGTAGGAGATGCAAGAGACGCCAAGTTCAATCCCTGGGTCGGAAGGTCCCCTGAAGAAGGGCATGGCAGCCCACTCCAGCATTCTTGCCTGGAGAATCCCATGGACAGAGGAGCCTGGAGGGCTACAGTCCATGGGGTCGCAAACAGTCGGACATGACTGAGCACACACACACATGCCTATGCAGACTTGTTTAACACAGGGTTGTCACACACCTTCAACTTGTAAAAACAAAACAAACACACACAGTATTTGTGAAGCACAATAAAAATGAGGCATGCCCACCCATTATTGGCAAAAATCAAATGGCCTTCTTCCACAATTTTCAATCAAAAAGATCTGCCTCGGCTCAAAGGTACACAACAAAGATCTGGACCTTGGAAACCTGGCCAAGGCCAGGGGCTGGGAGGAGATGCCAAGGGCTGGACCAGCCCCTGCAAACAGGGTCCTGGGGGCAACGCCGGCTGTGAGCTCAGGCGTCTCGCGTCGGCAGTGCAGGCACGGGCAGGACAGCGCCACAGGCACCTGCCCTGGCGCCTCCCAGGGAGGCTGCCTGCCCCGTGGCCTCGGCTCTCAGCCGGAACCCACGCCGCTCCCCTCCACAGACGCGGAGAGCTGGGCCTGCCCCAGGCCTGCACACCTCTCAACACCGAGGCTTTGGCCCGGCCCTTCCCCCTTCCTGGACCCCCTCCCCACCCATCCCCAGCTCCCAAACCCTGCAGGCGATGCCTCCCCGCTCCTTACCCACTCTGCCAGCACCGAGGGCCGAGTCCCCCACCCGAATCACCGCAAAGCCCTGGCTGGCCCCCTCCTTTGTGCTGGCCCATCGCCCCCTGCCCCCTGCCCCCTGCCCTCCACCCACAGCCAGCCCCTCCCGCTCCCCCAGGCAGAGCCAGGCCTCACAGCCCACCCACCGCCCTGAGCAGATGAGCGCACCAGGCATGAGCGTGGAAGGGGTGAGACTACTGCCCCTGTTACTCACTGCTGGGCAGGGGCCCGTGGGGGGCTCTTAATAACCCTCCTGAATGCAAACGAAGGTTAAAGTTTGCTCAGAAAACCCTTCATGTTGGCTTAAGAGAAGTAAGTGACAAGGAGCGCTTCTCTCTCTCCTTACAGCAAACTCTACCTGTACCTGGGTCCCTGGTTGGAGCAGGACACCCTTTTAATCCTAGAGGGAGAAGCCTTGCCTTGGAAGGGCACCCTACCACCCTGGGGACCAGGCACACCTCCCAGCTGGGAAAAGCCAAAATGCTGAGCCTAAACTGGCTAGGCCACAACCCCTGAGGTTCCTCCACCCCAAGTTACCACTGAGATCAGACCCAGTGCCATACCCGACTTCTGGACTCTGAATGACATGGGTTCGAGTTCTACTACTCTCCATAAGTGTTAGGACCTTGAGCAGCTTGCCCTCAGCCTGCTCTTGCAGCCACAGTGGCAGGCGCGTGGCCCACCATCAAGCCAGGCGCTGCAGAGGGCCCCGAAGGGTCTGTTGCCTGTTAGTGTCCTGTGAGGCTGGCCAGGACCCGGCCTGCCCTGCCCTTCCAGCAGCACCTTCGGGGACAGCACACAGTGACCTCTGCTCTGCTCTGAGTGACCAGGGCCCCCGAGAGGAGGCCCCTGCTCAGCCCGACCGAACTGACGGACGGCTGCGCTCCCCACCCTGCTGCCCCACCCGACCCCGACCCACCATGCTGCAGATGGACCTGGCGTCCTCGGAGAACTTCTCAGAGTACTGCTCCGCCTCTCGCTTCACTCTCCGCTCCACCTCCTCACGCTTGACCTTCTCTTTGTATTTTTTGAATGGAGAACGGCCCTCAATCATCTCGTATATCAGACAGCCGAGCCCCCACCAATCGGGACTGAATGTGTAGCTCTCGGAGCTGATAACTTCTGGAGCTGCACAACAAATACAGGAGATTTCAGTTAAACGTCCTTGTGCTGAATGGCAAACAACTGCAAAAACCACTACAACACTGTAAAGTAATTAGCCTCCAACTAATAAAAATAAATGAAAGAAAAAAAAATAAAGTTAATGTCTGTTTCTACACGATGAACCCTGGAAACGTGAAGCTAACAAGGCAGACACAAAAGGCCAGACAGTGTGTGACTCCACCCAGATGAGGTAGAACAGACAAGTCCGTGGAAACGGAAAGTCCATTAGTGGCTGCAAGGCTGGCAGAGAAGGTGAGGAGCTGGGTAACTGCTAGTGGGTGCGCAGCGTCTGTTCTGAGGGGATGAGAAGATTCTGAAATCAGGGCTGATAGCTGCACAGCTCTGCCTATGCTGAGACCCCCTGGACAGTACACTTCAGACGGGCGGACTGCGTCCAGTGGACACGACCGTGCTTCTACCGCAGGGAGCGCTGGTTTGACTCCTGATTGAGAACTAAGATCCCACACGCTGCTGTGGAATGGCCAAAACGAACATTCGTGGGTTTTATGGTATGTGAATTATATTTCAGCAAAGCTGTTATCAGAAACAGTTCCCACTGTTCAGAGTATGAAGTGAACCGCTGCAGAGTAACTACCGTGGCAAACGGTGCTCTGTGGGAGGACCACCCCCCCATCAGGCAAAGCCAGGCCCCCAGGCTAAGGCCCCAGCAGCCACAGTGGACGCCGAGGTCAGTGCAAGACTCAGCAGAGGCCCCCAGCTCACTCGTATCGGGGGCCCCCTGCTCGGGCAGAGCCAGGCGGTCCCTGCTCGGAGCTGACCCAAGACCTGGCCTCTGGTTCACGAAGCCTTCGGAATGACTTGGTCACATTCAGGAGGGGTGTGTGGAGCCAGCTAGGACAGCGAGGAGGCCACTGTCCCGTCCTGGCTCTGCCCCAGGTGATAAGGGCAGGTGGGGGCAGGTACAGACCTCAGATACCACCACGCTACCCCACAGTGGCCAGGACGACCCCAGGACCCTCCACACGGTCAGCTCTCTGCATCCTGAGGCCGGGAGTGCGGGGAGAACCGGGGGGCCGGTCACGTACCCATGTAGCCCAGTGTTCCAACTCTTCCATTGATCTTCTCCCCTTCTGGGACCTCCAAGGCCAAACCAAGATCTGAAATCCGGATGTGTCCTGCATGCAGCCAAACACAGGACACAAATCACGGGTGCCAGCTGACACTTGGACAATAAATAATGGAAAAAAATCTAAAACACATGGATGGAAGTTACAGCAATGCATACTTGGAAACATTTACATCTAAAATTATATGACGCTTGTTCTTTGGAAGAAAAGCTGTGACAAACCTAGACAGCATATTAAAAAGCAGAGACATCACTTTGCTGACAAAGGTCCAGATAATTAAAGCAATGGTTTTTCTAGTAGTCATGTATGGATGTGAGAGCTGGACCGTAAAGAAGGCTGAGTGCTGAAGAATTGATGCTTTTGAACTGTGGTATTGGAGAAGACTCTTGAGAGTCCCTTACAGCAAGGAGATGAAACCAGTCCATCCTAAAGGAAATCAGTCCTGAATATTCATTGGAAGGACTGATGCTGAAGCTGAAACTCCAATACTTTGGCCACCTGATGCAAAGAACTGACTCACTGGAAAAGACTGATTACTGGGAAAGATTGAAGGCAGGAGGAGAAGGGGATGACAGAGATGAGATGGTTGGGTGGCATCTCTGACTTGATGGACGTGAGTTTGAGCAAGTTCCAGAAGTTGGTGAAGGGCAGGGAAGCGTGGTGTGCTACAGTCCATGGGGTCGCAAAGAGTTAGACACAACTTAGGAACTCAATAACAACAACAACTATAGAAGATACAAACATAATGCAGTTCTCTTTGTCAACTCAACCACCTGCATAATTTCATAAACCAAATCCCCCTTAAAGTTTGCAAAACAAACTGCTTCCATATTCAGAATGGACAAATAGTAAATGTACCTTGAAATGTAGACGAATAGACAACAGCTTTTTTTTTTTACCCTAAATTCAATACAAATATCAAGTTCTACTTTACACATGAAAACGGAAAACCTAACAAGCTGTCTATAATGGAAATGAAGAAGTACTTGAGGACAATCCTATTACTCTTATGGTCTATGGCTTACTGGTAGAAAATTAGTTCTTAAGAATTTTAATTCCATAACAGTAAAAATACTAAAGTCAATTGCATGTTTTAAGTCTGAGAAACTAAAGTATAGGTAGAATTACATTTTAAAAAATTAAAAGAATAGGAAAACACAAAGAAAAGATTTAAAGTCTCCTGAAATCAAGACAAGCACAACAAAGCTTTGTCACTTCTTTCTATTCTTAATGGGAATGGGACCTGGTCCCATTCTGACTACCACAGAAATGATGCTGGCTGCCTGCATTTGGGCAGGACGAGGCAGGTCTACACCACTCCTGGCCACAGCTGGGAGCCACAGGACCAGTCAGGATGGACAAAACGTCTGAGCGGGAGACCCACACCAAGGCGCTCTGCTGGGACAGCAGGTGTTTCCCTCGGGAGCACCGGCAAAGCCTGGTCAAACCAGACACTGCCCACCAGGAGCAGGGGACGCGGAGGCTCCCAGTGGCTCCCGCCGGGACACCTGCCAAAGCTGGGCGCAGCTGGACCCAAGAGGGGAGAAGCCTGAAACCCTGGTGGCTGCCATGGGGGCACAGACGCCCGGGCGGGTTCCACCACTTGTGCAGAGCCTAGTGGAGAGACCTCACTGGAGGTGCGCTTCCTCCTGGGACTGTCAGGAGCCAGAGCCAGCCACCCAGGCGAGGGCGGCGCGATCTGCCCAAGGTGGACTCATTGCGGGAATGACAGACTCGTTTAACACTGGAAAACCAACTGGTGGATTAACCATATTAAAAAAACAAACAACACATAGTCATTTTGGGAGAAAACACACTGACAAAATTCAAGTGCCATTTTTTAAAAAGAAAAAATTCTTAAATCTTAATTTCTATAAAAGTACTACAGCATGGATTTCCCTGGTGGTCCAGTGGCTAAGACTTCACACTCCCCTGTATTGGTTCCATCCCTGGTTTGGGAAACTGGATCCCACATGATGTGACTAAAGACCCCACAGGATACAACTATTAATACAAGATCCGTGTGCTGCAACAAAGACCCAGCACAGACACACAAACATTTAAGTACTACAGCAGATTCCATACTTCATGGTGATATGCTGAAAGGCTATCCCTGAGATCAGAAATAAGGAAAGGACTCCTGCTGTTACAACTTCTAGTAAACACTGGGTTGAATGTCCCGAGGCACCAAACAGAAACCAAAGGCCGGGACCTGGAGAGGCAGACAAAGTGGTCATCTGCCAAAGGCATGAGGGTGTATGCAGAAAGTCCAGCAAGTCCACAGCCTTCCAGAATTCAGGAACTTTAACATGGTCACAGCCATAAAATCAACTGCAATTATAACTGAAAGCACAAATCACGAAAGAAAAAAATTAGAAGATGACTTCATTAACTTAAAAACATTTACATTTTATAAAGGACTGGCATAAAAAATATACAAAGAACTCTTAAAACTCAACAATAAGGAAAAGAAACAATTAAAAATGGGCAGAAGACCTGAAAAGACACATTGCCAAAGAAGATAAACAGGCGGCAAGTAAGCCCAGGAGAAGCGTCATCAGGGAAATGCAAATCAAACAAGAGCCCAGGCCGCACCTGAGAGAACGCCCAAGCACGGAGGGCGTGGACTCACGCCGCTGAGAATAAAGCAAGGTGACCCAGGAGAGAGAGGAGCAGGAGAGGAGACGCTGCTCTTACTGCGAGTCAGACTGAAAATCGGAAGCGCCTCTGCTTCCTGCCTAGACACAGGGGGACGCGGGGAGGCCCCGTTCTGTTTCTGGGAGGGCGCACACCCAGGGCGTCGCCTGCTGCTGACCCCTGGCGGCACGAGGTGGTAGTCCACCCTGACTTCCTGCGAGTCCCTCTGAACAAAGTCTACGGGCGGCGGGAAAGGCTCGCTCACCGTGATCATCGAGGAGAATGTTCTCGGGCTTTAAGTCCCTGCAAGGGAAGGAAACAACAGCACAAAGTCAGTGATTTGGGCCGCGACACTGGGCTCCATCGGTTTCAGGGGGAAGACCCGCAGACAGTTCCGCGCTCTGAGCCGCGGCGGCGAGCCGGCAGGTAACGGCGCCTCCGTCTGCGGGTCCGTGGGAGCCCGCGTGTTGCCACAGGCTCCAGTGGCCACGAGGAGGAGAGGGCGGCTCTACAGACGGCGTGCAGTGAGGGCGCAGAGCTCACCGCTCCGTGCGGGTGCTCGGGTTTCGCAGGAGGCGATCAGGCCGGCGGTGAGGAGTCAGTCCTTGACGAACTCGGCTCCATTTCTCTCACCATTAACAGAGTGTCAGGAATGTCTACGACTGGAAATCCCCCATACGAGAGGAGTTCCATTTCAGGGCCAGATCCTGGCTCTGCCCGCCGTCAGCAACGTGGCCTCCGCGTCCTCACCTGGAGGGCCCATGCGCAACGCCTGCTTCCAGGGCTGGGCAGCATCCAGGGAGGCCAGGCCTTGTGTCGGGGAGCGTGTGACCCATGGCACTAACTGTTTATCACAGTTCACTGCCAACTAGGGCAATGCCACAAACTTCAAACATGTGTGTGTGTCACCAAAGACTAAAATATCTAAATGTGGTATCTCAAGCTACTTGTTTTTTTCCCTGAGCAAGGAAAAAAAACCTAGTTTTCAGAGGATTTATATTTAGCTCTGACTTCAGGTGTGGTCCTGTCACACTGACCCACCTCACTCAGCACGGCCCCTCTGCAGCCACGTCTCCAGAACCTGCAGAGGAGACCGAAGTCAGCAGATCGGAGCCGCTGTTCCGAGGCGCTGGTCCCAGGAGAGTCCCACAGAACCCGGTGCCAGCTCAAGGGGCGGGGGCCGCAGACACTGAAATGCCCTGGGGTCAAAACCGCAGGCCCAGAAGAGACCAGAAGGAACACGTGGGCATGGGGCTCTGTGTAGACACCCTTCCTGGGAAGACACTGTCACTGGTCTCCCTGGGGAGCAGAGAAGGGAATGGGCGCCCTCTGCCTGCCCTGCCCAGCCACGGGCAGTCTGGTTTTTTCTCTGTATTTAAAGAGTCCTGGTAAATGCTGTCGACAAGGTAACCCTCCTTGACACGGGATGTTCACAGGCACAACCACACGCACAGGACAGCCACCAGCCTGCCTCACCTCAAACGCCTCACCAGGCGCCCTAAAGCCCCACTGCCCCAGGGCAGCCAACCCGGGGCCCAGCCAGAGACCCACCGACTCCTGGCCACCTCCTTGCCTGGTGTGAGAAGCTGCCCTAAAACACTCCCACCGCCTCTGCACTCAGCTGTCAACCAACCACCAGTCACCTGCTCCGAAAGGAGACACGCAGTATATACTACACAAAATAATAACAAGAGTAGCAGTAACAGTGGGCTTCCCAGTGGCGCTAGTAGTAAAGAACCTGCCTGCCAATGCAGGAGAGGCGGGTTCAGTCCCTGGGTCGGGAAGATCCCCTGGAGGAGAGCACGGCAACCCACTCCAGCATTCTCGCCGGGACAAGCCCACGGACAGAGGAGCCTGGTGGGGTAGAGTCCATGGGTCTCGAAGAGCTGGACACGGCTGAGTGCCGGAGCACGGCAGTCACGCCCTCAGCACCTCCTTCGGCGCACTCACTGGGTACCAAGGTGTGTGCTTAAGCGTTTTACACACGTCTCCTGGGACGATCACAGCGTCTCTGGAGGCTGTTTAGACACTCTTGGGGTGTAGGTGCCACACTCAGGGTGCAGCCATGTCACTGGATCACTTGGATGCCAGGCGACAGGCTGGGACCAACGCCAAAGCAGCGTGCCCACACCCTGCCCTGCCCCACACCCTGGGCATCTGCCAGGGCAGAGCGCCGCAGCTCAGGTTACAAAGTGCTGTCCTCTCTCGCGCCTTCCCTCAAAAACCACTTCCCCAGGGAGCGGCCTGAGGCCCAGTGGCTAAGACTCTGAACTTCCACGCAGGGGCCCCGGGGCTCCATCCCTGGGAGGGAACCAGACCCCACACACTACATCCAAGGACCCTGCCTTCCACTGCTGAGGCCTGGCACAGACAAAACACGTAAAAAACAAACATTCAAAAGTTTAAAAAGCCCCTCCTGTGTGCCTCTTCTTTTCTGACTTTGGAGCTGCTAAAATAGGACAGCATTTTAATTTTTACCACCTCTGTGCAAAGAGGGGAGAAGGCAATGGCACCCCACTCCAGTACTCTTGCCTGGAGAACCCCAGGGATGGAGGAGCCTGGTGGGCTGCCGTCTTTGGGGTCGCACAGAGTTGGACACGACTGAAGCGACTTAGCAGCAGCAGCAGCAGTGCAAAGAGGAAGACGCTCTCTCTAGGACCTGGTCTGATGAGAGCTGTCAGCGGCGGTCTCTGAGGAAAGGTAAGAGGGCACGGGGACCTTCCCCGTGAAGGGCCTTGGAGGCGGGACGAAGCCCCGCCTGGCCCGAAGGCCATGGCTCGTTCACCCAAAAAGATGCTTGGGGGCGCCTCCTGATGGCAGGTGTCGTGGACGCAGTGGGCACGAGGCAGACCTGCTCAGCCAGAGGGCATCCGGGAGCCCAGGGCAGAAGGCCGGGGAGCGGAACTTCTGACCAGCGCAGGGAGTGCGTCTCAACACCAGAAGCAGGCCAAGGCAGCTCAGCCGGACTTAACTGTAACAAGCTCACTTCCTCCAGCAGCCACGTAGGAATCAGAGCTCCTCCAGCCCCCCTGTAAGCCCCAGAGCAGCAGCCCATGCCCCCACCTTCTGCACAACTCATGGTGGGTGGGACCGTCATCCATCAGCCCAGCCTGCTGGGAGCTGATCCTCAGGAAATACTCAACTTGGCTCTGGGCCATGAAAGATAAAGAAGAAAAATCACATCAGAACTGGGATGGAGAGGAGGAAGGTCTTCAAGGAAGCTGGTCAGCCAGGGGGACCGGCCCCAGGGTGGGCAACATGGAGCACTCTGAGGACCAGCCAGGGGAGGGGGCTTCTAGGAAGTGCCGTCTGTGCACTAACTCTGCATGACAGCGGGAGGAGCCCGGGAAGACAGGCCCCTGAGAGGGCAGGTGCATGAGCAGGGCAGGGGAGACAGGAGGACGCCGGACAAGCCCGGGAGAGCAAGCCCGTCTGAGGAGGACGTGACCTCAGCCACTGACCGCGGAGAGTACAGAGGAATCGCAGGAGTACGCAGGGCTGATTTGGGAACCAGATTCAGGGAGGAGGCGGGCTAGAGGGGCAGGAGCAGGCAGTTCCTTCTCGGGAACTGAGAAGGCCAGCTGGACGCGCCCACTAGGAGACGAGCACACACGGCCCGCAGGTGGACGCGCCGGGCTGAACACAGGGAGCGGCCTGGGGGTGGCCCTGAAGTGTCAGCTCCCAGGACACCAGCTTCTAAAGGTGGTGGAGGGGCTACTGTCCCTAAAACCTAGATTTATTCATCACACAAATCTAATTCCATCTACGGCATTTAATTTTCTCTACTGAATTCTAAGATGAAAACAGTATTAAAATAAGTACAATTATTTCAGAACATTTGTTGGAACATCGTCCCCAGACCGCAGTGGAACTGTCAGAATGTCTAAGAACCTTGGAAACTGGTTCCTCTCGTGCTTGTGAGCAGCATGACCAACTTAAATGAAAAGTACTTACCAGAAATAGAAGAGAACTAAAAAGAAACCCAAGGTCTGCCCCGGATTGGCCATACTTCCAGCATGGTGATGGCGCGGCCGGCCGGGGCCCCGCCCCCGAGTGGCGCCGGGGCCCTGTGTGCCTACCTGTATACGATGCGCTCCCGCTGCAAATCCTCCAGGCCACAGCACAGCTCGGCCGCGTAGAAGATGGCTCTCTGCTCCTCGAAGCCGGGGTCGCCCAGGTTGTAAATGTGAAACTTCAGGTCCCCTCCGTTCATGATGGTTAGCACCAAGCACAAGGACTTTCTGGTTTGGTATGTGTAACATAGACTAACCTGAGGACAGCAGCACAGTAGGAAGCAAAATGCAAAAACCTGCTCGTTCACTGGCGACGTACTCTATTTGCAAGGAATAATGAGAACACCAAAACACTGCCTGCTTTGGGGGAGAAGTACACCGTGCACCATCTCAAACCTCTACCTGATGAGGAATCTAACGGCTGCTCGGCGTTGAAAACAGAGCACTTCCTATGTGCATGTGTGCTCGGTCGTGTCCAACCCTGTGAGCTCATGGACTGTAGGCCGCCCGGCTCCTCTGTCCACGGAATGTCCCAGGCAAGAATACTGGAGTGGGTTGTCATTTCCTTCTCCCGGGGATCGTCCCCACCCAGGGATCAAACTTGAGTCTCCCACGTCTCCTGCACTGGCCGGTGGATTCTTTGCCGCTGAGCCACTGGGGAAGCTGTGTCTAAGCAAGTAGGCGCCAACCTTCACAAAGAACCTGGCGTGGCACCCCTGGAAGCTACATTCTGATTGTTGGGCACCGGCACTCCACACTTGCGGACTGTCTGCGCTCAGCGTGGAAGTCAGACGCCTCCGGCAGTGCAAGAGGGGTCCAGAGCCGCTCGATTCTTCCAGCGTTGTGTCACCAGTCACACCCTGAAGGGGCGGGTCTCTCCTGTGGTCTCACCTCTGGCACCTCTGTTACGTGCACACGTAGGGGATACGTCTCAGATGTGCCCACATACTGGTTTTGTGAGCCTCTCTCCTGAAGTGCCTGTTCAAGCTCTTCACCCCCTTTCCTACGGGTCTGCACGTCAGTTTACACTCATGAGAACACACACACACGCCCTTCTGGGATTCTGGCTGGGGCTGCATTTCACTCATCTTACTGCCATCACAGCCCTGAGGCTCCCAGTCGATGAACAGGGCACCCCCACCATTTGCATAGGGCATCTTTAAGTTTTTGTAAATAGTGTTTTACAGTTTCGAGTGTAGAAGTCTTGCACATTTCATTGGATTTTTGCCTAGATTCTGATGTTTCTTAATGCTATTGTAAATGGTTTCAATCAAAGTTTTTCAAACTGTTTTCTATCTAATTGGTGCCATATCTAATAACCTGGCCAAATTCTCAACCAGTTATCTAGAGAGTCTTGGACTGCCTACACACACAGTCATGTTGTGGTGGGGGGTTGGGGAGGGGCTGTGGGGAGGAGAGGAGATGAACTCGACAGAAGTACCAGTCAGGACCCCCTCAGATTGGCCGTAAGCAGGAAGTAAGGAAGAGAATCAAGGGCAAAGGAAAGTATTTCCAGGATCCTGGCGAGAGGCCAGGAGTACAGAAACCAAAATATTGTATTTCAGTAGAATAAACCATAACTATTATCTATGTCCCTTTCACAGCGCTAGACTAGATTTTGGGGTTTGGAGGTAGTTACACAAATATGTTTAAAGCGACTCTAAGATGAGCCCGTTTTATCAAAGGTTTGTACATGTACATAGGTTGTAAAGCATGTACATAGGTTGACATGCCACACACGCAAACCCTTGCTATTAAACGAGGTGACAGCTCTGAAGGCCTGTCTGTCTTGGAAGCTTTGTGTCAGCACAATGCCGCTGACCTCAGAACTGAGAAGTAAGTGACACCGTGCAGCCTTTTGTAAGTTGCCTTTCCCTCTCTTCCTTCAACATGTAATTAGGTGGAGGAAGCAGCTGTGGAGATGAAAACCCCGCTACTTAACGCACAGCCTGGACCCAGGACCCCTGGGCTCAGCCCTGACCCACACAGGGAGGGTGGAGTCAGGCCTCAGACAGCTGGGCCCGCTGAGGGCGAGTAGTGACCCAGAAAGAGGGCGGAGGCGGGCACAGACGAGGCCTGGGTGAGGGGCTGGGCAGAGAAGCATCTTCAAGCCTCTCACCCATCTAGGGCTTCGGCCAACCACAGCGTGAGCCCATCTGCTGATGCCCCCAGAGGGCAGAGGGTCAACGCCAGACCAGGGGGTGGGGACAGGGACAGACTCGTCACAAACCGCCTGTCTGTGTCCGGGGAGGGCTGGGCAGGACAGTGGAGGGCCGCTCCTGCACCGCTCCCCGCCAGCGGCCGGACAGCGAGCCCCGCACACGCTCGGCTAGGACGGGCTTGTGTCCAGCGGCAGGCGCGCTGGACAAACGCCACTTGCCCAGCTCCCCATCCCCGGGAGGACAGAGGAGATACTTACTACAAACCTACTGTGTACTTTCTCTAGGATCCTTTTCTCGTTTAGGGCCATGGCCTCCCCTTTCCTTCTCTTTATCCTTTTCTTCTCTAGCTTCTTACAGGCGTACATTTTTCCTGTAGCTCGCACTTGACAGGCACAAACCTAGTTTTTGGAAAAAAAAACAACAGTTCACATCCACTTGGCAGTTCTCAGGCTACCAAGAGAAAAGAGTGTTCTCCATGACAACTCCCTCTGGTCAAGAGCAGCATGGACTCTGTGGAGCCAAGACCATGGCCGTCACGGCCGCGGCTGGGTCCCCGTGGGCACTGCCCTCTGACCCTTGGGTCCTTGTTTAAGAAGGGAGCTTATGAACCGAGCACAGAGATGGCAGAACTTGCTCTGTGAGATCCTGATGCATCTGCTTAAATATGTCTCCCCGCGTCTTTCTACTTTCTGCACAAGAATGAAAGTTTCTGACAGTAAATATTCTTGATTACTTTTAAAATGTGTGTATTTCATAGAATCCATAGACTTTCATACCTTTATTTTACTTAATTAGTTCTTAAAGTAATATTTATATGTTACTTCACATTATGAAAACTTCCAAACAAAGGTAATCGAAGAGAACAGTACAGCAAAGCTCCCAGCTTCCAGCCTTCCCTGGAGGCTCAGTGGCAGAGAATCTGTTTGCCCATGCAGGAGCTGCAGGAGATGTGGGTCCGACCCCGGGTCGGAAGGTCCCCTGGAGGAGGAAGCAGCGGCCCACTCCAGTACTCTCGCCTGAAAATCCCACGGACAGAGGAGCCTGGCGGGCTACAGGCCATGCAGTTGTGGAGTCGGACACAGCTGAGCAACTGAACCACCACCACCAGCCTTCCTGCTCCCAGGCTGTCCACGCAGGCTGTCAGGGTTCCGCTGCCTGCCACCCGCCCCACACCCCAGACACACACACCCCACATCTGCACACACACATGCCACACACGTGTGCACAAGGATTACTTAATTTTTTAAATTTTAACTAAATTAATTTTACATATTTATTTATTTGGCTCTGCCGGCTCTTAGCGACAGCATGTGGGATCTCTGTTGCATCACGCAGGATCTTGAGGTGGGACATGTGAAATCCAGTTCCCTGGCCAGGGATTGAACCTGGACCCGGTGCATTGGGAGCACCGAGTCTTAGCCATGGACCACCAGGGAAGTCCCCCAGAGGATCACTTTAAAAGCGAAGACATGACACAATTGTATCCATCAACCCAAATAATTCTGATGGTAAAATATAAACCTCATTGTGGAAAATATTGAAAATATTAAAAAAGACAATGATAAAACACCCCAATTCTAAGATAACTATCACTGATACTGCACTGCATAAGCTTCGAAGTGCCCCCTTTATACATATATATAGGCAAATGATATATAGCTTGCTCCCCCACAACCTCTGGCTTTTAGGGGAAATTGGGCTTATGTTACAGAACAGATAATAATCTTTTTTCATCTTACTGTGTGACTATCTTCTCATCATTAAACGTTTTACAAATATGTAACTATTCCAAAATGCATTTCATCATTTCCCGACCATGAAGCATTGGCACATAGTCTTCGCACATCTCTTATCATGCACTGAAGACAGATTCCTTCAAGTGGAGTTGCCAAGTCAGAGAGCGAGAAGGGAGAAGAGGTGGGCTGCCAGGCACTGCAGCCCCTCAGCTGCTCCTCACAGCGACGGTGAAGCAGGGCTCATGACCCCTCTGCAGGAGGAGACCACGGCAGGCTCCCTGACCGCATAGCTGGAAGCAGAGGCGCAGGAGCTTGACCTCAGGGTGTGTGGGTCCCAAGGACGTGCTCTCTACACCGCCTGCCATGCAGGCAGGGATGCTCACCCAGCCCCTGTCCACTGCGCCGGGCTCAGGACCTGCCAGGGCCGCCTGGAGGACTCAGGGCTGATGGGAAAGCACTGCTGTTGACCAAATGAGACCAAAACGTTGGCCGTTCACACCTCCAGGAGAGGCGCCAGCATTTGGCAAAGGTAAATACACTACCGGCATTTGGACTGAAAGGGCCCCAGGCGTCTGCCTTAGTCACAGGGTTCTAACTGGCATTCCCGAGAGAAATGGACAGTCCACTGACTCCCGCCCCGCGCCTGATGCAGCGCAGCACTCCCAGAACACGTCTGTAAAAAGCCACAGCCGTTTATTTTTCCTCCCAGCTGTTTGTCGGGAGCACAAGTCTATGTGTTAAAAAAGTGCTGTATAAGATCATATGCACACTGAGTCTTTTCACGACAGTGAAAACTTGCCAACGTGTTCCTGCTGAGTCCATTGTTAAGACCTCTGTGTGGCCAGACCAGGGGTTTCACTGCTTTGTAGACACAAGAGCCGGGTGCTGGAAGCTTCCTTCCTCTGTCCCTGGAGGCAGTGTGGGATGGCGGCGTGGACCGAGCGCTCTGGAGGCGCGTCAGGGGACGGACTCCTCGCAGACACAGACGCGTCTCCCGCAGAGGGCCTGGCATGCTGTGGCGGGGCTCGCAGAGCACCAGGCGGCCTCCAGGACCTCAGCAGTCGCCCCGCGGGCTCTCCCAAGGCTGGCATGCCGACCAGTCCCTCTCGCAGCCACTGCAAGTAGTGACAGGAGGCACCAGCGGTGTGACGCCTCCCAGGCTGGCACTGGCCATGGTTCTGGACTGGAATTTGGGAGCACACGCCATGTGACTCGCAAGCAGACGGTGTGCCCAGCTCTGACCCGGCTCGCCCGGTTCTGGGACTTAGCAAGGCTTGAACTCAAACGACCGCTCCACACACTCAGCAGGGCCGTGAGCATCTCCTTCGGCCGCTGCACAGGGCGTGACAGGACCCTGCCCCTACCACACCGTCTCCAACCCCATTTAAAGACCGTCTCTCGGGAACTTGTGGGTAGTGTCTTTAGGATTTTCCCCAATTTCCATATTTTCTAACACCTTTCGAAGTAGGTGTAAGGTACATACACATCCTTATTAAATAAGTTAAATAAGCATATTCAATAATATTTAATAAAATTTAGTAATATACCCTGTACTATGTGCACTTCTAGGCTAGTCCTCAGTTATGAGAATGGAATGTCAGAAACTCCACCATATGGAAACAGAATAATCTTTTCAGTTAGGACAACCTTACTAAAGTTGAACATTGATAACATGAGAAAACAACCTCTTTAAGAACTAAGAACTGACGTGTAAAATCACAAAGATAGTGAATCATTCTCCCCACCGGATCTCTGAATTTTTTAAAAGCGTGTACCTTTTGCTCAAAGTTCAATCTTAATTCTCGTGGCTGCTGAAAGTATTCCTAAAATACACAGTAAAGAAATAACTGTATTGGTAGAGTCGATACGTTACCTGAAGACCACGCCTTTCTAGAAGTACTGCTCACAGCTGTCAGGTTCAACTTACCTCTCCAAACCCACCTTTCCCCAGGACTCTGTAGTGCCTAAACGTGCTCTTTGTCACTGGTTGCCTAATTAATGACAAGGAAAAAAGAAATCCTCAGGTCTCACAGCACATTGCTATTTGGAAAGAGAAAAACCTACCCAGCCCCTGGCCTGGCCTGAGAAGGGGACGCTGGGGAGGGGCCAGGACCCGCGGCCTGTGCTCAGGGGGCGGCTCCTCCGTGGGGCCGCTTTGAAGAGACAAGCACGTGAACGTTTACAACTGTGAAGACACTGAAGACAGACGCAGAATGACCCTGCCGCCCTCACTGCCCGAACTAAACACACGTCTGCGCCAGCCCCACTCTGAAACCGCTCTGTGTTCTCCTTGGCACAGCGCTCGGGGCCTCTCAGAAGGCTGGGGAGGGAACTGACATTGACAGGGAGCTGCTCTCTGAAAAAGAACCTCAAAGGCGGTGTTGACCCCGTAGCAAAAGAAAGCTGTATGAGCTAGAACTGAAATCTAATAAATCAACAATCACTGTAACAACAGCAACACTGGTGGCAGCTAACACAGAGGATGAGATGGTCGGCATCACGGACCCAACGGACATGGATTTAGTAAGCTCCCGGAGCTGGTGATGGACAGGGAGGCGCGGCGTGCCGCCGTCGTCCATGGGTTGCGGAGTCGGACGGGACCGAGCGGCTGACCTGAACGGAGCTCCCTGAGCGCTTGCGTTGAGCGCCGAGCTCTGCGCCGAGTGCTCTACGCTCACTCCTCTGCTGCCTCTAGCAGTCCAGGTGGCGGTGGCGGCTTAGTCCCCAAGCCGTGTCTGACTCTCTGGGACCCCGTGGACTGTAGCCCACCAGGCTCCTCTTGTCCGCAGGATTTCCAAGAATACTGGAGTGGGCTGCTATTTCCTTCTCCAGGGGGTAGGTTCTATTTTACACAAAAGGGACCCAAAGCCCATGCAGGCCACGTCACTGCCTGAGGACACACAGCTAGTAGGCGTCTGGGTAGAGGCTGAGATGGCAAAGACCCGAGCACCACAGCGGATTCTGTTTCTGTGAACCCAGGACATGGTTTACTGTCTCACGACGGCAGCAGCAGGGCTCACTGTCATTTTAACAAGAGAACACAGAGCCCACTGGGTCAGGAGAAATTGTACAATATTAATAATGAGATTTCCAATGGCATTCTGACAGACAGAAAGGTATATATCAGTCAAAATGCAGTAATGGAAGTCACGATTTGTTTTCACTAAATGTCAAATGAGAACATACCTTTCCAGCCATTTCCACTGTAAAAATCGAGAAAAATATGCACTTTCTTGGTATTCTTCAAATGCTTCTTCACTTAAATGGTCATGGACAATTCTAGAAAGAGATTTTATGCAACTATGTACATGTGGCTGCAATACAAAATGAAGACAACTCTGTGATTTAATGCATGAATGAGTGCTGAATATGGGAAAAATGAATCATTACCCATAATTCAGTATATTGAATTTTGCAATTACAGAATCTCACACTAGTTTCCAATGCTACCAGTGAAAACATGAACGCAAGAATTCAAAGGAAATAAAACCGATTTAAAGTCAGAGGTCCTTTTTAAGTATTAGAATATCAGTGAAGTAATCACTTGATAAAAATAATCTCCCAGCAGAAAAACAATAGTTTAAAACACCCTCAAGCTGTGTATGTGTGTGCGTGTGCGTGTGCATGCCTGCACTCACGGAGGCACGTGTGTTTCAGAAGGAAAGGTAACCAGTTTGCAGTTAACATCAGTGTGAGTGTACAGATGAGATCAGTCAGGGTAGAAACTGTTAATGTGTGATGTCACCTTTTTTTTAAATATTAAAAATAAAGCTCTGAAGGACTTCCCTGGTGGTACAGTGGTTAAGAATCTGCCCGCCAACGCAGGGCGCATGGGTTCGACCCTTGGTCTGGGATGATCCCACACGCCACAGGGCAACTAAGACCGTGAGACACAGCGCTGAGCCCACGGGCCGCACTGCTGAAGCCCCAGCGCCTAGAGCCGGTGCTCCGTAACAAGAGAGGCCACCACCGTGAGAAGCCCGTGTGCCACAACGAAGAGCACCCCCCTCCCTGCAGCTAGAGAAAGCCCCACGCAGCAAGACCCCGCAGAACCAAAGACAGTAATACAATTAACTAATTAAAGCACTCAGTACATTGTTTCGGAGAAGGCAATGGCAACCCACTCCAGTACTCTCGCCTGGAGAATCCCAGGGACGGGGGAGCCTGGTAGGCTGCAGTCCATGGGGTCTGAAGAGTCGGACGCGACTGAGCGACTTCACTTTCACTTTTATGCACTGGAGAAGGAAATGGCAACCCACTCCAGTGTTCTTGCCTGGAGAATCCCAGGGACGGGGGAGCCTGGTGGGCTGCCGTCTACGGGGTCGCACAGAGTCGGACACGGCTGAAGCGACTTAGCAGCAGCAGCAGCAGCAGTATTGTTTGATGCTACACGTTTCTTGAAGAAATCTTCTGCAATGAGCCCTGCCTCTTAGCTTTATTGATGACTTTATGATAGTAGGAATACAATTGGTCCTTGGGGAGTAGGTGAGGGACAGGACATAGCCTGCCCTTTAAAACAGCGCTGCAGTGGATCAGCATCTATGGAGCCGACGCTAGAGGGACCATCCACAGGCCATCCTGACGACTCTGATCTCTCAGTCAAGGAGACAGGTGAGTCGGCGTTCAGCTGGGGGACGGGGTGGCCAGAGTCCTGCAGCTGCAGCGCACTGACCCTGGGTGGGGAGCAGAGGGGGACCACCTGAGCTGCAGCGGAGTCACTGACAGAGAGGGAGGGAGCCATCCCCCAGGCGTGGTGAGGTTGACCTGGGAGTGCCCACGACCTGTCTGGGAGCTGCTAGCAGGTCGTGAGTGAGGACGCTGTGAGAATAATCCCAGCACCGCACTGGTTTCAGACTTCTGAGCAAGTCACTTGATTTGCTTCCCTTTATTTTGTAAAAAGAGGTTATTCAGATGTTCCTGGATTGACTGATGTTACAGCACAGTACTTCTCAACTTGTGTTCTGAGGCTCCCTCCTTTCGAGACCCTTGCAAGGGAGTTGGGCTTCCCTTGTGACTCAGCTGGTAAAGAATCCGCCTGCAGTGCAGGAGACCTGGGTTCGATCCCTGGGCTGGGAAGATCCCCTGGAGAAGGGAAAGGCTACCCACTCCAGTATTCCAGCCTGGAGAATTCCATGGACTATATAGTCCATGGGGTCGCAAAGAGTTGGACACCACTGAACGACCTGCACTTGAGAGAATTCAGTAATGACGCTGTGTTTATAGAAGCACTAAGTCATTCATTACCGTCTTAAAGTCTCATTCTCACGGAAGGGCTTACCAGAGGCCACACACCAGGGGACCACGTCCCTGCTCTGCAGGACAGCGGAACACCGGTGCCGTCACAACCCACATCAACACAGCTGTCTGTCAGGGTCACTGGGTGCTGAGAGGCCGCCGCTGCAGTCCTAGAACGGAACCCGTCCTGGAGGCCGGGCCCTCAGGCCCCCACGTGAGAGCAGTGGTGGCCCTGCCCTGGGCCCTGTCCCTGGCGAGCACGTGGGCAGCTCAGCTCCAAATACTTGCGAACTAGTCAGGAGTCTAACACTGTCGGCTCAGTTAATCCCCTTTATAAAGGTCCTTAGGTGTCTCCATGAAAGAACACAAACACTGCCTGATTCTAACTCGTTTGTCTATTTCACGGTCTGTATAAATTACTAAGGTCAACGACCAAGCCACCTTCCCAGGATCTCAACTTTACTTCCCAATACTCCTTGCCTCAAAACAACAGACTGCACCACTGCCCTAGTCTGGCACGTGAACCTGCTGCACACAGTTTGTAAGTATCATGACCCTGAAAACTGTGCGTCAGCTCAGCACTGGTTTCTGATACGTTCACCTCCACGCTCCCACTAACCATCACGTGCGGACTCTCACCAGAGCTTCATGTGGGAGCCGTGGAGCAGAGAGGACTCACTTAGCTCACTACACAGGACCAAGATTCTGGGAACCAAAATGAGAAAGGAAGGTTTGGGGGAAATAAAGGCTGTAACAAGATGGGGATGAGGCACAATAATAAGAACACAAACTCCTAGAGGCCACACGATGTTGTGCTGCCGTCTCCAGTTATCCGATGCCACGTGCAGCTGATGGTAAATGACAGTTAATAAACATGTAGGAGTGAAGAGCCATCTGTCACATGAACTAATCAAATAGACAGATGCCTGAATACCAACACCTGTTTAAAGATTACCAGCTGTTATGCCTATTCCTTGCAGTTCCCGCACAGAGAAGGCAGAATCTCGGACCAGTCTCTCCAGTCGTGTGCAACTCCCACAGTTCTCAACTTCAGAACAGAGTTTACAGCAGAAGCAGGAAGGGGAAAGAAGGAGCCTCTCTGGGTGCTCAGACACTCGGCCCTGCTGACGGCCTGCCCGCAGCTCCTGGCTCCTGGGTCGGCCTCGCGCTGGAGGGAGTGGACTCGGGTCCCGAGAGGCCAGGGCTCAGGACGCGCGTGTTCAGGGAACGAGTGACACCCGAATGAACGTCTGCTTACAAACAACTCCACGCCTGGGGCTGGCTCACCTCAGCCTCCACTCTTTCCTCCTGAGCACGCGAGGAAGCGGGACTCAGGCGACTGCTCAGACTCGGGATGTTCCTGTCCTGACTGCAAAGGTCTGCAGAAGAGATCTTTGCAGTGCATGCTCTGTGGGGCTGCTTTCACCCTGGAATGAGCCCTGTGGAAGACTGGGCAGAGCGGCCGGGCAGGCAGCAAAGCCACGCTTGCGACCTGGCGCTTCAGGATGTCCCTGAATGTGTGGTTGTCACTCCTCATCCGTCTGACGGTGGAGGGGACCGCCCTCATCCACAGAGGACACGCCCCCGTGGAGAGGCTGCCGGATCCGGCCCCGGGCGGGGCCCAGCCGTGTGCACCCACTCACCTGGTGCACTCCTCGAAGACGTCTTTGGATGGGTCCTCCCACAGCCTCTGCCTGCACCTGAACACCACGTCTTCAGGTATTTCTGGTAGAGGGGCTGGTGAACCCTTCAGACAGCACAAACCAATCGCGACAGTTAGTGATTTCATAAATGATCAGCTGAAGACAGAATCAACGCTTACTGACAACAACCACACCGTGAAGTATATGAAATGACAGGTCAGGGCACCCCCTTCGCCCCCACCAGTCTCGCTTTCCAGAGTGCCGTGTGTCAGCTGCCTCTTCCGACCATTCCTCTGTAGGGCCCCCAAAAGATGCCCGTACACCCACGTTCACAGCATTACTCCCGACACTGGACACATGGGAACCACCCAAGTGTCCAACAATGGTGGATGGACAAACACAGTGTGGTCCATCCAGACACAGAATATTATTCAGCTTCAAAAAAGAAAGGAATTCTGAGACCTGTTACCACGTGGAGGAACCTTGAGGACACTATGCTAAGTGACATAAGCCAGTCACAAAAAGAATATACTGTGTGATTCCACTTACATGAGGTCCCTAGACTAGTCAGATTCATAGACAGAAAGCAGATGGTAGAGGGCCAGGAGCTGCGGGCAGGGGCAGAGGGAGTTAGTGTTTAATGGGGACAGAACTACAGTTGTGCAAGATGAAAACCACCCAGGAGACAGGCGGTGGTGATGGTGTGCATGCACGTCAGTGTGAATGTACTTTACTGAACTGTAAACCTTGAAATGGTTACGATGGGAAATTTGCTTTTTTTAAATCACAATTAAAATGTAAACACATATACTCAGAAATAGACACATTTCCCCGCCTCACAGAAATGGGATAAACACATGTATAGTCTGGTGAGTACATGCTGACACCCACAGAGCTACCCTACTTCCTCAATGACTGCCTGGCTCCCAGAGGACAGGCTTCTGCCCCCTCAACCATTCCAGGTGCCAGTTCTCTCCACAGCAAACACCACTGCGTGAACCTTTTCCACAGTTGTATTTTATAAGGGAGGTTCCTAGAAGGAGAAATACCAGCTCAAAGGATACACACATTTAAAACACTGGCATTTATTGCAAGACTGCTCTGCAAAAAGGCTCTAGGAGTCCACATTCTCACCAACATCCCCACACACCAGCTCCCCACTCTCCTGACCCTCATGCAGAGGATTCTGGAAAAAGAAAACACACAGCAAAACTGCTGTCCTGATTTATTGAAAAAAAAGAAATACACAGAACACATTCAACTGTACATTGAACCTACCGATTTCTGGCTGTGGAGTAGCTGAATAACTACAACTTTTTGTTTTCTATAAATCAAAGATGCTGAACTACTGATAGGCATATACAAGAAGTAAACTCACATTTCCCCCCAAAACCAATAATACTGTTATAACTAATAACAATTTATAGCTGTCATTCAAATTGCCTAATACAAGTGATTATGTCATTTAGCCTCATGACGACCCAACGGAAGAGACTCGACCAACTACGGAAGGTTCTGGTACAGCCCCAGAAACAGCAGTGGAGCCACGCCCGAGCAGTGTGCCCCGAGACCACTCTCTTCCTGCGTGGTGAGGCTACGATGAGGATAAAGTTTGTTCACTCACTGACTCATCAAATACGCATTGCTCCAGGCACAGGGCCAAACAGAAACAAGACAAAATTTCCAGAAGACAAAGCCATTAAATTCCAACACTTGTCTCAAAAATACACGTTTTACAGAAATAGCTCTTAGGGTTTTCCATAGTATTATTTCCCCTCCAAAGGTCTCAATTTCCTGAAGCTAAATTAAACAGCAGGTTAATTCTATGAAGACTATTTAATGACTTACTCCAAACAGAGATCCTTCCCACAGTGTCACAGAAAACACACTAACAGAAATTTATTTCCACAGGGAAAAAAAGCAATGCTCAGATCGCCCATGAGCAGACTCGTGAGGCAACCTGAGTGTGGCAAGCTGAGGATGGTACCACTGGTCTGATACTAAGCACAAGGAAAGTGGAATACAGATTGCTTCTGGGGCTTTAAATTAAGGAACAATACTTATTTTTCAGGAAATGTAATTGCCAGGGAAAATTACCAAATAACCCAGTGCCTTGTTTTAAAGTTTTGGACAATGAGAACTCTGATGGGAAAGTCCACTGGTGGGGAAGGAGTGGGGGTAGATTTTGCAGATATATGCTTATTATCCTCTGTTAAATGATCCAACCAGTCCATCCTAAAGGAAATCAGTCCTGAATATTAATTGGAAGGACTGATGCTGAAGCTAAAACTCCAATACTTTGACCATCTGATTCCAAGAACTGACTCATTGGAAAAGACCCTGATGCTGGGAAAGATTGAAGGCAGGAGAAGGGGACGACAGAGGATGAGATGGTTGGATGGCATCACTGACTCAATGGACATGAGTTTGAGTAAACTCTGGAAGTTGGTGATGGACAGGGAGGCCTGGCGTGCTGCAGTCCATGGGGTCGCAAAGAGCGAATGAACTGAAAAATACAAATCTTTATTATTTTTTAAAAATTGCATTGCCTTCCTATTGTTGAACTGTAAGAGTTGGTTATGTATCTTGGACACCTGCTCCTCGTCTGACACTGGACCTGCACATATCTCCCCCATTCTACAGGCTGCCTTCTCTCCTTCATGGTGATCTTTGAAGTACTGTATTTTGATGAAGTCCAGTTTATCTTTTTTATTCTTTTGTTGCTGTCCTTTCGAAGTCACATATGAGAAACCACTGTCTAAATCGAGGTCATGAAGCTTTGCACCTGAAGTTCTACAGCTAAGATTCACACCTGAGAAGTTTCTTCTAGAATAGTATGGTGTTCACATTCAAGTTACCTTTTGTATACAGTATTAAATAAGGGTCCAACTTCCTTCTTCTGCACATGGGTACCCAGCTGTCCTGGCACCATTTATGGAAAAGACTCTCCTTTCCCCAAATGAATAGTCCTGGCAGCCTTACTGTAAGTCAGCTGACTGCTTCCAGACTCTCAGTTCTATTCTGTTGGTCTATAAGTCTGTCCTTAGGCTGGGACCATATTGTCCTGAAGCTTTGTAGTGAAGTTTTGAAACTGAGAGGTGTAAGTCCTCCAACTTTGTTTTTCTTTTTTAAGGTTGTTGTAACTATTCGTGATCCTTTCAGTATGTGTATGAATTCTAAGATCTACTTGTTAATTTCTTTGAAAAAAGGAAGTTAAGATTTTGATACAGATTATATTGAATCTACAAATCAATCTTAAATCTTCTAATCTGTGAACACAGGATGTCTTTCTGTTTTATTACAGTTCTGCTTTACTTTCTTTCAATGATGTTTTGAAGTTTTCAGTGTATTAAAGGTTGCACTTACTTTGTTATAAACAATTACTGCTAACTATTCTATTCTTTTTTATGCTATTATAAATGGAGTTGCTTTAATTTCATTTTTGGTCTTTAAATGATAGTGTATAGAAATACAATTGAATTTTGTTTAGTGATCTAGTATCCTGCAACCTTGCTGAACTCATTTACTAGCTCTTGCAGCTTTCTTTCTCCCTAATGTGTATAAACACTCAAGATTTTCTATATACGAGTGCTATGATCTGAATGTGTGCCCCAAATACATATGTTGAATTCCTAACCCCCAAAGTGACGATACTGGGAAGCAGAGCCCTTAGGAGATGCTTAGATCAAGAGGATGGAGCTCCTGTGAGTGGGGCTGGAGTCCTTACAGTGGAGGCTCCAGAAACACCTCACACCTCTTCCACCACATAAGGACACAGCAAGCAGGTGCTGGCTATCAGCTTCCAGACCTGTAAGCAATAAATTCCTGTTGTTTGTAAACCATCCTGGAGTGTGAGGTCAAGTGGGCCTTAGGAAGCATTACTATGAACAAAACTAGTAGAAGTGATGGAACTCCAGCTGAGTTATTTCAAAGCTTAAAAGATGATGATCTGAAAGTGCTGCACTCAATACGCCAGCAAATTTGGAAAACTCAGCAGTGGCCATAGGACTGGAAAAGGTCAGATTTCATTCCATTCCCAAAAAAAGGGCAATGCCAAAAAATGTTCAAACTATCACACAGTTGCACTCATCTCACATGCTAGCAAAATAATGCTCAAAATTCTCCACATGAGGCTTCAACAGTACATGAACAGAGAACTTCCAGACGTACAAGCGGGATTTAGAAAAGGCAGAGGAATCAGAGATCAAATTGCCAACATCTGCTGGATCACAGAAAAAGCAAGAGAATTCCAGAAAAGCGTCTACTTCTGCTTCATTGACTATACTAAAGCCTTTGACTGTGTGGATCACAACAAACTGTGGAAAATTCTTAAAAGAGATGGGAATACCAGACCACCTTACCTGCCTCCAGGGCTTCACTGGTAGCTCAGACAGTAAAGCATCTGCCTACAATGCGGGAGACCTGGGTTCAATCCCCATGTCGGGAAGATCCCCTGGAGAAGGAAATGGCAACCCACTCCAGTATTCATGCCTGGAAAATCCCACGGACCGAGGAGCCTGGTGGGCTACAGCCCATAGGGTCGCAAAGAGTCGGACACGACTGAGCGACTTCACTTCACCTCTTTACCTGCCTCCTGAGAAATCTGTATGCAGGTCAAAAAGCAACAGTTAGAACCAGACATGGAACAACAGACTGGTTCCAAATTGGAAAAAGAGTATGTCAAGGCTATATATTGTCACCGTGTTGTTTAACTTATATGCAGAGTACATCATGCAAAATGCGAGGCTGGATGAAGCACAAGCTGGAATCAAGATTGCCCAGAGAAATATCAATAACCTCAGACATGCAGATGACACTACCCTAATGGCAAAAAGCGAAGCGGAACTAAGAGCCTTTTGATGAAGGTGAAAGAGGAGAGTGAAAAAGCTGGCTTAAAACTCACAGTTCAAAAAAGTAAGATCATGGCAACTGGTCCCTTCACTTCATGGCAAAGAGATGGGGAAAAAGTGGAAACAGTGACAGACTTTATTTTCTTGGCTCCAAAATCACTGTGGATGGTGACTATAGCAATGAAATTAAAAGACACTTGCTCCTTGGAAGAAAAGCTATAATAAACCTAGACAGCATACTAAAAAGCAGAGATACCACTTTGTTGACAAAAAGTCTGTATAGTCAAAGCCATGGTTTTTCCAGTAGTCACATACAGACTGTGAGAGTTGGACCATCAAGAAGGCTGAGCATGAAAGAACTGAACTATGGTGCTGGAGAAGACTCTTGAGAGTCCCTTGAGAGACTGCAAGGACATCAAACCAGTCAATCCTAAAGGAAATCGACCCTAAATATTCATTGGAAGGACTGATGCTGAAGCTTAATCTCCAATACTTTGGCCACCTGATGTGAAGAGCTGACATTGGAGAAGACCCTTATGCTCGGAAAGACTGAGGCAGGATAAGGGGGTGACAGAGGATGAGATGGCTGGATGGCACATGAGTCTGAGCAAACTCCAGGAGATAGTGAAGGACAGGGAAGCCTGGTAGGCTGCTGTTCACGGGGTCGCAAAGAACCAGACACAACTGAGCGACTGAACAACAACAAAAGCAGGTGTTTGCTGCTCTGTCCCGCTTCCACACTTGCTGTATCAACCAGGATAACTCTCCAAGTTGCATCTTTCTCCTTGACAACTTCCCTTGCTGTTTGAGTTTTTCTTCAGAAAAGGTGAGGGAGAAAAAAGAAATTAACAAAAAAGATTTAAAAGCTACACAAATGAAACCTTTCTTCTACAGCTCCCAATGGACTGTCTAGTGGGCACAAAGATGTTCCCACAGTGAGTGTGAGTGGCAGAGATGATTCAGACCCAAACGGGCTTTGACTCCAAAGTAAAATGGAATCATTTCATTACTTACTTATTCCAACTAAGTAAACATGGTTATGTGCTCCAATTATTTAAGTCATTTACAAATCTTTATGCTAAAGAAGAAAACGCACCTTTCCCCTGAAGAATGTGTCCAAGGCCAGGAGCCCACAGCGTCTTCGGTCCTCATCAGCGGCCACTTCATATTCTGCCTGATTGCAGAGATGACACAAAAGAAAAATGTTAGTTAAGCTTCTTTGTGGACTTTGTAATGTTTCAAAAATCCTCTGACTTGTGGAACTGACTTGGTGCCTTGAGAACCAGTGAGCAGCTCTATTGATCAAGTACCTGCAGCTCTTCTTTGGGAAACTGATGGCCATGAGGGAAAAACTGGCTTATTTTTAAAGGATCAATAACGTAATAAAGCAACACACACCACAATGCTCCCTATATCATACCGTGTTTTCAGCCCTTAAATGTGGCCAAATAAAACGGAGTAACATGAACCACCTGGGCTGTTCTCGGCAGTGGTGTTTTAGGAAAAAGCCCAAGAGGCCCTTGGACACCCGTGTGCAGTGCTCCCAAGGAAGTCAGTCCGCAACACCTGCATGGGCGCCATTCACAAACACGTGTCAGGGATCAACGGAAGGGCAGGCGACAGCACGCAGGCCAGAAAACTAAGCCACAGGCAGCACCTCATCAGTATCTAAACCCCCATCGAGGGTGAGCAGGGAACAAGGAATGGGAAGACGGGGAAGAGAGAGAGAGACAAGGGGGAGATTGCCAAGGCTGAGATAAGAGAATTTCAACAAGTTGTTCTGCAGCGTCCCCAGCCAGGGAGACAGGAGGATGCAGAGGCCTCACGAAGCCCAAGTTCTGCAAGTGGGACCCTGAAGAGCAGTGAAGCTGAAAGGCAGATGGAGTTGAGAGAGGTGGGGAACGAAGACCCAAGGAGGCTGCTCTACTGAACACACGGAGAAGACTCCAGGATGAAGGGCTGCGTGTCAGCGTCCAGCCCCCTCCCTCCTCTGCTCAGGCCGGCACAGGTCCCGGGACCTAGGCCAGCTGCCCTCCCAGAGCTGACTCCACCGTCTCCGTTCAAAGGCATGACACTCACCAGCACACTGACCGGCACACTGCTTACTCACAGAGTGCTCAACTCAAGTTCCAGGAGTTCTGGATACGATACGGTGGACAATCGATGGGAAACAAAGTGTTGTGATTCTGTGATGGCCTCTGACGTGCCAATCAGACTGGCAACAATCTCCAGTTACTCAAACACTAACCCAGTGTTGCTGGGTATTTGTAGACGTGACCAGAGTTCCTCGTTCGACAAGTGCAAAGGCCTTTCAAGCAGAGCTGAGGCTTCCTCGAGAAGTTCTGCCTGAGGAGAGCAGCTTCCCCCACTGCTGGGGAGGCCTGTCCTGTCCTTCCTGCTGGGTTTCCCACCTCCAGCCAGATCACAGCATCGTGGATAAATGCAATAAATCTCTCAGCATATCTGTTACCGCTTCCACATCTTTTCTCGGCCCCTGACTGATACAGATGGTGTAATTCATTCAGCACACAATGTGCGGGGAACAGAGCGAACCACCATGTCCGAGGCCAGGGGAAGGAAGAGGATAAGACGCCACCTGCCCACTCAAGGAGCTCAAAGAACGTGGCATCACCCACCACAAGGGGAGTCGGAGCTGCAGTGAGGCCTGGTGGCATACGCAGGTGTGGCTCATGCACCCACGAGGCTACCGTCGAAAAACTAATCCTGCCGCCTCGGCCAGCAAGCCAGGCACCTACCAACTAAAGGGCTCATGATTTATCAGAAGATTCAGCTGTACACCTAAAACTAACACAGCATTGTACATCAACTACAGTCCAATAGGAAATAGAAAGTTTTAAAAAGGAGGCATGCATGCTCAGTCACTTCAGTTGTGTCTGACTCTGCACCACCCTATGGGACCATAAACCGCTGGCGTCCCCTGCCCGTGGGGTCTCCCAGGTAAGAACACTGGAGCGGGCTGCCACGCCCTGCTCCAGGGGACCTTCTCGACTCAGGGATTGAACCCATGTCTCTTACGTCTCCTGCACTGGCAGGCAGGTTCCTTACCACGAGCGAGCGTAACCTGAGAAGCCTGAAAAAGGAAGCTCTGACTGCCTCCCTCCCAGCCATCTCTCAGCCCAGTCCAGGCACCAGTAAGGAGCGGCCGGGGAGCTCCCGGAGGAGGAGCAAGCAACAAAACAGGCAAGGGCCCCGTAAGGTTTTCTGAAAGAACACACACAGCTACATAATTTTAAAAAGCTAAGGGGAAAAAATGAATAAAATCCCCATGATATAGGCTAGTACTTTGCATACAGTATGGTGTCGATACATATTTGCTGATGTGACTAGGACAGGCCAAAGCCGAGAGGGAAGTATCATAATCGGGGCACAACTACCTAATGGTTGGAGAGCTTTTCTATTAAACTCTACCGATTTTCCGTTAAGCTGCATCTGAATTTTATAGTTTTGAAGCTTCTAGTCCTGCCAGTGCTACCTCTGTGGTTTCAGAAACACATCTCTTCCCCTAGAAGGAGATCAGGGTAGACATCGAGCTGGAGACACAGAAACGTCAGGCAGGCTTAGACGGACAGTCAGTTCCATTCGCTGTGACCCTGCATCCCACACCTGCTTTCTTCTCCGCCCTGTGCTGTGGGCGGAGGCGTCTCCAAGCACTCGGGGCGACTGGAGGCGGCGGCTCTACAAGCGCTGCCTTCAGCAGCTCTTCAGCCTCCTTAGAAGGGAAAGCGGCGCGTTTCAAAGCTACGTCGTAAACACCTTTGATTCTCCAACGCTTGAGAAGTAATCTGCATGAACTACTCCTTTACCCGCTTTAAACCGACACAGCATGACACCAGGACGAGGTTATGCACTCGCACCTCGGCGCAAGGTCTAATCACTTAGCGGGCTCTCAAGTTAGTTTCCAGTTCTCAAAAGCACAGGCTCGGGTGGTTCAACGCTGTGATAACCACTCACCACTGCATCCAGGAACTCAATCCGCTTCTTCAGATCTTCTTTCGTGTCACAGAACTGCCTGAAGAGAAGTCTTCCGATTGGCTGCTTGTCACAGAGGCTGCTGTAATCCTTCTCTGGGTGGAGAGAAGACAGCAAACGCACATGTTTTTCTGAACCTCACTACTTTTACCTGATACGAGACACGTCAGAAACAGTATCCGCAGTATCACTGTTGAAACCACAGCTCTGTTTACTCATTCACACTGGGTTATCATGGATATTTAAAGTGCCAAAGGCCGCTGGAAGAACGCATGAAGAGAGAAAGGTGTGTGGAGACGCACTGGGAGCTCCCGCTCCCCACACAAAGGGAAGGGGGGCTTCCCGGGGAACCGAGGGGCAGCGAAGCGCTGGGTGGGTCCTTCCACTACACCACCCACTTCGTGTGTTAGGCACAAATTACATGCGCGTGAAATACACCACAGGAACGTACTACGTTAGATTTTTGAAAACTTGTTTTGATACATTTCTATTCTTTCCCAAGTTAACAAATATGTATTTTAATGACTTTTCAACTGTTTTTTTTTTTCCACTTGGGTGGGATAATATATTGTATACCTTACCTTACCCCAAATACTGATATTATCTTGAGAACAAGGCACTAAAATTTGGCAAAATTTGTCACAAGGGCTATAAGGCAAAATCGTATGCTCAAAATAGGTTTATCTAAACTTCAGCAAGAAAGTCAGCTGCTCCTTTGGCAGTGGCTCTGAACTTGAGCGTAATTATGTCCAGATACTCCTATGGCTCAGACGGTAAAGAACGTGCCTGCAGTTCAGGAGATCTGGGCTCAGTCTCCGGGTCAGGAAGATCCCCCGGAGAAGGGTATGACAACCCACTCCAGTATTCTTGCCTAGAGAATCCCATAGACAGAGGAACCTGGCAGGCTACAGTCCATAGGGTCCCAAAAAGTCAGACACAACTGAGCAACTAACACTTTTACTTTCTTTTCACATTCCTAAACCAGCTATAAAGGTGAAGAATTAAGTGAAATTCATGAAAACAGCAGGCCCTGACAAATACCTCAACTAAAAGGTTTATTAATGCCAAGTATAAGTAGGAGCGAAACCCTGTTTAGACCGCCGAGTCTGCACGTGGGGAACTCAGCCAAGGGTATCAAACCGTGTTTGCCATTGCACAACTGCTTGTTTCAACAAATGTCAGCAGCAGTTTGGCAAAAATTCTGCCACCCACTTTATCCAATTGGGCTACATTTTATTTAGGGATACTCACTAACTATGTTTAAAAAACATAGGACATAAGATGGTTAAAGGGGTATGTTTTTAAAAGTTGAGAGGTGTTTTGGTTTGTTTTTTGTTTGTGGCTGCACCTCAAAGCAGGTGGAACTTCTTTGACTGGGGGACCAGGCTTCCAGCCCTCGCCCCCCGCACTGGAAGCATGGAGTCTTAACCACTGGACAGCCAGGGAAGTCCAAAGCTGAGAGCTGTAAACTCTTTGCCCCCACACTCGGAGGTTCACAGATCTTCCGGGTTTCTAGCAGGGTCGCATATGGAGCACAGGTATGCCAGCCTTCTCACCCAGGCTCCTGCTGAAAGGACCAAAGACAAAACCACAACAGAAAGGATGAAGCCTGACATGGAAAAAAGAATACAGGTGTCCTCGGGAGTTAAGAGATCTGAGGATTGCATGGGCTTCCCAGGTGGCTCAGTGGTAAAGAATCCACCTGCAATGCAAGAGACACGGGTTTGATCCCTCGGTCAGGAAGATGCCCTGGAGGAGGAAATAGCAACCCACTCCAGTATTCTCACTTGTGAAATGCCAAGGACAGAGAAGCCTGGTGGGCCACAGTCCATAGGATTGTGAAGAGTCAGACGCACCGGGAGGAGAGAAAGCCAACAGCACAGGACTGTTACAGGGGCCACGAGGTGAATCCCCAGAGACAAGGAAGCCGGCCCAGGGCTGGATCCTGGAGCCCCGCCACGGCCTGAACACAGCTACAGTCCTGAGACTTCTTCAGGCTGGAGCCACTTTGCAGAATGTGGGTCTCTGCCAAGAGGGATGCTGAGACCCCGAGGAGGCAGAGCCCGGCTGGAGGAACTACATGCTCCGCTGGCAAAGTGGAGCAACGCTGTCTGTGGCCCCCGGAACACAGGCTCCGTGCGGACAGAACCTCACTGACCCACCCACCTTCCAGAACCCCATGCAAGTGAGGGGTGCCCAGAAAAGCCAAACTACATGACCACACAGGAAGCCCCTCTCTTAAATTAGACATACATTAAATTTTATAATTAAGCATACATTAAGTTTTATAATTAAATATACATTAAATTTTCCCAGGCTGAAGATTAAAGGCTCCAATAAATGTTAAACATGACAAAAGAAGGTTGATCCAGAGGTAGAGACATCTCAGAGGACTTCCCAGCAGTTAAGGAGAAACAATACCTCTGAGAAAGAATAAAAAATTAACCACAAAATGTAAAGATCCAGAGGGACACAGTAAGCAGTAAAAATTACTTGAGGAGCTGTAATAACAGAATAAGAAGAAATCAAAGAGGACAAAATGGAAACCAAAAAGGATAACTAGTGGGTACAATCTAGAAAGAGCAAAAAACAAATAAATAAACTAGAAAAATCAATAGCTCTATCAAAGTATTTGGAAGGCGTCTCAGCAGAGTGTGATGTTCAGCTCAGAACATTTTCTTCTTTCTGGCTCCAGCCGCACTTAACAGTTTCTAGATCATATGGAATACACATTACCTATAATGCTATACTATTGTACCAGATTTTAATTTGTTAGAACAATCTATGGACCAAGATACACAGAAGGCAGACCCCACAAGCAGTTCAGAGCGGCTCAAAGAGGACACGCAGGGAGGCCAATGTAGACGCAAATGAAGCTTCAAGGAGGAAAAGAAAAGAAAAGATTAGAGCCTCAAAAGGCCTAGATGCCACACCGAGGAGTCTCCTTCTGTCCTGGAAGAAGCGGAGATAATTTCCTCCTCTCGCTGTGTGCCAGGGCACCTGCAAGTCCTCTCTGTGTCCCATCGCTTTTGACCTTCACAGTTATGCTTACAAGTTGGGCATTTTGAAGACAGCAGAGACCTATGGGACATGCCTGAGGGCCATCTGGAAGGACCCGGGCCGTGGGCGGGGATAGGGGCAGCGAGCTGGGGCCAGGGGACCAGCCAGTAGAAGAGCAGTGGTAACCTGCGGGAGGCGGCAGGCATGGGAGGAACGGGCCAGTTTCTCCCGACAAACGCGTCTCAGGAGGCAACTGGTTTCAGGTCTTCGTCCCTCAGTGCCGAGGAGGCAACGACAGGGTGGGCACAAGGCCCGCGCTGGGGGACGCTGAGGAAATTGTGGGCTCAGAGCAGCCAGCCCTGAGCTGCAGCAAGATCTGCATCGTGTAGACAGCACAGGGCAGACAGAGGTCCTTCTCAGACACATGTACAATCTCCAAACTAACATCACTGAACTTTACACTTAAAACGGTTAAAATGGTCACTTCTGTTATGTTTACTTTACCACAATCAAAAAAGACTTGTACATGAGTAACTCTGGCCACCTGATGTGAAGAAGTAACTCATTTGAAAAGACCCTGATGCTGGGAAAGATTGAGGGCAGGAGAAGGGGACGACAGAGGATGAGATGGTTGGATGGCATCACCACCTCAGTGGACATGAGTTTGAGTAATCTCCGGGAGTTGGTGATGGACAGGGAAGCCTGGCGTGCTGCAGTCCATGGGGTCAAGAAGAGTCGGACACGACTGAGCAACTAAACTGAACTATAGCCGTATTATTCATAACAGACAAAAAATGGAAAACAACTTAGTATCTATGAAATGATGAATGGATAAAGAATAATATGTACAGTGGAAGAGTATTTGACAACAAAAAGGAGGTAAGTACTGATCCATGCTACACAGTGCAGGAACTCTGGCAAGATGAGGTTAAGTGAAAAGAAGCCAGTCACAGGAGACCACACAGTATACGGTTCCCGTCTGTATGAAATCCATCTACATGAAATGTCCAGGATCGGCAAATGCACAGACACAGAAGTGGATGAGTGGCTGCCTTTGGCTGGAAGTAGGGGGAGGGAATTGGGAGTAGCTATCAGTGGGTACGGGGTCTCTTTCCAGGTAATGAAAATGTTGTGAAACTAAAAAAACTGACTGTGGTAATGGTTGCACAATTCTGTGACTATATTAAAAACCACTGAATTATACACTTTAAATAGGTGAATTGTAGGGCATGCTAGTTATATCTCCAAAAAATTGTTATTTTTAAAACATAATGAGAAAAAAATGTAATGAGGTTAATTAACAAGGTTGGATAGGTTTTTTTAGGGGAAAAATACTCTGACTTTATGCTATCTGAAGTTAATTTTGATAGTTAAAATATTTAAGCTTTCTTAAAAAGGAACTATAATGGTACTAAAGAAAAAACAGATTTTTAAAAAATTATCTTGGGAAAAAAAAATTATCTTGGAGTATAGGTGTCTTCCCTAAATACAACAAAAAGTTCAGAGGCTAAGAAGAAAAATATTGATATAGTTGTCTACATAAAAAATTAAAATGTCCATATTGAAAAAATACTGCAAGTCAAAAGGCAAGAGCAGAAATAGAAAATGTATTCACATTGAATATAAAAGGATAACTCATTTCAGATACAAAGAACTTTTACAAATGAATTAAAAGAAAAGAAAATTGAAAAAACCTAAGAAAAGTGCTCAACTCCATCCATAATTAAAATGAGACCATTTTTCAAATTACAACTTGACATGCATCTAAGCAAACTTCGGAAGACAGTGAAGGCCAGGGAACCTGGCGTGTTGCAGTCCATGGGGTCACAAAGAGTTGGATATGAATAAGCAACTGAACAACAACAAAAAGATGAAAAACGGTGATAACCATCAGTGTTAGCAAAGTCACAGGCAAGGGTAAGGTGATACAGATTTGCAGAAGGCAACTTGGGAATATCAACATTTTGAATGCATATCCTTTGAACTGGAAATCACATCTGTAAACAAACACAGTGATGACTGCCGTTATGCATGGCTCTACATGTGACTCGCTCTACACACGACTTCTTACGCTCACGTCAGGACCTGTAGCTAACCCTCACTCTTAACAGCTGTGGAGTGGCCCGTGACACTGACGTATCTTATTGTTTATCTGACCACTCCTTTCCTGAAGTTCCCATCAGTAATTCCTGTCCACACATATAGAGATCCGTCTGGAAAGAGAAAGAAACGGTTACCAGCGTTCCCTTCTAGAGGGGATGATTGCTACGTTTCTCTTCAGTTCTATCTAGAACAATGGGCCTATATTACATGTTAAAGAATATTCTTAATTTTATTTATTTTTATTTATTTATTTGGTCGTGCCACACAGCTTGTGGGATCTTAGTTCCCTGACCAGGGATTAAACCCGGGCCCACAGCAGTGAAAGGGTGGAGTCCTACCTACTGGACTACCAGGGAATTCCCAAGATCTTTTCAATGAAAAAGTCAATCGCCATACACTTTATAATGTTTATAATGCACATTAGAAAACCTATGGGGTTTTTTCCTGTGAAGAATCCTGATGGTATAAGGAGAATCTATTATAGAGGATTTGAAGCAAACAAGAGACTCAAGAAAAAAATAACACCCAACAAAGGGAAACCGCACACGCTGGCCGTGGCCTCCAGCGCGGCGGGCGCGTCCCCACACTCACCGAGGGACTGGCGAAGCTCGCTGCACTGGCTGACGGGCGGCAGTCTCAGCATCTCCCTCCATTTCCTGCTACGACCACTTTTTTTGCTAATCCCTCCTAAAAAATAAAAAAGTACTCCTATAACATTCAGAACTACGAGTTTCTAACAGCTTCTTACTTCCACTCACTTGTTCCCTGGGTCGGGAAGACCCCCGGGAGGAGGGCATGGCAACCCACTCCAGTATTCTTGCCTGGAGAATCCCATGGACAGAACTGCCTGGTGTGCTACAGTCCATGGGACTGCAGAGTCAGATGCGACTGAAGTGACGGAGTGCGTGCGCACACACACACACAGTGAAAAATGCTGTGAAACAAAACCAGGTCATGCAAAGGTGGAGGGTGCTCATTGGGCTGAGATGGGACCAGGAGAGGCCCCTCTGGGTCATGTGTGGGCAGAGACCTCGGAGGCGAGGATGCAAGCCTCCAAAAGGCCTAGGACTGTCCCTAGCAAGACAAGAATGGTAGGAAGAGCAATTAGATAATAGTTTAGAAAGATGTTTTCGTTTATTTATTATTTGGCTGTGCCAGGTCCTAGCTGCGACCTACAGGCTTCTCTCCAGGTGCGGTGCCCAGGCTGCAGGGAGCAGGCTCAGTAGTTGAGGGACAGGGGCTTAGTTGCCCCAAAGCATCTGGGATGGTAGTTCCCCAAGCAGGGATCAAACCCCCGTGCCCTGCATTGGAAGGGAGATTCTTAATCACTAGACAACCAGGGAAGTCCCTTTCATCTTTATTCTTGATAACCTTCCTTCCTCTGAAGTTTAAGCTGTGTGAACGGACACAGGCACTCCCATTGTCTTCTTCGGGCAGGGGTAAAAACTGTGCTATTTGAGTACAACTGAGTACAGAGCAAGAAGAGTGAACACACTCTGACCACCGACAGCATGAATGGATTTCAAAAACAATCCTGAGTAAAGGAGACTGAGTGTAAGTTGCTTAGTCGTGTCCGACTCTTTGCAACCCCATGGGCTATAGAGTCCATGGAATTCTCCAGGAAGAATACTGGAGCGGGTAACCTTTCCCTTCTCCAGGGGATCCTCCCAACTCAGGGACTGAACCCAGGTCTCCCACACTGCAGGCAGATTCTTTACCAGCTGAGCCACAGGGGAAGCCCAAGAACACTGGAGAGGGTAGCCTATCCCTTCTCCAGTGGATCTTCCTGACCCAGGAATCAAACCGGGGTCTCCTGCATTGCAGGCGGATTCTTTACCAACTGAGCTATCAGGGAAGCCAAAGGAAGTTGGACACAAGAGAATTCAGACAGTACAATTCCACTGATATAAATTTCAAAAACAGCTGAAACTAATTTATAGGTATATAAATCAGAGTAATAGTTACCTATGGGTAGGGGCCTGGCGAGCTGTAGTCCACAGGGTCACAAAGAGTCAGACACGACTGAGCGACTGAACGACGACAACGACGAGGAAGGTAGGCTGATAATGGTTTTTTAAAATATTTTTTATTGGAATATAATTGCTTTACAATGTTGTCAATTTCTGCTGTACATCATGAACCAGCCACGTTGCATACATACATCCCCACCCTCATGAACCTCCCTTCCACCCCCAACTCCACCCCTCCAGGATGTCAGAGCGCTGAGATCGGCACCCTGACAGAGGAGTGGATAAAGATGATGTGCTACATACATGCAATCGAGTATTACTCAGCCAAGAAAAGGAGCGCAATTGGGTCATCTGTAGCAATGCAGATGAGCCTAACACCTGTCATAGAGTGAAGTGAGTCAGAAAAGAAAGCAATACACTGTTATTCAGTTACTCAGTCATGTCTGACTCTCTTTGCAACCCCATGGACTACAGCACGCCAGGCTTCCCTGTCCTTCACTATCTCCTAGAGTTTGCTCAGACTCATGCCCACTGAGTCAGTGATGCCACCCAACTATCTCACCCTCTGCCACCCACTTCTTTTCTTGCCCTGCCTTTCCCAGCATCAGGGTCTTTTCCAACGATAGGCTCTTCACATTAACACATGTATACGGAATCTAGAAAAATGACACTGATGAACCCATTTGCAGGGAGGAACAGAGGCAAAGATTTAGAGAATGAACTCGTGGGCACAGTGCGGGAAGGAGAGGAGACAAACTGAGAGACTAGCATTGACTTATGTGCACTATCGTGTGTGAAACAGCGAGTGGGAAGCCGCTGTGCACCACTGTCTTTTGACAAGTGTCTTTCTCCATCTCTGTTTTTCACCTATATGCATCTCTATATTTAAGATGGGTTTTCTGTAGACAACATAGAGTTGGGTCTTGTTTTTTCATACACTCTGACCACCTCAGAATCAGTACACTTAGACCACTCACATGAAAAGTGATCACTAACATAGTTGGATTACCATCTACAGTATTACTCTTTTCTATTTCTTGCCCTTGTTCTTTGTTCTCATTGTTGTCTTCCATTCTTTTTCTGCCTTTCACAGTTATAATTGATCATATTATGAAACAATTTTCTCATCTTTCCTAGTATATAAATTATACTTCTCTTTAAATTGTTTTTAGTGGTTGTCTTAGAGTTAATAATATATATTTATGACTAATCCAAGTCCACTCTCAAATAACACTATGCCACTTCACAGGCAGTAAAATTACCTTATTAAAAAAAAAACTGCAAAGATTGAGGGCAGGAGAAGAAGGGGATGACAGAGGATGAGATGGTTGGATGGCATCACCGACTCGATGCACATGGGTTTGGGTGGACTCCGGGAGTTGGTGATGGACAGGGAGGCCTGGCATGCTGTGGTTCATGGGGTTCAGAGTCGGATACGACTGAGCGACAGAACTGAACTGAACCAGGAGTTGGTGACAGACAGGGAAGCCTGGTGTGCTGCAGTCAATGGGGTCGCAAAGACTCGGACATGACTGAGCGACTGAACTGAACTGGAAAGTATTTCTTCTTCATTTTTGAGGGATATTTTCATAAGAAATTCTGTGTAGTTTCTCAGAAGTCAGATGCAATTCCTATCTTTCATCCTCTAGAAGTAAGGTGTTCTTCTCTCTGGCTTCTTTCTGGTTTTGTCTTTACCTTTGAATTCCATACCTTTGGGGTTTTTTGTTTCTTCATAGTTACCATCCTTATTTTTGTTTGGTGTGATTTCCATATCTTTGAATGTGACTTGCCTAGGTGTAGTTTTGGGGGACATTTATCCTATTTGGTGTTTTCTGAGCTTCCTGGATTTGTGGCTTGATGTCTAACAATAGTTTGGGGGAAATTTTCAGTCATTTTCAAATATCTCTTCCACTTCTGTTTCTTCCCCTCTGGTCTTCCCTTATGTGCATGTTACAATTTTGTAGCTGTCTCATAGTTCCTGGGTGTTCTGATTTCTATTCAGTCTTTTTTTTCTCCTTTTCAGTTTCAGAAGTTTCTACTATCACATCCTGAACCTGTCTTTCCTCAGCCCTGTTCAGTCTACAAATGAGCCCACAAAGGCATTCTTCATTTCTTTAAAAAAAATTACTTATTTTTGGCTGTGCTGGTAATTCCAATGTTCCTACTTTTACTGACTGTGAAGTCACAAAGAAGGTGGAAGAGGCCGACACACTCAACATGAACTTTAACAGAATCACGCTGGCTGGTGTGTTGAGAACAGACCGCAGGGTCAGAAAGGCAGAAGTGAGCCGAAGCAGCAGCAACTGCAGTCTTCCAGGTGGAGGTGGCGAGAGGTCAGAGTATTGTATTTTGTATTTTGAAGAGAGATATGAAAGTAATTGTCCAGTGACTGATGATGGTGTATAAGGATCAAGGCAATTCTAGGATTTGGGGCCTGAGCTTCAACTGAGAGGCTGAAAGAAAAAAATGGGGCAGGAGAATTAAGATTCTGGTTCTGACTTCTTTTTGTGCACTGAGGTGTAGGAGCAGCGATGCCAAGTGGGCAGGTGGACAATCGATCTGCAGATCCATACCCTGAGGCTGCTGCGACAGGTCACCCTGGGCTGCGTGACTCAGACAACAAGCACCCATTGCTCAGGGCTCTGAGGGTTGGGATTCCGAGATGAAGGTGCCAGCAGATCTGGTACCTGGTTTATATACGGCTATCCTCATTCCGTCCTCACACGGCCTTTCCTCGGTACACGCTCTCTGTTTATAAGGGTGTTAATCATCAAAAGCCCCCCTTACAACCTCATCCAAACACAGTTACCCCGCAAGTGCCCTGCCTCCAAATCCCTTCCCAGTGGGCCCCAGAGCGTCAGTAGGTGAGTTTGGGGTGGGGGTAGGGAGCAAGCACTGCGTCCACAGCGGCAGGCTGGAGGACACACACGTTGGAGAACCCTGACGGCCACCCAGCCTGAGTGTGGAAGATGACGCTGAAACAGAACAGAAAACCAGGACATTTTCCAACAAGGCAAAACCTGCCTTTTTGAAAAAATTTACTTATTTGGCTGCATGAGGTCTTAGTTACGGCATGTGGGGTCTTCCGTTTCGAGAGGTGAACTCTCAGTCGTGGCAAGTGGGATCCGGTTTCCTGAAACCTAGGCCCCCTGCGTTGGGAGTTTGGAGTCTTGGTCACAGGACACCAGGGAAATCCCAAGGGAAAACTCACTTTCTCCCTCGGTACCAGCTCCAGAGGGCCTCCCAGGTGGTTCAGTGATAAAGAATCTGCCTCTGAATGCGGAGACTCGGGTTAGATCCCTGGTTCCGGAAGATCCCCTGGACACAAAAATGGCAACCCACTCCAGTCTTCTTGCCTGGAGAATTCCATGGGGAGAGGAGCCGGCGGGGTGCAGTCCATGGTGTTACAGAGTCAGACACGACTGAGTGACTGAGTGCGCACACACCCGTTTCAGAAGAATCACACAAAACAGTGAACTTATTGTCACCCGAGGAAATTTCCCCAAACATCGTGGACCATTCATCAGCTCAGTGAGGATGAGGTTCGGGAGGAGGCCTTGTTAAACAGGGGAACTGATCTCGTCTCATGCTGTGTCTTCATGACAACTGTTTGGAGCCAAGGCAGCTACCCTGCCTACTGGAAGCACTGACTGTGGTCCCAGACCATGGAGCCCTACACCCAGGTCTTGCCTTCCAAACAGCAGATCTGCTACTAGGTCCCAGTGAATGAAAATGACATGGAGTTACATGAAGTGCATCTTAGGTTCTGATGACCGCAGCCAATAATCAAAGTTTCATGCCAGAAAAATGTGTGTATTTTCCCTTGTCAGAAATTAGTGGGAATTTCACATTAATGTGAATATGGTCTGCATTGTTTTTAGTATAAGATACCTAACAGGAAACTATTTTTAAAAAGCAATAGCAATATGAGTAATAGAACGTTAATTAAACTGGAGGCTATCACCATATGAGTTTCAGCTTAACTCTGTGATACTCCTCTGCCAGGCTGGTCTTTCTGTTTTGCAGTTTAAAGTAAATATTATAAGGCACTGAGCTCCTATTCAGTGTCAGGGGAGAGGAGACTTACTGGGAGCAGACGCTTTCATCAAGTCCTGTCGTGGACTTGATGGGTCAGTCTGGCAGGCACACGGAGACCCAGAAACTATTTAAAGGACTTGATGGTGTTTGCTTTGCGTAAGAAGTTCCCCAAGAATATTCTCCCCTTTCATCGCGGCTTCACTCAATCAACCTGAACTATTACGTCGGACACTTTGTAGTTTTTGATGGTTAATGGACTGAAATATTTTGTGATTTAAATATTTTAATTCAGCTGATTTGTTCCCATCTCTGTTGTTTTGTATGTCCGTCACTTATGAGCTTAAGATCCAATATCCTGTAAGTCAGAAATTATTTGTTTATTGGTGGTGTCTGCTTTGGAAACGAAATTTGGGCTGAAGGTTTGCAGATGATATCACAGTTAGAAACAGGAATTTTTTTTTTAAGGAACAGAAATTTAAAAAATTTTTTTAATTTATTTGGCTACGCCGGGTCTTAGTTGCAGCATGTAGGATCTAGTTCCCTGACCAGAGATCCAACCCCAGGCCCCTGCGTCAAGAGCATGGAGTCTTAGCCACTGGACCACAAGGAAGTCCCATGGAAAACGGCATTCTGTGGGGGAGATCTGGTTATTATCAGAGACCCAGGAGGTTTCCGAGGCCCTGCTCTCTCACTGACATCCCACGTCTTGCCTGCCACCAGGTCCTGTTACTTCTGCCCCCAAATCCTCTAGTGTCTGCCCCCTCCTCTCCTTGCCCTGTCGTCCCTTTTGTCCAGACTCAGCATTTCTCAGGTGAACTGGGCAAGAGCCTCACCCTGACTTCCTTTGCCTTCAGTCTGTCTCTCTCAGGCTACGCCAACGTGATCTTACTGAACACAAAGCTGGCCGTGAAGCCCCTCCGCAGTTGGTGGTTTCTAGCCTCTGCTCTCCGGGACTCTCCTCTGTACCACCTGTGTGGACGCCACACGGCTCCCCGAGCACGACCGGCTTCTTCCGCCCTTTGCACCATGTCCTGCTCTTCTCTGGCTGCAGGGCTCCTTCCTCTCTGTTCGTCTGGGAAACTCCTGTTATCCTTCTAGGCTCAGCTCGCCATGGTCTCCTCCTCTGTGAAATCTTCTCTGTGTTCCCAGGCAGAGTGGGTCCCTTCACCTGTTTAAGCAGCTCTGGCCACATCCTCCTTGTCACATTGTCCTACATGTCAATTATTGTCACGCCTACCCCTTCACCAGCCTGTGAGCTCCAAAGAACGGGAACAATCTTTATATTTCTCACACTTCAGTTCAGTTCAGTTCAGTCACTCAGTCGTGTCCGACTCTTTTGCCACCCCATGAACCACAGCACGCCAGGCCTCCCTGTCCATCACCAACTCCTGGAGTTTACCCAAACCCATGTCCATTGAGTCGGTGATGCCATCCTACCTTCTCATCCTTTGTAGTCCCCTTCTCTTCCTGCCCTCAATCTTTCCCAGCATCAGGGTCTTTTCCAATGAGTCAGTTCTTCGTGTCAGGTGGCCAAAGTACTGGAGTTTCAGCTTCAGCATCAGTCCTTCCAATGAACACCCAGGACTGATCTCCTTTAGGATAGACTGGTTGATCTCCTTGCAGTCCAAAGGACTCTCAAGGGTCTTCTCCAACACCACAGTTCAAAAGAATCAATTCTTAGGCGCTCAGTTTCCTTTACAGTCCAATTCTCACATCCATACATGACTACTGGAAAAACCATAGCCTTGACTAGATGGACCTTTGTTGACAAAGTAATGTCTCTGCTTTTTAATATGCTGTTTAGGTTGGTCATAACTTTCCTTCCAAGGAGTAAGCATTTCATGGCTGCATTCACCATCTGCAGTGATTTTAGAGCCCCCCAAAATAAAATCAGCCATTGTTTCCAGTTTCCCCATCTATTTGCCATGAAGTGATGGGACCGGATGCCATGACCTTCGTTTTCTGAATGTTGAGCTTTAAGGCAGCTTTTTCACTCTCCTCTTTCACTTTCATCAAGAGGCTTTTTAGTTCCTCTTCACTTTTTGTCATAAGGGTGGTGTCATCTCCATATCTGAAGTTATTGATATTTCTCCTGGCAATCTTGATTCCAGCTTGTGCTTCCTCCAGCCCAGCAGTTTCTCATGATGTACTCTGCATATAAATTAAATAAGCAGGGTGACAATATATAGCCTTGGTGTACTCCTCTTCCTATTTGGAACCAGTGTGTTGTTCCATGTCCAGCTCTAACTGTTGCTTCCTGATCTGCATACAGGTTTCTCAAGAGGCAGGTCAGGTGGTCTGGTATTCCCATCTCTTTCAGAATTTTCCACAGTTTATTGTGATCCACACAGGGAAAGGCTTTGGCATAGTCAATAAGGCAGAAATAGATGTTTTTCTGGAACTCTCTTGCTTTTTTGATGATCCAGCAGATGTTGTCTCATACTTGGTAGACACCAAGACATACAGTGGGTGTTAGAGAATTATATTTTTAAAATCTAAGGTACCAGAATTTATTAGATTGCTAATGATAATTTATACTGACAGAAAATAGTTTAGCTTACAAATTAATACTCATTTGGAGGACTTTACTTCTTCAGTACTTTTTTTTTAACTTTAGAAAAATATTTTCTCATTTGTGAAGGAAACAGTTTATTTCACAATCTGCATTTCTCCTCATCCAATACTGCAGCAACATTACCAGTGTTTTCTAGAACTGTGCTGTCCATAAGGGGAAGTGCCCGTTCAGATTCTATTTAGTATAACAGTGAGAATTTTTTTGAATTAGTTAGTTGATTATATTCAGATGTGTTTCATCTGAAACATGGATCCCTCTTTTTTGGATAACAGAATATGACTGGGATGCTTTATGCACAAAAGTAAAAACACTGAAAAATGTCACCTGGGCTAGAATTGGACATTCCCATCATATGGCACATTCAGTGCGAAACGGGAGGGAAACAATTCCCACAAGCGAGAAGCAACACTACTATCCTGGTGAGAAACCGTAAGGGCCACCAGCTCAGTGTTAAGGTGGATGTTAATATAGCTGACATGTCTGCTGGTCCAAAACGTTACAGTAGAACTCCTGAACTTCTACAGCTCCAGAAATGGGAGTGCCGTAGAACATTAGAACTCCCGTCTCTGCTGTTATTCTGTCAAAGGAGAGCATTTAAAAGCCACTCCCCAGCTCCTCAAATGCAGACAGAACACAGAATCAACTGGCAGGAAGACCCACAATAAGGTTCTATGGTTCAGGGAAGTCAGAGGGCTGCAGGGTCTCTGGCCTGGAAGAGGACCTTTCCCTAATGATCAGGAATGGGCAGCGATCACCGTGCAGGGATATTGGAAAGGGGAAAAAGCCCTGACCATACTAGTGGTGATGACAAAAGGCCTGGAACCCAGGAAGTGTGCCAACATGACACAAGACAGTGATAGTTTCAGGGTAGGGGACAGTTCAGGCAGAGAAGAAACAGCCGCCCGATCTGAACAGGACAAGCCTTAGTACTGGGGAACTGGAAATACATGATTGCTACCCAGTTCTATAGAACTGTGCTTAATTTAACCAGAAAGTAACCTGTCTGAAGCCTTAGCTCACCTAAGAGCAGTACACTAATCACAAAGTTCTACTAAGTAAGAGACTGATAAATAAGTCTAGACGTGGGAGACTGGATGCAGAAGCTCATCAGTTTCTGGTCCCAGATCTTTTATTTCTCTTCCAGAGATGATTGACATCCCGTTAATCAGAGTGCCTTCAGTCTTAAGTTAGGACACTAATGTTCACCATTGGCCTGTCACCTCCTCAAAAGCAAATTTTCTGCCGAGTTCATGGTTTACTTACAGTACCAACCACAGTCTCTAGCACAAAATAAAATAGTCAATTCCTGATAAAGGAATGGAAGAAAAAAGAAGAAATGGATTAAGCATTCGACTCAAAAAGCTAGAAGCAAATCACAATCAAAATAATAATATAAGCAGAAATTAGTAAAACAAAAGGCAAACATACAACAGCATATGAAACCAAAAGCTGATTCACTGAAAAGACTAATAAAAAATAAATAAATAAAAAAAAAAAAGACTTATAAAATAGAAAAATCTTTTGCAAGTCTAATTAAAAATGACAGGCACACACAAATAATACTCCAAATTAAAAAGATCACAATTGTAATCATAAACTAGTAGGAAAATGTTACATATAAAATTTATGCCAAATCAGTTTGAAAACACAGACAAGAACTTTTTTATTAGAAAATATAATTACCAAACATAACTCAAGAAGAAACAGGAATCTTGAATATCAGAATAACTATTAAAAAAACTAAACAGATAATAAAAAGAACCAACGCCAGCCCTTCTTCCAGAGAAGGGAAAAGGCATCAAACTCAGGCATGTTCACAAGCAAAGCTAACCAAGCCTTTAAGGAACATTTTTTGGAAGATCATGTTGTTGACAGGGTTTGTGTGTCTTCAGTCTTCACGGTGACCTCTGACACCTATTCGCCTGGCTGCCCTGGTCTTCACCAAGGCAAGCAGGCTCTGTTGCAGTGCGTGTGGCTCCTCTTTGTGGTTCCTGGGCTTCTCTTGAGTTGCAGCACACGGGCTGAATAGTTGCAGCACGCAAGCTGAGCTTGCATTGCAGGTGGGGTCTCGACCAGGGATCAAACCCATGTCCCCTGCACTGGAAGGTGGATTCTAAACCGCGGGACCACTAGGGTATTATGAGAACATTCTATAATTTTTTTTCCTTAAAAAACAAAACTTTTACCAGATATAATTTGCACAATAATATGCACTAATCTTAAGAATATTGCTTGATGAATTTCTACGAATGTATGTGTGCATGTAATTACCACCCGGATCAATAAACAGGGCGTGCTCATTGTCCCCCAAAGCTCCCACCTGCCTCTTCTGTGTCAGCCCCTCCTCTTCCTCCAGGCAATCACCACTCACACTGTGATGACCACAGATTCATCAATTTCTCTTCAAGCTCAGGATATCATCGAGGACTGCAGTTTCTCCAGCTCCTCCCCTCAACATACGCCCAGCTGTTGCACGTGTCGGTAGTTCTCTCTTCTAAGGCAGTGCAGTATTACGGAGTTCCACGGCTTGTTCATCCATTCTCTTACTGATACTCTTTGGGTTGAAAGGTTATTTCCAGTTTGAGATGATTATGAATAAAGGTACTATAAACATTCCAGTACTAGACTTAGCATTTACAAGTATGGGGTCAACTGATGCCCCAAAGTTGAATAAAATCTCGGGTTCTGGTCCCTATTTCCAGACTGCTAGTCTAAAAAGACAGCTTATTTTGAAATCTCAATTTCTGGTTATTACCAGTACTGAGGGACTTTCTGAGACGTGCTCTTTTGTCCTCAGCCAGCATTTGGCATTTGCAGAGAAGAGACTGAGTGTTAGCCCAGTGCTGGGTGCTGGTGACCAAGGAACGGAGACCCAAAGCTGCCACAGGCATGCCCAGCGCAGCAAGAGCTTCTCCTGGGCATAGCAGGAGCTGGAGGGATGGGGTGACCATGCCTTCTGCAGAGACTCGGACGTTTCCCAGAAGACTTCCTGGAACAGGAAGGAAGAAGACGACTTTGCCAGGCAGGACAGAAAAGTCCAGGGGCATGAACTGGTGTGACCCACGGCTGCTATGCACAAGGAGAGGAGAGCAGGCCGGTAGTCAGGCAGGACCCTCTGGGCCATGATAAACTAAGGCATTTGGACCTGACCCAGGATGAAGCTCCAGGGTCAAATTTTAATCAGATTATTAAAGAGAACAACTCTGTGTTTTAGAAAGAGTGTTCTAGCAGCCTTGGGGATTATAAAAGAGAAAAAACTCTGGAAGTAGAGACCAGCTAGGAAACCACTGCCCTCAGTCAACTTAAAAGGTGTAGAGAACCATCTAAGGGGGTATTGGGAGAAGACACAAACAAAAAATGAACAAGACAAATAATAAAGCTCAAGGATAAATGAGATTCAAGGATGTCCTGCACGTGGGGACTCAGGAAGAGAACGCTGAAGAATGAGACAAGGAGCCGGGTTCAAGGTCAACCAAATGATCACAGCTGCCACATGCTGGCTCATCATCAAGGTTCTGGACATAACAAACCCACAACCACAGCTGCCATGATTATTTACTGAGCACTTTCTAAGCATCAAGCCCTCTAACACATTAATCCATGCAACCCTCCTGCCAACACCGGGAAGTAGGACTGTTCCGAGTCCCAGCTCTACAGAACAGGAGAATGAGGTATGGGCTGAGCTGGGATAACACCCAGAAAGAACTGGGCACACTGCCTGGATGCTACAAACCCTTACTAATGTTAGCTGTTCTCAGCTATCAGCCATTAGGCTCTGCAGTCAAACTTGAACATGCCTTAAACCCTCCATATCAAGCCAGCCTTTTAGTTTTCAGCACAAATTTCACCTTCTCTTTCTTGAAATTAACAAATTGCCCCCCTTAATCGCCAATTGTCGACTAAGCGCCAATTATATGGCCAGCACAGAAAGGGATAAACAATGAGTTCTGTCCTGTCCTTACAACAGATGACAATTTAGCCGAGAATCACTGGCTACCCCATGCTGTGAACTCCAAGTTCCAGATTCCCAGAGGGTAGAGTGCCTTTGAGTTGGAAGATCAGAGACACGGACAAGGAGAATGAAGCTAAAGTGGACCCCGAAAGGTGGAAAGAACCAAACAAGAAAATAAGAAGGGCCTACTGCACAGAAAATTTGAATAGTAAGCATACAAGAGCATGTCCAAACCAATTTCTGGAATTGAAAGGTATATAAGCTACTTATAGAAACTCCTTGCAAACAAAAACCCTGATGAGTAAGCTTCAGCAAGAGATAGCATTAATGATAAAAGGAATATCAACTATATGTCAGGTGCTAAACAAACCTTTAGATAGTAAAACTACAACCTGAAACCTCAATAGAATTGCTATCAGATCAGCTGAGTTCAGTCGCTCTTCAGTCATGTCCGACTCTTTGCGACCCCATGGACTGCAGCACTCCAGGCCTCCCTTTCCATCACCAACTCCCATACACAAGACCAAAATCCATGTTTAATGTACATATCATATCCTCCTCCCTGCGTGTTTATGAGGTTAATTTCTGCAAGAGACAAAATGGAGTTAGTCTCCTAAAAGCATGATGCAAAACAATTTCAGCTTCTCATTCAAAATAATTAAAGGTCATAAGTTGCTTCACAAATGTACTGCACGGGGGAAAAAATGCTGAGTTTCAAAAAAAGTGGTGACTTTTGTGTTTTACTTTATGAATAATATGATCATTTCATACTTCCTTAAAGTGTGCCTGGCATAGTGACATACACACAATTTTTTTCAATGAGACACCATCTGCTGACACTCCTGAAAAAGGAGAAAAGGTTTGAACAAACCTGAGGCCAAAAAAAGAAAAGAGATTGATTTTACTTGAGATAAATCTAAGAAATGACTGGACTGACAACACCACAGTTCCCAGGGCCAACATATGACTGCGGGCTCTGCCGACTCATTTCAAAAGTTAATTTCCTAATACAAAGCCAGAGAAACTTAGGGGTAACCATGAATAGACATGTGTCCAAGAAGGTACTTTCTGAGAAATACTCTACAAGCTCCTAAAGCAAATAAACAGTTTACAATTTGGGCAAACAACCCTAAATCATAACCAACATGCAGCACTTAATATTCACATCTTTCTGACATTTCCTATTCAACTTCTCTAAGCATTAACCACATTGACATAATGACTCCTTTAACACAGGAGTAAACACTCCCTGCTGACTGGGGGCAGATCTTGAAAGAGTTATAAAACCACAAGTTGATAGTTTAGGGAACAAAATTTAAAACTTCCTTAAGCAATTATCAATGCGGTCCTAGGCTTTATGGCAGAAAATAGTAGTTTTGTTATTTAGCATTTATAGAATACTTACAGGTGTCTCCTTACCTAAGCTCTACAGCACTATAAGGGAGTCTGTTTGGTACAATATTCTCTATTCATACATTATACCCAGAGGTAAAAGCAGAGCAGAAAGAAAACAGGTTTAACCTCAGTCAGACCTGATTTCCATGGAGGATGATCCACTTCTACGATCAGTGTGAGTTTAGAGTGAGGGGCACCAGACGACAATCAATGCCCCTTCTTACTCTGAGGACTCCCCATGGCCTGAACGGCAAAGTAAGACCCGGCTTCTTCCTACCTATCCTCAGTTCTTCTACTCAGAGGGATTCAAGTGAGCAGACAAAAATACTGAGGTCTTGATTTTCAACTCCTAATACAGCAAACACTTTACATGATAAAAGTTCACTACATCTGAACTCAGAACCCCTCCATGTAACCCCTAACTTCAGTGGCTAATTCTCTGCATCACTCACTGTGACTGCAAGAATTTCCTGCACAGTGTTTCTGATGCAGCCTCCAAGGTGTTGAAAAACCATGTACATTTTAATCAAGATCTTTCCTCTTAAAAGGCTGAGGATACAAATGGGAAGGAGGTAGCTTAAAAAGAGAACACCCCAAGTCTGATATTCCAGCTTAATTTTTCTTACACAATGTTAAACACTATTCAAATCACAAGATGAACTGACTGATGCTTCTCAGCAGCATCACTGCTGCTGCTGCTGCTGCTAAGTCACTTCACTCGTGTCCAACTCTGTACGACCCCATAGATGGCAGCCCACCAGGCTCCCCTGTCCCTGGGATTCTCCAGGCAAGAACACTGGAGTGGGTTGCCATTTCCTTCTCCAATGCATGAAAGGGAAAAGTGAAAGTGAAGTCGCTCAGTCCTGTAGCTTAGCGACCCCAAGGACTGCAGCCCACCAGGCTCCTCAGTCCATGGGATTTTCCAGGCGAGAGTACTGGAGTGGGGTGCCATTGCCTTCTCCGTAACAGCATCACAGGTCACCAAGAATTCCACTTAGCCAAAATGTGCACCCAGGACTGGAACTCAGAAGCCCTGGGAGATGGAGCACAAAATACTTCTTCCCAAACATCCTTCGGCGGGCACTTACTCTGTTGGCAGCACAAAGATGAAGCGGCTGGCCCCACACCAAATCCTTAAGAGCGAAGGGGCTGAAAAACTATGGGTGGGCTCTGCCGCCAGCTCTCCCGTCTCTCCAGGGGCGGCAGAGGGGACACCTCCACAGAGAGCTATACTCCCAGGGTCAGCAAGCAGATGGGCTGGCCCAGCTGCTGCTTCTATATGTTGACCAGCATTAATTGTTCTTAATGTGTTCAATCTCTCCCTAAGTCGGGCTAAAACCCACTCTACACAACAGGTCTGGACACCATCAAACCTCAAACCCAAGAAGAGATGTTAGGGTAACAGTCCCCTGTTCCAGTATTCTTGCTTGGGAAATCTTATGGACAGAGGAGCCTGGCGGGCTACAGTCCACCGGGTCGCAAAAGAATCGGACACAGCTGAGCGACTAAACAATACACACTTAAGGGAAGGGTCTCCCAGGGTGGTTCACAGGATTCTCTTCGGTGGCCCTTTGAAGACCACAAAGGCACGGTTCTTCGCCACCGGCTTTACTGGCTGGTCTGGCTTCCTCTCTTGGGGACAGGTCACAGTGCTTGCCCGATGCTGATGCCACACTGCGTCCCGAGGTTCCGGAAGGAGGGCAGGACAGGGAATCAAGAGCAGACGGACTGGAGCAGCGCGCGGGCTTCCTTCGCGCGGGTCCTGAGGCGGCGCCGAAAGGCGACGGAGCAGCTTAGGCGTCAGGTGCCCAGGCTGACCATTCGCCGACCCGCATTCCAGAGAGCGAGGCTGCGCGGGCCCGGGGGTCCCGATTCCCCGGAAGATCCGCGGGCCGCGGCAGGGTCGGTGTTCCCGGCAGGGTTGGGGCTGCACGGGCTCAGGACCCGGGCGGGGTCGGGGCGCCGCTGTGCACCCACCTTGGCGCGCTCTCAGCAGCATCGTGTTGGCCAATAAGTTCTCGAGCTCCATAGACGACCGTCGTCGTCTTCGCCGCCGCCGCCGCCGCCGTCTGGCTCTCTGGGCGGGAGAAAGCGGGGACAAGGCGGGGGCCGACCGCGGGGCGGCCTCTAAGCATCGCTCGCCCGACTCCGCGTCGGGTCCCGCGCTGGGCCGCCGCTCCTGCACCTGTCGCTGCTGCTTCTGCTTCTGCCGCGGCCCCGACCACAGCCACCACCCTCGCCGCCGCCTCTGGGCCCGCTTTCGACGCCGCCGCTGCTTCGTACGCTGAGGGCGCCCGGCAGCCTCGCCTCCGGGGCCGGGGGCTGCGGCCGCGGAGCGGGAGGGCCGGTTCGCCGCGGTCACCGCCGCCGCGCCGTGACCCAGGCTGCCGGCCCCATTGCCCTGGGAGCGGCTCACTGGCCGGGGCACCGCCCCCGGCGGCGACGGCTACTGCCGCCGCCGCCGCCGCCGCCACCACCTACTCGCACAGCGGCCGGCTTCCCGCCAACGGCTCTCCAGACGAGGGAGCCAGAGCGCCCTGAGGCGGGGGCGGCGCCTCGCGGGCCACGACTGCTCCCAGAAGGCCCCGCGCGGGGCTGAGGCGGCTGGGCGCGAGCGCGGCCTGCTGGGAGTTTTAGTCGCTCGGCTAGCGGGCGAGAAGGCTGCGCGGGGGCGTGGCAGTATTTTACCCGACGTTCCTACTTCTCGCTGGCTCAGTTATCGCGAGATGCGGGCGGGCTGTCTCCGGCTGCGAGGTCGCACGTGTCTACTGAGGGAACCGGAACCGCCTCGCCGCCGCCTCCTAGTCCGCACCCTGAGGTGCGGCGTGTGTCGCCATGGGGAAAGCCAGGTCCACCGCGCGCGGGAAGGCCTCTGCGGCCCCGGCGGGCCCGTGGGGCGGCCGGGCGAGGCCGAACCCCAACCCATTCGAGGTGAAAGTAAACCGGCAGAAGTTCCAGGTTCTGGGCAGGAAGACGCGCCACGACGTGGGTCTGCCCGGGGTGTCGCGCGCGCGAGCCCTCCAGAAGGTCAGCGGGGAGCCGGGCCCTCCGCGGGGGCGGGGGGGGAGTCCTCCAAGGGGTCCCCTGCCCTGCCTGCCGGCCCGGACCAACCGCGCGGCCCTGCTCTCCCCACCCACTGCGGCAGCGCCCGGGCGAAGGTGCTGGTTCCCTTTCTGTACATAGGATGTGCCAATGGTACCTACCTCCTGGGGGGTGGGGGGGCGGCTGGAAGGGTGGGACGCGTCCCCTGAGAGTCCTCAGGACGGCTCCTGGCGCCGTGAGACGCCGTGTGTGTGAGTGTGTCATGTGTCGGCTGGACTGTGTGCATCCTCTTGCCTCTGCTTCTGCGTGAGATGGGACGACATCGCCCTGCAGAACCGCTGTCGCTCCTTGGAGCCCCGGCGCACAGGTCCAACCCCCTCTGGCATAGTCAATCACTTCTGTGCCGCCCTGGTCACGGTGGGGACCTCTTAACCGCCTTCCTTGAGACTGAGCTCTGCTGGTTTAGGAACCCTGGATCTTTTTCTGCCGTGGATAAGGGATTACACAGGCTGCTCAGTAGATGTTTGGTGAAGGAAGCACATAGGACTTCCCAGGTGGGCTCAGATCCTAAAATAATCTGCTTGCAATGCGAGAGACCCGGGTGCATTCCCTGCGTCGGGAAGATCCTCTGGAGAAGGAAATGGCAACCCACTCCTGTACTTTTGCCTGGACAATCCCATGGACCGAGGAGCCTGGTGGGCTACATACAGTCCATGGGGTCGCAAAGAGTAGCACGACTGAGCGACTTCACTTTTGAAGCACATGTCCTTTGCAAGGTAACTGAAATGCTAACGTTTTTGGAAAACCTCACAGCCATCCCTTTTCTTGTGCTTACGGTCCCAGACTATTTTGTACTTTCAGATTCCATTCTGCTGCCATTCTCTGTGTAGTTTCTGAGACATGCTCATTGGGTGGTTTTAACTATTTATTGTCATCCTGAAGAGGAGACATTAGTAGGTTAGTGAAAAAATTCAGGCAGAGAAAGGACAAGTACATTTTGTACAGTCATGCGTCTGGTAGGGGCCAGGGTGTGCACTGCGTTTGAACACCTGGGAAACCTTCACTTGCCACTAAGCACTCTTGTCTCGGCTCTGTCCTGGCAGGTGAAGGAGTAAAGGTGGAGTAACCCCTGACCCTGTCTTCATGGGCTCATAAACTGTGCTGACCCACAGTGTGCGATCCGACTGATCTGACTGATCTTTGAATGGAATCAAACATCAACCTTACCTGAAGGAACTGGCAGCTGTAGTAGACAAGACAGTCTTACAGCTGACTCCGACATGCCCCCATCACACACCTCAGGGCAGGCTGGGGCAGGGTGGGGGGCAGCATGAGCTCCAGAACAGACAGATGTGTCTTCCCCACTTATGCCTAGTCTCCTCTTTTCTCCTTAGGAGGCTGAGGTAGGAACTGCCATTGTCTCCTTTTCAGATGAGGCCGCAGGCACCTCCCAGAGTGCACTGGGAGGCGGTGCTGCAGTGGGATTCCAAGTCCTCACTCTTGTCTCCACCTCCTGGGCAACACGTGGGTGTCCACAAATGACCCAGAAAGCACTGCGAGTTTTGGTTTGGGAGCTCAGCGTTAACGAATCTGTTTGCAGTGCAGCAGACGTGGGTTTGGTCCAGGATCTTCCCTTCCCATGGAGGAGGAAATGGCAACCCACTCCAGTATTCTTGTCTGGAGAATCCCATGGACAGAGGAGCCTAGCGGGCTACACTTCGTGGGCTCTCAACGAGTCAGATGTGACTGAAGCAACTTAGCACACACACACAAATTTTAGCAGTAGACATACACAAATATGAAATCCACAAATAACAAAGACTGACCATATACATGGATACTGGCACATACATGAACATAACCAGCCCAGGACAGGCAGTGCTGCCGCAGTCTCTGCAGTTGATGGTGGTGGTGTTGTTGACACAAACAGCTTCTCAGCTCCTGGTTCCCTGGCTTCTCTTTGTCTCAGCTACAACCTCAGCTCGTCTGGCTGCTTCACCTGGCAGAGTGACCTCTGAGCACTCGATTGTTCTGCTCTTTTCTGGTTGCTCTTGTTTTGCTGTAACCTTTGGTGTTAGGCACAAGGTACCAACACTCCCTAGAGAATTCCCTGGGTTCCTGATCTCCTCTTTGACTCTATTGTCTGGCAGTTTCCCCTCAGTAATTGAGATCAGTTTTTGCAGCCAATAGATTGGCCTTTCTTGGACTGTTAGTTTCAGTGGTCTGAGGCATAAAAAATGGCATCTTCCAGTTCATCAGAACCCTCAGTGTGTCCGCTTGTGGAAGTGGCTGCCCTCTGGGGACCCAGATTGCCAAGCCATCAGAGCTCAGAGTTGTCAGGACCAGTGAGAGACAGTTTTGTGATCTGCTTTTCAGCGCACCCAGACTCTGCTAAAGGAGTACAAGGAAAGGGATAAGTCCAGCGTGTTCCGAGATAAGCGCTTTGGGGAGTACAACAGCAGTATCAGCCCGGAGGAGAAGATGATGAAGAGGTTTGCTCTGGAGCAGCAGGTAGGGGAGACGGGGGAGGGTGCCCTGCTGTCTCCTTGCCCAGAAGTCAGGAGGAAGAGGCCAGTCCCCCTCGTTCAGTTATGCTTCTGTGGGTGACAGCGGGGAAGCATGAATGGTGTGGCTCTCCTGGCTAGGCCCAAGGGGAAGCAGCCTTCTGCACACACCAGCTGGGCGGAGAGATGCCTCAGCCAGAGCACACAGCAGTGATGCCTCCTGGAGTGGGTCCGAGGGTGGTAGCAAGGTCCTAGTGCGATTTCCAAGCACCTTAGACTGGCCAGTTGATTTATTTACCTTCTGTAAGTTCTGTTTATATCAGAATCATCTTAAAGCTACATTGACACGTTGCACAAAAGTGGAAAAAGTAACTTTTTTTTAACTTTAAATGGATGTGGAAATTTTAGGAGATGGACTTTTTTTCTATCCTGTTAGCGACAACATGAAAAAAAAAGCATCTACAACCTAAATGAAGATGAAGAATTAACTCATTATGGCCAGTCTTTGGCGGATATCGAAAAGCATAACGACATTGTTGACAGTGACAGTGACGCTGAGGACCGGGGAGTGCTGTCAGGTGAGGCCTGGGCCCCTGGGCACCACTGACGTTCTTCCTGCCACTCCTGCCCAGACCGAGGAAACGCAGCTGTAGACCTCTAAAAAGGTGCATGTGTACGGAAGATATACAGACTTCTGTAAGCTGAGAAGGCGCTTCTGTATCCTTTCTCTCATTCAAACTTGACCCCAGCTCGTTTTACCCATGAGCTCAGAGAATCGGGGAGCTTGTCTACCCCAAGCATCAGTTGTGGGTAAAACCCGCCCTGCTGATCCCTGGACGGCACCTCTGTGCAGACCCACTCTGCTTTGCTGCCACTGAGTCATTGGTTCTCACCAGCTCTGTTCAGGGACAGTGTTTATCTGGTTCTCTTAGGCTTCGTTTACTCCAGAACCAATTGTGGCAGTTTTGTGGGGAAAGGAACATTGAGCTTATTTATAGGGAATAATGAAGGAGATATACATTGAACTGAATTAACACTGACATGCAACTGATCTGAGTTAGGAGTCAACTCAGGTCTGATCATCTTGGGCCCTTTTATAAAGTCGGGGTCTTGTCATTAGTTTGCATCCTTGTAGATTAAAATATCCTCTGTTCAGCAGCGTCAGAAAAGCTGCTGCTTTGTGGTGTGTGGAAAGCCAACACGTTAAACCCATGACTGCCTTTTGGTTTGATGCGGGGGCAGGAGGCCTGGGAATGAGGGCAGCCGGTGGTGGCTCATCCACAGCCCAGGAGGTGGGCACAGCTGCTGCTGCTCTGCGGGTGAGAGGAGAGCAGAGTTCATCTCCAGAGCCTTTGGTTTTGCACTTTCTGTTGTTCAGAGCTCTTTCTGCACACTCCCCTGTTAACGCACACTCACCTGCACTGTGGGTGAAGGTGCCCGTACGTTTGATGGCCTGACCTCTGGTCACATGGTGAGCAGCCCCCGCCGCATTGCTACAAGCAGCTGTGGCATCCGGTAGATGGGGAAAGCGAGATTCCAACTCCAGGTGTTGGTCCTGGGGACTCAGCTGTTCGTTTGAGGTTTCCTGTCCTCTGGTTTTTATAATGAGCTCATCAAAATCTAAGTAACTTGTAAAAGAAAAGCCTGTTAACTTCTAAAAATACATTTACTGTACCTTTAAAAATGAACCATTAGGAAACATTTTATTTTGTTCAACTACATAATATGTGTTCTCCTTGCTTAGAGTTTCATCTTAAAAGTCAACTTGAGTTTTCTAACTAAATCCTGTACTAAGTGCACCAACAGATTTTTTTTTTCCTTTGAGAACCCTTTCTCGGATCTTTCATGTCATAGCACCTTGTTAGTGAATATTTTGTGAATTTTTATTTTCAGAAACCATTGTGAACAATCTTGAGTTGGCAGAACACTAAGTGAGGGTAGTTTCTAACGTGCAGAACATTCTGGGAAGCAGAGGAATCAGTCGTTCATTGACCCATTCTTGTGCCTCTGGGCTTTCTCAGAGGGGCTCGTCTGGTTTAAGCGCCGCCGTACCTGTGATCTTGGTGACCACCCAGTGAGAATTTCCTCTTGAACATGGAATGGGTTCTCAGGACTGAGCTCGGAGAAACACTGGCAGAGGGGCTGCAAAACCCGCTTCTGGGTGGTCCTGGGCTTCACGGGTTTCCCTGCTCCATCTGCAGCCGAGCTGACCGCGACGCACTTTGGAGGCGGAGATGGGCCACTCCCCGGGAAGGCCACCCAGCAGCCCGGCGGGGGCGAGGAGCCGCCCAAGTCCCGCAGGGAGCTGATTGAGGAGCTCATCGCCAGGTCCAAGCAGGAAAAGGTGAGCGGCTGCCATTGTGCCAGAGCAGTTCCACCCTGGGACTCGCCACTGGGACGCCTGCAGCCTTTTTTCCCTGGGTGGTTTTAGGTTGTATTAAGACTTTCTGTGAATGTAATGAAAGTGTTCACTTTGACTAGGAGCACAGGATGCGTGTTAACGCCATCAGGCAGTACCCTGATGGTTTCTTGTGGTTAGGGGTTTGATTTGGGGGGGTTGTGTTTTGGTTTTAGTGTTTTGGCGCGTATCAGGAGTCACATAGCATCACTGCTTTGCCAACTGCTCAGAGTGCCCGGAGGAACAGCCTCAGCGGGGACTTGGTTCTGCCAGGTGGGCTCCTGAGAGGCTCGCTTCTCGTGGTCTCTCTGAGTCGGCACGGTGGGTGTTGGCTGAGCGGTTGTCCAGCGGGGCCTGGGCACCGACAGTAATGGGGTGCGTTCCATCTGTGTTTTTTCCCCAGAGGGAGAGACAGGCTCAACGGGAAGATGCCCTTGAACTCACAGAGAAGCTAGACCAAGACTGGAAAGAAATCCAGGCTCTCCTGGCCCGCAAGACGCCCAAATCTGAGAGTGGGGGCGGAAAGGAGAAGCCCGAGGTGGGGCGGACACGTCACGCTCGGCCTGGCCCCGAGCCGTGCACGTTGTCTGCAGACTGGGGGGAGCCAGACGTCTGCCGTCTAGGACCTGAGCATTTTGTTAAACTTTGACATTGAGGTAGCTGATGTCTATTCCAAGGGGTGGAAGTAGAGTGAAAGTTATTTCAATATTTACGCCAGAAAAGTGACACTAAAGAAAACGGTGGTCTCTTGGCGTCAGGGAGACTTGGAGCAGGGAGACCCGCAGGTGGCATCCGAACTTTAGTCTCAGCTGTTGAAAAAGCCGCAGTCTTCTGAGTTGCTGGTTTCTGAGAAATAACTAGTATTTTACCAGCCTTCCCTGTGGCCGTCTGCACACCTGTATGTCGACCTCATTGTCGTTTCCCCAAGGCCCTGTTTGGGGGCTTAATGCCTAGATGGGCAAGGTTTAGTTTTCTTAAAGCAGATGTGTTTGGAGAAGAATTTTTGTATATGGCCCAGAAGTGTCTCCCAAGCCTGACAAGGGCCAGTCTGTCACATAAGCAGAAAAGACTTAGGACGTGGTTTGGCCTCTTCCGTAACAGCGTCCAGCCACGACCAACACATGTAGGGAGCTAGTTATGTAAGTCTTTTCTATTAAAAAGAAAAAAATTATTCTGTCTGCCCTAGCCTGATGCATATGACGTGATGGTTCGTGAGCTCGGCTTTGAAATGAAAGCGCAGCCCTCGAACAGGATGAAAACGGAGGAGGAGCTAGCCAGGGAGGAGCAGGCGCGCCTCGAACGCCTGGAGGTACTGGTGGGGCTGGGGGCGGTGCCCTGGGAAACCTAGTCAGTGGGATCGTTGGAGCCTCTGGAAGTTTCTGTTTGTTTACTGTGGTGATGATGGTGATGGTTTAGTCGATAAGTCCGACCCCATGGACTGCAGCCTGCCAGGCTCCTCTGTCCATGGGATTCTCCAGCAAGAATACTGGAGTGGGTTGCCATGCCCTCCTACACGGGATCTTCTGACTCGGATGGAACCCGGGTCTCCTGCACTGCAGGCAGATTCTTTACCAACTAAACTATGAGGGAAGCCCTAAAATATTTTACTATATTTTTGACTATAAGCAAAAAAAAAAAAGCAGATAATACCCAGTATAACAAAAATGACATTTTTTCCTAATTCATTTACCTCAAAACAGCTGCTGGCGATAGAGTGCACTCCTGTCTCACGTTTTTCTCTTAAAGGTTTTTAAGTTTTCTGTACGTTACCGACAAAAACCAACAGAGGCATGCTCCCGCACTCTGGCCTTCGCAGTGCTCCCGCCTGGGGGGCCGCCTCCAGTGTCCGCTGCCTGTTTTCAGATGGAAAAAGTAGCCAGGCCACTTGTTTCAGACCTCAGTGTAGGGTGTCCTGTTCCTCTTCTGAGGTCTGGCGGGGAGTGAAGTTCACTCCAATTGGCTGGCATCACTTGGCCAGAGAAACCTCAGAGTAACGGTTTTTCCTTCCTTGTGACCAGAACATATTTCTGCTGCGATACTTGTTTTTATTTTTGCTAAATAAGTCTTCCATATGACGCGTGCTGAGGGCCTGCCTGTCTGGCTGAAGACAGAAAGCAGAGGGCAGGCCTAATGCAGCTGCGAGGTCGGGGGCGCCAGGCGGCCTGCGTCCCTGCCCAGCGCTTGCTCAGTGGACGACCCTCCTCCTCCTGCTCAGGCCGAGAGGCTCCGGAGGATGCTCGGGAAAGAGGAAGATGCGCACAGCAAGAGACCGAAGCACCTGTCGGCTGATGACCTGAACGATGGCTTCGTGCTGGACACAGATGACCGGCGCTTGCTTTCTTACAAAGTGAGGTGTTTGCCTTCTTTCCTGGTTTTCATTTAAAGCAGCAGATTTTCTGGTTTCTGACCTAATAGCTTTACCACAGACGGGAACTGTCTTTCTAGAAACAGCTAGCTTCTCTGCCCAGAGTCTTGGTGGCAGGGAGCTGCAGAACACAGACCCCAGGCCTCGAGCCCTGGGACACGCAGCAGCCTCCAAAGGGTGGGGGAGGCCCGGCAGTCTGGGCCCCTGGCCCTCGGGCACGGTCACAGCCATGCTGGCCACCGTCCCCAAGGACTGACGCACCTGGTGTCTGCATTCTGTTCCCAGGATGGGAAGATGAATGTCGAGGAGGAGCCGAGCGGGGACGCCAGTGGCGGGGAGAGCGGAGAGGAAGAAGAGGAGGGCGAAGGCTGGAGCGAGGGAGGCCCAGAGGACAGCGACAGCCCAGACGGCCACTCGGACCTGGAGTCTGATGCAGGGAGCGAGGACGCGCGCGGCCCCGACAGCCCGGACCGCCAGGAGTCTGATGCCGAGAGCGAGGTCACAAGCGAGCAGCCCCAGGGGGGTCAGCGTCTGAGCCCCGGAGAGCGGCTGACAAGGGACGACCGGGCGGCGGCCAGGGCCGAGCTGCCCTACACCTTCGCAGGTCAGCAGACCCCTGCCGTCTGAGGTCCCGAATAGCGGGGATACCTGGCGAGGCCGGGCCCGGCTGGGCTGCGTTAGCAGCAGGGTGGCGCCAAGCTGGCCACACGCACACCCTGCCTGTCTGTGCCGGCCTGGCTGGCAGACAGACCCGGTCATCCTCTGCAGCGTCCCCTGGGCCTGACCCCAGGGCTCCGGGCGGCCTCTTGGCCGTTGTCCCGTGCCTGCAGCAGTGCTGGGGGCTGCCGGGGGCATCTGTCCGCCGGGTGGATCTGTTAGAACTCGCTGTGATGATCACACAAGACGAGGGTTCCTATGACGCGGGCGGAACTGTCTCCATGGGGGAAGCAAACGAAGTCCTGTTACTTAGGTTGTGTTCAGTGTTTGCGTTTGTGTTACCAGAAATGTGAGTAGTTCTCATTTTACAAGTTAAGTTTGGAGCATGTTTTGTACTTTTTGTTACTTTGATAGTTCCCGAATCCTGCGAGGAACTGAAGTCTTTACTGTTGGGAAAATCAACGGAAGACCAGCTTTTGGTTGTGGAGAGAATTCAGAAATGCAACCACCCGAGCCTTGCAGTGGGGAACAAAGCAAAGCTGGAGGTACGCTGGCCGCCCCCGGGCGCTGGGAGCCGGCGGGGGCCTGGTAACCGTGGCAACGGCAGTCGGGGCAGGCCCGGGGGTGTGGGGGGAGCCCCAGCACTGTGCGCCGTGAGTCCACCCTGCGTGACCGTGCGGGGAGTGGGTGCTGGGCGTGCTCCTATCCTCTCCCAGTAACACCACGCACGCTGACCGCAGCAGAGCCGATCACGTTCTCCATTCAGGACTATGGTGTCGCCTCCCAGCCGAGGGAGCCACGCTGGACCCTGCGCTCCTTGCCCCGTGGCCTGCCTCGCATCCCCCACCCCATCCCTGCGGCCCTCGACACTCCTGGCCTTTCAAGGGTGCAGGGGCGGGCGTCCTGGGTGGGGCTCCGGGCTCACCCCGAGCGCTAACCCACCCTGTTCCTACAGAAACTGTTCGGCTTCCTTCTGGAATACATCGGAGACCTGGCTGCAAGCGACCCCCCAGAGCTCGGCGTCATCGACAAGCTGGTTGTGTGAGTGGAAGCTGGGGGTTATCTGGGACCGGGGGCCGAGTTGAACAAACTCTGTGCCATTTAGTGGAGTCACTTAGTGAAGTGGCTCTGATGTCGTGGAGGCCGCCTTGGCCCTGCGCCTACGGCGAGCCCTGCCCCTCGGTCCTGTCTGCGTGCTCCCCCACCGCTCTGGAGAGGGGGCGTTTTCAGTGGTGAACAAATGGACCTGTGACAGTTGCGCCCCTTCAGGTTTGTTCAGAGTATTTGATGGCTCATGTGTTTTGTTCGCTGTCTGCTCCTGCCCCCGTGGGGGCTCCGGGCTGGGCCTGCACCCTGTGCAAAAGGGCCCTGCGGGCAGAGCCACTGGCTCCGGGGCCATGTTGGCTGGAGGAGGATGCAGCGGGCAGGGTGCTGAGTCGGGGGGCGGGGAGTGGTGAGAGCAGACACCCCAGGCCAGACTGGGCTGCACACCCTCCCCCTGCCAGTCTGCTCCCAGGAGAGCTGGGAAGAAAGCCGTGGGTTCAGGACGCATGGGACCTGCTCCCCGGGCTGTGACTCCTACAGACAGGGCTCGCTCTGCCACCACTGCCGGAAAGTTACAACCAGGGGTCTAGGAAAAGGCGAAAATGAGTCCCAATTATCACAAACGCTATTGAAAAAGTTTCTGGATCACCAGGACGGCCTGACAGGTGTAAGAGTCAGGGCTTCTGGCTCTGACTGCGTTGTTAGCGGACATCACAGGAGAATGGTGAACGTGGGGTTTGCTCATCTTTTTCCCCTGCAGACATCCTCCCTGACCTGTGTTTCTGATTAACAGGCCATTGTATAACCTTTGCCAGATGTTTCCTGAGTCTGCAAGTGACGCCGTGAAATTTGTCCTCCGAGACGCCATGCACGAGATGGAAGGGACCGTTGAGACCACAGGCCGGGCAGCCTTCCCAGGCCTGGACGTGGTGAGCAGGGGCTTGCGGACATCGGCCATCCCGCGTGGCGTCCTGGCATGAAAGGGTGGGGGCTTCGAGGGGGTGTCTGCCCAGGGCCTCCAGGGCCTGGAGATCACATGGGGCCAGGCCCAGAAGGAGTGCTGACCGTTAACAGCGAGCTGCCATGTGCTCGGTGACACAGTTCCTGCTTTGCTTTCTCTGTGAACAGAAACGAGTTCAGTCTTCATGGCAAACCAGGGGGGCGTGTTTTCCTGAGGATGAACCTGTGGGCAGGTTGCTCCTGCCAGCGACCTTTCACCGCTCTGAGGTTTCTGATGTTTCACACGTTCCGGGTATCTCCTCACAGCCATCCCTCCTGACCTTGAACATGGAGAAGCTCCTCTCAGTCCTCCTGCGCCCGGGAGGAGGCAATTTGATCTCTGATTCCTCTGCCTTTTCTAAATCCAGCTTAAACATCCGGAAGTTCACAGTTCACGTATTGCTGAAGCCTGACTTGGAGAATTTTGAGCATTACTTTACTAGTGTGTGAGATGAGTGCAATTGTGTGGTAGTTTGAGTGTTCTTTGGCATTGCCATTCTTTGGGATTGGAATGAAAACTGACTTTTTCCAGTCCTGTGGCCACTGCTGAGTTTTCCAAATTGGCTGGCATATTGAGTGCAGCACTTTCACAGCATCATCTTTCAGGATTTGAAATAGCTCAACTGGAATTCCATTACCTCCACTAGCTTTGTTCGTAGTGATGCTTTCTACGGCCCACTTCACTTCACATTCCAGGATGTCTGGCTCTAGGTGAGTGATCACACCGTCGTGATTATCTGGGTCGTGAAGATCTTTTTTGTACAGTTCTTCTGTGTATTCTTGCCACCTCTTCTTAATATATTTTGCTTCTGTTAGGTCCATACCATTTCTGTCCTTTATCGAACCCATCTTTGCATGAAATGTTCCCTTGGTATCTCTTAATTTTCTTGAAGAGATCTCTAGTCTTTCCCATTCCATTGTTTTCCTCTATATCTTTGCATTGATCGCTGAGGAAGGCTTTCTTATCTCTCCTTGCTCTTCTTTGGAACTCTGCATTCAAATGGGAATATCTTTCCTTTTCTCCTTTGCTTTTCGCTTCTCTTCTTTTCACAGCTATTTGTAAGACCTCCTCAGACAACCATTTTGCCTTTTTGCATTTCTTTTCCATGGGGATGGTCTTGATCCCTGTCTCCTGTACAATGTCATGAACCTCCATCCATAGTTCATCAGGCACTCTGTCTATCAGATCTAGTCCCTTAAATCTATTTCTCACTTCCACTGTATAATCATAAGGGATTTGATTTAGGTCATACCTGAATGGTCTAGTGGTTTTGCCTACTTTCTTCAATTTAAGTCTGAATTTGGCAATAAGGAGTTCATGATCTGAGCTACAGTCAGCTCCCGGTCTTTTTTTTGCTGACTGTATAGAGCTTCTCCATCTTTGGCTGCAAAGAATAAAATCAGTCTGATTTCGGTGTTGACCATCTAGTGATGTCCATGTGTATAGTCTTCTCTTGTGTTGTTGGAAGAGGGTGTTTGCTGTGACCAGTGCGTTCTCTTGGCAAAACTCCACTAGCCTTTGCCCTGCTTCATTCTGTACTCCAAGGCCAAATTTGCCTGTTACTCCAGGTGTTTCTTGACTTCCTACTTTTGCATTCTGGTCCCCTATAATGAAAAGGACATCTTTTTTGGGTGTTAGTTCTGAATGGTCTTGTAGGTCTTCATAGAACTGTTCAACTTCAGCTTCTTCAGCATTACTGGTTTGGGCATAGGCTTGGATTACCATGATATTGAATTATTTGCCTTGGAAACAAACAGAGATCATTCTGTCGTTTTTGAGATTGCATCCAAGTACTGCCTTTCGGACTCTTGTTGACTCTCAGGGCTACTCCATTTCTTCTAAGGGATTCTTGCCCACAGTAGTAGGCATAATGGTCATCTGAGTTAAACTCACCCATTCTAGTCCATTTTAGTTCGCTGATTCCTAAATGTCATGCCAACGTTCACTTTTGCATCTCCTGTTTGACCACTTCCAGTTTACCTTGATTCAAGCACCTAACATTCCAGGTTTCTATGCAGTATTGTTCTTTACACCATCGGACCTTGGTTCTATCACCAGTCACATCCACAACTGGGTGCTGTTTTTCCTTTGGCTCCGTCTCTTCATTCTTTCTGGAGTTATTTCTCCACTGATCTCCAGTAGCATATTGAGCACCTACCAATCTGGGGAGTTCCTCTTTCAGTATCCTATCATTTTGCCTTTTCATACTGTTCATGGGGCTCTCAAGGCAAGAATACTGAAGTGGTTTGCCATTACTTTCTCCAGTGGACCACATTCTGTCAGACCTCTCCACCATGACCCGTCCGTCTTGGGTGCCACACGGCATGGCTTCATTTCATTGAGGGAAACTAAGTTTCATCAGTCTCTCCAATGAACACCCAGGACTGATCTCCTTTAGGAAGGACTGCTTGGATCTCCTTGCAGTCCAAGGGACTCTCAAGAGTCTTCTCCAGCATCACAGTTCAAAAGCATCAATTCTTGGGTGCTCAGCTTTCTTCACAGTCCAACTCTCACATCCATACATGACCACTGGAAAAACAATAGCTTTGACTAGACGGACCTTTGTTGGCAAAGTAATGTCTCTGCTTTTTAACACACTGTCTAGGTTGGTCATAACTTTCCTTCCAAGGAGTAAGCATCTTTTAATTTCATGGCTGCAGTCACCATCTGCAGTGATTTTGGAGCCCAGAAAAATAAAGTCTGACACTGTTTCCCCATCTATTTGCCATGAAGTGATGGGACCAGATGTCATGGTCTTAGTTTTCTGAATGTTGAGCTTTAAGCCAGCTTTTTTAGTCTCCTCTTTCACTTTCATCAAGAGGCTTTTTAGTTCCTCTTCACTCTCTGCCATAACGGTGGTGTCGTCTGCATATCTGAGGTTATTGATATTTCTCCCGGCAATCTTGATTCCAGCTTGTCCTTCCTCCAGCCCAGCGTTTCTCATGATGTACTCTGCATATAAGTTAAATAAGCAGGGTAACAATATACAGCCTTGACGTACTCCTTTTTCTGCTGGGAGCAATTGAGGGCAGGAGGAGAAGGGGACGACAGAGGATGAGATGGCTGAATGGCATCACCGACCTGATGGACATGAGTTTGAGTAAACTCTGGGAGTTGGTGATGGACCGGGAGGCCTGGTGTGCTGTGATTCATGGGGTCGCAAAGAGTTGGACATGAATGAGTGACTGAACTGAACACGCTCTGGGGCTATCGTCCTGTCCGCTCACTGGAAGGATCCTGCTCAGTTGTCTTGTTCTTTGCTCTGTGTTGAAAATGAGCTAATGACGACTGGCAGGAACCTGCGCATCCAGGCTTCATGTTGGTGGTTAACAGGCTCCTCAAGCAGGGGCCTGAGCCGGGGTCCGTGGCTTCAGCCCTCCTGGGAGCCGCGGCCTGTCCCTGTGGGGCCGTCCAGCCGGCCTCCCTGCAGCAATCTTTCACGGGGTAGGCCGGCGGCAGCTGGCCACCTGGGCTTCAGCCCCGCTCCTCGTCTGGGCTCACGGGCCGGCCTCCTTCTGTGGGCAGGAGCGGTGGCTGCAGTGCTCTGTGATACATAGGCTGGCATGACGGTTCAGGAGTTGATGTTGTCACCGAATCAAACTGGGGTCCACGCTTGTCCTACGCTCCTCAGAGCCAGTGAGCGGGTGTGGGTCGTGGGGAAGGACAGCACAGCCTTGACTGCAGGCGCCGGACGGGGACAGGCCACTCGTGCTCACAAGACCCGGACTCCCGATGGGCTTCCGGGGAGGGGTTTAAAGGCAACTCTGGGGTGAGGGTCGCGGCTGTGTGACCAGCTCTTGGCCTTTCTGCCAATTGGTTGGTGGCAAGGTGACTGGATGCTGTTCGGGACCTGAGGTGTCAGCCTCTGCTTCCAGCCTGTCTGGGGCCTAGTGTCCTGGCAGCATGGGTCACTGTCCTCTGGGTGGGGGTCTGCTTCTGTGATCAGTGCCGAGGTGCACGGCAGGCTGTCCTGTGCGTCCCTCCTCTGATCTGGGTGGTGGCCTTCCTCTCCAGCTCCTTTATTTGAGAATTGCTGGGATGCTGTTCCCGACCTCTGACTTCCGGCACCCGGTCATCACGCCTGCGCTGCTGTGCTTGAGCCAGCCCCTCACCAAGGTGCGTCAGACCGTCCCCATCAGAGCCCGCCCGGACTGGGCGAGGGCCGCGACTGAGCAGAGCTCACCTGCAAGGGCCTGTGAACACGGCGGGCCGGCAGCTGCTCGGGGCAGTCGCCCTAGCCCCTCCAGCCAGGGCAACAGGGCATGACCCCAGAAGACAGTGGTGCAGCCCCCCGTCAGGCCCGGTCGGCTTTACAAGTCCAACTTGTTCCTTCTCCTCGATGGGCGTGTGGTCCGTGCCCACGTACTGTGGGGGTTATAACTGGTTCCCCACGAGTGCTGGGCCTCGTGGTCACAGAGCTCCGTCTCCGGGGCCCCTCGCCCGCTTCTGCTCCACTGCGGGGACCACAGTCCCGGGGAAGCTGGGTGCCTGCCAGCGTGGCTTTCCGGAACATTCCTGACCAGCCCTGCACTCTTCGCCAGTGCCCTGTGCAGTCACTGCAGGACGTGGTCAAGGGACTCTTCGTGTGCTGCGTGTTCCTGGACTACGTGTCTCTGTCCCAGAGGTTCATTCCTGAGCTCATCAACTTTCTCGCTGGGATTCTTCACATGGCAACTCCAAACAAGCAGAGCCAAGGTCAGTTACTTCCAGGGAGCCTTTTCAAGTATATTGTGCTTCAGAAATTTAAAGACTTTGGAAGTAATTCATAGTCAAAGAAGTAGAAAGCTCAGAGCGTGGGAAAGTTAGAAGACAAAAGCACTGTCGTCCAGAGCAGCCTTTCCCCTCGTGGGCACACACCCTCCCTGTGAAGTCAGGATCACACTGGGTGTGTTGCGCACGTAGCCGCTCTCCAGGTGGCACGAGTGAGTGGAGTGCGGGTGAAGAACCCCCAGGTGGCAGACTCGGCACCAGAAGCGGGAGACCGCAGTGTTCTGGGTTGATCCTGAGTGGAAGTAGTACTGGGGGTGGAGATGGAATAATGGTTAAGGTTTGTCTTTTCTTTCCACTTGTTTTCATGTGGGCAGACTCCCATCATGCCCCCGCGCAGCCAGCTCTCTGGCTGGGGCCCCTCAGCTCTCTGAGGGGCCCCTCACCCTCCTCTGCTTTTCCTGGGTCTGTTGCTTCTTTCCAATGCTCCATCCAGCCTGCCCACAAGGGCAGGGACTGCCGCGCCTGGACTTGGCCCAGGTGCCCCGGCCAGAACTGTCCCTCGTCTCGTGGTAAACGCAGCACATGCTTGTCCAATGAACTTCCGAAGGCTTCACCCTGCAGAGCCTGCCTGCAGCCCATGATCTCAGGCCGTCTCTCCCTGTCCTACCCGGAACCCAGGTTACACTCTGGTGCACCCTTTCAGAGCACATGGGAAGAACTCGGAGTTGCTCTTGGTTTCTGACGAGGAGGACATGGCCACGTGGCAGAGGAGAAGCCTCCCCCTCCAGTGGGCCGGCGGCCTGAGAGCCCAGACTAAGACCGAGGCCAACCACACCAGGTACTTGCGGGCCCGGGGCTACGGGCTGTGGCAGCAGCTCGGATTTCAGAGAGGCCAGGCCGGGAGCCAGCAGCACCCAGCACCATGAAGATGCCCCACGTTACCACTGCTCACTGGGTTTATCTGTAGGAAATCTTCAAGGTTCCGCAGAAAGCTATTAGATCTAACGAATGAGTTCAGCAAAGTGAGCTTTATTTAAGATGAGGGCTTCAGCCAGCATAGTCAGTTTTCCTGGGTCTCTCCCATGTATATGGTTTGTTCAATTTGATTTTCTCCTGTTTAAACAAAAACTGAGGTGGAGCCACCCTTCTCGGTTGTTACTGTTTCCCGAAGCCTTCTTCCTGCTCACGGACACAGGATGTCGTCTCTAGCTCCTGCCGTCCCCCGCGGCCGCTGTGGCCGTTGCTCAGGGCACATTTCTGACTTGAGCCTGTGGCCCGTGTTGGGGAGGCCTCCACCTTAGGGGAGCCGCCGGGCTCTGGGTGACTGGGGCCGCTATCGCCCTGCAGGCTGTCCTGCCTGGCCGTGTGTTTGGCTCTGGTGAGGCGCTGCGTGGTCGCCTACGGCCCCCTGCCCTCCTTCCACGACATCACACAGCCCCTCCGAGCCCTCCTGATGGAGCACCTGTCCGCCCGCTGCTGCCCGCCCGCGCTCCAGGTGAGGCTGGATCCAGAGGTGGGCGGGCAGGCTGGCGTTTCCAATTCGGAGGCTCCAGGGGGCCGCCCCTCGCCACATGCCCCTGACAGCCAGAGCCCCCGACCAGCGGGGTTCTGCACTCGCCATCAGGTGTGAGGGGTCGGTCTCCGTCGTGTGCTCCTCATGGGCCGCCCTGCTCTGTCAAGGCTCCTCGGGGGACAAGGTTCAGTCCTGTTGCTCCATGGGTCTCAGTGGGCCTGGGGTCCTGCCAGGCCACGTGCTGAGGACACTCTGGGCCCACAGCCCCGAGGGGCCCTGGGGGAAGGGGCAGCAGGAGGGTGGAGCGCCAGCTGGTGGGTGGGCCACCTGTGTGTGAGCTTCTTGGTGTCTCAGGAGCTGAGTCGGAGCATTCTGACGGAGATGGAAAGCCAGCCGAGGCACTGTCAGCCGCTGGTCTGTGAGAAGAGCAAGCCAGTGCCGCTGAAACTGTTCACCCCCCGGCTCGTCAAAGTGTGAGTACTGAGGGCCCAGCACCCCAGCCGGGGGAGGTCCGGGGGGTCCGGGGCGCCGTGACGGCCTCTTGCATCGGGCTCTGCACCCTCAGCCTGGAGTTCGGCAGGAAGCAGGGCAGCACCAAGGAGGAACAGGAGCGGCGGAGGCTGATCCACAAGCACAAGCGCGAGTTCAAAGGAGCCGTCAGGGAGATCCGCAAGGACAACCAGTTCCTGGCCCGCATGCGGCTCTCGGAGATCATGGAGCGGTGAGCGGGGCAGGCAAAAGCAGGGCCAGGGCGGGCGCTCCGCTGGGGTGAGGCCGGGCCCTTCTGCAACCCGATGCCAGCGCCCTGTGGCCAGGCCAGGGCGGAGGGCAGCCTGGGGGCTTCGTCCTGCTCACTTGTCCCCAACGTGTCCTAGACGGAGGCACCGGCTCCACAGGGATCTCACTTGCTGGTTCAGATGTGAAAAAGGGCAAGATGTTCCCGAAAAAGTAATCAAGAGATCGGGTTTTTTTTTTTAGGGATGCGGAAAGAAAACGAAAAGTGAAGCAACTTTTTAACAGCCTCGCCACACAGGAAGGTGAATGGAAGGCTCTGAAGAGGAAGAAGTTCAAAAAATAAATTATAAAAAGACAAGGAGATACTGTATACTGAATGCCGAGGGGCTGCTGTCTGTAACGCCAGAGTCTTCTCCTGTACTTCGTTCTTGTAAAAAAGCCTCTCCTGACAAATTGCACTTTTGGAACTAGGACCAGGCCTCCATGGGAACGACATGCCGATAAACTGTATGTGATGCCTCTGCGTGGTTTCCAGACAGTCCTGAGTTCATCACAGAGCTTGCGGCCAGCGGGGTCCTGGCCAGCATCTCTGGTCAGTCAGGCACACGTGCCTCCACGTGCAATTTGCAGGGGTATTTATAATGTTACATGATTTTCAGTTATCAATGAAACAAGTCTGCACACAGTTCATAAGTCAAAAAAGAAAGACGTCACCTGTTTCCCTGGCACCCAGCAGCCGTGATTGGTGTCACCCTGATCCCAGCCTCGGGTTGCCAACTGCCGGGGAAGGCAGAAGGGGTTGGGCTGCATGGACCCAGGAGGGTCTTAAGGACACAGGAGCTGCCTGCCCACCCTTGTGGCCCTGGGGCTACAGCCTTGCACAGAATGCCGCCCCAAGCCCCCAGGGTCCTGGCTCCCCAGGTGGCACGGGGCATGTGTCGGAGGCCCTAGAGCTCACCTCAGGGAGCCCGTCCCTGAGATCACAAGCCACAAAAGGGAGCACGAGATTTGAGGATTGGCCAGACTGGGTGTGTGGAAGATGAGAAAGAGGGTGACCCATTCAGACCTCCCCTGCGGGGGCTGGTGGGAATCATGAGTGATTTGGGGAGCCATAGGAGGTTTTGGGGCCAGAGCACCCCCTGGGAGCAGGCAAAGGGGACCAGTGATGGCCTCAGCAGATAAGCCTGCGTCCTCTCCCTGGTTCCCCTAGGATTGTTCCTGTAGGTGTCCGCCAGGTGGGCGATTCCACAGACCTCGGACCCTGGTGGGTGTCAGGGGCCACAGATGGGTATGTCTCCTTGCCGGTAGCCCAGCCTGCTGTACAGCCTCAAGGCTCTGTCTCATGTAAACTTGTCAAGCAGCTGTTGCTGCTTCACCCGACTGGGCGCCGAGGTATTGCTGCCGAGTTTTATTGGGAGGGGGAACAGCCCCAGCTCCGGTCCTGTGCCACCCTGTGTCCCCACTTCGGCCCGGCCTGGGCTTCTGCACCCCGTTGCAGGCCTTGTCCTGGGAAAGGTTAGTACCAGGCGGAATGCCCATCTCAGCCCTGCCTCCTCCGGGCAAAGGGGGCCTATAGGGGGTCGGGGAAGAAGGTGGTGGTGACAGCAGCTGTGACCGCCTGGCCAGGCGCAGACGGCTGCTCTGAGAGCTGAACGTTGGGCCGCTCTCCCAACCATCTCACCTCCGCCGTCACGCCCAAGCCGCGCGTGCTCCTCTGGGAGAGTGGACTGGTACTCAAGGGGAACAGCTGTACGCCGGGCAAAGGGGCTGCCGTGAGGTTTATTTGAAGTTCCTGTCTACAGAGGAGCGCATTAGTGTCGAGCGGACAGGAGGGAGTGGCCTGTCCTGGTCGGCTCGACCACAGACGCCTGCATTTCAAGAGACGGAGGGGAAGCGGGAGGTGCAGGAAGGCGCTCCGGCTGCCGGCGGAGCCCACGCCAGGCCCCCAGGCGCCATGCGGGCAGCTGCCCCTCCCCGGGGACCTCGGGCAGGCAGGGCGCCGGACATTCCCGCCTACACGCCCCACCGTCCCCGCCGCGGCCGGAGTGCGGGCAAGCCGGCGCCCCCGCGCCGACTCCGCGTATTCGCAGCTGTATTTCGGGCGCAAGCCTCCGGCCGGGGCGGACGACACGAAGAGGGTCCGGTCAGGATGGACCCCGCCCTCCGGACGGGTCGTCCAAAACCCTGGGGTCCTCAGCAGACGGGTCGTCCTTCGGGCGCAGAATCTGGGAGCAAACCGTTTGAACTGGTTCCGCCAGGACGCCGGCCCGGACAGAGCCGGGCAGGCCCGGCCCGGCCCGGCCCGGCCCGGCCCAGCCCAGTGGCCGGAAAAGGCGGTGCGAGTATCCGCCCACTTCCGGATGGTTAAGCCACGCCCACTTCCGAGCAGGGGAACACGCCGGCTTCCGGGTGGGCGGGGCGGGGTCTGCGTGCCCGCCCTCCCGGCGGTCCTCTGCGCGTCTTTCAGTCCACCCGTCCATCCCCTGGTCTGTGCTGCGCGCGGCCGCCGCAGGTGCGGGGCGGGCAGGGGTAGTTCTCCGGCTCGCCAGGCTGCCCCTTGCTCCTGCCTGGGCCTGGGTTTCCCCGACCGCTCCGCCCGGGGCCGTGGGGCGGGGACCGGGAGGTGCCGGGACCACGATGCCCCGCCCGGCCCCCGCTCGGTCGGCCTCCCGAGCTGTCCGTTTCTTTGCGTAACTCCCCCCACAGTCTGCGTTTCCTGCTGCCCAGGGTCGGGGGGGCAGGGTGCACAGAGCGACAGCGGGTAACGGGGCAGGCAGACCCTTCAGGGGCTCTCTTGCGGTGAGTGGGTTGGGGGCACTTCGCGGGCGGAGGGCTCCTCTCCTCCCGAGGTGGGTGGGCGTCGGGGCCGGGTAGCCGGACGTGCCTTCGTGCACCGTGCCCTTGTGCAGACCCGCCACACGCTCAGCCGGGCCTGATCGGAGCCGCTCCCATCATGGGCTGCGGAGCCGGCGGGAGCTGCACGCCGCGCCCGCCCATCCGCCAGCAGCCGGCACCAGAAACCCGCGTGGTCGCTGTGGTCTTCCTCGGCCTCCTGCTGGACCTCCTGGCCTTCACCCTGCTGCTGCCCCTACTGCCTGGGCTGCTGGAGAGCCATGGCCGTGCCCACGTGAGCCCCTCCCCGCCAGCCCCGCTGCCCCTGCACCCAGCCATGGCTGCTCCTGGCTCCTAGACCCTCAGAGACGCCCCAGCCCGCCACGCCTTCTTGTCCTCCAGGACCCCCTCTACGGCTCCTGGCAACGCGGGGTGGACTGGTTTGCAGCAGCCATAGGGATGCCAGCAGAGAAGAGGTACAACAGCGTCCTGTTCGGAGGTATGGTCCCGAGCTGGGCTGGGGGCCCTCTCCCTCCCCACTCCCTGGTTCTCACCTTTTCGCTCTGGGGCGTGGTCCACCCCATCTCCCCGTGGAGTGGCCACTTCCCCTTGGGGCCCCCCGGGCCGCGTGGCGACCGTGAGCTCCGTCTCTTCCAGGTCTGATCGGTTCCGTGTTCTCGCTCCTGCAGTTCCTCTCGGCACCGCTCACCGGGGCCGTGTCTGACTGCCTGGGGAGGCGCCCGGGGATGCTGCTGTCCCTGGTATGCATGTCCCCCGGCAGCCCTCTGGGAGGCAGCTGTGGGCCCGCCGTGGTCCCTCCGTGGCCCTCACTGCTCCCCGGGGGAGGTGTCTGGGGGGAGCGGGGCTCCTGGAGCTGAGCCAGGGTGCGGCGGAGCAGCTCCTGCCAGGGGGACACTGGGCACACGAGCGGCCTTTGGCTGCTCCAGAACAGGGCAGGGTCCCAGGGATACTGCGCCGGCCTGCCAGCCCCACTGTGGGCCCCTCCTGGCCTCAAGTGACGGCGCCTGCCCTTGGCCCCTGCCCTGGGGCAGGCAGGTGTGGCCACCTCCTACGCCGTGTGGGCTGCCTCGAAGAGCTTTGCGGCCTTCCTGGCCTCCAGGGTGATAGGCGGCATCAGCAAGGGGAATGTTAGCCTCTGCACCGCCATCGTTGCTGACCTGGGCTCACCGTCTGCCCGCAGCAAGGGCATGGTGAGTGTGCCCTGGGGCTTAGGGGTGGGGGTCTCTGGGGCTCAGGTCTCCCTGGTCGCTCAGGCACCCTCTTTTCCCCAGGCAGTCATCGGGGTGGCTTTTTCTTTGGGCTTCACCCTGGGCCCCACACTGGGCGCCTTCTTACCCTCGGAGACGGTGCCCTGGCTGGCCCTGCTCTTCGCTGTCTCGGACCTGCTGTTCATCTGGTGCTTCTTGCCAGAGACGCTGCCCCCGGAAAAGCGGGTAGGGTGGGAGCCAGACAGCCCCAGGTGCTGGGGAGGCTGGGCTGCATGGTCCCCAGACCCCCCGGCCTTGCTGGGGGCCCCGCAGGGTGCAGGGGCCAAGGGGGTTCCGGTCAAGCCCACCCCCGGGCCCGCTAGCAGACCCTCAGCGCCGTCCCGCGCAGGCGCCCTCCGTCACCCCGGGGTTCCGGGCGGCCGCGGACCTGCTCAGCCCTCTGGCCCTGCTCCGATTCTCCGCCGTGGCCCGCGGCCCGGACCCGCCCACTGGAGTCAGTAAGGAGCGGGCCCCGGGGGGTGGTGCTGGGGGGTCCCTCCGGCCGCTGTGGGGCTGCGTGCGGTCAGGGCCACAGCGCCTCGTCGTCGCCCCGCAGGGCTTGGCAGCCTGCGAGGCCTGGGCCTAGTCTACTGCCTCTACCTCTTCCTGTTCTCGGGCCTGGAGTTCACGCTCAGCTTCCTGGTGCACCAGCGCTTCCGGTTCAGCAGGTGAGACACCCGCACCCGGCGGCCCCGCCGCGGCACACGCCTCCCCGGGGCCCAGCCCAGGGTCCTGGGGCGGCGCCGCGGGGCCGCCACCCTGGCTGCCTGGCCGTGCGAGGGCAGCGCTGGCAGGACGGGTGCTGACGGCTCGCCCCTCGCAGGGTAGAGCAGGGGAAGATGTTTTTCTTCATCGGTCTCACCATGGCCACCATCCAGGGCGCCTACGCCCGGCGGATCCGCCCTGGCAGGGAGATCGCGGCTGTGAAGCGGGTACGGGGCTCCCCGGGGCTGGGGGGAGGCGCTGCCGGCGCTCTGCGGAGGCAGCGGGGGCTCTGAGACCGGCTGTGCCGCCCACAGGCCATCCTGCTGCTCGTCCCTGCCTCGCTCCTCGTCGGCTGGGGACACACACTGCCCCTGCTGGGCCTGGGGCTGCTGCTCTACTCCTGGGGTGAGTGGGCGGGGCGGGGCCTGCGGGCCGGGGCTCCCCACCCCCGCCGGCCTCTCCTCCGGGCTGACCGGCTTCTCCCCGGTGTCCCCCTAGCCGCAGCCGTCGTGGTCCCTTGCCTGTCCTCCGTGGTCGCCGGCTATGGTGAGAGGCCCTGCCCTGGCACGAGACCAGCCCCTGGGAGGCGGTCTGCGGGCCCCTGACGGCTGTCCTCTCTTACCCACAGGCTCGCCCCGGCAGAAGGGCACGGTCATGGGCACGCTGCGGAGTCTGGGCGCCCTGGCCAGGGCCGTGGGCCCCGTGGTGGCCGCCTCAGGTGAGGCCGCAATACGGCCCTCGGGGCATGCTGGAGGCCCGGCCCGGCCGCTGGGGGGGTTGCTGGCCGAGCGGGAGGGTGCAGGTGGGCCCGGGGCACCGTCGCCTCCCCCGTTGTCTCCACAGCTTACTGGCTGGCCGGCGCCCACGTCTGCTACACCGTGTGTGCTGCGCTCTTCCTGCTCCCGTTCTCCGTCCTGCGGACCCTGAGCCCCCCGGCGCGGACACTCAAGGCCGAGTAGCTGGGCCGCCGCCTGCGGTGGTGTGAGGGCCGGGGGGGCTGCGCGAGAAGGGGGGGCCTGGGCCAGGACAACTCCCCCCTGACCGCCTGACCCCTCCAGCCCCCTCACCCCGCCTCCGGGGCCTGGGGCTTGCAGCTCCAGGGTGCGACACACTTCGGCATGGACCTGCCCGTCGTACTCAGACTCTAAAACCTTCTAGACTTTCTGCCTTGTCTTCTGTTCTCAGTGACGCAGAGCCTCAGCCCGGGCTCAGAATGACAAAATAAAGCAGCTGCCACATACCAAGTGCCTTCCTGCAGCGCCCAGCCGTCCCCCCCGCCCCCGGGACACCCCCAGGCCCCAGGGGCAGCAGCTGGCTTGACAGCTGCTCCAGCCGCACTGACCACAGGCTGCAGGCTCTGCCCGGTTCCCGTCTGCGCTGTGGTGGGGGGCCGCCTGACGCCGGCCCCTCGCCCAGGCCCTGCCCCAGCGCCGCCTTCTGGGGAAGAACAGGCAGGCACCGGGAGCACGGTGCTTCTCAGAGCGTGCCCCACGGTCCAAAGCCACAAACTCTGCTGGGTCAAGGGATAAGTGCTCGCTTTGAAATCTTTGTTTGGAACGTTAAACTTCTGAAGTCCTATTTTAAAGGAACAAACAAAAGGAAGTAAGATGCAAGAATGCTTCCCAAGGTTAGACAAGGAAACTGCGTAAAGAGTTTTATTTGTGAGTAAAACATGTTACAATGAAGAGAGGCCGTAGGACCTGTCCTCCCAAGCCTGTGTCTGTATATGCAACTAAACTTCATGTTGAGATACAAAGAGTTAAAATAAACTACAAAATGAAATTAAAGTCATTGCATATGTGGGGTGAGAGGAGGGAGGAGGAGCCTGTGGTTAAGAGTGCAGGGCGAGGCTGGGGGGCTCCACCACCACCGGGACAAGACGACAGGGAAGCTGGCGGGAAGCTCGAAGCGGAGGTCAGCGCCATGCAGCCGGCCTCGGGCCCCACCCCCCCAGGGGCCTGTCGCAACAGGCTGGCCCTGAGCTCCTGGGACAGCCCACTGTCAAGGAGACCCCGGCCACCCCAAGTTCCAGCCAAGCAGCCCCACGCTCTGCTCCAGGGATGCGGTGCTGGAGGGCGGGAGGGGCCTTGTGGTGCCTGCAGGACGTCAGTGGACCTCTGGGGCCAACTCCTGCCCCGAGCTGCCCTTTAACCAAGGGAAGGAGCGCCCCAGGCCAAGCTGGGCGCAGGCCCGCCTCAGTGCCGGGCCCTCCCCAGGACAGACAGCAGCAGAGCGCAGCCCATGCATGCTGCCGGTGCTGCGGGAGCTGCAGGTCTGCTGGGGAGGTCCACAGGGCCGCCCCCCGGGGAAGCATCCCTACGACCGGTCAGGAGGCCCCAGGGGGAAGCGTGGCCCCGGGTCTGGTTCTGGCCGAGGGGACTGGAGACCAGCACCAGCTGCGCCACAAGCTACTGGGGCGCCGGCTCAGCCCTGACCCTCTCCAAGGCCATCCCAGGGCCTGGGCTGTCGGGGCGCTTTCACAGGACCGAGGCTGTGTATCTGAACAAAGATCACTGACCAGGCAACACCAGCAGGAAGCTACGGGTCTGATTCAGTCACCTGAGACCTGGGGGTGAAGGAGAGCCTAGCAGAGATGGGGCGCGGGTTACTCCACGAGAGGAGGAGAGCAGGAGTGGGGAAGGCCAGAGCGGGCAGGTCTGCCCCCATCCAGCTAGGACCCTGACTCAGCTCCCGGGGGACAGTGTCCTCAAGGAGCTAAAGAGGGGCCCCAGTGCTGACCCCTGCAGGGCAGGGCTGGCTCAGAGATGGACGCGGAGCCCACGTCTCCCCCAGAACCTGAGGCCGCGGGCCAGGCCGCTGCACGCACACGAGGTTAGCACCGGTCTACGTGGGGGCTGGTCACACCGGGAGGGATGCGCTAGCTACACAGGGACGGGCCTCTGCATTCCATTACACAGGGAGGCGGGACACGCGACGCGACCAGGACAGTCTGGCCGCACCGGTATGTGCAGGAAGGGCCTTCAGGAGTCGCTCCTCTTCTTGCTCTTCTTCAGGAAGGAAGGAGTGCGGAATTTCTTCTTCTTTTTGGACGGGGACTTGCCCGGAGACCCATCACTGCCAGGGTCCTCGGCCACTGGGGAGGCGGCCTCCTCAGCTGCCTGGGCTGGGGCTGGCTCAGGGCTGGCCGCCAGGGGGGACCTGGTGGGGGACCCAGGGGGGCTTGGAGGGCCCCCGGCTTCACCCAGCCCCTCCTCTTCCTTCTCCAACGTCGGGAAGCCGAGCGCTTCTGAAGGCTCATCGGGGGACAGGTCGGGCAGAGTCGGCTTGAAGGTGGCGGCGTCACTGTCATCTCCGGAGGGCGGCTCCTGCGGCAGGTCTGGTGGGTGGGGCAGGAGAGACGCATTACAGAGTGACCACCCAGGTCTCCCGGCCTCCCAAGGGCCCTGCACAGACGCTGCCCTGAAGTGACTCTAAAGCAGAGTGAGGAGCTCTCAGCAAGGTCTACTCTACTCCAAGGCTGGACGCAGCTCACAGTGTAAGACGTGGGCTCGGTCTCAGGATGGATTTTAGCTCCTCCCCACGGACAGCGGGCTGACAAAACCAGACTCAGTCCCGGGGCTGGGTCCCCAGTCATGGACAAAGTGGTGAAGGCCCGTGGAAACACTCTCAGGCAAGACTGCAACATTCTGCCTTAAACACTTGAAACATTAGAGAAGGAGCATTAGTAGTCCTGAACTTACGCCTAAATCTGTATCCATGACACCTCGTCTCCCCTCAAGGAGAACACTAAACCGTGGCAGTTCATGGAGAGCCACGAGTGAACTCCCAGACCCGCATCAGCACCACCGCCAAAGGCCACTGTAGGCCGGAGAATTCAAAACGAGATGAACTCCAGGAAAAAAGGACAAAAGGGGAAAAAAGAGATGAACTCTAAGGTAAAAGACAGGCAAAAAATTCAAGCCATTTTAAGAAGCTGAACATGGAAAAGTGAAAGTGTTAGTCGCTCAGTTGTGGCCGACTCAGCGACCCCGTGGACTGTAGCCCCCCAGGCCCCTCCGCCGATGGGCTTCTCCAGGCGAGAACACTGGAGTGGGCTGCCATTTCCTCCTGCAGGGGTCTTCCTGACCCAGGGATCAAACCCAGGTCTCTACACCTCAGGCAGAGTCTTTACCAACTGAGCCACCAGGGAAGCCCCTCAACATGGAAACATAAGCATAAGCCAAGGGGCACTGGTTTTAAAGAAACAGTCTGAGGCCTGGTTTCTACACTGACCCCAGGGGAAGCCAGTTTTGAGGATTTTTTAAACACAGTCTACAAAGTTACAAGCCACTGGGAGGTTAGGCAACACTGGCAATCTAGCCAAACCTCAGGAGGTGACAGGAAGCCAGAGGAGCAGGAGGAGTGGGGGCAGGGGCAGCTCCGGGAGGCTGGCATGCCCCCCTCCGCCAGCCCCTCACCCCGGGCCTTAGGAAAGCGAAATGGCTTGGCTTAGCTGCGCATGAGGCACTGAGGATTCACTCTTCGAAGCATGCCGAGGCTGCCTGTGGCTGCTCGGGGGAACTTTTACCGTTGGACCAAATGTCACATTAAACAAATAGCAATGAATGTCGCTCTCCCACCCCCTCAGATTTAAGCTTAAGCACCCAGCTTAAGCAAAGATCAAAATACATGCGACCCCCATGCAAAATCCCGGCCTGAGTCCAGTCTAGACTCGGGTCTGGTCTGAGAGCAGAGCTCTCCACAGAGCAGCAGCAGTCTCCAAGGTGACAGGACAACGTGGCCTCCGGGGCTTCTGAGGCCCGAGTGGTCTGCGCAGCCTCTCCTGGGACGGCGGGCCTCCAGGACCGGCTGCCCGCCACGCAGCTCAGGCGGCCCGGCCCCTCCAGGAGGGTCACTGCCCACAGCACAAGGACTGGGAATGGGGGGGGGGGGCAGGGCGGGAAGAGGCTCCATTTTTATTTTGAATCAACAGAAAACAAAACTTAATAAGCAACAAAGAGGCAAAGCACAGGGAATTCGGATGAACAGCAGGGGGCCAGGCAGCAGGCGGTACTTACTATGGTAACAGGTACTCTTTAGCACATCCACCTCCTGCTTGTCAGGCAGCCACAGGAAGAGAAAAGCACAGGTAGAGAGTCTACGCATCAGTCACAGCCACTGGGTCACAGACAGAGGGCAGGGGGCACCACGGACACGACCCAGCACACACGGAGGCCACGGGCCCCAGACACAGGCAGGCGGTCCCGGAGACCACCTGGTCCGGCACTCGCCATGGACTCTGCGTAAGGCCAGAGGGTGCAATCCTGGGGCCTGGACATGACAGAGGACGCTTCTGGGGCGACCCAAGCACAGGAGGGTGGAGGAAATGTGCAAGCAGTGGGCAACACTGACGTCACGGACACAGGCAGGCTCCTTCCCCGGCCACGCGCACCGCACTAACGCAGAGCCGACAGGACACAGAGGCGCGGGCGCGTGAGCCAGCGACACACTGGCCCCATGCAAACGCGCGCTGGCCGTTAGTGTCAGCTCAGCTCCTGCCACACTCGGCCGCTCTTCTTCCACCAAGTCAGGACACTTGCCCCCTCCCAGCGCGGCCGCCCGGGCGATGAGCACCCTCCCCCGAGGGGCGGGCCTGCGGCTCACCTTCCTCCAGCTTGACCGGGGAGCTGGGAGGTGTGTGTGGCTCCGGAGGGCTCTTCTCTTGCTCTTCTCTCGGTTCGTCCAGATTCTCTGCAGATGCATAAAACGCGGGGGGAGCGTGTGAAGAGCTGTGAACCTAGGGCCTCCCCGCCACCCTCCTCCAAGGCAGCCGGGCCGGCCTGCCCTGCCGTGGAGCCGCCTCCGGGAGGGCACAGGCCGGAGCCCGGAAGTGAAGCGCCCACAGCCAGTGTCCTCTGCTTTCCCCAGTTGCCGTCTCAAAGAGCATGAAGGAAGCCCACAAGGACTGGGGTGTGGCTCTGCATCTCAGGACGCCACAGCTGCCCCTGTGCTGTGCTGAACAGGGACCCCTGGCCGGCCCCCCAGTGAGGAGCCCCTCCCCACGTCCTCAGCATCCCAGTGCTGAGAAGGGCCGAGGGTCCCAAGCACCCACGCCCTACCTGCCACTTCAAGGGACACTCCATGAGCACAATCTTGGTTTTAATCTTTTATTTAGAGCATTTAAACCTGGCAGTTGTAGGGACTTCCCTGGTGGTCCAGTGGCTAAGACTTCACACTCTCAATGCAGGGGGCCCAGGTCTGATCCCTGGTCAGGGAATAACTAGATCCCACATGCCCAACGAAGACTGGTGAAAAAGTCAAAGTGTGAAGTCGCTCAGTCGTGTCCAACTCTGTGACCCCATGGACCGTAGCTTGCCAGGTTATTCTGTCCATGGAATTCTCCAGGCAAGAATACTGGAGTGGGTTGCCAGGCCCTTTCTCCAGAGGATGTTCCAACCCAAGGATCAAGCCCAGGTCTCCCATGCTGCAGGCAGACTCTGAGCCACCAGAGAAGCCCCACTAAGACTGACACAGTGAAATACAATAGATATTAAATAAATACAATAGATAAACACATAAAATAGACATTAAAAAAAAATAAACTTGGCACCTGTAATGCATATTTTTTTTCCTAAAGTAAAATGCGCTAAGAACCAGAGAAAAAAATGACAGGAACTAGGATCCAGAAAATTCCAAGTCTACCTCTCATTTAGGGAAAAGTGTATACCACTGTTACCCTAGTTCCTAGAGTCTCCTGTCTCATTTACACTTTTTATGTTAATAGCTTAGGGCCAGTAAGTGCCGTATTTTGAAAAAATTAACCTCCCTAGGCTTCCTAAGCCTACAGCTCCCTTCCTGAAGCCAGGTGTCTATGCACAGAGGCCGGCACATCTCCTGCCTGGGGGCACAAATTCCTTCCACCAGGAAGAGAGGCCAGAGGCTTTCTTCCCTGTGCCTGAAGTGCTGACCTCGGACACAGCCTGAGTCTCACCTGCAGCGCACACCACCACCTCCCGCCACGCCAAGAGCTGGCACCAGTGCTGGGCAGGGGTTTCCTGGCAGGGCCCCTGGCTGCCACTCCCAGGTGACAGCTCTGTGAGCACACAGCATGCTCACGGCTGATCCCACACACATCCACCCACTCACTCCCTCTACTATCCCTCCTGACCGAGCCTTGACGTGCAGAGGAAACTCTCATGTCTTGTGGTTAAACTAAAAAAAAAAAAAAAAAATCCGGGTTTTTCTTAGACACTGGGAGAGGCCAGAGGGCAGACATGTGTCTCTGGGCACAGGAGCTGGGATTAGGCTACAGGTCCGGGAGCTCAGGCCCGCAGGCGCGCGCTCCCACTAAGGCAGTAATCAGGGCCGTGGCTCACACAGGGTTTCCTGCAGGGCTGCCTGCACCGCCCAGGAAGCAGTCACAATCAGCTCTGTGACCCAAAGATCAGGCTGCCCCTGAATCCACGTGTACCATGTCTTAACTTGAACGTACACAGAACAGAAAGTGACGGGCAGTGAGGATTTACCACACTGAAAGACAATTCAACAGCAGCCTTTTTTCACAACTCAAATTTCAATAGCAGCCACATAATGCATTACGTAGCTGACCTAAAACAAGACTAAAAAGAAAAATTAAACTGGGGGAAATCAGAGAAAGTGTTTGAAGCAGAAATGGCTCCCAGGATGGTCCCCCAGCGACCCTGGCGGGTGACTGCGGGACCTCCATCCCAAGAGGGAGAAGTGTGCACACTAAGGCCAGGAACAGCGGCATGAGCCTCCTGAGGGGACGTGCTGCCCCAGGGTCTGCACGGTAACCAACCCGGGTACTCTGGGAGAGCGGTTCAGACCCCCAAGCCTTTGCGTCAGATGCAGTGGGAGGCCAGCTTCTCTCCTGACCATCAAAACACCTGAATCCGCTTTTAAAAACCTGAAGCGTGAAACAAACTGCTCCAAGAGGTTCTGGCTCTCAGAGCCGTTTACTTTCCTCTGTTGCAAAATAGTCCCAACATGTTTTACAAAACCACGTCCTCCTAGCCTCCGCGAGCTGCCAACAGGAAGACAGCCCCAGCCTGAGCCCCCTCTCCACAGGGTCTGGAAAGGGGTCACATGAGGCCCTGGGCCTATGACCACGCCTGGCCAGGGAGCCCTCGGGGCTTACGGAGAAAACCCCATGCGGTGACTGCGGCTGAGATGAAAGTGGAGAAACTGGGTGCAGGGGTGTGGGTCAGACCCAGGTGGGCCTCTGCCACACACGGCCTTGTTCTAGGGAACAGGCTTCTCTGCTCTGACTGGTGAGAAAAGGCCCAGCACTCAGGGTTACTGTGAGCTAAATGAAACATGGGCACGCAGAACACTCACAGGCCTGCCACAATGTAACTGTTCAAAAACGACTGGGGTATGACTGAGACCAGACAGTTCAGAGAAGGCCCTTCCTCGGGGAACTGTCAACAATGAAGTACTACAGACATCAAAGGCAGACTGTATTGTATCTTAAAAGCAATACTCAGACTGGTTTGCCCACCAGCTATCCTAGGTTAATTGATGCATTCTTCCTTGGTCGTCCTGAGCCCTCAACACAGACGGCTATCCAGCTAGGAGAGGGAGCACTGCCCAGCACAACCCGGAACCTGGACAGGAGAGGGCCTGCCAGGGCTCCCGAGGCCACAGAGGCCCACGCACTCCCTCTCTCCCTCTTCACCCACAACAGGCTTCACAGCAGCGCTGACAAGCAGGGCTCCTTTCAGGCCCCGCCTTGTGCTGGTGTGGTGCTCGGACCAGCAGGGGTCCCCCCCACCGCGTCTGACCGCAGGCAGGACCTCTCTCACACGAGGACTCTCCCGACCAGACCAATTAGAACCGTGATGACCCTCCACGTCCTCCGGGACTAGCCCGGCGGAGGTCAGGACGTGCACCTGAAGTCCCCTTGGGACCAGGCGCTCGCAGGCCGCGGTCTCCCCCGGGACCACGCGCGGCTCACCTTCGGGGCCCTTCTGCTTGCGCTCCACCTCCCTGCGGTACTCCTCCAGCTCGCGGTCCGTGAGCGTGTTGAAGGGGTTGGGGCCGGTGGTGCTCACGATGACGTGCGGCTGGTATTCCTTCTCAATGATGGCCTTGGAGGCCGTCACTAGCTCACCCTGCAGACAGAAAGGGACAAACCGTCTGTAGGGGCCCCCGGGATTCTCCCTCCTCCCAGGCGGGGGGGGGGGGGGGGGGGTGGCGGCGGGCGGATGACAGGGAACACAGCAGCCTCGAGGGGCGCCCGAGGCTCAGGGGGAGGCAGCAGCCTGCAGTGTGGAGGACAGAGAAGCAGGGCTTTGGTGCTGCAGACGGAACGTACAGGGGGAGCAGCCCCCAGGGGAGGCCTCCAGATCTCAGGTGCAAAGGACCCAACGTGCAGCTGGAGCGTGGAGGGCACCCCAGGGGCACCAGGTCCTCAGATAGGGATGCAGGAGAGTTCCTCCAGCCCATCACCCTCCTCCCCATTGGACAGCGTTCCCCACAGCACTCGGGCAGGCGCGCTCAGAGACGAGCACCTGCTCTAAGGGCACAGACAAGCGCGGCTCCTTTGTGCGTCTGCTCAGTAACTAAAGCCTGGAACTTGTTCCCAGACACGAAGAGATGACAACACGACACAGAACACCAGGGCTTGTCTGAGGAATCTGGACAACTCTAAGAACTCACACAAAAGAAGAAAGCAAGCTTAAGCAGAGCGAAGTACACGGTGGTCCCACGTGGGACGAGGAGGCCGAGCAGTCAGGCCCCGCGGGCGGCAGCAGGCAGGCCGGCCCCAGGGACGCGGGCAGCGGGCAGGCCACCCCCAGGGATGCGGGCAGCAGGCAGGCCGGCCCTGGCGCCAAGCCCACCCACACCTGTGCCCCACAGCCTGCCTGCTTGGCCCCACATGCTCTGCAGCTCATGTCTGAGAAAGGGCAAGCAGAACTCAAACACGTGCCGTGACTTAGCGGTAACTGTGGAAAACAAGTGACGACAGGAGGCGCTGCAGTTGCTCAGACATCAGGCCCGGCCCGGCAGCGCTGTCCTCGGGGGCAACACCGCAGGCAGAGGGCATGCACTCGCCAGGCACCAGGGACAGAGTCAGGCCAGCCCGCAACGTTCAGCTCACCAGCCAACCACTGCCCTGGGAACCTGGGCTGAGGGGTCACTGTCCAGTGACGTGGACCCAGAAGGGGAGAAGAAAAAGGCTGGAGCTCGCAGCCTGTGCTCAAAGAGCCTGCAGATTAGAGATCAGCTGCCTAGATGGGGGGGGCGCTCCTCCTGAGCAGGCCTGACCCCAGGCGTCCTGGCTTTTCACCCAGAAGGCGCCTCGCTTCCCAGACAGTGATGGGGTCATCATCTGCCCTGAGTCAGCTCTGTGCCCCAAGACAAGCCCCTTCTCGTCTACTCTCCCGAGAGGGGCTGACAGAGGCTGAGACGGGCTGAGCTCTGACGTCCTCGAAACTGCAGCAACTAGGGAGTGGCATCTGCATCCTGGTGTCACTGCCAATAAGAGGAGGGAGAGTCAAGCTCTCAGAGGAACGTTCACATTCATTTAATCTAATGTTCACAATGAGTAAAGGAATAAAATATCAAGAAACAACCTCAGTTACGCCCTGTGGTCAAGCAAGGCCCTTTCTCCGGGACACCTGGTCATCCAGGTACAGCACGGCTGGGTCCTGCTCCACAGGCAGGAAGCTCCATCTTCCAAACTCCTCAGCTGAGGGCTGAGCTGCCTTCCAGAAGCTCTGAACAGACCCGGGGACAGGGGACCCTGTTACTCCAGAGGGAGGGGAGGCAGAGGGCCCCAGGCCTGCTGCTGAGCAACAGGACTCAGGAACTGGGATGTGGAAGGGCTGCTCTCTGCAGCAGCCCCCGGAGGTTCTCACCCTTCCATCCTGGGAGCCATCACCACAGGCTCAAGCAAAACAGACGCCCAGCAACAACTTCTGCACCTGACTGACAGGGTCTGGGTGGGGTGACAGTTCCATCCCCAAAACTGTGCAAACCTGGCCCAGTGCCCTGACCTGTGCATAGGTTTTCACCAGTAAAACCTATTCAGATCTGAGTTTACACTCCAGGTGCTGGGCCAAGCACAGACTCGATGATCGACACCAAGTTCCCGAGCGAGTCCAGCAGGTGAGCTGCAGGCTCACATCTCCAGGACACAGCGGGGCTACACGTGCTCGTGGGAATAGGGAACCTTGTACTACACAAGTCAGATGGTTTCCAGCAGACTTACAGCCCCTGGTCTCTAATATCAATGCGCTCATAACAAAGTCCAGAAGGGAGGGCCGGCCCACCCAGCACTGGAGTCAAGTATGCCTGCGGTCGGGCTCAGCGGTCCTCTGGGAACCAGAGCATCAGGTGTGGCTGGGACCTGCTGCCCTGCTCACCAGGGTGTCAAAGATATTGTCGCCGTGAAAATGAAACAAGTTGGGTGGGAAGAAGACCAGGGTGCAAACGTGAGCACCAGCAAGAAGACGGCGGAGGACAAGCAGAACAGACACCTGCACACAGGGACGCCAGCACCTGCCCGCCGGGAGCAGTGTCCTCGGCCACCCGCCCCTCAGGCCACACTCACAGCGTGTCTTCCACTGGGGCGGGGACTCCGGAGCAGCCAGGAACCTCCTCCCACAGACTTGCAGCTTCCCAGCCAGGCATCCAACACTTCACGAAGCAACCACAGGCGACTGTGACGCACGCCCACATCTGAGCACCGCTGGGCGGAGCAAGAGCCAGGCTGCACCTGGACGAGCAGCTGTCCACGGGCGTCCTCGGACACGGCTCACAGGGGCACCCTCCAGAGAGCCCTCCCGAGGCACACACAGAAGCCACCAAGCGCAAAGTAACGCCCGAGAGACAGCACAGCAATGACTGCCAGCTGGCTGAGCCCACAAAGCCAGAGGGAGATGTGGGCTTTCATGCTAAGCGTCCTGGGCTCATGGACTCAACACACTTTGAAGTATCTGAGAGAAAAAATTATGAACTAGTAAAATCACAACAGCTTATGGCCTAGATAAGCAACATGAAAAACAAGCTGACAGGGATAAAGAGACACTGCTCATCCTCGCTGTGAGAAGTTCCTCCGAGAATGGTAACTGGACCTTCGTTCCAAGGACAAGGAAAAATGGGACCCGTGGGATTAATGTATAAACATGCAAAAGAATTTCATCAGCACACGAATTAGTACAAATCTGATTTCTCTGGCAACTGGAACACTGATAAATACTTGCATCTCACTGGAGATGTATTAATTGAAAGCGGCCCTGAAAATCCCCTTTGACCACAGGGTACACACAGCTCGGCGGCGTCTGTCCTTGAATGTGCGCAGGAAGCGTCCTTCCCCCGGGGCGGGTCCTACAAGACACGTTCCCCATGGACTGCACGCACCACGTACACAGAGAAGATACAATTTGGGATTTCAAACTTTGCTAAGTCCTTTTCCCCCTTGCAACATTCAAAACAATTATCTAGCGTTTTTGTTTTTGTTTTTAGGTAAAAATACTGGTGGCTCAGATGGTAAAGAGCCTGCCTGCAATGTGGGAGACTCAGGTTCAAACCCTGGGTTGGAAGATCCCCTAGAGAAGGAAATGGCAACCCACGCCAGTATTCTTGCCTGGAGAATCCCATGGACAGAGGAGCCTGGTGGGTTATGGTCCATGGGGTCGCAAAGAGTCAGACACGACTGAGCGGCTAACACTTTCATTTTCACATTTCATCAACAAGGGCTGGCAAAGACTGTCTTATTTCCCATTCCTCTGAAATGACATTTTTCAATCATACAGCCCTCAACTGCCACGTTCATCACATTCGGATCACAGCTGAGCATGCCAAGAGAGGAGGTCTCACGGGAGAGCCGCCACACTGCTCGTGGTCGACCCCTGAGCCTTCTGCAGCTGGCAGGCACCTTGTAATAGGCAAAGTCCTAAAACATGCACCAACCAGGGTCACATGCAGATCTTGAGAAACATCACTAAGATCAACCATTTTTCAGCACAACATCAAAATGCTGAAAAGTATAAAAATAACCTCATATAAAATGCTTAATTAAAGAACAGAATGGGCAGAACAGAACCTTCTGTACAATCTCACAAATAGCTCAGAGATCCGTTTAAAAGCTCCTCAGTACCTAAGACAACACCAAGCGCAGAGACAGGAGGAGGCAGGGCGGGGCAGCAAGCAAGGGGTGCCGGCGGCGGAGGGGGGGGCGGTGAGTACCTTTCTAAAAGAGAGAGACTTAGCGGGACTAAAGGTCTGCTCTGTACGCTCGAGCCCTTCGATTCTTTCCGTACAGTCAGAGAGGGGTGCGTCCTGCAACAGTAAACTGAGTGGTCAGAGTCCGCCAGGCCCAGCCGAGCACATCACCCAGAGCGCAGCCTGGAGCAGCAGAGCGCATGCAGCGAGACGGCCGTCAGCGGCCTGAGCAGGGGGATGGCGCTGCGACGTGCAAACACGGGCCACAGAGCCGACCGCGCTGGCCCACACCACAGACAGCAACCAGGCACCTACCCTGGCGACTCGAGTCTAAAGCACAGGGTGGCAACGTAACTGTCAGAGATAACTACTTACACAGTTATCTTCAGGGTGCCCCAACGGGCAGTCCTTCTACAGAAACGCGTGTAAATGTACATCACATTTACAGGGACCCGCTGCACTTTTCCCAAGCACCACGCTGTCGTGGACAGCAACACATACAAGAACCGCCGTCCACCACCCCCACCCTCCTCCCGTGTGCCCCACAGCTCCCGCTGGGACCAGGTAAACCTGGGCCCAAGCCAGCAGCCTGCATTGCCCTCACTCAGGCGTGCATGACGCGGAGCAGGCTTGGGGGACACGGCCCTGGGCATGCTGATGCTCGGTCTACAACTCAAGGAAAAGGGGCCGATTACTCCTTACCACGAAGACTCTAAACAAAGGGAACTGGGTGCCTAGGACACTTACCTCATAGTCATCCTCTCCCAACTTAAGAGTAACTTGGAGCAGGCGGTCACAGAGCCCCCACCCACTAACAGCAGAACCGTTCTGAGCACTCACCTGGACAAGGCTCCTGTCCATCACCACACCAGACAACACCTGGGACTGGGGGCCAGCCGTCTTAATGTCCTGCAAGTTCTGCTCTCGAATCTGAGGATGGCAAGAAGAGAAGAGACACATCAACAGTACTGAGACAGCTCGCTGTGCCTGAAGCTGCCGTGTGTGCTCAGGCCCTCAGCCACGCACAAGCTGCTCCTCTGGGCTACCCTGCTCCCTGCTGGGCCCTGCACGACTACCCTGCCTGCCTAACGCCGCTGGTCCAGCCCAATTAGTAACTCAAGACTCAGAGGGTTGGATGGACCCTCCAGACTTGCTGCTTCCTCTGGACAAGTTTGGCAGGCATGGGTCTCACTGCCCTTGCCAACTTGAGGGGAGACACCCCGTGTGCCCGTCTTCTAGGGACACTGTGAACACTGGTGGGTCTCACATTCCAACACACCAGACATTCACAACTCTTCAAATGGACCTTGCAAGGCAGGGGCAAAGGCTGCTCTCGCCAGGGACAGGCTGACTTCAACTCTGCTCTGCTGAGGGACAAGCGTCATTCAAGCATGGGGCCCAGAAGCGCCCGCGGCTCGCCGCCGTGCACAGCGCAGCGGGTGAAGGGAGGACCCGGCAGCCACGGGACGGCCGCAGCCGCCCTCCCAGGGCTGGCGCTCTCCCCACAGCCACAAGCGGCCTGCCCCACCCGGGCCACCTCCTCTCACACACGCGTTTCCAGCGATAGCTGGCAGCTGTCAGTACGCACCTTGTTCCTCATCTCCTGGACCTCTTTTGGGTTAGTGTTCAATGGAACAAACAGGTTAGGGACAGCAGAGGTGGAAGTTCTGTGTCCATCCTCTTTAGTCCACTAAAATATCAAGAACAGTTGAGAAGTCAGAATCGTGACAACAGTAAGTGACACCACAGCATTCAACTTGTCCAACTCATCTCACATCTGGTCATGCACTGACCCTCACAGAGAATGAACCAATGACCATACCACAGCGTCACTGAAGTGGCTGGAAACCAGTCATGCAGGGAGCCAGAGTTGTGACCGACTGGCAAGGCCCATCAAAAAGCCCAGCTGAAACCCAAGGCACAACAGAGGCCGCTGACAGAGCTACGCCCCAGGATGGCCTTGGACTAGTCACGGAGGACCCTTCAGAGCACATTGGTTCACTGCTCTGAGAGACCCGAGCACCAAAGCCGGCGGGAAGCATGAGATGACAGCGTCATGAGAAGCGGCACAATGTGGCTGGCCCGGTGAGGGAAGACTGTGCGGTGAGGCAAGAGTGGGCATCACCAAAGCTGGCATTAAAATAAACTCCGCATCAGAATGCACTGTTTGCATAGCTATTTCAACCCAAGAAAATTACTGTATGAAGACTTATACAGTAGCTGCCTGGTGGAAGAGTTTGGTGATGTCAAGTACTTTATATAGTTAATACCTCTGAGTGTTACAACAATGTCCCACACAAACGTAAAGCGCTCACAAGCCCTCGCTGGAAGGCTGTTTTAGATGCCAGTGCATATTACCAGCACGCTGCGCCTTTCACGCGTCCTTTTTTTTGGACCTCCAATCAAACATGAGATTTTTAATCAAATTCTAACCCTCAGGCATGAGTTGGCACTGAACACTAAAACAAGCCCGTGGCAGAGAGCAGATGTTATGCCTTTCAGAGTGTTTTCAAAAGGCAATAAAATAGCCATAAACCAAGAGTTTCTGAAGAAAGCAGCGAAACTGTCCAATGCTGTGCCACTGTGCAGGCAGCGTGAGATGGGCATGGGCTGCGAGGCACTCACTGCCGTTATCTCCTCAGACAAAAACAACTCCAGCTTCTTACCAAACACAACGCTTAGTCAAACATTAAAGCAATCACCTCAGAAGCTTGAACACGTTAAAAAACTTAAGAACAATTATTATAAATTAATATACCAACCTGGGAACACTGCAAGGAACTCGTGTTACTCCAGAACAGTAAGAAACAAGTTTAAAAGCTGAACAAAGTCTCCCCCTTTCAGCTGACACAGTGACTGAAATACCTAAGGCAAGTTAATATTTTTTCAAGCAAAGAGTAAATAAGGCTCAGAGCTGCTGTGACACATACACTTAAGAAAAATTTCTCACAGCAGTTCAGCACTCTGTATGTATATGGTCAGCAGAAAGTAATTTTTAGGCCCACTCCCTTTAACAAGTAAACTAAATTAGAAACTAAACAAACGAAACGGAAAAAGGAAGAAAGGGTCAGAGAGAGAGAAGGAAGGTGAGGAGGCAGGAAGAGGAGACTGGCCCCAGCTTGGAGCCCGGCCATGTGCACGCAGAGTCTCTGCCACCTGACACGCTCCTCAAGGGCACAGAGGCTGTCTCACCAGCTGTGCCTCAGGAGACACCAGACCCACCTGGGGAGACAGAATGTACTTCTTGTCAATAAACCTATGAAGCAGGAGCACTTTCACAAGGGAAGCAGGACGGCCCGCTGGGCTCGCATGAGGCCCCGTCTCAGGACATCTAGGCTGATTTCACCTCTGCTCCTGCGGAACTAACCATGTAGAGACGCGTGCGTCCCAGCCTGTCCTCGCATGAGGCCCCGCCTAGGCCTCACCTACTGGGATGCAGGGCCCGGTGGACCGTCCAGGGCCAGGGCTGCCCAGGGACGTCTGAGCACCAGGACCGCGGGCAGCCTTCAAGGCAGCGCTCCTCCTGACACGAGGCTCGCCTCCCAATGACTGGTGCTGGCACTTGCAGGTGGCCTGCTGCACTTGGGTCATGCCGCACCCAGCAGGAGCCAGAGACTCCACTATGGCTGTCTACTCACATGCAACAGTCCATGCAGAAGGGGGCTGGCTGAGAGCGTTCGGAGGCTCTGGGACGACAGCAAGTGGGGAAGGAGGCTAACGAGAGGGTCAGCTGAGAAGACGCCCGTGAGCCGTGAGGGAAAACTGCTTAAGAAAACACTAGGACTTTAAAGAACATGCCTAAGTTAGCAACTAAATCAAACAGCTGAGTTTACGACATTAAAACAGCAGGCTAAGCTCCAACTACATCTGTGTCATGAAGCATTAAAGATTCTTCAAATACGGTTTGAACTGAATGACAGCTGCCACTTTGAGGTTAAGCCACGCACGTGACGCGGTATCTCTGCTGTGCACAGTTAGGTAACGCTGGAATTACTGCAGAGGCACAATATATCTTAAGCAGTTTCAAGCAGACAGTATTACTTGAATTACAGCTGAAGCAGAAGTGGGTTTGAATTCAGGCTGAAGGTTAATGAGGAAGGTCTGCCTACAGTCTGGGTCAGAGGGCGAGTCCCAGAGCCTCCGGAGCCCCAGCGCGCCGACCTGCTCTACGTCATCTACCCATGAACAGAAGGAGGCACAGACCAAGCAGTTGGTAATACAGCTTGGCACGCAGACACCGGACGAGAGAGACTGCAGCAAGGGTTTCACGCGATCGTGTGCAACGCTCGTCCACACCTTAGTCTTCGCCTTGGGGCTGCCGCCGCTCTGCCCCTCCTCAGACGCGTCGTCGCCCCGGCCCGAGTTCAGCCACCTTGCCTTCTCTCGCTGCTGCTTCTGAAAGCTGTGTCTGAGAGGGGAGCACGTGCCCGAATCACCGTCACTAGCAAAGGAGTAACCTGTGACACTGGCAGGAACCTCCACATCGCTGTATTTTTTAGATTTCTCTCTCAGAGCAGGGTATCGGTAAGGGTAGCCAGTTCTATAACCCTAGGGGCCGAAAAAATAGAGACAGTCAATATTCCAGATCTCAAAACACAGTTTCACTTTAGAAAACTGGAACTATCTATAAAAGTAGAGAATATGCACACCCTATGTACGTGGCTGCCCAGGAGAAGTGCCAGTGTGTTCACAGGTACGAAAACACCAACAGCAGCGCGATTCCCAAAGCCCCAAAGTGAAAGACCCAGAAGTCCATCAACAGCAGAATGGATGGACTGTGGTCCATTCACACAGCAGGCTGGGACACAGCAGGGAGAACATGCTATTACCAGGGGAAACATCTGCATGAATGTTCACAAACACGACGGAGTGAGAAACACCATGTGAAAGAACGTACTGTACAACTCCATTTACAAAAGGAGGAAGACCAGTCTGCGCTGTTAGGAGGGACAGGGATCACCCCTGGGACACAGTAAGACTCAGAGCGGGGACAGGAGGTTCTGGGTGCTGGCATTTGACGTGGGTGCTGCCTATACAGTATGCTCAGTTCTTAAGAATTAATATAGGTACCCTCTTCTGTTTTTATATATATACATATCAAGAAAAAGTTAAAATTTAAAAGGCAACCTGGGTTTACCTGCTGCTGGCTACAGAACAGGTTATATTAACATACTTAACACTTTTTTTTTAACCTTTTCAGTCACAGTTTAAATATTGTGATAATCTTTCAGGAAGACCAAACTACCTCAGACAGCTGGTACCTGGCAAAATCACTTCACCTCTAAATGCAGCAGCACTTGAGTGAGCCTTCAACCCTGGTCTCCTGCGCTTCACAGCCCACAGCCCGCTAATTCCTGCCTCTGTAACAGCACTGAGTCCGTGTGCCCCCCACATGCTGACCCCACAGACAGCGTCTCCAGGCCAGGATGATGCCTCACTCACCCGTCCCCAGAACTGAGTGTCCGGGAGCCTGACCGACATGACAGGGGCCCTCATGGCCCCACCCCCATAAAACCCTTCCCCTACACCACCAGCGGGCCCAGGGCCTGCTTGAAGCCAGAAGCACTCGGCCAAGGTGACAGGACGTGCGGCAGGAGGGTGCAGCGCCCACCCTGAGAGGGCCTCACGGCCCACTGGGACGCTGGAGGAGCCAGCTGCCCTGACACCTGAGCGGCAAGCACACGAAGTCTGCCCACCGTGTGCGGAGTCTGGAAGTGGATCCTCCACCATGACAGCCTTCTGCTGAGAACCCAGCCCAGGCCAGCACCCTGACTGCAGCCTTGGGAGGCCTGACGCCAAGGACCTGACTCAGCCTCGACTGTGCCTGGACTCCCGACCCAGTGTCATGCCTAGACCAGGTGATTCACGGCACCTTCACTGTGAATGACGAGGGGATTCACATTTGAAAGGATCACACAGGGATGGTAGCAAGGATGAGTCAGTGGCTACATTCTAGCTGCCAAGCTACTTTAGAAATGTTGCTCTGAATGTAGGCATTCTCCTTCCTCTCTGGATGATCCTCCTCGTTGGAGGCCGCCTTTACTACCAACCATTCCCTTAAAACATTCAAAAAACGGTGGTAATAACCCCTGAGTGGAGTTGGCTGTTGTTTACTTTTGTTTTGTAACTACACTCAGTATGATAGGTAAATGTCTTCCCTTTTTTAACATGCTTTTTTCCCATTTACAAACATGCTTTGTTGAAGAATAATAAAAAGTAACAACTCAAAGGGAAAAAAAAAGTAACAACTCAGCTACAAAAGACTGTCTTCTGAAAAATACAGTTCTTAATTCATTCAGGTTTCCTCTTGCTGAAAGTCAGGGCTCTTGAGTAATCTTCATGAATTTCAACTAAACCATCCAGGATGTCACAAATTTTTATTCTGAGGGGGTATGGGTTTTTTCTTTATTCTTCCCCTTTAAATGCCAGACCAAAATCAGAGCAAAACTCAGGCCTCAGACCTACTATATGTTAAAAATTGGCTTTATTCCTTCTTTTGAGAAGCTGGAATTATATCTTGATTTTTTGGGTAACAAGTTAGCATTTCTTCTGTGTATGCCAGAAATGTTTATGACTATCATATGAAATACTTCTTACAGTGTGAGAATCTTCAACTATTCTCTACTGACTGAATTATTAGCAAACATATACTGTTGATCAGAATGCTAAGTTAAAACACAGACTGCTCCTGCTGCTGAGTCGCATCAGTCGTGTCCGACTCTGTGCGACCCCATAGCCAGCAGCCCACCAGGCTCTTCCATCCCTGGGATTCTCCAGGCAAGAACACTGGAGTGGGTTGCCATTTTCTTCTCCAAAACACAGACTACAATCAGTGGTTGCTGTTCAAGTTTACTTCTGATAAACCACAGAGCCTTCTAATATTAAGAATAACCTGTGCACATTAAGGGCACTGAATAAAATACCCTTGCTATAATCTCACTTACTTTCTTTCATCTTTTATCTCCACCCCCCCTCAAATTAGAGTTACCAACTCTAATTCTCTCTGCACCTTCCAGAAAGTACTGAGTGCAAAACATGTGGCAGGCTGGTATTCTCTTGATTTTTACTCCTCCCTCCCATTCCTCGCTTGGCTTGTAGGTGTAAGAGGAGGGAAAGGTCAAAGTGTCTGCCCAAGGGAGAGAAGAGGGCACAGTGAGACTGCAGCACCCACGACCCTTGCCCTGCCTGGCCCCTCCGGTGCTGGCCTCCGGGTCAGATGCCAGGGTTACCGCCCCCAGTCTCAGCCTGCTCTGGGGGACTCTCCTGAGATGGCGCTACCCCACCCTGCCTCTTCCGCTGGTCGTCTCCATGAGCTCAGTTCCCTTCCTGTCCCCACGCCCAGTCCTGGCTCCAGCCCCATCTCTGCCCCTGCAGCCACCATGGTGCTCCGTCAGGCACACGTCGAGGTGCTGGGCTGCAACTGGGATCTCTCTGTCACATCCCGACAAGGCCATGGACTCCCCGTGTTCCCGCGCACAGCTAGACGATGCGGTCAGTCGGTGCAGCCCAGCCTCCTGAGCAAGCGAGCTCAGCAGTCAGGAGAGCCTGCTCTCCATTCACCCCCTCCCCAGTCACACCCACACCGTCATCATCACTGCTCAGCCCTTCACTCCCTGCTCTCCCTTGACAGCAGCAAACTTTCTCCCAAGTCAGAGAACTTCAGGGAGAAGAACCTTCTGAGGACACTTAGCACACGCTAAACCAGATCCATGAGTTCTTCTCTTCAGAAAAGTGAAACTTCCTGCCTCCTGAAGCCACCCATCCCCGCCAAGACCTAGTCCAATGGTGGGAACTCACATGAAGCCGGCACCAGCCCGATTGATGGCTTCTCTGCCCCACACGCCCACTATTTAATGTCCATGTGGCCACAGGACGGACTCCTGAACCCTAAAAGATGTGATGCTGTAGCACCGAGCCATCCGTCTTTACTGAGGTTGCTTTGACCCTAAGCGCCTTGCCGTGAGTATTTAAACCGACTGGAGAGATCACAGACAGACCAGAAAGGCAGGGTCCTGACCCCTCAGCCAGGTCGCCTGTCATGCCCGCGGCTGGGTCTCCGGTCGCATCAATGGCCAGGTTAGTTGCCTCCCTTTACCCAGCATAAGCTGTCACGGTTTGACCTCTTCTTTGAGGTCACTCTCAAGGGTCACCCTCTACAAAAACTTCCTCTATAATCCTTGCAAAAGGATGACATCGATCACTGCAACCAGACAGGCCACATCCTACCACAGACTACTATAACATTCCTATTAAGCTGAAAGCCCCACGGTCATGCTCTGTACCACGCTGGGCTCCATGTGCAGGAGGCAGCAAAGGGTCTCCCATGCAACAGATCAGCAGCAAAACGTGTCAAACACAGCAGACAGGCCCCAAGTGGCTAGAATTTACTGTTAAAACAAACAAGATGCTCGGCTGACTGACTGATGCAGAAAGGCCCCCTGGACAGCTTGCTTTTGGGCTGATGGGTCCTGAGCTGACCCTGCTACTCGAGGACTCAGTTACCCAGCAAAGTACACTATCCTCTGTGCTACTATCCCCACACAAATAATGCTCTCTCTAAAAACAAAAGGAGACAAGAAACCCTCACCAGTGTATTCAATCACAATTTAGCTTAGAACTTAAACTGCCCTGGTACACATTCATGGTTCTGGAGACTGAAAGCATTCTGACACTGCCTGAAAACAGTGATTTCATAATACCATTTCACTAGCTATAAAAACACCAACATCTGTGCTCTTAAGATCAAAGCAGTATCATCAAGTGGTGACCACATTCTTACCAGATTATCCAGCATCCGCATCAGGGCTTCAAACTCCTGCTCACCGATCTGCCACTTGGGTGGTGATCCGCTGCCTTCCCCTGCTGGGGACCCAGGGGCCCGGGACTTGGCTTTGTACTTTCCAGGATCCAGGAGGACTAAATTGTCTGGCCCTCCCGCACTTGCCAGAGTTCGAACCTTTTCCAAAACAAGCAAACACAATAGTTGGAGTTCCTTACTGATCAAGCAAGTCAGATGACTATGAGAGATCACGTCAATAGAAATGGAGGTGTCAAAAGAAACCAAATCACTGCAAGAATAAAAAATGCAAGATGGAAGTGACAGGTAAATCACAAGACTATTTTCAGAAACTTGTCTTTAGCATGAAAAAATACTGGGCACTCACACCTTAAGAATAAAATGGGAAAACAAAGCCCCTTCCAAGGTCATATAAAGGAGACTGGCAGCTGCTACTACACAGACATAAGTCGGGGTAACCACACAGATGTAAGTTGGGGTAACAATGAAGAATGTACAAACGGGGAGCTGAGCAGACCTGGCATAAGCAGCACCCAGAGCTGCTAGACTGTAGGCAAAGCTCTACTCCCTGCACCTACTTTTTCAAAAGAAGGGCCTGGGTTCAAATGAAATGACCCATAACAACATAAATAAGCACCTGATATCAGGGCCAGTATCTGCTAGCCCTCCGTAAATGGTAGTGACTTACGTATTTGAAAAATTAAGTTAGAAATGACCAGACCACATGGAGTGGCCACCACCTACCTGGATCTCACACGCAACCACAAGGTTGTGGATGTAATAGAAGGCCTCCTCAACGCTCTCTCCAACAGACACAAGACCGTGATTCCGGAGAATAAGAACCTAAGGGAAGAATCAGGAAAGTTCTAGGGACCAGGCAGGAAGACAGACACATTTTCTTCTTCCCTCGATAATTTAAATACCAGATTAGATGCCTACTGACCTTACTTTTAGGCCCCAAATTTTTCTGAATTAAAATTTTTTCTTCCTCATCGACCAGAATCCCATGATAATCGTGGTATGCCACTTCTCCAAGGGAAAGTGCCTCCGGGGAGATGGGCAAGAGGCCACACTTCATCGCAGAGACCTAGAAAACGAGCAGCAGCATCTGTGCAGACAAGTCAAGAGTGCACACGAACTGACAACTGGCAGACGCGCTCCTCAAACTGTTCTTTCAGAGATAAAGGAGCCCGTGAAATTAAGATAAGACTTAAGATCACTTCTGGGTCTTATTACCAATGCATACTTTTAAAAATCAAAGCCACCATTGTCAAGGAAGACTTCAAAAAAACTTTCACATCTTTCTGGATTTCTCCCACACTGACTGTAAACAAGAAGTGAGCTCAGACTTAATAAGATTAGCCCCAAAGCTGCTATAGGGAGAGACGATGGCTTCCTCTAAATGAGGCACAATGCTGCAAAGAGAAATTTCTGAAGAGCTGAGAGGTTTTTGTGTACTTTTCACCTTAGTTCATAGGTGTGATAGGAATACCTGAAAATCAGATAAAAGGAAATTTATAAAGGTTTAGGATAAGTATACTGTATAATTTCTCTACATTTATTTAAGTGAAAAATCTAAGTGTCCATACAGCCCTTTAGTTTCCTTAAATTTCCCAAACTGACCTTAGAATATGCTAATTTTAAATGTCTTCTACCTAGATGAACAGACTCCAGAGATTTAAATTAAAACTGTAATAATTTCTTACAGAAAAGTTAATCTAAAAAGACAATACCCCCAAAAAAGGCAGTATCATTATTTAATTCCTTTCACAGTAACAGCTTTTCTATAAGATATTTCATTACAAAGTAAACTTACTTTGTTAAGTTTTAAAACAAATTACATGCTAGATTCTCAAAGGTACCTCTAAGAGTTCCTTTAAAAGCATGGATTTGTCGGGGCTGGAAGACCTATATCACTTGGAGAATGATATCTAATAAAACTGATGCCAACATTAAGACCCGTATCTTCAAAGTAAAGCAAATAAACCAGATTCTCACGTTCATCCATACAAGCAAAGATCTATGACATTAAAACATCTAGATAGAGTAAAATTCAGTATTTCTTAATCAGTGAGGTCATCTGTCAAACACACAAACCCAGAAAGTTATTAAAATACAAAACTGGTGATGAAAAGCCAATCCCAGCTAGCTCTTGCGTGTGTGGCTCACAGGGCTGTACTAACACCAGAAAGCCTGTCTTCACACTGAGGGGCCTGAGGCTTTGTCAGACGGCCTGTTTGTACCAGAGGGCCCAGACTTGGTCATCAGCATGGGGCGGGCTCCTGGCCAAGCGGCTGAGTCTCCTCTAACGGCCTGGACCAGTCACACCACACAGTTCATAGGATCTCAGCTCCCCAAGCAGGGACTGAACCAGGCGACAGCAGTGGACACGTGGAGTCCCACCCCCTGGGCCACCTAGGACCTCCCTTCCCCCGTCTTCTTACTCCTCCCCAGCCACGATCCAACCTGGGTTCCACTGACTCCAGGCAGGTTATCTGTGGACGGCTGGCTGGGTTTGTCTCTAGGCCTCAATCTCTCCACCCATACAGGGCTCCTTGCCACAGTCCATCAAGCAGGCTCAAGTCTCCGATACCCTACTAGCCCTCCCACAGGGAGAAGCCCACAGGTCCTCCACCCACCACACCGCACCCCCTCTTCACCGCTCCTCCACCCACCACCCACCTCCCCACTCCTCTTCCCACTCCCCTCTCAGACAAGGATTCTCCACTCACTGCTGTCACTCTGCACTTCCCACACAGCCTCCCAGGCACTGAAGTCTCACTCCCTCTCTAACACACCGATTCTTGTTAGGTCTTATGATGCTTTCAGATTTATTACGTTTTTCAAAATTCAGATAGATGGGCCTCCCTGGTGACTCAGTGGTAAAGTAAAGACTCCAACTGCCAACACTGAAGACACGGGTTCGAGCCCTGATCCAGGAAGATTCCACGTGCCTCAGGGCAACTAAGCCCGTGTGCCACAACTCTTGAGCCTGGGCCCTAGAGCCTGGGAGTCAGAACTAGGGACGCCCACATGCTGCACCTACTGAAGCCTGTGCACCCAGAGCCTGTGCTCCACAACAAGAGAGGGGACCCCTCACTGCAACAAGAGAAACGCCCACGCAGCAACAAAGACCAGCACAGCCAAACGTAAGATAAAATAAAAGTATAAAAAATGAAGTTTAAAAAAATTAGTAAATGGACCCCTTAAATACATATATATATCCAAAAGAAAGTCACATACGGTAGTAAAAAAAAGTCTTCTAACCCAACGAGATGAAGGGCTCTGACTTGCTGCGACGAGAGGGCAACGCGGAGGAAAGGGGAAGCCCTGCCCCCCGAGCGCCCTGTGACCTCAGGCTCTGCCAGAGCAGCACACACTCACCGCAGCGCCGGCCGGTGTGTGAATGTGCACGACACACCTCACGTCCGGGCGTGCGGCATAAATGGCGGAATGCAACGTGAAGCCAGCCTGGTTCACTCCCAGATTAGTGCTCCCACGATCTACTATGTCTCCTTGTAGATTGACTTTAACCTGCAATAAGAAAACAAACTTCAAATATTACGAGGATTTCAAGTTGTCCTAACTAGAAATTATTTAAAACAAAGTTTAAAGTGTTAATAAGTAAAAGTTTTCCCCTGAGTTAATCACACAAAACAGACTTTGCCCTTTTTCTTGACTTTTATATGTCTATGCCCAAGACGGCAAGAACATTCTTACCAAACTGGATGCAGTCACTTCGCTGTAGAGAAGTCCAAAAGGTACGATGAGGAAATGCTCCTGCTCAGAGCTCACCCTGGTCTGTGGGGAAAATTACCAAATTAGCTCAAAAATCCTACTGAAATTACCTGCATCTCTTTCTGTCTACAGACTTACAAGTTTTCTGTGAACATTAGGTGTGCTACACAGGAATGCACTTAATTATAGGGCCTATCACAAAGCTAAGAGGTGATCTGAAAGCTTTCTATTATTACGCTGTAGTAGCTTATTAGGTACATAAAGTGTGACTTGATCATATTCATGATAATTAACCTTATGAAGAGAAAAACCTGTGGGCTACCAAACCAGTACCATGTGCTAAAAGGTGATCTCCTCAAGGGTGTAATAATGAAAACCAAGAGTTACTTTTTAAAAGTTAAAATGTCTTTTATTTTTTTTAAAGTACTCAAAACCTAGAGGATAGTGAACAATCATAAAAACCACAAATAAGAGAAAGCTGTTCCTCTCTGCTTGATGAGAAGTTTCTACACATTGCACCCTCACTCCTCTGGTCTATTTCTTCCTTCTGCAATATAGTTCTCTTTCAACAATTTGTTCAATACAGATCTGTCACATATGATGGATTTGTGCGAGATGCTAGTTATGTAGTTAAGAAAGAAAAAAAAAATGAGTCTTTCCTAAGAGAGGAGAAAAAAAAGAGTCCTGTCCTAACGAAATGTAGTCTAATTTTTAATGATTTGGGAATAGATTCAACAGACTTCGCAAAACTACTGGGATGGAATACATTTACTCCTGGGCCAAGAATTCTAACAAGGGCCATCAGATGGAATTCAGTGGTTGTTGGAAAGGCCTTACGGCATCTAGTCAACTTCCTCACCAGCGCAGTGACTTCTGCAGTGGCCCAAACAGAAACACACGTGGTGTCTGTGTGGACAGTGGCAGTGATGTCCTCAAATGGCCTGCCTCACTCCTTCACTCTGCAAATAGTCCCTGGTGGGCTACAGTCCATGGGGTCATACACAGCCAGACTGAAATGACTTAGCACACACGCACACCCTTTTCTTACTGATAGTTCTTTATCTAGTCTGGATACTAATTCTTTGTTGGCTACCCCTGAGGCAGAAGCAGAAGATATTAAGATGTGGCAAGAATACACAGAACTATACAAAAAAGATCTTCATGACCCAGATAACCACGATGGTGTGATCACTCACCTCAAGCCAGACATCTGGGAATGAGAAGTCAAGTGGGCATTAGGAAACATCACTATGAATAAAGCTAGTGGAGGTGACAGAATTCCAGCTGAGCTACTTCAACTCCAAAAAGCTGATGCTGTTAAAGTGCTGCATTCAATATGCCAGCAAATTCAGAAAACTGAGCAGTGGCCACAGGACAGGGAAAGGTCAGTTTTCATTCCAATCCCAAAGAAAGGCAGTGCCAAAGAATGTTCAAACTACTGCACAACTGCACTCATTTCACACGCTAGCAAAGTAATGCTCAAAATTCTCCAAGCTAGGCTTCAAAAGTACATGAACTGAGAACTTCCAGATGTTCAAGCTGTATTTAGAAAAGGCAGGGAAACCAGAGATCAAATTGCCAACATCTGCTGGATCATAGAAAAAGCAAGAGAGTTCCAGAAAAACATCTACCTCTGCTTCATTGACTAACTAAAGCCTTTGACTGTGTGAAACACAACAAACTGTGGAAAATTCTTCAAGAGATGGGAATATCAGACCACCTTACTTGCCTCCTGAGAAATCTAAATGCAGGTCAAGAAGCAACAGTTAGAACTGAACATGGGACAACAGACTGGTTCCAAATTGGGAAAGGAGTATGTCATGGCTGTATATTGTCACTCTGCTTATTTAAATTATATGCAGAGTACATCATGCAAAATGCCAGGCTGGATGAAGCACAAGCTGGAATCAAGATTGCCAGAAGTATCAATAACCTCAGATATGCAGATGACACCAGCTTTATGGCAGAAAGCAAAGAGGAACCAAAGAGCCTCTTGATGAAAGTGAAAGAAGAGAGTGAAAAAGCTGGCTTAAAACTCAACATTCAAAAAACTAAGATTATGGTAACCTGTCCCATTAGTTCATGGCAAATAGTTGGGAAACAATGAAAACAGTGAAAGATTTTATATTCTTGGGCTCCAAAATCACTGCAGACAGAGACTGCAGCCATGAAATTAAAACATGCTTGCTCCTTGGAAGAAAAGCTATGAAAAACCTAGACAGCACATTAAAAAGTAGAGACATTACTTTGCTGACAAAGGTCCGTATGGTCAAAGCGATGATTTTTCCAGTAGTCATGTATGGATGTGAGAGTTGAACCATAAAGAAGGCTGAGAGCCAAAGAATTGATGCTGTTGAACTGTGGTGTTGGAAGACTCTTGAGAGACCCTTGGACTGCAAGGAGCTCCAACCAGTCAAGCCTAATGGAAATCAACCCTGAATATTCATTCATTGGAAGGACTGATGCTGAAGCTGAAACTCCAATACTTTGGCCACCTCATGTGAAGACCTGACTCATTGGAAAAGACCCTGAGGCTGGGAAAGATTGAAGGCAGATGGAGAAGGGGACGACAGAGGATGAGATGGTTGGATGGCATTACTGACTCAATGGACATGAGTTTGAGCAAGCTCTGGGAGATGGTGAAGGACAGGGGAGACTGGCGTACTACAGTTCATAGGGTCACAAACAGTCGGACACGACCAAGCAATTGACGACCACCAGCACCCATGAGGCAAAATATTCTAGATTGTAACCTTTTATTTTCACACTTTTTATGGTGTCTTTTAATGACAAGAAATTTGTTTAACATAGTCAAATGTATCCATCTTTTCTTTTATGATAAGTGCTTTGGTGCTGTAAGACAACTTTCCTTCAGTCAGAGGTCAAAAGTCAATTTTTTTCATTTATATTGATCCTAACCTGGCATGTTGAAGTCCATGCGGTCACAAAAAGTCAGACACGACTAAGCAACAAAATTATTAAAGTATTATTTTTCACATGTAATCCTTAAATCACTAGAATTGCTCGTTGAAGTCTATAATGTATAAGTGGAAAATCCAATACAACTTTCCAACTCTGATTTTTCAATCCAGTTGTGCCAGCACCGATCATAGCCTGGTCTATCATTCCCTTGCCGATCTGCAATGCCAACTCTTATGCATCTGCTTTCAATAGACGCAAATCCAGTTCTGGGTTCTGTCTCACTGGTTTATCCGTTTCTTCCTTTGCCTAAAGCACGCTATTTTAATTATCATTATAATGTAAGTTTGACACTTGATAGGAAAAAATTACCATATTACCTACTTTTTCAGGAGTGCCTTGTCTATTCTAGGCCTTTTCCCTACACATAAATTTTAGAAGCATGATGTCAGGTCCCACATTAACAAAAATACTACACAGCCAGTTGTAATCACTTCTTTTCTCTTTGTGTGTATGTGTGTATTTACACACATAATTCATATAGCTATAACAGTACACACTTTATACTCTCATAATAATTTCATGCTTTCACATGGTCTTTATAATTGTTTTTCATAACATGTAATAGTCTCTCAAACTGATGTTTAATAACTGAGCCATTTCCCACCTACTGCAGGATATTAAGACTCAAATATACTTATACATAATGTTTTCTTCCTTTTGTAAAAACTTTTAGCTGTGCAGCACACAGGCCTCTCTTAATTGCAGTGTGCAGGCTTCCAGTTGCGGTTCCTGGGCTTAGTTGCCCTGCGGCACGTGGGGTCTGAGCCCCACCAGGGGTCGGGCTCGCACCCCCTGCATTGAAAGGGGGATTCTTCACCGCTGGACCACCAGTGAGTTCCCCATGTTTTCTTCTTTGACTTCTTTCCTAACCGTATTTTTCCAACAGTGAGTTCAACAGATCTATACATTTTAATGGAAAAAGTTTAAAACATACAATTTTCTGAATTGCAAACAAAAAGAAGAAAGTGCTAAACACTAAGCCCCAGAATGAATGGAAAAAAAAAAAAATACATTTCAAAGAAAGTTTTCTAGTCCCCAGTGGACTAGCGCTGGTGTCATTTCATGTCTTGCCACATTTAATACCCCTTCTCTGTGCCCAAGGAATGAGTGTTAACGTCTTTCACTCAAAACCAAATATACCTGACTTTGTTTCAGGCAAAAATGCCTGTCATGTCCCCAGAGCACAGCGCACTGTGCACCCCCACCCCTGAAGCTCTCCACCTCAGAGGGTTAACACATCACGTGGAACGCAGCACGGAGGTGAACCCAGCACTCCACTGACACCAAGAGGTGTTTGGGGCAGAAAGGCCCTGCCATCAGCTCAGTGCCACCAAGAGAGGAAGCCCAGCTGGGCCATCCTGTTTTCTGGCCCCACCCCCACCCCACCAAAAGCTTCTCTAAATCCAAAACAATCTTAAGATAGCAATGTAGTTCAGACAATCATCCCCAATCCTCTAACACCTGTTAGCACTCTTAAATCCCTTTAGCGGGAAATCTCTTGCCCTCTCCAGAGAGAGGGCACAATGGCCTCTGGGCGCACTGGTTGTACTGGTACTGTTACTATGTCTTTTCTTAAACCCGTATATGAAAATACCTAGACTTTGAAATCAAAAAATGGATGCCATAAATAGTTAAAAAACAAAAAACTTCTTTCTTAAAGATCCTATAGCTCACAAGCTATAAGAAGTATTTTTTGGTAACTTCTTTTTTATTCAGTGTTAAGTCCCAAGCAGAACACTTATAGAAAAGTTAAACAACTAACTAATGTTTTAATTCTGCCAAGTCCTAAATAATTAAAGGTGGAAAAAGGAGCAATTTAAGCAATTCAAACTTATTTAAATAGCATTCATAACAGGACTAGCACTAAACAGTTTTTAAAGACCCGGAGAATGTAAGGTGGCATTAAGCCAAGGATCATATTTCCTATTAGTGATGCAATGTTTTCATGGAACTAATTTTTAGGCAACCATTTAGCATTACATCTCTATACAAAGCATTCTGTCAAATATGATTAGTCACAGCAGCCAGCAGTTTCCACGCAGGCACCAGGAGAGCCGGCACTTGTGGGAGGCTAACTGGATCCACTGATCAAACAAAAGACACCGTGGAGTGCCTGTTTCATAATTTTACTGAAGCAGAATTTCAGTTCAACTGGAGATTTCATTCCGTCATTCCATCCGAGAGTTCACAATGTTCCTCCTGTGCCCAGCACAGGAACTGGTCCTAGGGACACAACCAGAGGCTCCCGTCATGGAGCTGATATGGACGACAAGCAAGCGCACAGTGTGGACGGCAGTGACTGCCGTCAGGGACGCGGAGCAGGAGAGCCAGGTGGAGGGGGCACCCCACAAGCACGGCAGTGTGGATGCAAGACCCAGACTCGCACTGTGAAAGGTTCATTTTCGCAGCAACGTAGAGAACAGACACAGGGCAAGTCAACTCAGTTCATCTAGCAAAGATTCCTATCACGTCCCAGAAGCACAGTGCCCTGCTCACAGAGGTGGGCCTCAGACCACCATCATAAAGGTTACTGTTCCCTGGGGTCAAGAGTGGAGCTGAGGGCTTCTCTGATGGCCCAGTGGCTGGGGGTCCACCCTGCAATGCAGGGGATATGGATTGAATCCCAGGTCCCAGAAGATTGCACATACCAAACACTGAGCCCATGTGCCACGATTATTGAGCCTGCACCCTGAAACTACTGAAGTCCACATGCCCTAGAGCCCGTGCTCTGCAACAAGAGAACCCACTGCAATGAGAAGCCCGCACACTGTAACTTGAGAATAGGTCCTATTCTCCACAACTAGAGAAAAGCCTGCATAGCAAGTGAAAAGACATAGTGAAGTCAAAAATAAATAAATATTGTTTTTAAAAAAAGAAGAAGAAAAAAATGCAACTATCAAAAACAAAAAGAATAGAGCTGAACTAAATACCAGTGATTATGAGACCACAAGTAAAACACACCTACACACATGTGTTGAGTATTGTTTCCTGAGTGTGTTAAATATGCAGAAAAGGGTAATCTAAACAGCTATTAACTCTGGTTATCTCAAGGGGTTAAAAGTACTCAGAGGACTATAACTTCTTCTTTTATATCTGTGTGAGGTACATTTGCTACAATAAATATATATTTAAAATATTCAATGAAAGAAATTATAAAAGCAGACAAGATCAAGTGGTTCAAAAATGAGATCACCTCTAGGAGAGAGACAAGAAACAAGAGAGCAAAGGGGAGGGGAGGGGAGCGGAGGGGAGAAAGCCAGAAACCTCACAACATACTGCTGTTGTTCAGGCGCTCAGTAAGGTCTAGCTCTTTGCAACCCCATGATTGCAGCAGGCCAGGCTTCCCTGTCCATCACCAACCCTCAGAGCTTGCTCAAACACATGTCCATTGAGTCAGTGATGCCATCCAACCATCTCATCCTCTGTCATCCCCTCTCCCTCCCACCTTCTATCTTTCCCAGACTCAGGGTCTTTTCCAATGAGTCAGGTCTTCACATCAGGTGTCCAAAATATCAGAGCTTGAGCTTCAGCTTCAGCTGAATATTCCAATGAATATTCAGGACTGATTTCCTTTAGGATGGACTGGTTGGATCTCCTTGCAGTCCAAGGGACTCTCAAGAGTCTTCTCCAACACCACAGTTCAAAAGCATCAATTCTTCAGCACTCAGCTTTCTTTATGGTCCAACCCTCACATCCATAGATGACCACTGGGAAAACCACAGCTTTGACCATACGGGCCTTGGTCGGCAAAGATTTGTCTCTGCTTTTTAATGTTCTGTTTAGATTTGTCATAGCTTTTTTTCCAAGGAGCAAGTGTCTTTTAATTTCATGGATGCAGTTCCTATGTGCAGTTATTTTGAACCACAAGAAAATAAACTCTTTCACTGTTTCCACTGTTTCCCCATCTATATGCCATAAAGTGGTGGGACTGGATGCCATGATCTTAGTTTTTTGAATGTTGAGTTTTAAGCCAGCTTTTTCACTCTCCTCTTTCATAACGCATTAGGAATTTAAAAAAGTAGGAAGTGATGGAATGCCAAGCCAGGAAACAAAGTCAGACCTGCAGGTAGGAGTCAGGACACTGCAACATGTGGTCAGGAATATAAAATGGGCACAAACATCAGGAAAGAGGTGCCCTTTTCCTGGCAACACAACACGGTCATCTGTGGGGAGGTGGGGCTGGGAGAGCTGCACACAGGAGAAGACACTGGAGAGACCTGAGTGAGCCTGAAGAGAAGCGTCCAACCGCTGTCAGACAGCAGTGCAGGTCCACTTGAGCCTGAGGCTGTCAATCTATGGAGAAAGCCAGCAGGCTCTCAGCTTCTCAGGTACAGGGAGGAATAATACAGTGCTGGCAGAGAGTATCACTGAGATGATGGACCCTGAAAGCCAGGCTGGACATGACGGAGAGAACATGGCTGACGGGCCAAGATACAGAAGGAAAACCCCAGAAAGGCAGGACTTGTCTCTTTTACTGATACAACCCCAGAGTCAGAATCATGCCCAGTACAGAGCAATAAAAGTTACAGCAGATGCCCAGTAAAAACTCATTGCAAGAATGAACTAAAGAAAATAAGAGGTCCTAATAATGTTGATAAATGGCTAACTGGAATAATTGAAGAATTAAGTATGAAAAACAGAAGGCTTTGGTCAAAGTAGGAAAGAAAATATCTTCATTCTTGGCATTTTAGCGATAAGAAGAACTTTTTGTTGTTGCCGTTCAGTCACTAAGTTGTGTCCGACTCTGCAACCCCATGGACTGCAGCATGCCAGGCTTCCCTGTCTTTCACTATCTCCTAGAGTTTGCTCAAACTCATGTCCGTTGAGTTGGTGATGCCATCCAACCATCTCATCCTCTGCTGCCCTCTTGTCCTCCCACCTTCCATCTTTCCCAGCATCAAGGTCTTTTCCAGTGAGTTGGCTCTTCCCATCAGGTGATGGAAGTGTCAGAGCTTTAGTTTCAGCCATCAGTCTTTCCAGTGAGTATTCAAGGTTGATTTCCTTTGGGATTGACTGGTGTGAGCACCTTGCTATCCAAGGGACTCTCAAGAGTCTTCTCCAGCAGCACAACTCGAAAGCATCAATTCTTCGGCATTCAGCCTTCTTTACAGTGCAACTTTAAAGAGAACTTTAGGAACTGCCTATAATTTGGTTAACATTCATTTACTAGGTTATCATCAAGAAAAGAGTTTTAAAGAACTACTGTCCTCGTAACTTTTAATTCAAACTGGCTAAATCTCCGATTATTATATGGTGCAGTCAGGAATCAGAAGGAAGGTATCCCAAGACTTACTTTGGCTTAGCCAGATTCCCTCTTCCTCTTAATGAAAAGAGGTGGTGCTAGACACATAATATTCCACTTTTTGTTCAGTTATGACCCCATTCAATACTCACTGTGATATGATTGTAGATAAGCTGAGACCATCCAAAGAGATCCGCTAGTCTATAAAACGCTGCCAGTTTACACCGCAGTAACTTCTCCCCTTTGTCATAGGCAATAGAATCAGACCCTCTCAGGTCATTCACAGGAGTCACCATACCAAGACCTGAAATATAAAAGGAAAAAAAAAGATTCAAAGACTTAATATTTCTTGTCAAATGTAACTCAAACAACAACAGTAGAGATACTAATCCTCCCACAATGGGTCATGAGGTAAGTCTTGAAAATGTCCAAGGCTATTTTATAAAGGCTATGTTCCCCAAAATTAATACAAAAATTAGGGTAGAAATCAATAACAAAAAAGTAGCAAATCTGTGGGATGCAGTAAAGCAATACTTAGGAGGAAATTTACACTATTAAATACATAGATTAGAAGGGTTTTTTTTTTTTAATGATCTAGGTTTCTACCTTATAAAACTGCAAATTAAGCTCAAAAAGAAAAAAGCAATAAAGATCAAGCAGATCGGAATCAAACAAAAACAGAGAAAAGCTGATTTAATCCTGAGAAGGTTAAAAAAATAACAAAATGAAAAACGAAAGGAAATAAAACACATTTCCAGCCCAGACTCATCAACGAAATACAGCAAAGACAGAAATTACCAATATGAACAAGCAAGAGGGAATATCACTACATATGCTATTGACATTAAAGGGATAATATGAACATCTATGACAGCAAATTTTTAAACTTAGATGAAACAGACAAATTCCCTGAAAGACAAAAATTTTTAAAGTTCACTCTCGAAGAAATAGACATACTGAACAGCCGTATTCATTAAGCTGAATTTGCAGAAATAAACATTCCCCTAGGGAAAACTCTGGGCCTAGATGCCTGTGGTGTCAATTCTATTGCTCATTTAAGGAAAAAACAATATCAATTCTGTACAAATTCTTCCAGAGGATTCTACACAAATTCTTCCAGAACACTTCCCAACTCATTCTCTGACCCAACATTACCTTGATATCAAAACCACACAAAGACATTATAGTACATGATATTACAAGAAGAAATAGACCAATATCCCTCATGAACACAGACCAAATATACTCAACAAAATTTCAGCAAATAATCCAGCAACCTATAAAAAGGATGTGACTTCTCAGAGTGGTGCAGTAGTAAAGAATCCACTGGACAATGCAGGAAGCACAAGAGACATGGGTTCAATCCCTGGGCTGGGAAGATTCCCCTGGAGTAGGAAATGGCAACCCACTCCAGTATTCTTGCCTGCTAAGTCCCATGGACAAAGGAGTCTATTGAGCTACAGTCCATGGGGCCACAAAGAGCCAGACACAACTGAGCACAAACACACACACACACACACACACATAAAAAGAATAACACCTCATAACTTAGGGAGTTTATCCCAGGAAAGAAAGATTGGCTCAGTATTCATAAACCAATCAATATAATCGTCATATTCAACTAAAATAGAAAAATCATGGAATCACTTCAACAGATGCAGAAAAAGCATTTTGTAAAATTCAACATTCATTTGGGATAAAATCTCTCAACAATTTAGGCATAGAAGGGAATAACCTTAATTTGATAAGGGACATATACAAAAAAACTACTAAAAATATCAAACAAAATGATGACAATGTTCACTCCTAAGATCAAGACAATGCAAGGATGTATGTATACTCTTGCACTCTTAATAAATACCATACTAGGGATTCTAACCAGTGCAATAAGGCAAGAATGAAGAAAATAAAAACACACACTGAAAAGGAAGAAAAAGAAAGTATTTGACTGCATGATCATTCTTGGTCATGACATAATTATCCTTGTTATATATTGTCTGCTAAGTCGATTCAGTCATGTCCAACTCTTTGCGACCCTACAAACTGTAGCCTGCCAGGCTCCTCTGTCCATGGGATTCTCCAGGCAAGAATATTGGAAAAGGTCGCCATGCCCTCCTCCAGGGGATCTTCCCTGTTATATACTGCTGATTTGATTTTAATTATGAACTGTCTCAAGCATACAGAAAAGTACAGAGAAAATAATCTGTGGAAACTGAAATGCAAAGTGAATAGCATAGGACTCTCAAAAGGGGAGGGGAGCATGGGAGTGAGAAGAGGAGAAAAATTCAGATAAAAACAAGGAAGGAGAATTAAATAGGCTGCCATATTTTAGCACTTCACAAAAACAACAGAAGAGGGAGCCCTGGAGTCAGGATTCCTAAACCACCCTGGAGTCAGGATTCCTAAACCAGAGTCCTCCAGGAAAATTAATTCATGTAAAAATAAACAGAAAAATATGATCAAATACCACACAAAAACTATTAAAATAAAAAGGAAGAAAATCACATTCCTACACATAATGAAAGCACACAAGAAAGAAATGTCCACAAAACAAATGAAAACTATAACCTATTATTTCATAAAAAATAAAAGCATTAAAAATGAAAGTGTCAGTTGCTCAGTTGTGCCCCTTCAACTGCAGCCCACCAGGCTCCTCTGTCAATGGGGTTTCCCAGACAAGAACACTGGAGTTGGGCTGCCATCCCCTTCTCCTGGGGACCTTTCCAACCCAGGATCAAATCCAGGTCTCCTACATTGCAAGCAGATTCTTTACCATCTGAGCCACTAGGGAAGGTATGAAAAAATTTTAATATAATTAGAAAAATTCAGAAATGAGGAATGGAATGTAAATGCAATTACATATAAATGAAAAACACTTTTAAAAATAAATACTAAAAAGAAGCATAAAGGCGAGAAAGAAGAAAAACCTTTTAAATCATAAAGAAATGAAGAAAGTGATTAAAAAAAAAAAAAAAAAAGGACTTTAAAAAAAGTGACAGTTAAAGAAGACAAAGAAAATCCAACATGGGTATAACAGGAAACAAAAGCAAGCAAACGGAACAAATACTAAAAACTAACTCAAGAAAACACTCTGAAAATAACAAAGATTTGGAAGGGAAAGGCACATTATCTGAGAAAACTGATCTAGAAGAATCAACACCAAGACATATTCTGGCAAAATTTCTGGACTCTAAATAAAGAAAAAAATATATATATGGTCAACCATCAAGGAAAGAAACCAAGTAACTTATATGGAAATACTGTCTTCAAATTCCAAGAAAATGAACTATGTATTTAAGATACATACAAAATACATACAAAATAGGAAATGTGAGCCAATGATTTTATACCAAACTAAATAAAAACCACACTGTCTCAGGGAACACTGATACAAGGACTGGTGGTGACCATTCTATATATATATGTGTGTGTGTGTGTGTGTGTGTGTGTATATATATATATATATATATATATATATATATATATATATATATATATATATATTACAGGATTAAATTTCCGAGGTGGCACTAGTGGCCAAGAATCCACCTGCCAACGCAGGAGACGTGGCTTCAATTCCTGAATCGGGAAGATCCCCTGGAGCAGGAAATGGCAACCCACTCCAGTACTCCTGCCAGGAAAATCCCATGGACAGAAGAGCCTAGTGGGCTACAGTCCACTGGGTCTCAGAGAGTTGGACATGACTGATCACACAGACTGATTCACAGGATTAAGTTGTCAACTGTTGACACTGAATGAATCGCAATTAGGGAAGACCATTACATGCAATGGTTACATGCTCTGACAACAGAGAATATAACTATTTTACAACATGAAGAGAGAATATACTGGTATAGGACTGATACTATATGTGGTATGTGGGAAAAATCAAATGAGTTATCATGTAATATTCAACATTTGTTTTCCTCCTGTCCTGGAGAACCAGAATTCTTGAAAGAGAAAGGAAAACAAATGTCAGATAGAAAAGGTTAAATAAAAAAACCCTTAGACCTGAATTTGAACTGAAATTATGATTTCTGTATCAGTTCAGTTCAGTTGCTCAGTGTCCGACCCTTTGCGAACCCATGAACCGCAGCACGCCAGGCCTCCCTGTCCATCACCAACTCCTGGAGTCCACCCAAACCCATGTCCACTGAGTCGGTGATGCCATCCAACCATCTCATCCTCTGTCGTCCCCTTCTCCTCCTGCCCTCAATCTTTCCCAGCATCAGGGTCTTATCCAATGAGTCAGCTCTTCACATCAGGTGGCCAAAGTACTGGAGTTTCAGCTTCAACATCAGTCCGTCCAATGAACACCAAGGACTGATCTCCTTTAGGATGGACTGGTTGGATCTCCTCTCAGTCCAAGGGACTCTCAAGAGTCTTCTCCAACACCACAGTTCAAAATCATCAATTCTTCGGCGCTCAGCTCTCTTTATAGTCCAACTCTCACATTCATACATGACCACTAGCCTTGACTAGATGGACCTTTGTTGGCAAAGTAATGTCTCTGCTTTTTAATGTGCTGTCTAGGTTGGTCATAACTTTCCTTCTAAAGAGTAAGCATCTTTTAATTTCATTTCTGCAGTCACCATCTGCAGTGATTTTGGAGCCCAGAAAAATAAAGTCAGCCACTGCTTCCCCATCTATTTGCCATGAAGTGATGGGACCAGATGCCATGATCTTAGTTCTCTGAATGCTGAGCTTTAAGCCAACTTTTTCACTCTCCTCTTTCACTTTCGTCAAGAGGCTCTTTAGTTCTTCTTCACTTTCTGCCACAAGGGTGGTGTCATCTGCATATCTGAGGTTATTGATATTTCTCCTGGAAATCTTGATTCCAGCTTGTGCTTCTTCCAGCCCAGCATTTCTCATGATGTACTCTGCATATAAGTTAAACAAGCAGGGTGACAATATACAGCCTTGACGTACTCCTTTTCCTATTTGCAACCAGTTTGTTCCATGTCCAGTTCTAACTGTTGCTTCCTGACCTGCATGCAGATTTCTCAAGAGGCAGGTCAGGTGGTCTGGTATTCCCATCTTTCAGAATTTTCCACAGTTTATTGTGATCCACACAGGCAAAGGCTTTGGCATAGTCAATAAAGCAGAAATAGATGTTTTTCTGGAAATCTCTTGCTTTTTTGATGATCCAGCGGATGTTGGCAATTTGATCTCTGGTTCCTCTGCCTTTTCTAAAACCAGCTTGAACATCTGGAAGTTCATGGTTCACGCATTGCTCAAGCCTGGCTTGGAGAATTTTAAGCATTACTTTACTAGCGTGTGAGATGAGTGCAATTGTGCGGTAGTTTGAACATTCTTTGGCATTGCCTTTCTTTGGGATTGGAATGAAAACTGACCTTTCCCTGTCCTGTGGCCACTGCTGAGTTTTCCAAATTTGCTGGCATACTGACTGTGGCACTTTCATGGCATCATCTTTCAGGATTTCTATATATTTATGATTATACTTACAATTCCAGTATATCAACATAGTATATAAATCACCAGGTGATCTATCTTTGTGCACTAAAAAGGACTAGAAAGAATGACTAACCAGTCAGTAGCAAAAAGCATTCCTAGCACCGAGACTAAAATTTCATTTTTCATAAAAATAAATCAAGGTTTCTTAGAGAAATGGCTGACTCCAGATGTGGGGCAGGAAATGTACACAATGAGCCTAGAACATCTCCCACAGGGGTCGGGTGGACACTGTCAGAGATAACTGGCTCAGAATCTCTCCAGTCAAAGGCTGTCGTATCAGAAAAGAGAACTGCAATGCTTTGAAACATACTGAATATATTTAAATCCATTCATCCAAAATACTACTAAAGAGACAATAATTGGTTGCTTTAGAAGTATGACAGGAAACCAACCTCTCATTCTGAAAAGGGTTTTCCCAGCAGTCACGTACGGATGAGAGAGCTGGACCATAAAGAAGGCTGAGCACCAAAGAATAGATGCCTTTGAACTGTGGTTGGAGAAGACTCTTGAGAGTCCCTTGGACTGCGAAGAGATCCAACCAGTCCACCCTAAAGGAGATCAGTCCTGAATTTTCACTGGGAGGACTGATGCTGAAGGTGAAACTCCAATACTCTGGTCACCTGATGTGAAGAATGGACTCATTGGAAAAGACCCTGATGCTGGGAAAGATTGAAGGCAGGAGGAGAAGGGGAAGACAGAGGAAGAGATGGTTGGATGGCATCACCAACTCGATGGACATGAGTTTGAACAAGCTGCAGGAGATGGTGATGGACAGGGAAGCCTGGCGTGCTGCAGTCCATGGGGTCGTAAAGATTTGGACACGACTGAGCGACTGAGCTGAACTCTTCCTATATGAACTGTATCATGGGGTAAGCAAAAGAGCTGAGAGGAAGCTTCACTCTATGTGCAGACTGAGCACTGATTTCCAGTAGACTGCAGCAAGGAAGCTGCTCTGCTTTGTATGAAACCCTGACCGAGAAGCAGGTCACCTATCAACGGCTTAGCACCAAGTTCATGAGGCAAGCACCCTTTCTGGTTACTTACCATTTCCCAGGGAAGTTTCTCTTTACAGAAGTATTCTAACTAGTAAATACAGAAGAAGGAATGACAGAGTTAAAATATCACCATCTTGGAACTTTTGTTAAATTAACGGATCCAGGCACTGAGCATGCATGGCTGCTCCAACACAAATGGCAACAAGCAGACATATGCACCTGCTGACAGAACTCAGTGACGTCTATCTGGTGGGCTCACCAAAGAACAGAATCCAAATATACCCAGGCTTCCAGACCCAGCTACCAATTTACCATAAATACAACAGACAAAAGGGACGTGTTAGCACCATGGAGATGGAGTCAGCAGAATCCAAGACTGCAGTGAACTCTACAGGTCAATGAATCCCATTTTCTTTAAAGGTGTCAGGAGAAAAAGAGAGATAGAGGGGCCATTTGTAGCTTTAAAAATGCTTACAAGACATTAAGTAAAAAAGACAAACACTAAAGCATAGAGCGTAAGGCTGGCCATTTGGGTGATAAAACTATAAAGAGAGCAAGGCAGCGACACCGTGCAACTCAAGATGGCAATTCCTTCTAAGAGGGCCAACAGGGGCAGGGCAAGCCTCTGATAAAACTTTAATTCTTAACCAAGGTATTGGTTATAAAGGAGTTCACCTTAAAACCATTCATAAAATATATATATTTTTGTCCTATGCCATCTACTTATGCTATATTCCACAACAAAGGTTAACATTTGTATAAAAATTTTATATTTAAGAGACAAATTATTAGAAACAATTAAAACTAACTAGATTTTTTTCTTCCTTCTTTTTTTGGTGCAGCACTATTAAAATTTCCTTTATCTCTGATTAGAAGACAATATATGCTTTTCTGGTAAGCAGCCTGAGGTAACCTCTATAAATGGTTCCCTATTCATTTGACCCAGAAAACCCCACAAAATCATGCAAATCAAGAGGTTCAAATCTTCATGTACTTTGAACAGTCATGAAACTGCCCCAGCAATTAAGGGCATGCATATCCGAAAAGCCACAAAGTATCTGAAGAATGTCCCTTTAAAGAAGCAGCATGCCATTCCATCATAACAGTGATGGAACTGGTAGGTGTGCACAGGCCAAAGAGAGGGGTTAGAGTCAGGGTCGGTGGCCCAGAAAGAGTGCTGAGTTTTCCCTGCACACACTCAAAACCGCAGGGAGTGACGCTGAGCTTAGGGGGCTCGATGCAGACGCTCTGGTCACTGAGCGCATCGGGGTGAACAAAGCCCCCAGGACTCACAGAGTTTATGGTCGGATAAGCCACGCACGAGTTCCCCCTGCCATGCTGATAGGATCCTTACTGAAAGAAAGAGCGTACTGCTCTCAAGCCGGAAGAGAAGGCTGCACAAAAGAAAGAGACACCCCAGAAGAACTGAACAAAAACTTAGGGCCTGGGAATAAATGCCACAAAAAATAAATGCAAATAAAACAAAGAAAAAACACACAATATGTGAGCAAATATATTAATTGTCCTTTATTACCCAATTCATATAAATATCACTAGACTCTATTAGAAATCCATGTGAAAACATGAAAACCTAATGACTATCATTTGACTTGAGGATGGAAGTATGAGTTAGTAAATTATATGTGATTCTTAACACTCTGTGGCTATCAATGATATTATCACTTGGGTGAAAGTCAATTAACTTCTAAGAATAGAAAGCAGACAGGAAAACAGCAAATGCACATGATCTGAGGGAAACCAAAACCTTCAGTCAGTGAGTCAGAGGCTGACTATCCAGCTCATCAGACTGATCCAAGCGCAGCGCACAGCGGCTGCGATGAGCTGACCTGCAAGGTGCCCCAGGCTCCGCCTGGCCAAGTTCATGTGCACAAACTCAACAGCCAGAGCAAAGCACCATCTCTGCACAACGAACCATTCTGTGCTCACATTCACCCACCCAGCATTTCCCTTCTGACTTTCTTCTGGAATTTCTCTGTTTCTCATTCATTTGCAAACAGCAGTGAAGAATGGTAAATAAGACAGGCTGGCTTGGCTGAAATAAGTTCAGGCAAAATCAACATGCTTCTCCCCAAGCATTATTTCTGATTAGTTTTCTTCTCTTTAATTCACAAAGGGTCTGAGAAGCCACATATTAATAAAAAGTCATCTGCCTAAGAAATAACAGAGTCACTGGCTCATAACAAAAGGAGCCCTCTACAGTCTGGCTGATGGCTCAGTCGGTCAAGACTGCCTGCAGTGCAGGAGACCCAGGTTCGATACCTGAGTCGGGAAGATCCCTTGGAGAAGGAAATGGCAACCTACTCCAGTATTCTTGCCTGGAGAATTCCATGGACAGAGAAGTCCGGTGGGCTAAAGTCCACGGGGTCGCAAAAGAGTCAGACACGACTGAGCAACTAACACAGAGTCAAGATAGTTTTAGGCCTATCTTTTACTATAACTAAAGTTCAATTTAAAAAGAAAAACAAAACTCAATTCCATGTGTTACACTGTGTGTGCTCATCTATTTCACATAACAGAGAGCTAGGAACTTCGACCTGGAAAACGGCAGAGCATGTGTACAGTCAGAAACTACTCACTCATGTTCAAGGCCGCCATTCCCCCCTGTGGAGCTGCCGGGTAGACATTGGGTACGTTTGTGGTCATGAAATCTGCAATCTGCTGCAATGCCAACAGGCCTGTGGGATTCTTCCCCTTCTTGAACTGTTCCTGTATCATTGACTCCAATTCTTCACAGAAAGCCTAATAAAAGGCAAATTAAAACAATAAGACACAAGGCAATGGTAACTATCACACAGACCAACTTTTTTTGTTTGTTTTCATCCACTGCTGCAAAGGCAAATGGATATTCTCATACATCACTACTTGGAACATATATTAGTGCATTCTTTTTGGAAAGTAATAAACATTCTATTCCTAGGAATCATTTCTAAAGAACTAATCAGAGATGTGCTCAAAGATTTATTCATAAGGATGTTCATTCCAGCATTACCAATAAAAGGGAAAAGAGTTAACAGTCTACATTTTAAACAGAAGAGAACTGATTAAATACACTCAGTCACCTTATAATGGAATTCTATGCACACATTCAACATGAAAGGCCAAAAAATTAAATTACACTAGGCACTGAGGACATATAGATACCAGGAAACACACACACACACACACACACACAACTGCTTTGCCATCAAAGAACTTAAAACTTAGTAAGGGAAATGCAAAAAGAAAACGTCCCTAGTACAAGGGACCAACCCTGTGTCTCAGCAGCATTCCGGATGACCCACATGTGCATACAGGGCCGAGCGCAGCGATGACCAGGGAGCCTGGAAACAGCCACCTGAACCCCAGACCCCGCTCCCAGCAAGCAGTCACCAGCAATGACCTTGTCTGCTGGCTCGGTCCTGACTCCAGACGGTTCAGCAGCCACACTCCCACCTCTCAGCCCTCTGATGGCCTCTCCCCAGTGCCCATGTCATTCAGTTCACTGGGGCCTCCTATTTCTCCCCTCACCCAAGCACGTGTTCTCCACACACCCTCTCCTAGCGTCCAGCTCACCCGCCCCTCAACCCCATCGTGGTCCTAAGACCTCATGGCGAGCCGGCATCGTCCCCCTCACTCAGCTGAGGCCCTTGGTTTAACACTCTAAGCACGACCTTGCTTACAGCTCTGCCTCCCTGCCATTTCATCTGGCAAAATCCCAGCCCCAGGTAAGTTCAACTCTCCACTCTTTCTATTCCTGAGCACTGGCCCGAGTGCACCCTTCCGAGTGCGTTCCCGGCTTCTCATACCACCTCCCTCATCTACTCCTCTTGCCTTCTCTACATCGCTCCACGTGCCCACTCTGAGCAGATGACTCCCCTGGTTACTCCATGCAGAATAGAGAATCCTGAAGGCAACTTCACAGGTTCCCTCTCACAGCTCCCAACTGCTGGCAGCCGCACCCACAGAGAGGGCCTTCCCACCCCTGGCTGCAGCTCGCAACAATCCAAGCTCCTAAACCCCAGACACCAACACTGGGTACATGCTACCCAGGGACCTCCGCACTCACCAGCCTCTTCTCTAGTGTCCTTCTCTTTCCAGATCCCACAGGGCACGTGGGTCAGCGGCATTCTGACACTGACTGTGGTCTCAGCATCCCTGGTGCCCGGCACAGTGCCTGGCACACACCTGATGTTGAAAGTTTAGTTTCTTCACTCTCTCCTCAGTGATTTTCACCTAGTTACTTACTGCTTTTACACGGGAAAACTGTTCAAGCCAGGTCTAGATGTTGTCCTGATTCTTTTTTTCCCTCTCTCAGCTCTTCCTCCACGTCCATCAGCAAGTCCTACTTATCGTACCTTCGAAATAAAACACAAAGGAGCCTACCTCTCTCCGCCTCCACCACCACTGCCCTGGCCAAGCCACCAGACCTCCTGTTTGAAGACAGCGACCTCTCTCGTCCTGTACGATGCTCTCTCTACCAGCCCAGAAGGACTTGGACTGAAGAGTGCCGTGCCCACCGGCAGCCCTCCAGTGACCCCCTGCTGTGCTCTGAAGGCAGACAGACCTGTGAGCTGAGCTTACAGGCCTCCTGGGGCCTGCGCCCTCCTCCCCTCCAGCCCCGCCCCACCGCCCCTCCCTCTCGCTTCCTGTGCCCAAACCACACGGGCTGCCCTTCCACTCTCCAAGCTCACTCCTATCCTAGGAATTTCAAGTCTGCTGCTCCCTCAACCTGGAATGCTTCTCCCCCATCCCTGCAGGCTGGCTCCTTCCTGTCATTCAGAGTTCAAACTTCCTTTCTCAGAGAGGCCTGTTCTAGCCACAGTCACACACAATCTAATCATCCGACTGTTTCCTGCACTGTGCTACGTTCGTTGTTTCTTAGTTATCTCCTTCAACTAGAATGTCCAGTCTGAGACTTGCTCTGGGTGCCTACACAGGTGTGACACATATGTCACGGTTCACCAAGGTGTGTACTTAAGACTTGTGTACTTTATTATAAGCTACATTATTGAGGAATTATATATGAATAATAACAATAAAACACATAAGCTTTACATGCCTTGTTTATTGCTAAATGCCCAATTCCTTGCAGATGGAGATGATCAACATATAAAAAAAAACTCAGTGAGTTATCTGCCAAGTGACACCTCAAATATCAAGGAAATAAAACAATGGATTAAAATGATAAAATGAGTGACACACACACACAAACGCAGCATCATCAACATGAGCAAACTATGAAAATGAAAAGGAGCAGGACCGTGTGGTCCTTGCCCCTCCACCACGTCCTCTGCCTTTGGCCTGTGGAAAACTTTAGCCAAAGAATAAGTTTAATCAGAGAAGTGAGAAATGCTAAAACAAAGGAAAATAGTCAAAGGAGACTAAATAATAACAATATAGTCATTAAGCATAGTCAAGGACCTTTAGTTGTTTCTCAAGGGTTGTAGATAGTATTCTGAGCCATATCCTGTGAGCTGTCTTACAGATACTAAAACCCCAGGTGGAGAAGTTAACTATACGATAACCAGACTGTACCCAGGACATGAGCTGCCACAATTTCAAGAAGTGACCACAAAGATATGGGAACAAGTGTACCCCAGAACTGAAGATTAATTGTACCTAAAACAACCAAGATGATGCTAGTCAGACCACTGATGACCTATTGGAAGATGACTGTTAAGAGATGACTGTGCTGTTTCTGCATATAACCTCCCCCTCACTCTATAAAAGCTCTCATCCCCTGCTTGTGGGGGGCAGTGCGGGGGTGGGAGGGGGACTCCAAAGGCGGGAGTCAGCCTTTGGACAGATGTCCACCACTCACCCCATCAGTTGCTGGCATCTGATATAAAGCAAACTTTCCTCTCCACCAACCTGGCCTGCTTATTGGCTTTTGAATGGCGAGCAGCCAAACTCCCCAATGCATATGTTTTGGTAATGAAAACAGCACTACTTTACCTAAAGATGCAAATAGGAGACACTTAGTTGGGTGTGATTGTGGTTCACATGCCAACCATAATTAAAGGTAAAATCAATCAACAATCAGATACTGCTAGGGCTTATTAAATGCCTAGTACGCAGCTAGGTGTTTTGAAGGAAAGAGTAATTTTTAAATGGTCCCAATATATATACAGGCTTCCTGGAAAAGCAGAGAGAGTATAAAAAGGAGAAATAAACATCTCCTATCTTTTATGATATTGAAGCTTTTTCATTTGTTTTGTCTGATGACTTGAACTAAACTTAACTCTTCAACAGCCATACACATACATACACAAGGCACTCATTCCTGTGTTAAGGTAAATAGACTGTAAAAAACACAACAGAGCAGACAAGCTGAAGAAGTGGAAGCAGACAGAGGACCCAGGATCAAAGAAAAAGCTTCTCTTACGGGACTTTGCAGAATCATGGACACCCTCTTTTTTTGCTCCATCATGTTGAAGTCCTGGCGAAGGTCTGGTGCCATGTTCCTCTCTCGCAAGTATTCTGGATTGTTCTCATCCACTCTGTCGAAATACCTCTCTTTGTGAGGGGCTGTGGTCGGGGGTGGTGAGGTCACCACTGCAGCCCGAGTGTCACCATTCATCGCACAATCCTTCTAGGTTCCTACAGAATCAAAACAAAAGAAAGTACTGTTTTTGTATACATGCCCAGCAGCATTTCATGATGAGCACATCAGCCTGATAAACACAGTCTCCAGCACGAGGACACCCTAATCGATCCGCCAGGCACAGCCATGATGGGTGGTTCTTCCTCGTGGCTTCTCAGGCACGTGGCTGGCCACCATCTCCCACCCTTCCACCAACCAAGGGCAGTTTTGTCCTTACCACTGTTCTTCAGCAGACAACAGAACAATCTAACAGAGCTACTATATCCTCTGACAAACTCTTTAGATATTAAAATTTTGACCCCAAGATAAAGTCACCACATTGTCCCAGACAGACAAGATCTTCTAATATAGCACAGTCCATTTCCAGAGACATTTGATTCCTGACATTTTCCCCAAAAAGTACTGGTGGCGACTCTGCAAAGGATTTTCCACACAGGTCAGGGAAGCTGCTTATACATCTGTATTCACAGAAATGGGAAATGCTCACCAACACCACCTTCTCAATTCAAAGAACAGTAACATCAGGCTCTGAAAATGTCAATAGGCCCTTGAGTTGGTGAGTAACCTGAAAAGATGCCCAAATGGCTCAAATTTAACAGTTTGCTAATATAGCTACTTACTATATTTATAAATATTACCATATATACAGCTACTTACTACTTACACTCTTTTTATCCCAATCTTTTATTTGAAATGCTGTTTGAATGCATAATTTAATATTCATCTTTTAACTACTAAACCTCTAAACAGGACCTTTACTAATCATACAGACAGTTCAATTTCTATTCTGCTTCTATAACCCACTGGCTCAGTGGTACAGAATCTCCCTGCCAATGCAGGAGATACTAGTTCAATCCCTGTTCCAGGAAGATCCCACATGCCGTGGAACAACTAAGCCCGTGCTCCACCACTACTGAGCCAGTGGTCTGGAGCTTGAAAAGTGCAACTACTGAAGCCCACAGGCCCTAGAGCCCACACTCCCCAACAAGAGAGTAGCACCACAAGCCACAACTAGAGAAAGCCCATGCAGTAATGAAGACCTAGCCCAGCCAAAAATAAAAAATTACAATTAAAAAAGAAGAGGCAGCAGAACCAGCATCCAGAACAGTTTTCAGCATAGAGCAGGTATGTAAAGTAAAATTTCTGTATAAATTTAAAAGGCAATAATCTCAGAACCCACAGGCAGAGTTTTAATGGAGAGTGAGCGAGCAACAGTTCCTCAAGCCACAGAGGCTAAGCAAAGTGGGGATTTAAAGGTGATTAAATCAGCAACTAAAAAAGTGAACAGTGCCCCTTTCTTACACTATTTAGAAAAATTCATTCCAAATGGAACACAGATCTAAATGTAACAGCAAAAACTATAGAATTCTTACAAGAAAGTGAATAAATCTTTGAGACCCTGGGTTAGGCAGTCTTATATGACACCTAAACGAGAGCAACAAAAGAAAGAAAAAAAACATAAACTGGCCTTCCTAAAAATTAAAACTATTTGTGCTTCAAAGGATACATAAAGTGAAAAGACAACCCATAAAATGGGGGAAAATTTACAATTCACACATCTGAGAAAGTATTAACATCCAGGATATACAACTTACTTACTTCAAAAACTTGAAAGTCATCAAGCAACCTCAATAGATGCCACAACGAACAGAACTGCCAGTTGAGCCTCAATTCCTGACCCACAAGATCATGAAATATGAATAATAAAGCAGTGATTTTAAGTTGCAAAGTCCTGGAACGGTTTGTTATGATGCAACAGATATCTAAAATAATGTTCGTGATAAGGGGAAGGAGAATGAAAGCAGCCAGAACTGCAAGCGAGACACTGTTCTTTAATTGTATTCCACCCTCACCTCCCCTGTCTGTCAATATGCTACTGTCCTCACTTCACAGGTCACTCGGCTGGGAGGCCGGCAGGCCTGCAGCTCTGACGCAGGACTCCTGGCTGCAGAGCCCGTGTGTGACCCCTCAGGTGTGCTGTGACTGATGGTGACGACCAGAGCCCGTGTGTGGCCTCAGGTGTGCTGTGACTGATGGTGACGACCGGAGCCCGTGTGTGTAACCCCTCAGGTGTGCTGTGACTGATGGTGACGACCGGAGCCCGTGTGTGTAACCCCCCTCAGGTGTGCTGTGACTGATGGTGACGACCAGAGCCTGTGTGTGGCCTCAGGTGTGCTGTGACTGATGGTGACGACCAGAGCCCGTGTGTGGCCTCAGGTGTGCTGTGACTGATGGTGACGACCGGAGCCCGTGTGTGGCCTCAGGTGTGCCGTGACTGATGGTGATGACCAGAGCCCGTGTGTGTAACCCCTCAGGTGTGCTGTGACTGATGGTGACGACCACAGGGAGGGAAAACAATGCCCCTGAAGGGACGGCGAGGGGTGGAACTGAGGGCACAGATGCCTTGAACAGGAGGACTCAGTCTTGGGAATCTGGGGCTGGCCCTGTTAGCCTTTTAATGTGCATGTGAATCGCCTAAGAACCACGTTAGGACACAAAGTCATGCATGAGACAGAGCCTGAGGTCCCGCACGTCCAGGAGCTCCCTAGTGACAACCAACACCAGTGAACTTGGACCACAATTTGAATGTGTGTGTTAGTTGCTCAGTCATGCCCGACTTAGACCACAATTTGAATAGTAAGTCTGTAAAGAATAACCAGTTGAAGAAAACATCTTTTTTTAAAGAGAAAGGTCAATTTTTATACTGCTTTTCTGAAATCTAAAGATAGGACAGCATACTTAAAGTAACACTATTTTGAGGACTTCAAAGTATAAAAACACTGACTAAAAGACAATAAAACATAATAAGGGAACCAAAGGCCTAAAAACCTACCCTTCTCTGAACATATCCTTTAAAATGTTTGTTTCATCTGTTTAACCTAGTTTGTTCTATAAGAAGGACCCAAAAAACAAAATATTATTCATGGTTATCTGGCATTTCTTCATTAGATATAAAATGAAGCTGATCATTCTGAGCCAATGATAAAAATGTTCCACTTGAATGTTTCGGGAAAAAAAAATACAAAAGATTATACAATATTAAGAGTTCTCTATTACCAAATGAGTCCCAATTTTAAACCATTTTCATCAGTAAATAAGACACAGAGGAACATTTTAGTGGCAACTACAGCTGCTTCCTGGTTCCCAGAGCTGACTGAAAGAAAAGAATCTTTGTAAAACCAACATGTTAAAGATAAGGCAGAAATTGCTTTCAATTTATTACAAATTGCTATGTGAATGGGATAAGATAAAAAACTGAAGACCAAATATACATGTGCTCCATTCCTTCAATAAGGAAGTCTATAAACTTAAGTCAAAATATACATATTCTGAGTCCAATAAACAAGAATAAACATAATTCCACTTTTAAAGTACAAAACCTGTGTTTGTTTTTTTTTTATCAATTATAGCTTCAAGTTTCATTGATGTAGTTTTTAAGTGTGTGTTAAGACAGCAAATTTTTCTAGGAAAATCTCTACGAAGAAGTCATTACTTAACCCAAATTTTTTAAAAAGAAATGGAAAATATACAGATGAAAAAAACTTCCTGAAACATTAGGATAATTTTTAAATAGTTTAAAAAGATCAGTGTCCAACAATACATCAATGGTTGTAATTTAATCTGTTCAATACAGTACTATGAAACAATGAATATTCTTTAGCATAACGTACCTGAGATTATATAACATGTTTAAGTGAAAAACTATAATTTCCCATTCTACTACATAAAGTTGTCAATATTATCACTGTAGTCACACATAGAAAAGATGATACAATGGCAAATAAGCTGAATAAACTGATTCAAAAGAAGAGGGGATTAATGCTCCTCTAAGGATAATGTTCCCCATCACAATGTTATATATATAAAGTTGCTATAATTTAACCTGTGTAAATATTTTAAGATTTCACCAATCTTAAAATGTTGATACCTCAATCAATGAAATCTGAGAACAATACTTTCAAATAAACAAACATACACACCCAACAGAATCCAAAAGTCTGGATGAACCACGGAGACAAGTGTGGCCTGCCCACAGGACACTTCATATTCATCCACTTCTCCCCATCTCTACCACATCATTCTAACCTAGATAATTAGCACTCACCTCCTGGACATACACTAGCCTCCTCATTAGCTTCCCTACTGCCCATCTCTTTAACATTGCCCCCACCAACCCATTTTTCATAGTGAGTACAGACAGTTTCTTTCTTTTTTTTTTTTTCAGACAGAGTTTCAAAATGTAAACCAGAGCATGTTATTCACCCCCCTACTTAAAACCTGACAAGATCTCAGGAGGATCTTCACCAGATCTTGCTTCAAATAAAGTGTAAAATAAAAATCTAAAAATTACATTCGAGACAATTAGAAATTTGAACAATAACAGGAATTGGATAGCTTTAAGTAATTACTGTTTACTTTAGGTCTCATATTACGGTTATATTAGATACATACAGAAATATTTACAAACAAAATGACAACATATGGAATTTGCCTAAACCATGCATGGGATACAGGGAGAGTAAGGGTTACACAAAATAAACAATACTGGCCATGAGTTAATAACTGCTGAGACCGGATGAAGGATAAACAGAGTTCACTATACTGTTCTACTCCATGTGAGTCTGAAATGCTCTTAAAGCGCCTCCAGATCTTACATAAGCTGCTCTCTGTCTGCCTTCAGATGAGCACATTTCAGCATGCTCTTTCACACAGGTATGACTGATATTGGAATAAAAGGATACTTTAAGATTAACTTTCCTTTTCTATTAACATTCCATCTAACCACTCTGCCGAGAATGTTATTTATTCAGGAAATAACAGAAAGCGTGCTCTGGAATATTATTTCGTAGCAAAGGTGTTCCAGCTCCAGTATGATTCACCCACACTAATGTGTAACTAAACCTCGGATTAGAAACCAAACACATTTTTGCATTTCTAAAACATCTAATGAGCTAATTCTAAAGCTCTAGGGGTAGATTCAATTATTTCTTGGCATCTCCCTTCTGGCACAGACATTTGGAGAACTATTTCAACCATTCACATGATTTACTTTTGAATTCCTAAAAAAAGAATACTCAAAGCAAAGGCTGAAACAAGAAGGTGGCCGTGAACAAAATTCTCTAGGTAAATCGAATGCTAGAAGACCCAGAGGGTCTTTTCAGTTTCTAGCTGTTCTTAAAACGAGCTCAGAAAGCATAAAGACAAGGAAAATAAACCTGGAGGTAGCAAACATGCTCATGTGGTAATAACAGCGGCAGTCTCTGCTGGTGTCTGTGGCCCCCTCACCCGCAACTGCAGACAGCCTTTGGAACTGTCAACAGGAAAACAAGGAAAGCGGTATCTATCTCTGCAGTTTCCTCCTTCACATCCACTAACTCCTGATGCTTCATACATCTCATCAGAGCTGCTTTCCACAACAGGTGCAAGGCACCAGAGAAAGTAACAAAATGAGCAGGAGATTACAGACAAATAAATGTAACTAAATACCCTTCATGCCATGAGAAATCTACTCAGGTGTCAGCAGGGCAAAAGTGTCAGGGGAGGCAGAAAGGCAGAGCTAGGGTGTTAGGAGTTGCGTCATATGCCCCTAAACTCATGCTGAAGCCTTAACTCCCAGCTCCTCAGAATGTAACCTTACCTGGACACAGGTCACTGGAGACAGAATTAGTTAAGACTATGTCTTACTGGAACAGAGTGAGTCCCGAATCCGCTCCTGATCTCAATACTGATCTCGGGTGGCCTCAGCCAGCAGCGGCCTGAAGCAGGGTTTTGGTTCCCAGCCAGAGACTGAGGTTAGACCACGGCAGTGATGGCACTGAACCCTAACCTCTAGACCACCACGGCCAGTGGCCAGTGATGAGGCCCTGGCCTGTCAGCTGTGCAGAAATGAATTTCCACACAGAGACAGAGGGTAGTGAGACAAGTGAAGTGTTTTTTAGGAGAAAAAGAGTACGCATGGATAGACACACGGGCGGGTTCAGAGAGACAGTCAGGCCCTGATGAGAGCTTGAGTCACTTTTATGGGGGCATTTCTCCTGGGTTTCCTTTGGCCAATCATCTTGCTTTGCCTGGTTCTGAGTCCATACTTGGTTTATCTTTGGGTCCTCCCACGTGCGAGAGCATCTCTCAATCCAGGTAAATTTCAGCAAAGAGGCCTGTGGGTAGGCTGACATCGCTTAGTGTAGAGGGGAGGCCCCCTCCCTTCTGGACCTCCAAGGAGCCTTTCCGGGCATGTGCAGTCAGGGAGGGCTCCCTGACTTCAAGAAGGAGGGATATGTGGTCTCTCTCTTCTCTGGACAGGCCTCAGCTCTCCTGCCTCTCGCTACTTTGGAATGTCTGTCCACAGGGGAGAACTCTGGCCCCTCAGCCTGGGGCCCATCCAGCCCCTGCCTCAGTCTGACTGGCGTCCTTGTGCAGGCAGGACCCCGGGACACAGACAGGACCACAGGCGGAAGGCCACGCACAGAGGCCCCCTCACCGTCTCAGAAGGAACCTGCCCTGCTGACACCCTGACAGGGCACGTCTGGTCTCCAGAACTGAGATGATAACCTCCTGGTTCAAGTCACCCAGCCTGCGGGACTGTTTATGGCAGCCCCGGGACACTGAGAGAAAGGGCCGCCAGGAAAGCGTCACAGGAGAGATGCTTTTAGAGCTAAGTGGTACTTCCAGGTTGGCTTGGGGCAGGAGGCAGTCACTTGGTGAATGAACATCTCTGGCAGGGCTCCGTAAGGTCTGCACCCAGAATGAAACAGGACACACTCAATTAAACAGAAGCTGGTCTCACCAAAAAAAAAAAGGGAGGGGGGTAAGCAGCTAGGTGAGGTGATGTACATGTTAAATAACTGGATCGTGGGAATCATCTCACAATGCACACACGCATCAAATCATCACGTTGTATACTTTAAACATATTACAAAAAAAAAATAATAAACATATTACAGACAAATATACCTCAATAAAGCCAGGAAAAAAGCATAAAATAAAACAAAAACAAGTGGAGCCTTAGCTGGAAAGAGTGACAAGATTTTAAACAAGTTTGGCAGAGCTAACACTGAAGGCTGAGCCCAGGCAAAGCACTGTGAACAGCGCAGCAGAGACAGTCCACACCCTGTCCGGCGCCTCGGTGGGAAAGAAGGGACAAAGAAGTCCCCATCAGAAATTCATCCCAAATTCTCAGAAACCTTCCATTGTGGAAGGGGTGCTCAGCCAGGCCATGAGAGGGGAAGCTCTAACATCTCCTGACAAAGGGGCCCAGCACTGGAGCCCCCTCCCAAGTAAGACGGAACACCACCACAGTGAGTTACACCGCTCACTGCCCACGTTACTCCTGGTCCACATCCCACAAAGGACACCGACCTTCTGTTTAAGATTCCTCTTCACAGCTTCAGGAGGTTGTGTGCCCTGCCTGGGGCCGCGCAGCTCACTGAAAGCCTTTAAGTACTCTGATCAGATCCCTTCTATTCCTGGGTCTCCAGATGTTCCCCTGGAGACGGAACTGCTCAAAAGTTCAAGATAAGCCCTGCTTATTAAGTGGTAATTACTGCTCTAAAACTCATTTTCACGTGTATTAACTCATTTTCCCTACAGATACGGAAACTGAGAGGCACAAAGCAGTGAAGAGCCTATAGCAGGGTTACTAGGATCTTAACTCAGGCTGCCTGGCGCCAAGGCACCTGTTTTTAACACTACCACACATTACCTCTCACCCTCACATGTCCAACAAGCTCAAATTAGAAAAAAATGAAAAGGTAAAATTGAATCAAAGCAGTGCTTCCTAGCCGAGTTGCCTACTCTCGTGCTCCTGCCAATGAGGAACTATATGGGTGGGCCCTCTTGCTTCTTCTCTCCTTTAGGATGAATGATTTAACAGGTTCCCAGCTTAAATCTTCCACACTTTATAACATTTTTACAGTTATATAGCTGCTGTTTTCCTTTACTGTAGCATTTAATCAATTTTTTGGTGTATTACAGAGATTCCAATTACTTGCTGAAGGTTACACAGCCATGGTGGAAAAGCAAGACTCTAAAATTAAGACTATGGCTTAGAGATTGCACTCTTATTGCTTCTACTAAACAGCCTTTCTGTGCTGAGGAGAGGATTCTTCTGTCTATGGTCAGTAATGGGCAAAGGACAGACCCCTGGGCTAGGTATCAGTGGTTAGTCCCACTCGTTCCACCGTATAATGTCAACACTTTGGAAGTCCTCACCTATGCAGTAAAAATACCTTAACCTAATGGTTAAATGAGAAAATGTATCTGAAAGCACCTAAGGGAAAAAAATAATAAAATAGGATAGAGGCTAGTCATCATCTCCATGACTCACAAATTCCATACCAAATATTCCCCAAATCCAGCTGAGGAATATGCAAGGGATGAGCAGAGCGACCAGTGCATGAACTGGATGAGGACAGTGCCACGGGACACTGCAGAGGATGCGGTTCCACAGAGACTAGTTCACTCCAACAACCCTGCAAGAGTTCCTGACTTGTGAGTTCCTGAGGCCTCACGATAAGTAAACAGCCACTCAGAACCTGCACCCAAGACCACCGGTTCCAAATGCCACGCTTACCCACAACTGCCACACACGAAGTCAAAAGGTGGACACTGGCCAAGAGCAGGCAGCACACTGGAGTCCAACTCAGCACTACCTCCCCCACCAATGACCACACAATAGGCCTCAAAAAAATCTGCTAAGTGGGTGAATAGTGGAAAGGAATATAAAATCATTTTCCATTACTAATTTCACAAAATTCTGCTAAATTCACTAAATTACTAAACTCACAAAATTCATGCAAACAAACAAAAAAACACTATCTGAAGTAATACCCATTACTTTCAGATAGCACGTGAGCAAATATTAGCCAGTAGACCCGTAAGTGCTTTCAAGAAGTAGCTTCAGAAAGGAAACTACAATTCAGATTTCATGAGAGGAATCTGGGGGGATAATTTTATGTGCTGCTGTTGTTAAGTCACTAAGTCACATACATCTATGAGGCCCCATGGGCGCAGCACACCAGGCTTCCCTGTCCTTCACTACCTCCCAGGTATCTCACAAATTAGCAAATAGCTACCCCTTCACAGGAGGATCTCCACCACAGTTACTACACCGATGCACGTATTCTGAGATGTTCATGCCCAGAACACATGCAGAAAAAAAAGGAGAATTCAATTTTATCCTCTGACCACGTCAACCACTTTCTCTATTTTAGTTCCTTCATGATACTGTTAACTGTCCTTTAATTACTTTACTATTTTCATTTTTTTAGCTATATTTTTCCTGAAGCAATGACTTTCAAAATTTACAGTTTAACTGAAACAAAACATTTTCTCAATTTCATTCCATGAGGGCAGCTTACTATGTGAGAGCCTGAGTTAGATTTTTTGTTTATTTTTCTGGGAAGGAGGAGGAAGGTAGCAAAGCCTGGCAGGGCTGTAAGTAAGGAAGATTAAAACACCACAAAAACAAGCAAGCAGCTTTTTCAGAATTTAATGGTCAGTAACTAAATGTCCCTATTTGTGAAGTAATTGGTTCTGTGGAAGACAAATGATAGAAGAAAGCTTTGAAGGCATTACTCAGCCAAGACTAATAAACTGAGAACAACAAAACTATGGAGAATGCTAAGATATACATATTCTGTACACACAAAAGCTGGAATATGAGCTGCTTTATCAATTCTGGGACTTCTGAAAATGGTGTCCGGTTTTCCACTTTAGAGCTAGGCAGGAAGTATTTAAAATCACAACAATTAGTCTAAATAAAAATCTGCCAAAGGTTTATTCTCTGAAAAGTATTAATATTTATATCAGCTGGTGGAGACTGAAAACCCTTTATGCTATGAAATAATTATGAGCACACAAATTCTTAGATGGCCTCAATTTCACAAAAATAAGGACATACTATTAAGGGAACAAAAGCAAGGTCCAGGGCTCACTGCAGCAGCACATATACTACAACTGGAATGATACAGAGAAGATTAGCGTGGCCTCTCTGCAAGGACGACACACAAATTCATGAAGTGTTTCATATTTTCAAAAAAAGCAATATCAGAGAACAACGTATACAGAGTACCTCTTGTGGTTGGAGGAAGGATAAGAAAAACATTCATATTTGCTTGTATTTGCATAAAGAAATGTAGGAAGAAATGCACTAGAAATTTAAGATGGTGGTTTGCACTTTTAAGGAATGAAGGGATCTGGGTAGATGGAGGACAGAGAAAGCCAGTAGAGTCTTTATTGTACAAATATACATTTTTAAAGTTAAATTCATAAAAATTTTAAAATAAAACACCGTAAAGCACATAAATAAAATCCTAAGCATCCCTGAAGGTATAAATCAACAGCATGCACAGTATCTTGTACTTCCAGCAGGATAATGACATCAAACATTTGTCTTAAAGTTTTATAGTTTAATATATAGTCTGTTGGGCACCTAATGACCTGGGCAGTTCATCTTTCAGTGTCACATCTGAATGACCATGACCAGGTCATGGCATCTGGAGAAATATCAGTAACCTCAGATACGCAGATGACATCACCCTTATGGCAGAAAGCGAAGAAAACTAAAGAGCCCCTTGATGAAAGTGAAAGAGACTGAAAAAGCTGGCTTAAAACTCAGCATTCAGAAAACTAAGATCATGGCATCTGGTCCCATCACTTAATGGCAAATAGATGGGGAAACAGTGGAAACAGATGGTGACTACAGCCATGAAATTAAAAGATGCTTGCTCTTTGGAAGAAAAGCTATGACAAAACTAGACAGTATATTAAAAAGCTGACAAATCACTTTGCCAACAAAGGTCCATCTAGTCAAAGCTGTGATTTTTCCAGTAGTCATGTATGGATGTGAGAGTTGGACCATAAAGACAGCTGAGTGCCAAAGAATTGATGCTGTTGAACTGTGGTGCTGGAGAAGACTCTTGAGATGCCCTTGGACTGCAAGGAGATCAAACCAGTCTATCCTAAAGGAGATCAGTCCTGGGTGTTCATTGGAAGGACTGACACTGAAGCTGAAACTGCAATACTTTGATTACCTCATGACTGACTCACTGGTAAAGACCCTGATGCTGGCAAAGACTGAAGGCAGGAGGAAAAGAGGATGAAAGGGGGTGAGATGGTTGGATGGCATCATCGACTCGATGGACAGGAGTTTGAGCAAACTCCAGGAGTTGGTGATGGACAGGGAAGTCTGGCGTGCTGTGGTCCATGGGGTCGCAAAGAGTCAGACACAACTAAGCGACTTAACTGAACTGAACTGATATATACTGTTAAGTACTTTAGCAGGGTGGCCCTATCCTGACTTTCAGGTTAATCAGCTCCTCACAGTCAGTCTTCCAAAATGATTCTGTTCACATCAGAAGCATTGATGACTGAATATTTCTTTAAATCAGTACTGGCTCCACTGTGCAGCCACTGCATATTTCCAATTTACCAAAAGCAATGGAGTTCTTGGCCTCTAAGCACAACATGGCATTTCATCCCATAAGGAATCAAGGGGATATGAAGTACCTCCCTTCCCATTTAGGAATAAGGAATCAAGGGGATATGAAGAACCTCCCTTCCCATTTAGGGAATGACAGGCAAGGTTTACTGAAGAACAGGGCCTCAGCACTCTGGTCTTGAAGTCTAAGTTACTAGGGAAACACCACTGTCTCACCCACCCCGAGAGCTGACCAGGTCCCACACGCCCACAGCCTAACCGTCTCACGCCGCTGTCTGACGCACAGGAGGTGCTCACTAACAGCACAGCAGGCCTGAGGGCCCTGAGAGCCTTTCTGACGCAACGCTATAAGGATCTCCGTGGTAGATCTAACGCCTTCACTTGAGAGCTAGGAAAACTGAGGCTCAGAGACGGCAGAAGACGGCCCTGGGCACACTGGGAATCACGGGCAGAGAGGAACAGCCCGCTGTGTCTGACGTCAGGTTGAGGGCAAGCCGGAGGTCCACTGCGCTGCTTGCTGCTAGACCCTGAACTTCTGAAGTCGCTTAACTTCTCTCTGAACGTCAGTTTCCTCACCTATAAACATCAGTTTCCTGAGAAATGCTCCTTAGAGAGTATTTAGCAGTGTCTGCCAGTGGACACACATTACAGGACAGCTATGATTACTGGACAAGGCTGGGCCCAAAGTGTCCTGGTCAGGTTTTATGGACACTCCACAACACCAAACTCCTTCTTGCTTGCTTGATTTTTACTGTTGGTGAGAAATAACTGAAATCAATTTCAGACGTCTATCACAACTACAACTGGTTTCAAAAACATATTAAAAGATATTTTCTTGTGTGTATAATTTCTCACTGTTATTACCCCCATAGGAATTTCCTATGTTAATATCCAAAATACTTCTGAAGGCTTTAAAAATTAGAAATGATATTTGAAGGGGAAAATCATGAAGGTCTTAAACTGAATGAAATGGACTAATTTTCATTTTATCATAATATGAAAAAATGGCCAAAACCAATTGAAACAAAGGAAAATTATGCCTCAAACTGCATATATTTTATTAGTCTTTATTTAATCAAAATGTGCCATTTCAACAAACATGACACTACTGAGGTAGAAAGGAGATTTCAAACTCTCAAAGGCTCCGTCCACATTTGGGCCACAGAAGCTACGGATCCCAGAAATAACTTTTCAAATGCAACTGAAGTAGAAGCCGAAGGATATCCTCAATGAACGCCTACTGAGCTCCTTTTGTTGTTGTTCAGTCACTAAGCCGTGTCCGACTCTTTGCAACCCCATGGACTGCAACATGCCAGGTTCCTCTTCTGGAGTTTGCTCAAACTCATGTCCACTGAGCTGGCGATGCTATCTAAGCATCTCATCCTGTGTCGCCCCCTTCTCCTCCTGCCCTCAATCTTTCCTAGCATCAGGGTCTTTTCCAATTAGTCGACTCTGCATTAAGTAGCCAAAGTATTGGAGCTTCAGCTTCAGCATGAGTCATTCCAATGAATATTCAGGGCTGATCTCCTTTAGGATGGACTGGTTGGATCTCCTTGCTGTCCAAGGGACTCTCAAGAGCCTTCTCCAACCACAGTTCGAAAGCATCAAGTCTTTGGCACTCAGCCTTCTTTATTGTCCAACTCTCACATTGATACATGACTACTGGAAAAACCGTAGCTTTGACTATACGGACCTTTGTTTGCAGAGTTATGGATGCCTCTGCTTTTCACTAATGCTGTCCAGGTTTCTCCTATCTTTTTTCCCACAGAGGAAGCATCTTTTAATTTCATGGCTGCAGTCACTCTCTGAAGTGATTTTGGAGCCCAGGAAAATAAAATCTGTCACTGCTTCCACTTTTTCCCCAACTATTTGCCATGAAGTGATGGACCACATGGTATGATCTTAGTTTTTCGCTCCTACCATGAAGCTAACACAGGCCAGGCACTGTGTTAGCTTCATCTGGATGCTTGGAGACTCAATGCACAAAACAGAGATTTCTGCCTTCATGAAACATACACACTAGCAGAGGGGGCCAGGCAATAAGTGAGCTACATAAATAACTTACACAGTGCTGTGGGTGGGGGACTGGAGGATGGGGGTGGGGAGGTCAGTGGCCACAATAAGGAAGGGCTCCATAGGTGACATCACAGGTGGTGAGCACGACAGGCACTCCAGCAACAGCTAGAGCCAGGCGAGGAGTGAGGAGTGGCTCTGTTTGGGAGTGGGAGAAGGGGATGAAACTAAATCTGCTTATCATCATTTTCCCTAAGGACTGAGATAAGCCAGCTTTTTCATGCTCCTCTTTTACCCTCATCAACAGGCTCTTTAGTTCCTCTTCACTTTCTGCCATTAGAGCAGTACCATCTGCCTATCTGAGGTTATTGATATTTCTTCCAGCAATCTTGATTCCAGTCTGTGGTTCATTCAGACCACTATTTCGCATGATGTATTCTGCATATAACTTAAATATGCAGGGAAAACTCCTTTCCCAATTTTGAACGAGTTAGTTGTTCCATATCTAGTTCTAACTGCTGCTACTTAAACTGCATACAGTTTCTCAGGAGGCATGTAAGGTGGTCTGGTATTCCCATCTCTAAGAATTTTCCAGTTTCTCGTGATCCACATAGTCAAATGCTTTAGCATAGTCAATGAAACAGATATTTTTCTGGAATTCATTGCTTTTTCTATGATCAAAATGCACGTTGGCAATCTCATCTCTGGTTCCTCTGCCTTTTCTAAATTCAGCTTGAACATCTGGAAGTTCTCAGTTCACATACTGTTGAAGCCTAGCTTGAAGGAGTTTGAGCATTACTCTGATAGCGTGTGAGATGAGTGTAATTGTGTGGTAGTTTGAGCATTCTTTGGGATTGCCTTTCTTTGGGACTGGAATGAAAACTGACCTTTTCCAGTCCTGTGGCCACTGCTGAGTTTTCCAAATTTGCTGGCATATTGAGTGCAGCACGTTCACAGCATCATCTTTTAGGATTTGAAATAGCTCAGCTGGAATTCCATCACCTCCACTAGCTTAGTTCAAAGTGACGCTTCCTAAGGCCCACTTTGCTTCACATTCCAGGATGTTTGACTCTAGGTGAGTTATCACACTATCATGGTTATCCAGGTCATTAATACTTTTTCTGTATAGTTCTTGTGTGTATTCTTGCCACCTTTTCTTAATCTCTTCTGCTTCTGTTAGGTTCTTGCCTTTTCTCTTCTTTATTGTGCCCATCCTTGCATGAGATATTCCCCTGGTATCTCCATTTTCTTGAAGAGATCTCTAGGCTTTCCCATTCTATTCTTTTACTCTATTTCTTTGCATTGTTCACTTAAGAATGCTTTCTTATCTCTCCGTGCCATTCTCTGGAACTCTATAATCTGTTGGGTATATCATTCCCTTCCTCCTTTGCCTTTTGCTTTTCTTTCCAGCTATCTGTAAGGCCTCCTCAGACAACCACTTTGTCTTCTTGCATTTCTTTTTCTTGGGGATGGTTTTGGTCACCACCTCTTGTACAATGTTACAAACTTCCATTCACAGTTCTTCAGGCACTCTATCAGATCTAATCCCTTGAATCTATTCATCACCTCCACTGTATAATAAGTGATTTGATCTAGGTCATACTTAGTCTAGTGATTTTCCATACTTTCTTCAATTTAAGTCTGAATTTGGCAATAAGGAGTTCATGATCTGAGCCATAGTCAGCTCCCAGTCTTGTTTTTGCTAACTGTATACAGCATCTCCATCTTTGACTGCAAAGAACATAATCAAGCTGATTTCGGTATTGACCATCTGGTGATGTCCATGTGTAGAGTGATCTCTTGTGTTGTTGGAGGAAGGTGTTTGCTATGACTGGTGTGTTCTCTTGGCAAAGCTCTGTTAGCCTTTGCCCTGCTTCGTTTTGCACTCCAAGGCCAGACGTGCCTGATACTCCAGGTATCTCTTGATTTTCTACTTTTGCATTCTAGTCCCCTCTGATGAAGAGAACACTGTTTTCTGGCATTAGTTCTAGAAGGTCCCGTAGGTCTTCACAGAACCAGTCAACTTAGCTTCTTCAGCAATAGTGGTTGGGGCATAGACTTGGATTACTGTTGAATGGTTGGAATGGTTTGGATGTTGAATGATTTGGAATCAGTAAACTAAAATGGACGGGAATGGGTGAATTTAATTCAGATGACCATTATATCTACTACTATGAGCAAGAATTCCTTAGAAAAAATGGAGTAGCCCTCATAATCAACAAGAGTCTGAAAAGCAGACTCTTGATGCAATCTCAATCATGAGAGAATGATCTCAGTTAGTTTCCAAGGCAAACTGGCTCTGTAAGCTTGGGTAAATTTCTTAATTTCCCTGATCTCACGTTCTACATCTGAACTAATGAGGCTAACAAACGTACCCCCTCATAATGTGTGCAAAACGTCTAGCATGAATGTCTGACCAACTAACTACATACTAACACACTAAGTGTCAGTTATTAGTACTACCTTCAGAAATTCACTCTCTCCTATTAGAATGTAACCTCTCCAGAGAGTAGGAGACTTACCTCTCTCACTCACTACTGTTTGCACAAGGCTAACACCTAGTAGGCCCTCAATAAATACACACTGAGGAACAAATACACACTCAGGTCTCACATTTTGGACTGGCAATGCTAATCTAAGTCTGGATTCCAGAGGCATCTGACGGTAAGAAAAGTCATCACTTTGCCCCTTTCAATCAAAACTGACGTATGACCAAGAGACGCTGGGGATACAAGCAGTTAACTAAACAAACTCTAGGTCTCAGTCCACCACTCACAAGGAAGTTCCAGGCTGCAAACCAACAATCTGTGTGTCAAACTGGGTTTTATGTTTCAAGTTACCTGGGTATTATGTTTCTAAGAATTACGTCAATTACCAAAGTTGGTAGACAAAACTAAAGCTGTATCTGTCTCCAACTGACTGATTTTGGAGACTCAAGCAAGGATAACTCCCAAGGTCAGGAATTAAGAAAAGAATTCTAGACTTATGGTACCAGAGGCCCAGAAAGAGACTGCAGAGACCCAGCCAAGCAAGTCAGGAAGCATAGGCTGACCAGACATACATGAGTATAGAAAATTCTATGCAGACTTCTAACAGAAGGAAGTCACTCTGCAATCTAGTTAAACACATAAGGAAGGACTAACAACACGAGCCTAAGATGAGAATGTTTTTACCTTGAATTGACACTTAGCCAAGCAATACTATCACTATTAAGCAGAATGTGACCCAGTTTTGAAATGAACAAATAAACTGTTCTTTCTCAAGTATGTTATACCTTGGCCTTGCAGCCTGACCTTCTGGGGTTAATAAAGGAGAGAAATGGTCCATTTAGTCAACTGTTCAATCCCAAGCCTCAAATGAATAATCATGCTTCATTTACTTAGGGGAGGCAATTCTCCTCAGAGCCCAAAAGTGTGACAATACCTCAAACTGATTTCCACACAACAGTTCAGAACATTCTGAAAACCTGCAGCATACTTTTGAGTGAATATCGACATTTTAGGATTCAGTGAACTAAAATTGACCAGAATAGGTGATTTTAACTCAGATGACCAGTATATCTACTACTGTGGGCAAGAATACCTGAAAAGAAATGGAGTAGCCCTCACATGTAGTAGTAGTCAACAAGAGAGTCCAAAATGCAGTACTTGGGTGCAAACTAAAAAATGACAGAATGATCTCTGTTCATTTCCAAGACAAACCATTCACTATCACAGTAATCCAAGTCTATGCCCCGACCAGTAATGCTGAAGAAGCTGAAGTTGAATGGCTCTATGACGATCTACAAGACCTTCTAGAATTAACACCAAAAAAAGATGTCCTTTTCATCATAGGGGACTGGAATGTAAAAGTAGGAAGTCAAGAGATACCTGGAGTAACAAGTTTGGTCTTGGAGTACAAAATGAAGCAAAGCAAAGGCTAACAGAGCTTTGCCACGAGAACCCAGTGGTCATAGCAAACACCTTCCTCCAACACCACAAGAGATCACTCTACACATGGACATCACAAGAAATCAAGTTGATTATACTGTTTGCAGCCAAAGATGGAGAAGCTCTATATAGTCAGGAAAAACAAGTCCTGGAAGCTGACTGTGGCTCAGATCATGAACTTCTTATTGCCAAATTCAGACTTAAATTGAAGAAAGTGGGGAAAACCACTAGACCATTCAGGTATGCCCTAAATCAAACCCCTTAATGATTATACAATGGAAATGACAAATAGATTTAAGGGATAGAGTTCCTGAAGAACTATGGACGGAGGTTCGTGACATTGTGCAGGAAGTGGTGATCAAAACCATCCCCAAGAAAAAGAAATACAAAAAGGCAAAATGGTTGTCTAAGGAGGTCTTACAAATAGCTGAGAAAAGAAGAGAAGCTAAAAGCAAAGGAGAAAAGGAAAGATATACCAATTTGAATGCAGAGTTTCAAAGAATAGCAAGGAGAGATAAGAAAGCCTTCCTCAGTGATCAGTGCAAAGAAACAGAGGAAAACAACAGAATGGGAAAGACTAGAGATCTCTTCAAGAAAATTAGAGATACCAAGGGAATATTTCATACAAAGATGGGCACAGTAAAGAACAGGAAAAGTGTAGACCTAACAGAGCAGAACAGAAGAAGAGCAGAACAGAAGAGCAGAAGAATGTAAGAACAGGTGGCAAGAATACACAGAACTGTACAAAAAAGATCTTCATGACCCAGATAACCACAATGGGGTGATTACTCACCTAGAGCCAGACATCCTGGCATTCGAAGTAAAGTGGGCCTTAGGAAGCATCACTATGAACAAAGCTAGTGAAGGTGATAGAATTCTAGCTGAGCTACTTCAAATCCTAAAAGACGATGCTGTTAAAGTTCTGCATTCAATATGCCACCAAATTTGGAAAACTCAGCAGCAGCCACAGGACTGGAAAAGGTCAGTTTTCATTCCTATCCCAGAGAAAGACAATGCCAAAGAGTGCTCAAGCTACCGCACAACTGCAGTCATCTCACATGCCAGCAAAGCAAAGCCCAACATTCTCCAAAAGAGGCTTCAGCAGTACGTGAACCGAGAACTTCCCCATGCTCAAGCTGGATTTAGAAAAGGCGGAGGAACCAGCAATCAAATTGCCAACATCCAATGGATCATAGAAAAAGCAAGAGAATTCCAGAAAATCATGTACTTCTGCTTCATGGACTACACTAAAGCCTTTGACCATGTGGGTCACAATAAACTGTGGAAAATTCTGAAAGACATGGGAATACCAGACCATCTTAGCTGCCTCCTGAGAAGAATCTGTATTCAGGTCAAGAACCAACAGTTAGAACCAGACAAGGAACAATGGACTGCTTCCAAATTGGGAAAGGAACACATCAATGCTGCATACTGTCAGCCTGCTTATTTAACTTCTATGCAGAGTACATCATGCGAAATCCCGGGCTGGATGAAGCACAAGCTGGAATCAAGATTGCTGGGATAATATCAATAATCTCAGATATGCAGATGACACCACCATTATGGTAGAAAGCCAAGAGGAACTAAAGATCCTCTTGATGAAAGTGAAATAGGCGAGTGAAAAGGCTGGCTTAAAACTCAACATTCAGAAAACTAAGATCATGGCATCTGGTCCTATCACTTCGTGGCAAATAGATGGGGAAACAATGGAAACAGGAGAGGCTTTATTTTCTTTGACTCCAAAATCAGTGCAGGTGGTAGCTACAGTCATGAAATTAAAAGACGCTTGCTCCTGGGAAGAAAAGCTATGACAAAACTAGACAGCATATTAAAAAGTAGAGCTATTAATTTGCTGACAAAGGTCCATCTAGTCAAGGCTATGGTTTTTCCAGTAGTCATGTATGGATGTGAGAGTTGGACCATAAAGAAAGCTGAGCGCCAAAGAATTGATGCTTTTGAACTGTGGTGTTGGAGAAGACTCTTGAGATGCCCCTGGACTGCAAGGAGATCCAACCAGTCTATCCTAAAGGAAATCAGTCCTGAATATTCATTGGAAGGACTGATGCTGAAGTTGAAGTCCCAATACTTTGGCCACCTGATGCAAAGAACTGACTCATTGGAAAAGACCCTGATGCTAGGGAAGATTGAAGGCAGGAAGAGAAGGGGACAACAGAGGATGAGATGGTTGGATGGCATCACTGACTCAATGGACAGGAGTCTGAGCAAACTCCAGGAGTTGGTGATGGACAAGGAAGGCTGGTGTGCTTCAGTCCATGGGGTCGCAAAGAGTTGGACACGACTGAGTGATCGAACTGAATAGCATATTTTAACAAGCCAATAAAAATGCAAAGCACTCGCAAATAACTGCAACAGCATAAATAAAATAACCCCCCAAATGTTATCCTTCTAAAAAATCCTAGTTGTAGGACCTTGCCTAGAGTGGGAGCTCAAAAATCAGTTGCTAAATGAAACAGTGTAAATTGGAAAGGAAAGTTTACAGCATAAGTAACTCTCCACATGGGTTAGGATGAAATAAAAAGTTTCAGTTCCTTTTTAGCTAACATACTCTGAAAAGGAAGCAGAGGTATCAGAAAAATTTCCCTTATTTGATGGATCGGAAGTGGCTGCTTTATTTGGTATTTCTCTGATTAACAGGAAAGGATGAATGCTTTTTATGTTTATTTACATATGAAATTTCCATTAGTGCCTGTTAACTTCTGTCCACCTGCCTATCTATTGAAATCTTGATATATTTATTCCTACAAATTTGAATTAAACTGTATATTTACAATGACCTTTTGTCATATTTGACATTTCCAGACTATTATCTTCCATAGTTTTATTTTTCAATGAGCAAACATTTTAACATTTTAATATTGTGGTCTGCAAACCTCTTCCTTCGAATTCTTCTGCTTTTAAATAGAAAGTTATTCCTTCACTGGCACATGTATGAGAAACTGTTCCAAGAAAGTTTTAGGAATTATCTCTGATAAACACTGTTTTGCTTTTTCTCTACAGTCTCTATAATTTTAAACATCTGTCCTGAATCCATCTGGAATTTACTGTGATGACTCTTTTCCAGTTACCTCACTGCCTTCTCCCTGGAGACTGAGGGGTGTGTGTCTCCCTCCCCACCAGGCCCAGTGGTGAACATTTCAACTATGCACCAGCAGCACCCACTTCTGCCTCGTAATCTTCACTGTCATCTTTTTCACTTCAGTTTCCTCATTTGCAATAAAACATATTCAAATCATGTTTCAAGGCTGTTGGGACAATTAGAAAAAATAAGTGTAAACTATCTAGTACAATGTCTGACACAGTGAGTACCCGACAAACAGGAAATATTTAAATTATCTAATATCTGATGAGAATGTGAAAGTAGTTGCTAAAAAAGTTCATTTCAAAAGCTTCAAGAACATTAAGTTTAACCAACTAAAAGTTAAAATACGTTAATTAAAAACATTCTATTAAAACTACTGTGTTCTATCAATCTATCTATCTATCTACTCTATCTATCATGGAGCACAAATAAAGAAGTGAGGTTTCTCACTCTAACTCAATTTCTAAATCAATACTGTAGTGTAGGTTACTGAAAGAGAGTTGGGTGTGGTTTTAAAAACAACTCTGGGTGAGGCAGCCAAAGATAAGCCAACCAACTATCCGTTCAACTAAACAAATTTAAGTGAACTGTATTGCACCCTATTCTGTTTTTATTTCCAAAATCTGAGAGATAATATTGATACACAAAACATCTGGCTTGGGTCTTCATAAAAATTCTGCTAGCCTCTCAATGCTGATTAATAAATGTGCTCAATTCATATCTAGAGTAGAGACCCTCAAAGCCAAGCCTCCTGGGTTCTGATCCCAGTTTGCCATTTTCTGTCTGCGTAACCTTAGCCACATTTTTAATCTCTCTATAAACTTCCCAGGTGGCTCAGTGATAAAGAATCCACCTGCCAATGCAGGAGACACAGGAGAGGTGGGTTCAATCCCTGGGTGGAAAAGATCCCGTGGATTAAGAAATGGCAACTCACTCCAGTATTCTTGCCTGAAAAATCTCATGGACAGAGGAGTCTGCAGGCTACAGTCCATGGGATTGCAAAGAGCCTGACAGAACTAAGCAACTGAGCACACAAACACACATTCTATGCTTCAGTTTCTTCACCTGTCAGTGGGAATGATATTATTATCTACTTCCTTAAGATTAAATGAGTTAATTTATGTCAAATGTTTCATACAGTGCTTGGCACACAGTAAACAGAATAAATGGCTGTTGTTATTGTTCTTTTATTATTATTACAAGCAGCATTAGCATCTCTAAAGACTGACTGAGGGCTTCCTTGGTAGCTCAGTGATAAGAGTCCACTTGCCAATTCAGGAGACACTGGTTTGATCCCTGGTCCAGAAGGATCCCACATCTGTTCAGCAGCTAAGCCATGTGCCACAACTACTAAGCCTGTGGCTCTAGAGTCTGGGAATCACAACTACTGAGCCCATGTGTCACAACTACTGAAGCCTGCGTGCCTTAAGAGACCTCAACAAGAGGAGCCACTGCAAAGATAAGCCTGCCCACCACAATTAGAGATTGGTCCCTGCTCGCCACAACTAGAGAAAAGCCCTCGCATCAACAAAGACCCAGCACAGACAAAAATAAATAAATAAAAGTTATACATATATATTTTTTTTAAAGACTCAATCTCTTTAAAAAGAACACTAGAAGAACATTCTACGATGGGCACTGTCTTCCTCAGTACAAGCACAGGGAACACACAGCAGTACCACTTTTTGAGCTCCCTCTTACAGATATATCACTGCTCTGTACCATCAATTTTTAATACAATCCCTAGATTTCAAGCTTACTGAAGCAGGGAGCTATTAAATGCTTCACCTTCCAAAATTCCCAACACAATTCTCTAAACACAGATTTTAAATAATGCTGATTAAATTAACATAACAGAAATAAAGAGCAGTGAGACAAAACCTTCTAAGTACACATTTTTAGCACCAGAAAGAACTTGAGAAACCACGTGATCATTTTATAGATGAAAAAACTGAACACATGGCTTTAGCCAAGTCTCATATGCTGGTCAAGCTGTAGCTCGCTCTTTCCTGCAAAAACAAATCAACTTCACTGACCTTCAAAGTGTACACTTTAGAATCACCTCATACTAAATATTCTTTTCCTAAGTTTTATACCAATACACAACCACTATTCCCATTACTAACAAATACCATTTGGAGAGCTCAAGTAAGAAATAAAGTTTTAGAGTCCCCACCACTCAAATAAGATGTTCCATACTGTTATTTTCTAAATATTACTAGCATGTAAGAAATACATAAAACCTCCAAGGGCAAAACAACAACTACAGCAATAACAGCCAAAACCTTGAGACTGAAACCAGAACTCTGAATTGGAATCACTCACAGAATGTGACATGACCAGAGGTCAAATGACAAAAATCTCAGTTGGTAGAGGCAAAAAAAGGAGTAGCTGATGCACTGAACTCTATCAGGGGGGTGGAAATGGTTTCAGGCTGAATAACCGTGGGTCACAGTGGAAGAAAACAAAATCATCTCAGGAAAAAACATCCTCAGGTTATCCCACAGGTTAAGATCAACCACATATGGGGTCCAAGTTAAAAATTCAATAAACCCAAAGACAATCTCCATAAGTGACAATCACTGAAGAAATAAATATATTATAGGTCAGGGCCCTCAAAGACTTCAGATACTAGAATTATCAAACAAGACAGAGAATAACTATGTATGAAGAGTGTTTAAAAATAAATTAATCATAAATATGACAATCCCCAGGGACTATCTAAAATAAGCAAGAAGAGCTGAAAAAGAAACCAAACAACTTTTAGAAATGAAATAATTTAGAAAAAAAAGTTTAATCAACAATGAATTAAAACAATTAATTTCCTACAAACAGGAATCAGTGAATTAAAAGACAGATTTGAAAAGAAATTAACCAGAGAACAAGCACAGAGGGACAAGGAGATGCAAATTATGACAGAAGACAGAATAAGAAAATGTAGGAGGAATGGCTGACAATTCTACATAACTGAAAGACATGAATCCACAAATGTCAAGCAAAGTAAATATCTGCCTCATAAATATTGTAATCATTCTGCAGAATAGCTAAGGCAAAAAACTTTTTTCGAATAGCAGACAAAGGGAAAAAAAGACACCAGCTACCTAGGAATAACAATCAGACAATCGGCAAACCTGTGACAGAAACAACAAAAGTAGAGAACCTACTGCAAGGGAAGTAACTGTCAATCTAGATTTCTGTGTCAAGCAAGACTGTTTTTGGAGAATGCCTATGAGATAATGTCATTCCAGATAAACAAAAACAGAGTTACTACCTACAAACCTACAGTAAAGGAGTTTCTAATGAAGAAAAGGGATTCCCTGGTGGCTCAGATGGTAAACGAGTCCACCTGCAATGCAAGAGACCTGGGTTCGGCCCCTGGGTCAGGAAGATCCCCTGAAGGCAATGTCAATCCACTCCAGTATTCTTGACTGGAGAATGAAGAAAAAATAATCCCAGGGTAAAAATCAGAAAAGCAGTAAGCATCATGAGTAAAGAAACTCTTAAATGTGAAAGCGAATCTAAAAATGTTTTTGAAAAATATAATGATGATGCTGTCCAATCTAGGAGTTTAAAAAAAAAGGCTAGACTAAATACTGAACAAAGTAGCAAGTAACTTGATCACTGGATTTAATTGGAATTAAAGTATTTTAATGTCTTTGTTTTGTCTGATAGTGGAATATGAAACTAATTTCACTTTGTTAAATATGCATGGCAAAATTCCAAGGACAACCATGAAAAGAACATAATAGATTATGTAACTTCCAAACCAGACAAGGAGAATACATAATGAAAAACAAGCCAAACAACCTGGTTGTTCAAAAAGGCAGAATGGGGGGGGCGGAATTACAAATAGAAGACAAATTGTTAGATGACAGAAAAAGTACAAATCTATCAGAATCACAATAAATGGAAATGTTATTATACCAGTTAAAAGACAGATATAATACCCACTGTGGAAGGTTTGGTGACGATCCCCAGAGAAATCAGTCCTAATCCCTGTTAGCGATAACCTTACTTTAACGTTGCAAAGATTCTGGAAATGTAATTAAGGCACCAAGAATGGTGAAATTACCCTGGATTACCTGGATGGACCCTAAATGCAATCGCCAGCATCCTTACAAAAAGGAGGCAGATGGAGATGCTGGCTACAAAGATGAGAGAAGGGGGCCATCTGCCAGGGCCTCAGAGAATGGAGTGATGCAGCGGCAGCCCGAGTGCCGGCAGCCAGCAGAGTCAAGGAACAAACCCCTCTGCAGCCCGAGAGGAGGTGCGTGCCCATCAACACGGAGACTGTGGTCGGTGACACTGGTTTTGGATTTCTGGCCTCCAGAACTGTGAGAGAAAGTTTCTCTTGTTTTTAAGCACCAAGTTTGTGGTAATCTGTTAAAGCAGCCACAAAAAAAAAAAAAAAAACTAATATAATCATAAAACATAAGAACAGAACATAAAAAGTTTGAAAAGTAAATGGATGAAAATATGCATACCAAGCAAACAATAACCAAAAGAAAGCTGGAATATTTATATTAATGTTGAGATAATAAAGACCATGGAAAAGAAAATCATTTCATTAGAATGATAACACCATTCTAAAAAGTGATAAAAAAAAATTTCAACTTAACAATAAAATATTCATATATATATGCCTAATAAAATGGTGTCAATACATATAAAGGAAAAACAGCAAAAACTCAGAAACTGAAAATCTACCATCATAATGGTGGGCTTCCCAGCTGGCTCAGTGGGAAAAGAATCTGCCTGTAATGCAGGAGACATGGGTTCGATCCCTGGGTCGGGAAGAACCCCTGGAGGAGGGAACTCTAGTATTCTTGCCTGGAGAATCTCATGGACAAAGAAGCCTGGCGGGCTATAGTCCACAGGGTCACAAAGAGTTGGGCATGACTGAGCTGACTGAGCACTCATGCATGCACCATCATAATGGGTAGTTTAACCCATAATGTAGAGATTAACACCAAATCATTAGCCAATTATTAACAGGCAAAACAGTAAAAAAAAAAAAAAAAAGTCAACAAACAGTAAACAGAAAAAAAGAACAATGTAATCAAAAGATCATCAGAAGTATACAGAACCTTGCAGCTCCCTGCTTTCCAAAACAGTTACATTTCATGGGAGTCCCCTGGTGGCCCAGTGGTTAGAATTCAGCATTTTCACTGCAGTGCCAGAACTGAGTGGGGGAACCGAGATCCACGAGCCTTGCAGCAGGGTCAAAATAAATAAACAAATATTTTGCAAATGACATCCTTAAAAAAATTCTTCTCTAGAATACTATGAATGTTTATTAAACAATCACCTCACATCTGGACGGAAATAAAATCTCAACAAACTCCAGAGAATTGGTACACACAAAACATTACTCTGATCACAATATAATTAAAACAAGTCGATAACAATTTTTTAAAACATATATTTGGAAATTTAAAAGCACACTTTTAAATAATGTCAGGCCAAAGAAGAAATCATAATGAAAATTTGAACACACATAATAAAAATATTATACTTTGAAACTGCTGGGTTTACTAAAGACCTACTTCTAGACAAATGTATAGCCTTCAAAGTTTCCACAGAAATGGACAGCCCTCAACACTTCTATTAAAAATAAGTATGCGATCAACATCTAAGAAGTTAGAAAAAGAATAAAGTCCAAACCACTTAGCAATCAAACTATGCTTTATATAATTTCTAATCCTTGAAACTACTCTGAAAGTTAGATTATAGTTTTGATTATATAGCTACAAAAGTTCTGTTTATCTGAATTTAAAAACACGAACCAAATTCACTGACCGTCCAGTGGTTAGGACTCACTGCTGGGGCCCAGGTTCAATCCCTGGTCAGGGAACTAAGACACTGCAAGTCATCAGATGTGGCCAACAAATAAAAAATAAAAGCACAGTCCATATGCTCCTTCAGGGGAAAAAACATACATCACATACGATGTAACTCATGTATCCTTGCAACTCTCATTCAGTCTTGATTTTTACTGAGAATAAAGATGACATCATAGCTGTTCTCACAGCACAATAAAATCTGGGGTCAAGAGCTGAAATAACATACAAATAACTCATTTTAAAAAGGTACTGGCAACCTTCCATAGCTATAGTCAGCAAATTGTACACTATTTTCCCGAGGATTCTACTTCACCCTAGTGCATTATGAAGACATCAAAATGGAAATAATACACCAAGAAAAAGTAAAACACACTTTAAAACTGCTAGCTTGAAAAAAAAAAAAACTGCTAGCTTGATTTTTATAAAGTAGAAATAATAAAAATAACTGTGAGTGAGTGATAGGAAACATTTCAGTGATCTGGAGAGCGCTCCTGTCCCTACAGAGAAGTCCCTAGCAGGAGTCTCCGTGTCCTCATCCTCATGGGCTTCCGCACTCTCTGATTTGAGGAGCCATGAGCCCTTGAAGAGGGACCTCTGTTCCTGTTGTGTTTGACACCCAGTGCCCACCCAGTGCAATGCCTGGCTCACTAAAGGCCTTTTTAAAAGTTCCATGAATTAATAAGTCTCCTAAATGTGACTACTGTCATTACAAATTAGAGACAAACAAAATTCATACTATTGCTGTCTGACAAAAAGCCGGAAATGCTTCCCTGAAGAAACTCCTTGTTTTCCAAAATAATCAAACACCCCAGGCAGAAGCGGAGCACATTCAGTATTCCAGACATTCTAGGTAAGGGACATTCCTGGTGGTGATGCTGTCAAAGTACACAGTGTTTCAGTTCCTGGGGACAACTCTCAGAATAAACTTAAGACAGCATGTGGATGACAGGGTCACCCAGCTCCCCAACAATGGGCAACTATCTTCACATCTCTCCTATGGAAGTAGACACTCAGTCCTAAAGGGAGTTCATTCCATGAGACCAAGCATCTTTTCTATGCTCCCTTCTTGACTGAAGTTCTGTGCAATAATAACCTGATTAATGGTATCACCTGGGAACAAGGCTGCTCTTAACTGAAATATTCTTAAATCTTGGAAAGGATGGCTTAACCACAAAGTTCATGCTAAGCTGCAAAAGCTTACAGCTGTAACAAACAAAATTTTATCTCTGCACAGAAATTTACTTAAAAAACAAAAAGCTGGAGTAGCTAGTAACCAGGGCTCTGTATTGCTTTTCTGTGCCTTTCCCTCCTAACACCTGCTTCTCCCTGGTCCGTACAATGGAAGAGAAAAGGGAAGGAAATGCACGCTGACAGCATACCTACATACCACATGCATTCAAAAGCCCCGCTGTGGCCCCACAGCAACTCCAGGTAGAGAAGACTGTTATGATCACTACTTCTGTTTCAACAGGAGAAAAAAATGAGTTCAGAGAATTTCATCAACTTGATCAGGGCAAACTTTAAGTAGCAAAATGCATCCAGATGCCATACCCCTAATACTCAGCACTGTACTAACAGTGGACAATTTAATTACTTCAGTGAGAATAAAAATGCCTAATGCAGTATTCACATTTTTACAGCTTTACTGGTATGTATTCACATATCATACAATTCACCAACTTAAAGTGTACAGTTCAGTGGGTTTTAGTATATTCACAGACACATACAACCGTCATCACAATCTAATTTTATGACATTTTCAACACTGAAGAAGCCCCACACACACTGGCAGTCACTCGCCATTCCTATTCCTCCCCTCCACCACCACCTCTTTCCCTGGCTTCTTTCATTTAGCATAACGTTTCTAAGTTCAGCCATACTTAGCATGCATCAGTATTTCATTCTCTATTACTGGGTTTGTTTCCATATTTCAGCTATTAATAATAATACTGCTATGAACATTCATGTACCAATTTTTGTGTAAATGCTTTTTCATTCAGCATTTGCATTTTCAAAGAGTTCTCACAACATGTGACAGAAAAAACTGAGGCTAGGCGCAGTCACGTGACTTCATCATGCAGTACTGGGTAACACTCAGGGACCCTGCAGTAAACTCACACATCCTGACTGAAGAGCTACGACCTCCTCAGCACCACACTGCTGGTCTCTTCCACAAGAAACGTCAAGCAACAGCATGCAGATGAGAAAACCTGCTTCTCAGGTGAGGCGCTCCCTGAATCATTTCCGCTAAGTCAAACCATGAGGCAAATTTAAATTAAGCCTTACCAGATTAAGAGAAAGGGAGAACAAGTGTCAGAGGCAGGATGTTCTAAAGGGCCTCGCAGAGGACAGCCTCCTCCTCCTATGGACACACAGAAGGTTGCCAGCTTCTACTGCACCTGGCCCCTGAGGGCACCCCGGTGTTATCTGCATGTGCCTGTGGGACTGATCCCAACCTCAGTCTGAGGCCCACAGGCCTCTGGAGATCCCAAGGCCTTGCTGCAGAGCTGAAAAGGGGACTACATTTGGGGGCATATACTTCTGTGGTTAATTATATAAACCCCTTTTCCAACCTCCTGAAACAGTTCCTAGGCTTATAATATTTTTGGTAATAAAGTTCAGAAATATGGTTAATAATTATATTAGTAATATATAACAGCCACTTACTAGGTAGCATTTAATTCATTGAAACCTCATCAGTTCAATTTAGTCATTCAGTCATGTCCAGCTCTTTGCGACCCCATGGACTGCAGCATGCCAGGCTTCCCTGTTCCTCACCAACTCCTGGAGCTTCCTCAAACTCATGTCCATCAACTCAGTGATGCCATCCAACCATCTCATCCTCTCTTGTCTCCTTCTCCTCCTGCCATCAATCTTTCCCAGCATCAGGGACTTTTCCAATGAGTCAGTTCTTCACATCAGGTGGCCAAAGTATTGGAGTTTCAGCTTCAGCATCAGTCCTTCCAATGAAGAGTCAGGACTGATCTCCTTTAGGATGGACTGTCTGGATCTCCTTGCAGTCCAAGGGACTTTCAAGAGTTTTCTCCAACACCACAGTTCAAAAGCATCCTTTCTTCAGTGCTCAGCTTTCTTTTATGGTCCAACTCTCACATCCACACATGACCACTGGAAAAACCATCGCTTTGACTAGACAGATCTTTGTCAGCAAAGTAATGTCTCTGCTTTTCAATATGCTGTCTAGGCTGGTCATAGCTTTTTTCCAAGGAGCAAGCATCTTTTAATTTCATGGCTACAGTCACCATCGGCAGTGATTTTGAAGCCCAAAAAAATAAAGTCTCTCACTGTTTCCATTGTTTCTCCATCTATTTGTCATGGAGTGATGGGACTGGATGCCATGCCAGATGCCAAGATCTTAGTTTTCTGAATGTAGAGTTTTAAGTCAGCTTTTTCACTCTCCTCTTTCACTTTCATCAAGAGACTCTTTAGTTTCTCTTCACTTTCTGCCGTAAGTTCAGTTCAGTTCAGTTGCTCAGTTGTGTCCGACTCTTTGCCACCCCATGAAACACAGCACGCCAGGCCTCCCTGTCCATCACCAACTCCCAGAGTCCACCCAAACCCATGTCCATTGAGTCGGTGATGCCATCCAATCATCTCATCCTCTGTCATCCCCTTCTCCTCCTGCCCTCAATCCCTCCCAGCATCAGGGTCTTTTCAAATAAGTCAGCTCTTCGCATCAGGTGGCCAAAGTATTGCAGTTTCAGCTTCAACGTCAGTTCTTCCAATGAACACCCAGGACTGATCTCCTTTAGGATGGACTGGATGGATCTCCTCAAAGTTCAAGGGACTCTCAAGAGTCTTCTCCAACACCACAGTTCAAAAGGATCAATTCTTCGGCACTCAGTTTTCTTTATAGTCCAACTCTCACATCCATACATGACTACTGGAAAAACCATAGCCTTGACCAGACGGACCTTTGTTGGCAAAGTAATGTCTCTGCTTTTCAATATGCTGTCTAGGTTGGTCATAACTTTCCTTCCAAGGAGTAAACATCTTTTAATTTCATGGCTGCAGTCACCATCTGCAGTGATTTTGGAGCCCGAAAGAATAAAGTCAGCCACTGTTTCCACTGTTTCCCCATCTATTTGCCATGAAGTGATGGGACCGAATGCCATGATCTTACGTTTTCTGAATGTTGAGCTTTAAGCCAGCTTTTTCACTCTCCTCTTTCACTTCCAATAAGAGGCTCTTTAGTTCTTCTTCACTTTCTGACATAAGGGTGGTGTCATCTGCATATCTGAGGTTATTGATATTTCTCCCTGCAATCCTGATTCCAACCTGTGCTTCACCCAGCCCAGTGTTTCTCATGATATACTCTGCATTTAAGTTAAATAAGCAGGGTGACAATACACAGCCTTGACACACTCCTTTCCCAATTTTGAACCAGTCTATTGTTCCATGTCCACTTCTAACTGTTGCTTCTTGACCTGCATACAGATTTTTCAGGAGGCAGGTAAGGTGGTTTGGTATTCCCATCTCTTTAAGAACTTTTCACAGTTTGTTGTGATCTACACAGTCAAAGGCTTTGGTGTAATCAATAAAGTGGATGTTTTTCTGGAATTCTCTTGCTTTTTCTATGACCCAAAGGATGTTGGCAATTTGATCTCTGGTTCCTCTGCCTTTTCTAAATCCAGCTTAAACCTCATAATAACTGTAAGACAGGTACCATGATCACCTATATGTTACATACACACTTTCTTATGTGGGGAATAGGGAATACATGCAGTTGGTGGGTGTACAAACTGGTACAGCTCCTCAGAAGGGCAATCTGGAGACAGCTATGCAAATTAAAGGGAGTCTCTTGGACAGCAAAGAGATCAAACCAGTCAATCCTAAGGGAAATCAACCCTGAATACTCGTTGGAAGACTGATGCTGAAGATGAAGCTCCAGTATTTTGGTCATCAGAACAGCTGACTCACTGGAGAAGTCCCTAATGCTGGGAAAGATTAAGAGCAGGAGGAGAAGAGTGCGTCAGAGAATGAGATGGCTGAATGGCATCATCAATGCAATGCACATGAACTTGGGCAAACTTCGGGAGATGGTGAGGGGTAGAGGACTCACATGCTATAGTTCTTGGGGTGGCAAAGAGTCAGACACGACTCAGTGACTGAACAACAACATGCAAACTATCCTTGGACCGAGCAATTTCACTTCTGAGTCAATATCTACAGATATACTTCACAGTGCCCAAACACAAGGAATACTAACCTTAAAAAGCTTATAACAGTAAAAATCTGGAAACAAATACCTATCAATATAGCAGTGATTAAATAAATTATATAGGTAAAAGAAAAAGCCTGAGACTATTAAAGAGAATGATATAGATTTGTGTGCTGCTATCGAGCATTTGCCAAGATGTATTAAAAGGAAGAAAATCAGTGTTGCTATGTATAACACTTTTAACAATTTACCTTTAAAGGAGGTAAGTACACACCCCCACTCCAGCTGTGTGCTCTTGGGCAAGTTTCTTAACTTGCCTCATGGCTTCCTCGTCTGCAAAATGGTACAATACTCCCCACAGAGTGCACAATAAAAATTACCTGTGGCTATTACTATAACTTAATAATCACTTAATAATGATACTACCACTACTAATATTGTCATTAGTAGATGGGCTCCACACAAAAAAAATTCATTTCCTATCTGCACTACCCAGTGCCAGGCACTAGGCAGGTATAGGGACACTGGCAAACAGCACCTGCTCTGCTTCCTCGTCGAGTTCACAGCCCATAAGGGTTTTCTTTTCCCAGATGTCTAGCCTACATTACCTGCCCCCACCAACAGGCAACAAGAAACCACAGACAGTAAGATGGGTCTCCACTGCCCAAACGCTCTCTCCCAGATGCACACAGATTCCATCGCTAATCAAACGTCACCTCCTCAGAGAAGCCTCCCTCACCCCCCCAATCTACCACAGACCCTGCTGCCCTCATTCTCCGCCCCCTATTCTGCTTCTGTGCTCTTCACAGCAGTTATTGCTACCGACAGTCTAGCTTTATTACTTCATCCAAGAGAGGGACATGCATCTTATCCCCTGCTCTGTTCACCATGCCGAGAGCAGTCCCCAGCACAAAACAGGTGCTCAATAACAGTATGTGAGGAAATGGGACTCCAAGTTAATGAAAGCTACAGAAAGCAAAACATCCTTGCAAAATAACATTTTAAAACTTGCTGTTGTCACTTTATCCTGGCAGAGTAGGTTTTCAAGATACTGTTCAGTTAAAATTTAAGTGTCCCCCAGACTTCACTCCTACTGCATTTAAAAATGCTATTTTTTCCCATGTAGGAAAAATGCTATTTTTTTCTTATGTATATTTTAAATTAATATAAAATCATATCAAAATATGCTCAACACTTTTAAGCTAACAGATATCAAAAACAATGTTACACATTAGGCACAACAATTGTTTTAAAAGGTACTTCTGGAATAAAGCTCAAAGGGCAAACGAAATTAAACCTGCTTCCCTTCACTGCTTCCAACTCAAGCCTCCTGCATGTAGAAGGTCAGAACAAGCATGAACTATTAAACAGCTCTGTTACAGTTTAATATTATGCTATGTCAAAGTTCCTAGATATTTTAAATATTTGAAAGAGTCACGTGACAGCTAGTGAGTCCTGAACAAACCGAGCAGGTGTCGGCATACTTAACCTGCTACTGAACCAACTCTCAGACTCAGCTTTCAAAGCCTCAGACTAAAGGAAATCAAAAAAGGACAGCCCTCTACTCAACAAAATAACTTGCCAAAGCATAGGGGAAAATAAAAACAAAATGATATATCAGATTCACAGGTAAAGCAGGTAAAGTGTTGCTGTTACTGTTGTTTCAGTCATTTTTCCATTCTCAAGGAGGCTAGATGAAGTCACTCAGTCGTGCCAGACTCTCTGCGACCCCATGGACTGTAGCCTGCCAGGCTACTCCATCCATGGGATTTTCCAGGCAAGAACACTGGAGTGAGCTGCCATTTCCTTCTCCACAAGGAGGCTAGTAGTTTATCTAAAAGAAAATGTTGCCATTCACCATCTACAACACAGTAAAAATTTTACCATCTACAACATAGTAAAAATGTTAAAGTCCTACTGCTAACAAAACAGAGCAAACAAGGCTTAAGAATGTTTGTAGGAAGAAATAATAATTCAGAACCCAACAGTGTAAAATTTACAATGTCTGGAATCCAATAAAAAATTACCCAACAAGCAAAGAAGCAGAAAAACAAGATCCATATTGGAGATATAAATCAATCAAACCAACCGAGAAGTGAAAGTAAAGTTAAAATTAGTGGACAAGGTCACTAAAACAGTTAGTACAACTCTATTACATACATTCAAAACCTCAAATAGAGAGATGGAAGATAAAAATGACAGAAACTGAAATTCTAAAGATGAAAGCTACACCATGTAAGATGAAAATTTACACTGAACAAGATTAATGGTGGATTAAACACTGTACAAGAGAGTAGTGAATTTGAAGACTAAGCAATATAAAGAAAAAAAACCAAAGGAAAAAGACAATCAAATAAATGAACAGAGCATCCCTGAGCTGCTGGTCAACTTTAAATAATCCAACATGAATGGGACTGGAGTTCTCAAAGACAACATCACAAAGAAAATATACACAAAAAGATAATGCCCAAAATTTTCTCAAGTTTGATGAACAAACCCACAGATCTATAAATCTGGATCTATATATTTGGCTCTATAAACCCAGAGATCCAAGAAAGCTGCTCAGTGAACCCCAAGCACAAGAAACGTGAAAAAAAAAAAAAAAAGAAAAACCCACTGAATTCAAAAGCATATCAAGGGACTTCCCTGGTGGTCCAGTGGCTAAGGTTCCTTGCTCCCAACGGAGGGGGACCTGGTTCAATTCCTAGTCAGGGAACTAGATCCCACATGCCACGGCCAAAGATCCTGCATGCCGCAACTAAGAACTGGTACGGCTAAATAAAGAAGTGAAAGAAAAGCACATCAAAATAAAATCGCAAAACCAGTGACAGGAAAATCTTAAAAGCAGTCAAAGAACAAGGGACATGTTATGTAGAAGAACAAATATAAGGGTGACAGCAGACCACCTGTAGGAAATGATGCAAGCAAGAAGACAGTGACGCAACATTTTTAAAGTAAAAACGAGAAGATTTTAGCCCCAAGGATTTGAGTTTCAAGACTTCTGGCTCAAATTTACAATTCCACGTAGTAAGCCTGTATAGCAATGGCACCTCTGAATTATAAGCATTACATTTTCTCAAACACTAACCTCTCATTTGGCAAAAAGAGCTACAATATGTATAGCATAGCTTTTTCAGTACAATCTTTCACACCCAAAAGGCATGAGATAAGTTAACAGCTGGGGGTGCATTTAAGAGAAGTTAATGCACCATTAGTAATGGTTCCTCTCTTGTTTTTCCCCTCAAGTATATTCTAAATATGTGATAATAACTCAACACACTTAAGCAGCACCTATCGCTTACAAAGTACTTTTTAATTTAATCATCATACCGATTCTTTTTTAATATTTATTTTTATTTATTGGCTGCATTGGGCTGTGGTACACAGGCTCTCCACTTGCACCTCCAGAGCACGCAGGCTCAGTCACTATGTGGCAGGTGGGGTATTAGCTCCCTGACCAGGAACTGAACTCACATCCCCTGCACTGCATGGTGCACTCATAACCCTGGACCACCAGGGAAGTCCCAAACCATCATACTAGTTCTATGAAGTACCTATGGAGGGCATTATCATACCCACTGTACAATCGGGGAAACTGAAGTTCAAAACAGGGAAGTGATGTGGCCAAGTATGTGAGGTGGAGAAAGTGATGGAGGTGAGGGTAGAAAATGAGCTTTGCCATTTCCTGGGTTCTTCCTCTGGGCCAGGTATAATGTCAGCTTAAGATTAATCTAGCAAAATTTGCAGCAACACGGAGGGACCTAGAAATGATCACACTAAGTGAAGTAAGACAGAAAGACAAATACCACATATCACTTATATGCAAAATCTAAAAAGATAATAATAATGAACTTGTTTACAAAAAAGATTCACAGACTTCAAAAACAAACGGTTACCAAAAGGGAAAAGGGGGAGATAAGTTTGGAGTTTGGGATTAACATATACACACTACCATGTATAAAATTATCAGCAAGGACCTACAGTATGACACAGAGAACTCTGCTCAATATTCTGTATTAACCTATATCGGAAAAGAATCTAGAAAAAAAAAAGGCTATAACAATCATTTTCCTGTACACCTGAAACTAACACAACACTGTAAATCAACTATACTCCAAAGTAAAATAAAAATTAAACTCAAAAAAAAACAAAATTAAACTCAATAAAAGATCTATTTAGTGAAGAAAGTTAACCAACCAGGTATAACCAGGTCTTTCTAACTCCAAGTAGTGCTCACTATTAAACCACAGCTGAAATATATTATCTAAAGGACAAACATAAAATACAAACATCCATTCTGGGTTGGAACTAGAATAATGAAGCTGAAACTTCTACTCAATGAAAAGTAAAGCAGATCTCCTGAACAAAGGAGAGTCTTTACTTCATTTACTATAATGGATAAAGCCCACAACGATGGCCCTGCAGCCAGTATCATGTGGCATCTCAGGACAGTGTTTCTCCTCCACAGTTCCTTACTGTAGACCAAAGCAGGAAGCAACAAAAGAAAGTCCACTGGCAAACAAAACAAGAAAGGGCAGAAGGCAGATGTCTAACTTGGTCTAATGAAAAAATTTAAACTCCAGGCAGAAATCAGCAAATGATGCCCCACCTGAAGCCAACTCCAGCCCACTGCCTATTTTTATAAGGGCCACAAGCTTTGTTTGATTTTTAAGGGCTAGAAAAAATAATATACGCAGCATAAATAAATGATGGACATGAAAATCAATTCAAATTTCAGCATCCACAAATAAGGTTTTATTGGACAGCCATGTCACTTACGAATCACCTATGGCTGCTCTCATGCAACAGCAGAGCTGAATAGTTTAGTTGCAACAGAGATCATATAGCTCTCAAAGCCTAAGGAAACACCTGGCGGCTCAGATGGTAAAGAATCTGCCTGCAATGCAAGAGACCTGGGTTTGATCCTTGGATTAAGAAGATCCCCTGGAGAAGGGAATGGCAACCCACTCCAGTATTCTTGCCTGAAGAATCTCATGGACAGAGGAGCGTGGTGGGAGCTCCAGTCCATGGGGTCGAAGAGAGTCGGACACAGCTGAGCGACCAACACTCACTCAAAGCCTAAAATATTATCTGGCTCTTTACAAAAAGTCTGTCAACTTCTGCTTTGAGGGAACAGATAAGCCTTTAATAATTTGCCATGAACTTTATTCTTCACAGCTAAGCTTTTAAAAAATTAACTGAGGATCACTACCGAAACAAATATTTCTTAAGGACCTGCTCTATTCCAGGCATTGTACTAGCCTCAGGAAACAGTAATGAAGCACAGCTGCTGCCCTCACGGGGAAGCCCAGGGCCAACAGTTACAATCCGTGACTGAAGTGACAGGACTACGGGAGTGTATAGAAAACAGGAAGCAGAGCCTGGTGTCACAGAGCATCATCTCCGGAGTCAGACATCCTTGATTTGAATCCCAGCTCCACCACCTCCTGTGTGACCTTGGCAATTACTTAAACTTTCTTAGCTTTTTCCATCTGATGAGATGAAAATAGTATCCACTCAATAGAATTGTTTTAAGGATTAAATTAGATAATATTGGGCTAGCAAAAAAAAAATCAGACAGGTTTCTCCGTAACATCTAATGGAAACACCTGGACGAACTTTTTGGCTCCCGCACATAAAAAGTACAATGCCTAGCACACAGTAGGTATTTAAAAACACAAAAATTTAAGCTTATAAACTGGATTTAGAAAACCTGTGTTGCCACTTAAAAGCATATCCCTATTTTCAATAGTCATTTAAACAGAGAGAGTGACAGATATCAAAGCAAAGTCCAAAGGCATTTAACCACAATGTATGCACTCAATGTGGACAGTAACCCCACCTTCACAGCTCAGTCAAAAAAACAAAAATAAGAGCTAGACAGGTTCTAGGAAGGCCATGTAAATGCAGCATAAATGGGCAAGTGGAAGAACGGAAGAAAGTGAGCTGGGAGATCATCGTAAGAAATCTGGGGGAATTCTCTGACTCAGTGGTTAGGACTCAGTGCTTTCCCTGCCAGGGGTCCGGGCTCAATTCTTGGTCAGGATCATTCCCACAAGCCATAGGGCACAGACAGAAAAAAAAGAAGAAGAAATTTGGATTTTGTTCTAAGTATGAAGGGAAGTCATTGGATTGATTTGTTTGTACAATTACTTAATTTATTCTGAGTACATAATCCAATTACATGAATCAAAACTCGAAAGGTTTATTTATGAGGTTATCCAGTAAAATGTAAGGCTTCTTCCCACCCCTATCCAACAGCCACATAGTTACCTAAAGGCAACTATTAATACTTTACTGGTCTTTGACAGTTTTAGCAAGGCACACCATGATCCAATCTCTACTGTATGTAAATCACTCTGGCTGCCAGGTGGAGGTTAAGCAGAAAGAAAGGACCTTCGGAGCCCAGCTGCAGGCTGCTACAGTAGCTCAAGGGACATGACATCCACTGGGACCCAGGTGGTAACAGTGGTGACGGGACAGAAGGACTGAGCCAGGACGTATTCTGAAGGTAGAACTGACAAAACTGATGTTGCCAGACAGCATTAACGACTACAGCTATAAGCTCTGGCTTTCCCACACTAAAGTCTCCGGGTCTAGTATTTTAGACTTTAATGGCTAAATACTCAAGAATTCAGTGATTATGAAGACCGGTAATACATGAGAGAACAGATAACAGAAAAAAAGATAAAATGTGATATTTACAATTGGATTAATATTGTGTCAATAAGAATTAGATGATTTTATATCAGAAATTACATTTTTGAAGCCAACTCCAAAGTGTATTAATGCAGTTGAGGGACTGAAATAGCAAATATTAAAAAGCAAAAAAAAAAGTTAAAGTGAAATCTTTTAACATCAGTATTGGCTAACTACCACATAAGAGAGAAGGCTGAAGTCTTCTCAACAGAACAGAATTTAAGAGTATGACATTACATTTATGTGAAGTACTTCTTACCATTCTGATCACTTTAAATGCATCAGTAAAATTTCACCACGTTACAGTGAAAGTGAAAAAAATTGCCATTAATGGACAAGAACATTCATTAAAAAGCAGTCCTATCTTCCTGAATAAAGTATGGTACAACCATATAAAGGAGCACAGTGCAACTGAAAGGAATGAGAAATAAGTCTATACTATAGTCTGGCACAGATGCCACATGTTAAGTGGGGAAAAAAGCCTGATGGCACAGAGGTAGCCTGTAGCCACAGTGGTCATCCTAATGGGTATGAGGACCACTGTGGCTACTATCAAAAAAAAAAAAAAAGGAAACAAATGCTCCCAAGAATGTGAAAAAATTGGAGTCCTTTTGTTCTACTGGTGGGAATATATCAATAAAATGGTACAGCGACTGTGAAAAACAGCACAATGCTTACTCAAAATTTTTTAAACAGAATTATCATCTGATCCAGCAATTCCACTCCTGAGTACATAACGCAAAGAACCGAAAGTAGGGTCTCAAGGAGGTATTTGTACATTCATGTTCATAGCAGCAGTATTCACAATTGCTGAAATGTGGAAGCAAACCAAATATTTGCAGAGGGATGAATGAATAAACAAAGTGTGGTATTTACATACAATGGAATGTTATTCAGCCTTAAAAAGAAAGAAAATTCTGATACTTTCTATAATATACATAAACCTTGAGAATACTATAAATGAAATTAGGTCAGACAGAAAGACAAATACCGCATGATCCCACTTATACATGGAACCTCAAAACAAGACAAAAAGCAATTCCTTAGCCAGTATTTTATAATAACTATAAATGGAGTATAACCTTTAAAAGTTATTTATCACTACACTGTATACCTGTAACTTACATGATATTTCAATTTGGAAAAAAAACAAAAAGCAATCCCTAAACATTGAAAACAAAATAAAAAACAAAAGAACACTAAACATCCAGTAGTAGCAAAATCATGCACTAACTACTCCAAGCGACTTTAAAACACAATAATTTGACTACATATTCCAAATAAGGATACAAAAAAGACGTCTTAAACACCTTTTATTAGTTGGTACTAGTGTTCATATTATTCTTCTGATACTGATATACAGTGTAGGATAAAACAATGAGTAATTAGAGTCAAGACATTTATCTTAGAAGAAAAAAGAGACACATGCAAGATTAAAAAGGTTAAACAGAATTCTGTCATCTCGCTTTACAACTAAAAGTGTCAGTAATCCACCATGTGTGCACTGAAAAGACCTAGAAACAATGATCAACTCAGCAGCAATAAACAACTCCAGGGCACAGATAGTTAATTACTAAATATTATTTTTTCATTAAAAAAAAATCAAGGCCCCTTAGAGAAATGATGATTCCAGGGCTGGGACAAAAAATGTACAAGATGAGCCTGGTGTGGTTTGTCATACCAGAAAAAAGAGCGATCAAAGACTTGTGTCTAAAGGATTTAGGAGCCAATTTGAACAGATTTCTATTACACAATGATGGAACAATTTGAGTCTCAATAAGGATCTACGATGAACTGAACCATATAAATACGTTTAAATCCATGAGTTCACAATGACACAAATACATATACACAACTCACTGGCCACTTTTGGAGAATGCCAACTCATTATTTTGAAAACTAATATAAAATGTAGCAGGATTAACCATTTATCCTGCCTTTCCTAAGAGAGTTACAATTCAAGGTAACCAAATCATGAAGGAAGGGAAACTGCTCTTCACAGAAATATTCCAGCTAATAAATGATGAAGTTATATAATTAAAATATCAACATTTTTAATACCTAATGAAAGAATGACGCTAAACACTGAGCATCAAGGGATCCAAACATGAAGAAAGACTACTTGCAGCAACATTGATTGACCTAAAGATTATCATACTAAGTGCAGCAAGACAAGGAAAGACATCATATGATATCACTTCAGCGGAATCTAAAAAATTATACAAATGAACTTATTTACAAAACAGAAACAGACTCAGACTAAGTAAACAAATTTATGACTACCAAAGGGGAAAGAGGGAGCAGAATAAATTGGGGATTTGGGATTAACAGATACACACTACTATATAAAAAATAGATTTAAAAGTACCTACTGTGTAGCACAAGGAACTATATTCAGTATCTTTTAATAACTACAATGGAAAGAAGTTGAAAAGAATATGTATCTATACACATGCTATATACCTGAAACACTATAAATCATCTATACTTCAATTTAAAAGACTACTAATCTTTATCTGCCTACTAACCTATGAAGTCTTCTTGCTAAAAATAAAACTTGAATCTGATAATGCCTTTAGTTCTAACTAAATTACATTTACAGCAAATACTGTTTTGTAGATAAACTACAAAACAGAATAAGATCCAGCAAAATACTGTTTTGTAGATAAACTACAAAACAGAATAAAATCCAGACTGTGAGTAATTCCACAGGACAAACCAACAATTTCAGCACAAATAAATTACAAGCGACAACAAAAGATGGAGGAGGAGCTATAGATTAAAACATTTCACAATGTATGCATTTGGATCCTGATTCAAACTGTTAAAATCAAGAAAATAGACATACAGAAATATTTAACAGCTAAAATCATATGACATCTTGGGTATGAGGATACAGATAAAGCAAAACTAGCCATGAGTAAATAACTACTGAAGCTAGATGAGGGTAAAGAGAGGTTTATTATACTAGTCTCTCTACACGTGGTGGGAAGAACTGAACATATAAAAATAAATAAGTCCAATTAATCTCTAAGTTTCACATAATAAAAAATGTCTTTTTTATATTAGCTGTCAAACTGTTAAAAATTATGACAATCAAGAAAATTTTAAACTGGCTGGATATCTGATTATTTTTTTTAAATATCTTTTAAAGCACTTCAGTATTTACTGATGCAATACAAGGACAACTTGAAAGAACTAAAAACTAATAATCATCTAAAGAAACACTTTTTATACCAAAATCAATAACAACTGAATACCAAACAAAACCTTACCAATATCAGACAACATCAAAGAGTTAAAGGAGAAAATGGCTAGTTGTATAAATCATATTTTAGAGAGGAAACTATCCCACCTTTTGAAGACTGGGTAGAATTTAGATTCACGTCTTTCAGTGAGCCTCTGTAACTGAAACCACACAAGCAGTAAAACAAATCATACCATTTGTCCTCCTGTAAACCACATCAAAACTCTGAAAAGCAGCTGGGACTGCCAAAACCATTCACTTCCTTAAAAAACAACTTTACCATTCTAGTGTAACCCACTATCAGAATACCAAGATTCTGGATTTAAATAAGTAATTTACACGTGGGGGCTGCCACTTGTCCGTTAACTAAAGACCCCAACCGTACAGTCCCACCCTCATACAATTCATCTTTGCCTGGGGTGCCCTCCCCTCTCTGGTGCTCGTCGACTCCAGCTGGGTTTCACCGGGTGCCTTCACTGATGTGTTTAAGCAAAGAAGACAGAGTGGACCCTTCAACAGCTTATTTCCTATCCTCATTAAGATGTAACCAATTTTTCACCCGGAAAAAAAAAAAAAATCCTTCTGTAACAACTTACGAGCATTGCATACAACGCTCAGCTATGTTTTCGGCCGTGGGGATATGACAAATTGCTTTCTGTCATTTAGGCATAAAATCATATGGTCACACCACTGCTGGCAGCTCCAGGTTAACCAAAAAAAAAAAAAAAAATACTATTTTAAGGTAAGAATGCATGAAGCGAACGCAAAAGCTTACGAAATCTCCTGACCATGAATTACGCGACCAAAGATAAAACGGTTAAAAGGCAAGAGACCCTCTAACACTCCCCGAGACGAAAAAGAAAGGAAATAGAGGGCGAGGATGAGCAACAGCCCCTTCCCTAACCAAGTTGCAGGACAGACCTATTACCGTCCGCAGGCAGATGTGGCTTCTCTCTTTTGGCAGAAGCTGTCGTTTTCTTTAAAAAGAAAAAAAGGAAAAAAAAGCGCAGACGGAGGACAGGATCCGGATGCCCCTGTCTGTCTGCGTCTGTGCACGAACCCTGGAGCCCTTGGCATCGCGGGACCAAGGGCCGGGTCGCCGCGACCACCGCGCCGACCCACCGTCCGGCCCGCGCCCTCCTTCTCCACAGGGACCCCCGAAACCCACCACCCAGCCCACCAACAAGCTGTCCAGCCGTCTCCACAGACCAGGCCCTGGGGCCAAGGGTCTGCAGGGTATAGACACCCCCCCGCCTCCGCCCTTCAAGGCCGACGGCCGAAAGGCGGGGACCCCTCCCATGGCGGCCCCCGCCCTTCGTGCCGCAGCCGAAGGCCCGCTCCTCGGCCTGCAGCCCCGAGCCCGCCGCCGCGCTGCGCACCAGCCTCACCTCAGAGGCGAATGGCGGGCAGCGCGAGGGCTCCCAGGTCCCAGTGCGACAGCCTCCCGTCCGCTCCGGCGACTCCGGCTCCGGCTCCGCCCCCTGTCCGCGGAGCGAACTCCGGCCCGCAGCCCCGGCCCGCCCGGCCTCCCGCCCCCTCAGCCCTCCTCAGCCCCAGACGCCCGAGCTGGGTGCGGCCTGCGGCGCCGCAGCCCAACAACGCGCCACCCCATAGGCCCAGCCCTTGCCGCACCCCCCAGCAACCCGTGCTGCTATTGGCTGGGCACGGGCGGGGCGCCGCGGGGCGGGACCGAGGCGGCGAGGGGCGGGGCCTGAGCGGGCGGGGTTGCCGCCTGCTGGCAGAGTCGAACTTCGGCAGCCCAGCTCCGGGTCCTGCGGACCGGGCGGGGTCCAGCGCGTAGGGATGGCCGGTCGCAGACTCACATGCCTCGTCGCTGAAACCGGTCGGGCCGGCGTGCCGGCAGCGCCCGCTCACCCGAAGCCGCTCGGCCACTCATTCATTGTCGTTGGTCAGGCTCTTGGAGGGCAGGTTCGCAGGACGCGCATGAGCGCGCTCCAAGGGGTCCGTTCCAGGCCCTTCTCGGCCTGAGGCCTCAGGCCTCTCCCGGCCCGACTCGCCCACTCTTCCAGCGGACGGACTCTGCCCCTGTGCCCAGTCTGTGCCCTGTGCCCAGAGTTGGGGGCCGGGCTGGCAGCCAGGGTGGGGCCAAGACAGCGAGGCCTGTGGATCCTGATAAGGCTCTGTCGACGCGGCCGCTACCTGATGCCCGGAGCCTGGCGTGCTGATGCTGGATGAGCGAGAGCACCAGGGACCTTCGCAGAACCGGGGCAACGGTGAGACCAGGCCATCTGCCAGTGACCTGGAGGCGCCTCCCCAAACTGTCCCTCCTGTAGGTCTCATCTGAGTCCCCAAAAGACGCAGGAGCCATATGAGCCAGCTCCCTTTATACCCATAGAAAGTTGAGGCCCAGAGCTGGGCAGTGAAGGAATAGTGTGGAATCCAGACCTGCCCTCCCAGCAGGGTCCTCGTTGGCCTGGTCTGCAGAAGGGTCAGGGACACTCTCCATGGATAAGAGACACCGACCTCTGATCTCCTGGATGCGGACTTTTCTCAAGACAAGACTCAAAATTCTATATCACTCACTTTGTTTCCCTTTCACCCAACAAAAAGGCCTGGCCCACGGGAGATGTCAGTGGGGGCTTGCTGAAGGGAGGAGGGGAGTAGAAGACCACTGAGCATGTTAAGTAGTGACAGGGAAGATACAAAAAAGACCCAGGTCAAACAAAGGTGCAAAATATAACGTAAGACTCGGCAACATGGCCTGACAAGCAACTCAGGCTCCCAAAGCCAGAGGGCGAGTTGAGAACAGTCTGGAATGGGTGGTGGAAAAGGGAGGTGTTGAGTATCAGTGTGGCTTTGAAGCCAACTGCAGCAGTGGGGGCCACACAGTTTATCCCTCTATCCATCTTCCTTAAGTTCTCCCAGGTACTTGGACCAGTGAAAACACTGAAGAGTCCATGTCTCAATGGACTGAACTTAATATGAGAAACATTAAGTGGATCTGAGCCCTTCAAAGGGTGGACAAGGGGTGTTGCCATTGGTGCCCAGCCCACTTCCCTATTCTGGGTGGGTGCTACAAGTGGTCCACTCTCCAGGTGCTGTGAGTGTGAGCTGCTAATTGCCACGGACCCCCTTTCTCCAGAGTGCTGCCTCGCCCAGGACTCCTGCCTGGACAGTAACTGGCTGACCTGGGGTACAAAAGGCTGGTCCCTTCAAAGCAAAACCAACTATGTAGGACAGTCATACTCCAGAGATCCCCTTAGGGCCAGGTTAAAGCTAGTCTCCAGCTGAACCACCTCTTTCCCTTGTTTTTCCTTTTGTACTATCCTAATTCCCCCATTCAGCTTATCCTGAGAACATTCCCTCAATAAATCACTTGTACAAGATTCCTCTTCAGAGTTTTGCTTCTGAAGAACCCAATCTTAAGAAAACTGCATGTAAGAAACACTTTATCTACACGTTAACACCAAAAAAGTATACAACCCAGTTAAGGAATGGGCAAAGGACTTGAATAGACATCTCTCCAAAGATATATAGATGGCCAATAAGCACATGAAAAGATGCTCAACATCACTAAGGATTAAAAAATTGCAAATCAAAACCACCATGAGATACCATTTAACATCCATTAGGATTGCCATTTTATTTTTAAAAAAGAAAGTAAGTGTTGACAAGGAGTAGAGAAATTGAAACGCTTGTGCATTGCTGGTGGAAATGTAAAATGGTGCAATCAGTGGGGAAAATGGTGTGGTGGTTCTTGAAAAAGTTAAAGAATTACCATATACCATAGCAATTCCACTTCGTGGTATATACGAGACTAACATTTGTACATCCATGTTCATAGCAGCATTATTAACCATAAACACAAGGAGGAAGCAACTCAAGTGTCTTTGAAAGATTGATAAACAAAATGTGGTCTGTCCACACAATGGAATAACATTCAGCCTTAAAAAGGAAGTTCTGCCATAGGCTACAAAATGGATGAATCTTAAAAGACGTAATGCTAAGTGAAACAAGTCAGTCACAAAAACACAAATTATGATTCCACTTGCAGGAGGGCCCTGCCAGTGGCCAGTGAAAGTCACTCAGTCATGTCCAACTCTGCCACCCCATGGAGTATACAGTCCATGGAATTCTCTAGGCCAGAATACTGGAGTACAGGACTTGAGTAGTCAAATTTATAAGACAGGAAGCAGACAGTGTTGTCAGGGGCTGGAGGAGGGGGAAGTGGGGAGCTCCTATTTAATAGATACAGAATTTCAGTCTTACAGGATGCAAAGAGTTTAGTGGATGGATGGTGGTGACCATTCACAACAACGTGAATGTACTTAATGCCTCAGAACTGTATGCTTTAAATGGTTAAAATGGTAAACTTATGTAAATTTTATCATCATAAAAAGTTTAAATGCTATTAAAGTACACTTTCCTTTTCCAAAAAAGATAAATAAGGGAGGTGTTGTGTATCTTCTGAGTGACACTGTCTTAGGAGTGAAAGTTGCTCAGTCATGTCCGACTCTTTGCAAACCCATGGACTATACAGTTCATGAAATTCTCCAGGCCAGAATACTGGCATGGGTAGCCTTTCCCTTCTCCAGGGGATCTTCCCAACCCAGGGATCGAACCCAGGTCTCCCACATTGCAAGCGGATTCTTTACCAGCTGAGCCACAAGGGAAGCCCAAGAATACTGGAGTGGGTAGCCTATCCCCTCTCCAGCGGTTCCTCCCAACCCAGGAATCGAACCAGGGTCTCCTGCATTGCAGGCGGATTCTTTACCAACTGAGGTATCAGGGAAGCCTCTATGTAGGAGCTTAAAAACAAACAAACAAAAAAACCAACAATACAAAATTAGACACAAATAACAATGAATATCAATATCAAAGAATGAGATCAGTAAAATTAAGCCACCTGAAGGCAGCTCTCCGGCAGCCCAGTGGTTCGTACTCCATGCTACCACTGTAGGCAGCATGAGTTCGATCGCTGGTCAGGGAACTAACATCTTGCATGCCACAGAGTACAAACAAAAAAGTCACCTGAACTCCTTGTGTTGTGCAGGACAGTAAAAGTACTGACTGCTCTAAACTTAGTTAAGAACAGAAATAGACTGTATAACTTTCAAACTAGAAGAGGGAAAGTGGCATGCTTAAAAAAAAGAAAAAAGGTTGCTCAATCCAAAAACAAGAAAAAACAAGAGAAAAACACCAGCACAGATGGAACAATACGACAACAGATTTAATTTAACACAAATGGACAAATTGCTGCAGTTAAAAGACAAAGTGTGTCCTATATGCTACCATTACGTGACAAAAAAGTTAAAACCATATACGATAAAGGGAATACGAAATACCCATGAATGAAACTAGCAAAAGCTGAGCAAGACCGTAAAGGACAAAATTATAAAAATCCTATCGGTAAACCTTAAAGACAGACCCAAATGAAGAGAGAGGTAGACCCACGTTCATGAATCAGAACCAATGATTTCAAATTTCCACCAGTTGATTAATAGCTGCAATGAACTCCCAGTCAAAACACCAACTGAGTTGTCATTAATGGAACTGACTAGATGATTTTAAAACTTACATGGGAGAAAAAACTTACACGGAGACACTAAGAGCCAGAAGAGCCAAGACACATTCAAAGAAAAATACGGACTTACTTTACCAGATATGAAGACTAATTGTTGTTGTTTAGTCGATCAGTTGTGTCTGATTCTTGTGATCCCATAACCTCCAGCCCACTAGTCTCCTCCATCAATCGGATTTCCCAGGCAAGAATACTGCAATGAGTCGCCATTTTCTTCTCCAGGGGATCTTCTGGACCCAGGGATCAAGCCTGCGTCCCCCACACTGGCAGACAGCTTCTTTACCACTGAGCCACCAAGTTAGTTCTGAGCCATCAGAACTAACTAAACAACAGTGATTAAGACAGCTTGGTATTGGCATAGAAAGAGACAAATGGAACAGAACAGAGTCCAGTCACAGACCTACACGTGTACAGATAGATGGCAAGTGGCTTTGCAGATGCCTAGGGAAGGGGCTGATTATACATAAAGAATGCAGGGACAGGTGGGGTAACCCTATGTGGGGAGGTATGAAAGTGAATCCTTACCCCGTGCTAAGTCCAAAAAACAATTATCGAGTTGGAAAGATATACATGACACATGTTACTGACAGTATCAAGACTATATAAAGAATTCTTATAGATTAATAGAAAAAGACAAACACAGGAAAATGGGCAGAAGAGTTGAACAGACACTTCACAGGAGACAAAATCAACATGGCTAATAAATACGTGAAAATGTGCTCAGCCTCATCAGTAACTGTTTAGTCACTAAGTCATACCAGATTCTTTGCGACCCCAAGAACTGTAGCACACCAGGCTTCCCTGTCCTTCACTATCTCCCAGAGTTTGCTCAAGCTCACGTCCAATGAGTGAGTGAAGTCTCTCAGTTGTGTCCGACTCTTTGCGACCCCAAGGACTGTAGCCTACCAGTCTCCTCCGTCCATGGGATTTTCCAGGCAAGAATACTGGAGTGGGTTGCCATTTACCAGGAGATCTTCCTGACCCAGGGATTGAACCCAGGTCTCCCATTGTAGGCAGATGCTTTACCGTCTGAGCCACCAGGGAAGTCCGGTAATAACTAGCTAAATGCAAATTAAAGCCATAATTATACACCCACCAGCTTGGCAAAGATGGAGAGAAGTCTGACAATTCCGAGTGTTAACAAGGATGTGGAACCACAGGAGATCTTTTACTGCAGAATTCTTGGGAAACAGTGGAAGGCGCTGATGGCCTAGAACTCAAGAGTCCTGAGTACACACCCCAGAGAAACTCGTGCACACATGGGTCAGAAACAGTTAAGGCTGTTGCTAGCAGCACTGTGATTGTCCCAAACTGCAAACTAAACGTCCATCCACAGTAAAATGGATCCATGAACTATGATACCATCAACAGAACAGTTTTCTGCAAGAAACTACAGCTACGCATAGCAACCTGGATAAACCTGAAGACGTGACAGGCAGAAGCCAGATGCCAAAGCTTGCATGGGTATGACTCCACTCATGTAGGTGCACAAACAGGAAAGCACGGAGACAGACGCAGGCTTCATAGTAAAGCAGGAGCCCCCACGGCCGGGGGAGGCAGGAGAGGGGTGGCGCTGAGCTGGGGAGGGCATGGGCGGGGGGGGGGGGGGCTGGTCCACTTCATAGCAATGCTATGCAGTACATCTGTGTGTTTCTCTCTTTTCTGAATGCGTTTTATTCCACAGGAAATGAAAGGGAAAAGGAGGTGCCTCAGCTCCGAGTAGCTCAGGGTGTGGCCAGGATGCAGCTGGAGAGTGACGCAGGGGCAACCATCAGGCAGCCTCTGAGGTTTCTGAGGGCGGCAGATGGGTCAGGGCTGCTCTGTGACCCGTGACTCTCCCTCCCCAGAGTGCTGGCAGCCTGACCACCAGCAGCCACTTCCGGGGCCCTGACAAGGAGCCTAATGTGTGTGCAGGCTGCCCGGCCAGGGGCTCCCTGCTGACAGGTCACAGCCAGAGATGGGTTGCAGTCCTCCCCTCACTGCCCTTCCTCTAGGGACGCAGGTTTGTCCATCGCCAGCTCCCTCTCCTGATGTTCCCTGGGTGGCCCTGCCATCCCCTCCAGAGGCCAGCCCAGTGCCGCCCAGCTGGACAAGAAGCCCCTTGGCCCCAGGCCCGAGGCCCCTGGTGCTCAGCAGGGGGCTGCTGGAAGCTCTCCCACCCCAGGCCAGCAGGGGGCGTCCACGCCATGTGACCCAAAGTTGGGGTGGGGGCAGGGAGCAACCCCGATTGGTTTCATCAGGTCTCTTCTGGTTCTAAAAGCACATTTTTGCAATAAAAAATCACTATTAACAGAAGTTACAGGGGCTCTCTGCACTCTTTCTGATCAACTGCAGGAAGAGTAAAACCAGCCTCAGTGCTTGCCTTGGAGGAGCTCTCAAAGCAGCTGGGGCCTCTTCCCGAGGGCAGGGACTGAACTGCCTCTGGACTCAACCCGGCTGGGCAGGTCAGCGAAGCCTCTCTGAGCCTCAGCTCCTCTGTCTGTAAGGTGAGGGGCAGCATGGCCCCTCGGGTGGGCCTCCCGGCGGGTCTGCCCACAGACTAGGGCTGGGAGGACGGAGAAGCAAGGTGGGTCGGTCTTGTCCTTCACCACCACCCCCAGCTGTGGGCCCCTTGCTAGGTGAAGGCAGGTCCGGAACCCTGGGGGGTGCAGATTAACCAGACACCCCACAATGCCTATCCGAGGCCGCTGGGCAGATGCCAGGGTCTGGGCTCAGAGGCAAAGGACAGATCACGTGGCTGGGACACAAGCCCAGGCCGCTCTGCGGCTCGGTTTTCTCACCTGTGAAACGGTCTGCCTGCAGCTGGAGGAGCAGCGGGTTAAGTCAAGTCTGCAGCTTAGCGCCTCAAGTACGGGAAGTGCTCAGTGCTAACCACCCTCCAGCCAACGGGGGGAACAGAACATTCTGGCAGGTCTGGGAACCCCCCCGCCTCCACATCAGAGGATCACATCTAGTGCCCCATCCACTGCCCCCAGCCCACACACTCTAACTCTAGCAACCGAGGCCCTGAGCTTGCGTGGGCCACAGAGGTGGGCAGCTGTCCCGGCAGGCCCTGTGCTGGGCCTCTGGCAGCAACAGGCCCCATCTGTCCAGGCAGCCAGAAGGACCTGTCACCTGGCTCTGGATGCCAGAACCCCCACTTCCAGCTCGGGGTCTTCTAACACGAGCTGGCTCCCAAGCAGCTGCACGCCAGCTAAAGGCAGTAGTGTTCTGCAGCGGTCCCCAGCACGGCAGACCCCGAGCCCCGCTGGAAACTGCGTCTCTGACCCCAGGCCCCACTTGAAGCGGCAGCCACACGGGAACGGTGTGCCTCCGGGGGTTCAGGGCAGAGCGGGTGAAGGAGGGCAAACTCTTCATTCCCCGTAGATGCTGCAGGAGGAACACCAGGACTCCCAAACCCCAGACCCCCAGAGTGGGGGTGACCCCCAGGTCACCCAGAGGCCATGACCACCTCCCGACCCCCATCCCCGGGGGCTGAAGGGGGAACATCTGCAGAGCTGGACACCGTTTCTGGAAGCAGAGGGTCGACGTCCCTGCCTGGCCCCCCTCTCCTCCTCCACCACCTCACCCAGGACGTGCCCCAGGGCAGAGGCGGGGACGCCCGAGTGGCCTTCTCCTGGGGCCTTTAATCAGTGCCAGTGGGCACAAATGCTCTCGTGGCCTGGGTTTTACACAACAAATTCCTCTTTCCTAGCAAAAGAGGGCAATGCAGAGGATCAAATGGCCCTAGGTTCCCTGGCAGCCCTGACACCAGTTGAGCTTGTTTTTATGGGGAGAAAAAAAAAAAAAAAATCACCCCTGGATGGTCATGCCAGGGAGACCAGCCTGCTGGAGGAAGCACGGAGGTACTCAGGACTGGGCATGTGTACGGACCGGAGCATCTGGTTCCATCGTCCCCATCTATCCTTGGCCTACATGGGGCTCACTCTTCCCATAGCGCTGTAGCCATCACTTCCTCCAGGAAGCCTTCCTGAAACCCCCAGCTGGGTTCCAAGCTCCCAGCCCCTGCAGACCCTATTGCTGTGGGCAGTGGACGCTGGGAAAGCCTCCCACCTGGCTGTCTCCCAACTGCTGGTTAATCCAGCGAATGACCCAACTAGAGACGTGCGGGGCCTTCAGCTCTGCAGCCTCACTGCCCTGAACTGGACTCGCGGCAGCGGAATCTGGTCCTTCACGTACAGGCTTTGAACCCAGACCGTCCGACTTTGGGGTCCTGTCCTGTGACCACTTGTGCACCCAAGATCAAGCCATTTAGCGACCTGTGGTTTAGAAGACAAGACCACCATTTAGGGGGAGCTGACCTGGCAAGGTCACTGCTTGGACCCTGGAGTGGGTACTCAGTCAGCCCTGGCCACGGTGCAAAAGTCATCTGTGCTTTATTACTCAGCACCGGCCCCTCACGGAGCCTGTGTTGTAACGTTCCTGGGGGGTCCAGCCCCTGCCTCCCCACCCCAAATACGCCAGCCCTGCCGAGCTCCCAGCCCAGTGCAGGGTGGGTGTGCTGGGGGAACCTCCATTCCTGTCCGTGAAGTCCAGTCCAGGCTCAGTCCTGGGCCCCTGGGCAGTGGGCAGGGTGAGACGGGAGAGCCCCAACCCATCCTCTGGGGCCCAGGGCATGGCCTGGCCCCGGGACCCAGCCTGCTGGGCGGGGCCTGGCCTTGAGATTCCTCTGAGATGTCCGCTGGGGAGGCCCCAGGTCAGAGCTCGCTGCTGGCTCCACTCAGCCTCCTGCGTGGGCCAGCCTCCTCCTGCGCGGCCTGGGGCCGGGGCCCCCGGTGTGGCCTCTGCCCAGTAGCGAGTAGCACGGGTGTCACCTGGGCCTGGCATAGCCGTACGGGTGCTGCAGCAGCAGGCTCTGGTGGCCGGGCAGCACGTGGGTGTGGTAGTGTTCCACCAGGCTGCCCACGCTCACAAAGAGGACCTCGCCCTCCAGGTAGAACTTCGAGTCCTGCGGGGGGAGGGGCCAGGGTCAGGGGGGGCTGGCCAGCCTGCCTGCCCTCGGCAGTAACGCCCGCCCAGGGGGTGCCGGCAAGGTCTGCAGACAAGTCGAGGGTTGGGGGCGGGTCACCCCATCTCCTCTGGGGTCCATCCGGGGACACAGCTGGGTCGGGAGTGGGGGAGGGGAGGGGGAAGGAGGAGGGGTGTTTGGAGGCGTGGGCCTGAGTGCCCACTGCCTGTGCTCCACCAGGGAGACTCCCGGGACCCCAGCCAGGCCTCAGGGCAGGCTTCCCCTCCTGCCTGGGGCCTTCCGCGAGGCCGCCTGCTCACCTTCTCAAAGATGCGGTAGTTCCTCACTTTGCTGGAGGTCTCATCCCACACGACCAGAACCTGCAGGCAGAGAAGCAGGCAGCACAGGGCTCGCTCACCTTGGGATGACGATGACCCTTAGACCTCGAGCGGGCCCCTCAGAGACCGAGTCGGTGGGCAGCAGAGTCAAGGCTGGGTCCGTGGGGGAGGGCGGCCTTGCACACGGACAGCAGGGTCCAGACGGGCAACCTTGCCCCAGGGATCCCGCCCTCAGAGTCAGGTGAGACGTAAGTAACAGCGGCACGTGTCTGGTCCATGCCGGGATCACCCCTGATGGTCATGGGGCAGCTGAGGCTCAGTGAGGTAACACAAGTCACCCTTGGAGGGCCCTGGGCAGAGCCAGCGGACGTCCTACCAGGCTCACCGCCCCCAAGAAGCCCCCCTCAAGTTGCAGGAACAGGAACCCCACCCTTTCCTTCCTGCCTCCTGCCCATGCTGCGGGGTGGGCATCACTGCCGATGGTGACGAGACCCCCGGGCCCACCTCCCTCGGTGCCTACCTTCCCCGACTTGGTGGAGGAGTTCCGGATGCAGTAGAGACCGTCCTGGGGCGCCCCCCGGGGGCTCGTGGTCTTGAAGAGCCTACAACAATACAGCGGCATGGAGAGGAGCCGGCCGCGGGCAGCTCTCGGGGACCCTCCGACCCCACCAACCTCCCCCATTCCAAGAGCACCCGGGGTCACAGGGGCAGACACACAGAGCCCAGGGCGGGGGGCAGCCAGAAAGGCAGGAAGACCTGAGGTGGGGGCGGGGGGCAGAGACCCTCAGGTCTGCCCAGACAAGGCCGTGGAGAAAGGCAGACGGCGCACCGACCTTTCCACCTCGCAGGACTCGGTGGTGTTGATGAAGACCGAGCTGGGCAGTGGCACCTGAGTGGTCAGGGTGAAGGGTCCGGGTTAGGGTCGTGGCCCGGGACCGGGGCTGGGGTCCCTCCTCCCCGCTGGCTGCCAGCCTGTGCTGGGAGCCAGGAATTTGTACCGAGTTCGACCCTCCAGCCCCAGGGCCCCCAGCTTTCCGACAGCCCGCCAGCCCCCTCCACGGCCCCCTCAGCGGCTGAGATGTGGGCGCCGCCCCCCAGTCTTGCCTTCTCATAGTCATCGTCGGAGCCCTCCCCGCCAGTGTCCGCCTGCAACGTGTCAGTCTGCACAGCTTTCCGGGGTTTTTCAAAGGAGAAGCTCCTGAAACTCTGCCCATCGGGGGGTGATCGCCTGGGAGCGGGACAAGAAGAGGGAAGCCACGGTCCGTCAGACGGGGGACAAAGCCCCGCTCCCCTCGGTGACGCCCCCTCGCCCTCCGGGCGACCACACTGAGCCTCGGAACCCAGGAGGTCTGGGGCCTGAAGCCCTGGTGGCCGTCAAAGGCCCGTAACTGTGGAGCTCCAGGAGCCGGGGTCCGTGCTGACCGCCCTGGGGCAGCAGCAATCACCTGAGGCCAGGAAGCCTGAGCTGGGATCCCTGGCCTGGGTCATCCTGGGGTCTGGACGCTGTGGGAAAAGGCCCCAGTCTGAGGACGGTCTCCTTGCTACGGATCAGCCCTGTGACCTCAGCCAAGCCACGCTCCCCCGACAGCAATCGAGGACAACACCAACAGCCCAGGCCAAAGAGACACGCCCTTGCGCGTGGCCACGTGCTCCTAAGCCAGGGCTCCGGGGAGGATTCAGGGAGGCGCCCTGGATGGGCTGCCAGGCTGTGGGTGCCGCTGTGCTGTGGATGATCGGCTGTGGCCCAGGCGGCCCTGTGGCACTCAGGGCCAGGCCCAGAGCCTGATACAGGGACCCGGCCCGCGACTCTGCAGCCCCTCACAGGACAGAACCGCCAGGGACGTCCTGACGGGCACAGTGCTGGCAGAGCCCTGGGGAGGAGCGAGACACAGTCAAGGGCTCCCGGGGAGAACCGGGCGGGAGCATCCACTCGGGGCTCGCCCCGTGGCCCCCAGAGCCTTCACTGCTGAGGGTCCCACGGCTGGAGGTGCCATGACACACACCTTTCCCGGCACTGCCCAGCACTGAAGCCCACAGGGTCTGGAGCAGGCCTCAGGGGGAGTCGGGCGGTCCCGCATTCCAGCGGCTTTCCAGTTGGGAAGGGCTCAGGCAGCCTTGGTGGCTTCAGAGCCACCGCTGGGAAGGACGCTTGTGGCCCTGGAGGGCCCGCTGGGGCACGCTGGCCCACAGAGGCTCAGCACCACGCCTCCCCGCAGCCCTGTCCCCAGAAGGCCAGCTGCCCTGCAGCCACTCCCCTGATCCTGGGGGGCCCTCCCCGCTGACAGGGGCTCCAGAAGGCCAGTGTCCCCAAAGCCCACGGCTCCCCGCAGCAGCCACAGACTCCAGGCTCACCACCCACTGGGTAAGGCAGGACACCCCCGAGCCCCAGGGTCAGGTGTGAAGGGGCAGCCGGTCAGCCTAAGCAGGTAGGGGATCGAGGGCCTGGCACCCATGTGGGCCGAGAGCCGGGGGCAGGGAGACGGGGTCACCGGTGGTCAAGAGGGTCAACGGGCTGGGGAGGGGGTTCCGGGGGGCCCGGGCCGCAGACTCACTGGAGGTGCGGGAGCGCTGGCTTCTCTGGCCGGGGCAGGACTGGGGGCCGGTCTGCGGCCTCAGGCACGGGCAGCTTCAGCGGAGGCGGCCGGAGGGCCACGGGGGGCACACAGGGTCCGGGCCTAGCCGCCTCCCTCGGGGGGCCCTCTTCCACCATCTTCAGGAACTTGGGCTTGTTGGCCGGCACGGGCGGGGGCTCGGGTGCGGGTGGCCCCCGGGGGGACAGGTGGAAGGACTTGAGCTTGTCACAGTTCCGGGAGGCGGCCACGGCCGTGCTGGTGGGGCTGACCCCGTGCACGGGGATCCTGGGCTCCAGGCTGGGGCTGCTGTTCTCAGGGAAGCAAGGGGCTTTCCGGAGACCGGGCCCGGGGGGCAGGACGTTCAGTGGGGGGTCGCTCATCCTCCGGGAGACGGCAGGCACCCTGGGGCTGGGCTCCACCCGCCGAAGGGCCAGCGGCTCCCGCCTGGAGTCCTCGGGGGCCAGGCCAGCGTCGGGGAGGCCGCGCTTGGGGGGCGGGGGTGGCAGCAAGGGGCCTGGACCCTTGGAGGTGAAGGAGTGGGCGCGGGGCACCTCAGAGAAGACTGGCTTCCTGGGCGTGGGCACGGGGGGCGGGGGGTAGGCCGGTGGGTGGATCAGGGCATCTGCAGGACAAAAAGAGCCACGTGGTAAGCAGGCGTCCCCCGCTAGAGGCTGCAGCTGCACCCCCTCTGCGGGTGGCGGACAGCCAGGGCCCCTGCCCCGCAGCCTGGCCACCCCACAGCCCCCCACACCCAGCACTCCCCGTGCGGCCTTCCTTCCGGGTCTGGCCTGCCTCACGCCACTGGGCCCATCCCAGCCGCCCTCCAAAGCCTGGACAAAACTTCCCGAAGCCCAGATGCACATCAGGTTCCCAGAGGGGGAGGCAAGAGACAGAGAGGAGGCCGGGAAGCCTCCCAGGATTGGGCTCAGAGGGCAGCTGGGACTCCTGCCGACAGGCGAGGCGGAAGGGCGGGAACAGGCTGGGGGGAGACGGGTTGGGTCTGCTTATGACACATTCAAGCTGCTACAAAACATTTAGTGGACGCTGAGTGGACTTGATGCTTTCAAACTGTGGTGTTGGGGAAGACTCTTGAGAGTCCCTTGAACTTCAAGGAGATCCAACCAGTCCATCCTAAAGAAACTTAGTCCTGAATATTCATTGGAAGGACTGATGCTGAAGCTGAAGCTCCAATACTTTGGCCACCTGGTACGAAAAACTGACTCATTTGAAAAGACCCTGATGATGGGAAAGATTGAAGGCGGGAGAAGAAGGGGACAACAGAGAATGAGATGGTTGGATGGCATGACCGACTCAATGGACATGGGTTTGGGTGAGCTCCGGGAGTTGGTGATGGACAGGGAAGCCTGGCGTGCTGCCGTCCATGGGGTCGCAAAGAGTCAAACACGACTTAAGAGACTGAACAACAACAAGAGCCAAGAAAAGGTCATGAGGGGACGAAAGAAGGCAGAAATCTAGGTCATTGGACAAGAGGTCAAGGAACAGGTAGGCGGTGGTGGAAGAATTGGGCCAAGTCCCCGGGGATAATGAAAGTGACAAGGACAAGAGGGGCTGGGGAAGGAGAATGGGGTGGGGGAAGGACTAGTGAGCAATGAGACAGAAGGCAAGGGATGGAGAGATGGGGACAGACAGCAGGGGCAGGGAGTGACAAGACATAGAGCAGGACAGGGGCGTGGCCCTCCCACACACCTCCCTGTCTCCCTGGTGATGCGGGTACAAGCTCATAGCCCTGGCTTTGGGAGGTAGGGCTGGGTGAGGCGGTAAGTGACCACATAGCCACCAGAGGTGCTCACAGAGGGCTAGCCTTGCTGTCCCCGGCTCAGCCAGGGCCTGGCTAAGTGTAGGGCCCCCCAATTTATCCCTGAACCACCCCTCTCCCACCCCAGGCTAACTGGAGGAGGTCGGAGAGCAGAGCCCGCCACTCCTGGTCTGACCCTCCAAACCCTTGAGTGGAAGGAGGAAAACTGAGGCCCGAGGTGGAGATGGTCAGGACTGAGGCCACCCAGAGCCTACCAGGACAGCCACTCCCAGCTAGGGGGCTCCGTCCAGCCCCGAGGCCCCACTCCCCGCCCCAAGCGCTGCCCAGGCCGCGGGCCCGCCCGACCTACCCTCAGGCCTCCCGGGATCGGGGGAGTCGGGCTCCAAGTACGAGTCGTCCTCGTCATCATGCTCGTAGTCTGCAGGGCAGACAGGGCGTCAGGCCTGGGGCAGCCCAGGACTAGGTGGCTGGGCGAGGCCCTCCAAACCCCACACCCTCAGGGAGGCAGAGGCCAGGACGGGGACCCCGGACTCAAGACACCCAGGCTGCCTGAGAAAACCCAAGGGGCAGAGCAGGCAGGCCAGTCAGCCATGCCTCCCCCCTGGGCAGCAGCCAGCTGTACCGGGGCACAGGCTGGGCACACGGGACGCATCTCACCTTCGCTGTCCGTGGGGTGCGGAGACAGGCTGATGTCCACCGGCCGCTCGATGGCGCCGTAGAAGCTATCGGTGTCCGAGCTGGAGTCGCTGAGAGCGGGAAGGGCGGGCGGACGGGCAGTGAGGACCGGGCGGGGGCCCTCCCACACTCACACACGCGGACACACAGACACACACAGGACAGGAGACGGGCGGGGGGCGACTGCCTTCTCAGCCCCACTGTGGTTCTCGCCACAGGCGCACCCCCTGCCTGCCCAGCCCGGTGCCAGGCCTCAGGGCTGGGCCCAGGTCCCCACCAGCTCCTGCCCTGGGGGCTCAGGCAGGGGCCCGCCGGAATCCTCATCACTGAAAGGACCAGGTAACTGTTCCCACCCAGAGAGCCCCTCTGTCTGCTGAGCCACCCTCCCCATGCAGTCCGCAAGACCCGGACGGGCTGGCCCACCGCCCTGGGGACTCACTCCCCCGTGAAGGGGGCTGGGGACCCACAGGACTAAGCCGCTACAAAACCGGGCCTCCCAGCTGGACAGGTAAAACCACATGTCACCTCCCACACAGACGCCCCCGACAGGGCGCACGCACACACAGGCTTACACACTCGGGGGCACACCCCGCACACACGCAGCCCAGGTGGCACCCGGATAAGCGCCTTCAACGAGGAGACCCTGGGCCCAGCCCCCAGGGGTTGGGGGCCAGCTCAGGATCCCAGCCAGGGCCCTAGGAACACCCCGCCCGCCCCCAGGCCCCACCCACCTGGCGTCCAGAGGCAGCTCCTTCTTCTCCTGGAAGTGGCCGATCTCCTTGCGCAGCAAGGCCATCCAGCTCTGCAGGTGAGCCAGGGCCTCAGCGGGCAGGACCCACCCTCGCCTGCCCTGCCCTCCCCTCCCCACACAGGCTGGTCTGCATCGACCCCCAAGGCCGGCTCTTCCGGGGCTGCGGCCCTCTGCCAGCCCACCCGGGTTCCTCCTGAGACCGCCACCGTGAGCGCAAGGGCTGCCGGCGCCAGGCTCTGGGCGTGAGGACAGGAGACAGAGGAGCAGCACCGGCCCAGCTGCCTGCATCCCGGGGGGCCCCACAGGGCCTGCATGGGGGCTGAGACCGTTCCTTGCCCCTCAGGCACCTTGCGCTCGTCCTCCGAGGAGGCAGAGAAGAACCACGTGCGGTGCTTCTTGCTGATGTGGATGATCTTGAAGGGGAAGACGTTGTTGGACGTTGTCTCCTCAGCTGCCCGCATCACCCTGAGGGCAATGCCAGTGGTCACCATCTGCTCCCCGCCCACAGGGACCACCTGAACGTGGACCCACCCCTGGACAGGCCTTGGCACCCAGCACCACGCCCTGAGGGACACGGTCATCCCCCCCTACACTGTGGCCTGAAGGCCGGGGTGCTTGCAGCAGAGGGAAGTGTGTGGGCAAGGGCGGGCAGTGAGGGACGGTGCAGATCTGGGAGGGCTTTCAGGAAGCAGTGGTGCGGGGCTCCGAGTCAAGGACACCCCACTCTCGCTGCCCCCCCCTAACCAGCAAAACTTTACTTGGATGCCTGGGGCCCCGTCTGACCCCTGGCTGCCTGCTGGGGACCCTCATGGGGCTCGGGTCAGTCTTGGCCCCACCCCTGGTCCCAGGCAGTGTGCCACAGAGCACTTCAGAGAAGTGACCGTGGCTGTTCCCACAGCCGGGACGAGGGGTTCAGGGAATGATCACATCTGCCGGAGGGATGCGGTCAGGCTGGGCACCTGGGCAGGTGCCATCGGGGGGCGTGGACCATGCCCTGGGGCTAGGCTGCACCCCCACCAGGCTGTGGGCAGTGTGTCTGTGGAAAAGAAATGTCCCTCTTCAGAGGACCCCAGAGCTCCACGCCCCCGTGCCTGCTGGCAGCCACAGGGCCCTGGAGCCTCCCCGTCCTCCGCCTGCAGACCTGGCACTAGGCTGCAGGCAGAATGTGCGCAAAGGCCCAGTCACTCCTGAGGGGTCCCCGTCCTGCCACTGACACCAAGGGACCCGCGGGTTCTCCCAGGCAGGAAGGGCCAGGCCCTCCTCAGGGTACCAGAGCCGCAGGGCCTGGGTGGTGTGACCCCAAGACCTAGAGCCAGGAAGCACAGGCGCAGCCAGCCGCAGGTCCCAGAGGCTGAGGGCGGGGCGGGGCGGGGCGGGGCGGGGCGGGCCCGCCCCGCCCCGCCCCGCCCACACCAACACGCCCCATCCCATTCCAGTGCCTGATGACCGCCCAGGGGACCATTAGTCAGAAAGGCCCTGGGGGGCAGGCTCGTGGCTGATTAAAGCCCCAGCGCACTGCCTGGGCCAGCAGGCTGGGCTCTAGGCCAGAAGGAGGCGGCAGTGGGGGAAAGGGCAAGGGGTGGGGAGGAAGGAGGGCTGGAGGGGGGCTCTGGAGAGCAAATCCTGGAGGAGGCCCTGACCTTGCCCCCAGGCCCTTGGCCAAGCCTGAGGGCTGGCTCTCAGGAGAGGAGCGACTGGCAGGGGTGGGGCTTATCCAAAGGGCTGGGGTCGTGAACAGGAAGGCCTGGACCTGCCTTAGTGGGAGCCAGGGGGAGCCGCTAGCCCCAGCGGCCAGCAGGGCACTTACCGGTTGTAGCCGCTCAGCGAGAAGGCGCCCTGCGGGGAGGCGGATGTGCTGCTCTTGAAGTAGTAGATACAGCGTTTGTGGATGACCACAAAGCGCAGAGGCCCTGCGGGCGGGGCGGGGCAGGGCGGGTGAGCCTCGGCCTCTGGGGACCACGCCCAGAGGCCCAGGATGGCTCCAGGGCAGAGTCTAAACAGGCAGCAGGCTGATGGGCACGCAGGTCCCCCGGGTGCAGGGGGAGATTCAGGGGGCTGCGTGGCGCCCAGCAACAAGCACTAAAGCGGGCTCCAGGAAGGGCAGAGGCGGGGCCAGCGGCCAGAGCCACGTTGCTGATGCTGCCCAGCTTCTGTGAGGTGCCCTCCACCCCGGCTGGTAGAGTGAGGGTGGGGGCAAAAAAGCCCAGAGATGCTGCCAACAAGAGCGCCACCGCCCAACATGGATCTGACCCCAGGTAGTGATGGTGAGAGCCCCGTCCCTGAGCAGCTCCTCCTAGGCCCGGGAGCAGCTCAGCAGCAGGCCCTCGCTGGAGCCTCCGGTTCAGAAGAGGAGAAGGGAGACACCAAACCAGTCAGCCTGGGCCCCTCAACCAGGCAGCACAGGGTCATGGAGTCCCTGGCAGAGGGCACCGCTCGAGCAACCCCACGGACCTCGTGGCTGGTCAGAGGGATGGACAAGGTCCTGATGCTGTCGGGCCTTCAGTGTCTCGAAGCCAGGCATCTCGCAGGCCTGGGGGCTCCCCCTCTCCCAGCCTGCTCTCCTAGGGACCAGAGCCCAGGTCTCATGAAGCTCTCCAGAGACCCAGCACCCAGATGGGTGTTAGCTTGGCACATGGGTTCACTACAGACAGAGTGACTGCCTGGCTCGTTGAACACCAACCTGATACAGTAAAGGCACCATGCAGGAACCAGACCTACCAGATCAATAAGGGCCCACAGCTCCTGGCCACGGGCTGAAGCTCCCTGGCCAGCTGGTCAGCACTATGCACCCGATGCCCTCCTGTCTCCCCCAGCTGCACCACCCCAGACCCTCCCACAGCCCTGCGGGCTAGAAAGGCCAAGGTCAGGGCCCAAGAGGGCAGAGACAGAAGGGAAACTCCAGAGGGCCCAAGGCAAGGAAGCAAGCAGAGGCTCAGGAAGGCGGGTTGCTTGGCCACAGAGGCCCAGGGGGGCTCAGCCCTATTCCTGGGCCCTCCCTTCATGCCCCCCCCCCGCCAGGGGACTCACATTTGAGCAGCTGCAGCTGGGTACCGCCCTTCTTGTGCAAGTAGCCGGCCTTAGCCACACCCCCAGGCATGGTGAGCAAGTTCTGCGCACCGATGGCCTTCATGGGGACAGGCCAGTGCATCTCTTCGGCCGCCATGAAGCTACAATACAAAGGGAAGGGAACGTGTCTTAGCCAGGGATGGGGACGCACATTGCCTACTGTGGCCATGACAACGATGTGGTGGGTTGACTGGGATCCACCCCGTCAGCCTGGGGCATCACTCGGGCAGGGACCACACAGCGCAGACACCAGGGACAGGCTGCCTGCCTGGGGGTTAACACAGGACCCTCCGTTTCAGGACCCCACTCCACGGCCTCTTCCTCCTGTTCCAGGCGCTGTCCCAGAAACCTCACAGACTCTTTAGTCTCACACTTCCAGCCTCCACCTGGAATGACTGCTAACCCTCTTCACCTGGAGAACTCCTACTCGTCCCTCAAATCCCAGATTCAGAGTGTCCTTCTCTGTGAGGCACCTCAATGCCCAGTCACATTCCGGTCCACCCCCTACTCCTGGTCCCTCTGAACTGCACCTCCCACCCTGCACTGTTTCGTCCAGTGCCCGCCCCCATCCCACCGGTGCCTGGTTCCTCCTGGGTCCATAGTGGAGCTGGAGGAGTCAGGGTCAGACCCAGAAGCCCAGTCTTGCTGGAACTGCTGCCCCATTCCCCGAGACACACATGCATACAGAGAAAACCACTGCTCTTGGCAAACCAGGGCACTCCACCAAATGTTCACTGCCTCCCGCCTCCCCGGACGCCTCATCCTCGGTGGGGCCCCGGCCTCGGCCTCTGCCCAGGTCCCGCGGGCTGCCCCCTTCAGCTCCCCCTGCACACAAAGCCAGCCCTCTGGCCTGCGTCCCCCAACAGCGGAGGCTACGACAAAGGCGCACCACCCCCGTGCCCGACCGGCCGGCCCAGAACAGGGTACCGCGGGCGCAGGGAGAAGGCCCCGCGCTGGTGCCCGCCCGAGGAGGTGTCAGCAGATAGACGGACCCCGCCACGCCCAGAACCCCCAGACCTGCAGGGGGCCGGCCCCCGCCCGCCAGCCCGCCTTTGTTCTCGCCGGAAGCGCCGGCTCGGTCCCGCTCGGTACTCACGAAGTCCACGCGGCGGGCCCGGCTGGGTTCGGGGGGACAGCCCGCACCCGCTTCCCCTGTGCGCACCGACATGGCCCCGGGCCGCGCGCCCCGGCCGCCGCCTCGACCCCGGCGCCAGCCTCCCGGCGGCCCCAAGCCCGCTGCCGCAGCCCCAAGCCCGCCATGCCGCCGCGCCCCCTGCCCCGCGCCCAGCCGGGCCGCCCCGCCCACGCCCCGCCCACGCCCCGCCCACGTCCGGGTCGCTCCGCCCCTCGCCCCGCCCTCGCCCCGCCCCCAGCCCCTGCCTGTCTGGGCCGCCCCGCCCCTCGCCCCGCCCACTGCCGGGTAGACCCGCCCCCAGTCCGGACCGCCCCGGACCGCCCCGCCCCCCGGCTCCTCCCCTCGCGCGGCCCTGCCCGGGCCTCCGTTTCTCCCCCGGCCGCCCCGAGGAGGCGCACGGGCGCTAGGAGGAGGCCCGAGGGGGCCGCCGGGAGTCAGGAAGCCTCAGAGGCGAACGGGCAGCCGGCTTCACAGCCCCGCGGCTAGAAGGCCCCCGCCCGGACCCCAGCCCCACCCGGCTCCGTGCGACGGAGCCCTTGGGAAAATGCCTCCTTCTCCCCGGACCCCACCCTGAGGGGCTCTGGTCAGTCGGGGGGAGGACCGCCCTGCCTCTCGGCTCAGGCGGAGCTGGTGGGCGAGAGTGCCCCCTCCGGGGAAGGCTGCGGCGCCGGTCTGAACCGGGGTTCCCCGCAGGAGTCAGGGGTCTGGTCCTGGGCACCTCCCACCTTCTTGGAAGTCGGTGGGCACACTCCCAGGAGACCCCCTAGGTTGGCGGAGGCCCTTGGTGGCCTCCCCACCGTTCTGCCTCCTCTACTGCTGACCAACATGGGCCGCGGGCAGCAGAGGGCAGGTCTACTTTCAGCCCTGCTCCCACCTGGCTGCCCGCCCCTGGTTACCAGCTGCCTTCTCAGGCCAGCGCTCAGACCCCTCCCCGCTGCAGCCAGCCCTGGCCTGTCCCAGCAGCCTCCCTCCACTCCATGCCCATTCACAGTGCCCTTGCCAACCCCTCCCAACAGCACTCCCAGCCCCCCAGCCTGTGCCCCCCTCCACCACCTCTGGGTGCTAACACTTCCTCTCCTCAGTTCCCCCTGGGCCTCCAGTCTCTTTCCTCCATCACCCTCCCCTCCGCACATTCTCTAACACAAGCCCAATGCCCATCGCTGCTCCGTTCTAAAACACCAGGACCTGCTCACATCCCACCAGCCCTTCCGGATCCGGCCCCTGTGGACCTCTCTCATGGGCTCTCCTCCTGCCCTCCGCCTCCCTTGTGCCTGCACCAGCCAGGCCCAGGGCACACCTTACTCAAGTCCACCACGCTCCCACCTTCAGGCCTCTGTCCACTGTGTTTCCACTGCCTCCTCTTACAACTGAGCTAACTCAACCCTCAAGAGTTGGTCCAAATGAACACCAGTCCTTCACAAACTCTGCCAAAATCCAGAGGAAGGCACTCATTCTAGAAGGCCAGCATTACCTTGATACCAAAACCAAAGACCTCACAAGAAAACTACAGACCAGTATCCCTTATGAGTGTAGACAGAAAGTTCCTAACCAAAACACTAGCAAGCTGAATCCAGCACCACACACAATGAATTCTAGACCACGCCTAGTGGGATTTAACCTAGGAATGCAAGCTTGATTTAACAGTCAAAATTCAAAGAATGTAGAAAATTCCTTGGTGGTTCAGTTCTTAAGACAGCACTTTCACTGCCAGGGCCTGGGTTCAACCCCTGGTGGGGGAATTAAGATCTCGCAAGCTGGCACTGGGGCCAAAAAAACCGTCAAAAAGCAAAATTCAAAGCATGTTATATCACCCTGCTTATTTAACTTCTATATGCAGAGTACATCATGTAAAATGCCAGGCTGGATAAAGCACAAGCTGGAATCAAGATTGCCGGGAGAAATATCAATAACCTCAGATATGCAGATGACCCTACTCTTAGGGCAGAAAGCAAAGAGGAACGAAAGAGCCTCGAGGAAGGTGAAAGCGGAGAGTGAAAAACCTGGCTTAAAACTCAACATTCAGAAAACGAAGATCATGTCATCCGGTCCCATCACTTCATGGCAAACAGATGGGGAAACAATGGAAACAGTGAGAGATTTCACTTTCTTGGGCTCCAAAATCACTGCAGATGGTGACTGCAGCCACGAAATTAAAAGACACTTGCTCCTTGGAAGAAAAGCTATATCAAACCTAGACAGCATATTAAAAAGCAGAGACATTACTTTGCCGACAAAGTCCTTCAAGTCAAAGCTATGGTTTTTTTCAGTACTCATGTATAGATGTGAGAGCTGGACCACTAAGAAGGCTGAGCACCAAAAAACTGATGCTTTTAAATTGTGGTGTTGGAGAAGACTCTTGAGAGTTCCTTGGACTGCAAGAAGAGCAAACCAATCCATCCTAAAGGAAATCAGTCTTGAATATTCATTGGAAGGACTGATGCTCAAGCTGAAACTCCAGTACTTTGGCCATGTGATGTGAAGAACCGACTCATTGGAAAAGCCCCTGATGGTGGGAAAGATTGAAGGCGGGAGAAGAAGGGGACGACAGAGTATGAGGTGATTGGATGGCATCACCGACTTGATGAACATGTGTTTGAGCAAGCTCTGGGAGATGGTGAAGGACAGTGAAGCCTGGCATGTCCATGGGGTTGCAAAGGATCAGACACGACTGAGCAACTGAACAATACAGTATAAATCTAATAAAGTACAAAACCACACAACTGTCTCAACGTGCTGTGCTTAGTCGCTCAGTCATGTCTGACTCTTTGGGACCCCATGGACTGTAGCCCGCCAGGCTCTTCTGTCCATGCGGATTCTCCAGGCAAGAATACTGGAGTGGGTTGCCATGCCCTCCTCCAGGAGATCTTCCCAATGCAATCTTTCCCTGGTTCAAACCCAGGTCTCCTGCACTGTAGGCAGATTCTTCACCATCTGAGCCACCAGGGAGACCCAGGAATACTGGAGTGGGTAGCCTATCCCTTCTCCAGGGGATCTTCTGACTCAGGAATCGAATCGGGGTCTCCTGCATTGCAGGCTCATTCTTTACCAGCTGAGCTACCAGGGAAGCCCCAACTGTCTCAACAGAAGCAGAAAAAGCATTTAACAAAATCTGCAATTCTTCATGATAAGAACACTCAATAGGGATTTCCCTGGTGGCCCAGTGGCTGATCCTCTGCACTCCCAATGCAAGGCGTTCAGGTTCGATCCCTGGTCAGGGAACTAGATCCCACATGCCGCAACTGAGAGTTCGCAGGCCTCAACAAAAGATCCCACATGCAGTAACAAAGACTAAACACACCATGTGCTGCAACTAAGACCCGGAGCAGATAAGTAAACTTTTTTTTTTAAAGGACATTCAACAAACTAGGAGTAGGAGGAAACTTCCTCAACCTGGTGAAGAACGTCTATGAAAAACCCTGAGCGAACATCACGATCAGCGGTGAGTGACCGAAAGCTTCCTCTCCAGTGAGGAACAAGGGAAGGACATTTTTATTCACCATTGAGCCAGAGTTTCCAGGACAGTTTTGCAGAAAGAAGAAGTAAGAGCTATGCAGATTGGCAAGGAAAAAGTAAAACTGTTCAGAGGTTAGATGGTCAGGAAAAACCCCAGGGATCCACTAAAGAATGTTTAGAAATAATAAACAAGCTCAGCAAGGCGGCGGGACAGCAGATGGACACATAAAACTCCACCGTATTTCCCTCTGCCAGCAACAATCTGAAAATGAAACAGGAGCTAGCTCAGCTGTCCCTTCTTCAGGTGGTCCTCCCCGACCTAAGAGGGGCACCCGGGCACAAAGGGGCACCAGGCTGTCCCACGGGAGGAGCAGAATGCTGCTGCCCTGGGTGGTGGGGACTGCGGGTGGCCTGGAAGCCAGAGGAAGTGGACACAGAGCCCCCAGCCCACTCCATCGCCTCCTCCCCAGTCTGTAAGGAGACCTGGCATCTTTGTGGGGGAGGGGGCGCCGGAGGCAGAGCTGAGGACTGACGGAGCCCACCCCTCCTCCTGGCTCTGCACCTGAAGCAGAGGGAGCAGGCGGCCCCGCAGTCCCACCCTGGTCGGCTCGGCGGCCAGGCGGGCACAGGCCTGTGAAGGGCTCGGTCTCACCTGGCCACAGCCCCCTCTGCGGACCAGAGGAGCGCTCCTGGTGCCCACTGGCTGACCTGGTAGCAGGCCTGGCTGTGCTCCACGGTCACCTCCTCTGGGAGCGTCCCTGCTTCAGAGACAGACGACGACGTTCCGCCACCCCCCTCCAGAGGGTGGACCGTGGCAGGGCCGGCTCATCCTGACGCCCCTGCATCTTCTGGGCCCCAGGCCCTGCCCCGCGCCACTGGGACCTGCCCAGGAGCCCAGCACCAGACAGCTCTCTGGTCTCTGCTCCGTGCTCACCCCCACCTTCTCTGAAAGCTGAGACTGGTCTGTGGGACCCAGGCCCGAGGCTGCAGCACCCAGGGGCAGAGCAAGCAGGTGAAAACCGCTCCTCCTCGCAGAGACAGCCCTGGGCTCCAGGAAGTGCAGGCTCTGTGGCTCCCCCTCCCCTGGGGTGTGAGTCCCTGGGGCCTGTGGTCATCCCCTGAAAAGGCCCACACACCCAGCCACTGTCACGGACGGCGCACCCAGGCAGGACGCGTGCATGAGCCGCACGGCGCGGGTGAGAAGGTTCTGTGCGTGCTCTTTGGCATGTGTGCACACACGTGTGCACCGTGTGAGCCTGTGCATGAGAGCAGAGCTCCCTCGGCTCCCCTTCCCGACACCTGCAGACCTGCGGCCCTGGCTGTGGTGAAGGAGCCGGCGCCTCGTGCGACCACAGTGCTAGGGGTTCCTGTCGGTGGTCACTGGCCGCCCGTCTGTGAGCGCCGCAGGGAGGGGAGGCCAGGGCTCCCAGGGTCCCCAGGGTGGTCATTCGCACACTCACAACTATGCACACACTCACTTGTCACAGGCACACATGTGTGCTTACTCACACACACCTACCTGCACGTGCTCATACATGCCACGTCCACACATGCCCTCAAACGCACACACACTCTCGCTCAGCTGTTCACACTCACACACGTGCACACGCTTATCGACACGTGTGCATGCTCACGTTCATTCTTACATGTGTGTTCACCCTCACACGCGCCCGCATGCACTCCAACATACTGAGACACGCACTGACTCCCACATGTACTCACACACACCCTCCAGGGTGTTAGGGTTAGGTTAGGGTTAGCCCTCCAGGGGCTGAGAGGACCCTCTGTGGGGGGTCCGGTCCCCTGGTCGAGGCAGCTTGAGCGCCAGAGTCATCAGCACCACCCCACAGCCCTGCACCCGTCCAGCGCCGGGCCTGACTGCCCCTTAAACCCCACAGCGCTGCTCTACCCCCAGCTCACGGGCTCGCCCGGGACACCCCGGGCACACACCGTGTGCCAGACTCCGCGCTTCTCAGGGATCGCCCACGTCACCACCCCAGCACCCCCTGACGTGTGAACCAGCATCGTAATTTCCAAGCTCACGGCCCTGCCGCCCCACCCGGGCACTCAGCGGGCGCTAGATGGCGCCTGAGGGGCGGGGCACAGCGCCTCTGGGTTCAGTCTCCCCTTTCAATTGCTCCTCTCCCTTCCTCTTCCCTGAATCTTTCTCCACAAAAGAATGGAAACCAAAAGAAAACCATCTCCCACAAAACCAAAAAAAATATCCATCTCCCACGAAAGCTAGTGAGCAGCCGCGCCAGGGGGAGGAGCACGACCTGGGCTGGGGTCCCTGAGACCCCAGGCTCTTGAGCCCCCTGCCAGGCACCCAGGCATGGGACACGGCGCTCCAGGAACGGGGGTGGGCAGCGGGCAGGCCGCGGGCTCACACGGCTCTGCGTTCCCCTGGTGCAGGCACACTCACGCACACACAGTCACACTCACACACACTCACAGCATGTGAACCCAGGACCCAGTGCCCACACCCCCTGGGCAGGGCAGGGTGTCTGGTGGAAGGCCCACGCCGACCTGGGGCATTCTGCAGGCTGCCAGCCGAGCAGCGCGGGCCGTGGGCTCCCACCGGCTGCCCCGTCCACCCCGGCCTCTCCTCTCCTCTCCTCCTGGGGCTCAGGGCCAGGGTCCGGTGCATCCCACCGCCGCCGCCCTAAGGAGGGTGGGTCCGAGCTCACACGCGGGCCCCCCCGGAGCGGCTCTACAGGCGCTGGGCCGGCACGGGCTCCCAAGCCCCCCGCCGCGGGGCCGCCCCACTGACCTGGTGGCGCTGAGCCAGCACATGGCTTTCCTCCTGCTTGGTGACGGCCTGGGGGCAGGTGTCCTGGGGTCCAGGAAGGCCATGCGGCTCAGGGGCCATGGGGCAGGGCTTCGGCCGGCATCCCGGGGCAGGTGAGCCGCCCGCTCCCTCCTGCTGACAGCCGCCCGCCGCCTGTGTCTGGGGCCTGTGGCCGCCGGGGCTCCTCCCCGACCAGGACTTCCTGCTGCTGGGCCCCTGGGCAGCCCCGGGTAGCCAGCACTTCCTGTGAGACCCAATGGTGCGCCCGCTAGGTGCTCTGGCCTGCTAGCTTTCAGTCGTGCCCACTGTGGCCAGAGACGACACTCGCCAGGCCCCAGGACGAGGCCAGCTGTGACCACCCCCCGCCCCGGGGAGGAAGCCACTTGCCAGGGTCCCACCCCCTACCCCAGGGCCACCTCTGCGGATTGGGCTTCTTCCCAGCGAATCACGGGAGCCCTGAATTCCAGGGCGTCAGGCCCAGCTTCCCTGGCCCCAAAGACAGCTGCACACGAAGTCACGACCTCCCCGGGGCACCCCGCGGGCCAGAACATGGACTCTGCCACGCGGCTCCGCCTCCCGAGGCCACATGCAGGGCCGCCCCCCCCCCCACCTCTCGCAGCAGGAGACCTCCACGTGTCGAGGTGGCCACCTCTCTGCCCTTTGACCCTAAGGGGCGAAGGATGGACGGGATGCCAGCCTTCCCTCTGCGTCCCCCAGGCCTCTCTGCCCCTCCCACACCCACACCAGGCGCAGCCTCTGTGACACAGCTGGGCTCACACCCCCCCAACCGAGCGCACTCGGCTCCCCGGCGAACACCTGGCTTGCTAGAAAGCACTTCGCCCCGAGTGGCCAAGCGCGCTCCATCCCTGCCTGGTCCCCACCGGGTCCCACTCACAACACAGTCCCCCACCCCCCAGGCCTGCTCTGCCCCTCCAAGCTGGGCTTCCTCCCCCACCCAGGAAGCTGGGGGCAGGGAGCCCAGCCCAAGCTGCTGGGCACTGAACCCCGTGCCCCCTGCCTCCCCTCCCCTGAGTTCCAGCTGGGGGACGGAGCGCTTCAGGGCCCCGCGGCCACAGGGTCTGAGGGGCACGGCGCGTCCTCGGGCGCTGCAGAGGCTCGTCCTAGCCTGCCCAGCGGGTATCCCAGGGCAAGACCCACAGCCGGCCTGCGGGCACCTGGTCGCACACACATCCAGGTGTCCAGCTTGGGCCTCAGACACACACCCCCTGCCCCGCCCCGCCGTCTCCTGGATGGGGAACTTGGGTTTGTGCGTCCTCACTCTGCTCAGGGGGCACCCTGGCCTCCCACCAGCAGCAGCCTCAGTGCCCGCCGGGGGCCGTGGGCAGACGGCGCCTACAGCAGACAACTGACCACAGCCCACAGGCAGGGGGTGGCAGGGAGGTTAAAGGGGGCCTCCTCCTGTCCACCCTCACAGCCTGCCCAGAGTGGGGAGGGGGCCCCAGCCAGCCTCTGTCCTGTGCAGGCAGAGATGGGAGCAGGCAGAGGACCACACCTGTGGGAGCCGTGGGGTCTCCATGGAGGTCAGACCGCGCTGGCCCCTTGCCTACCCTATTTCCTCAGGGAGGCCGAGGCCAGGATTCCCGAGGCCCCCGCACCAAGCCTCCCGGTTTCTCCCAGTGACCTCCCCTCTCTCCCCGCTCCAGGATTCCCAGTTTCTCCCAGTGACCTCCCATCTCTCCCGCTCCAGGCCTCCCAGTTTCTCCCGGTTTCTCCCGGCTCCTCCCGGTGACGCCCTGTCCCCCCACGCCAGGCCTCCCAGTTTCTCCCAGCTCCTCCCGGTGACGCCACATCTCCCCGCTCCAGGCCTCCCCAGTTTCTCCCAGTTTCTCCTGGTTTCTCCCGGCTCCTCCCCACCCCCCAGGCCGCAGTTCATCTTTGCAACAAATAACGCTGCTTTCATTTGGTGGCCCAGCTGGCGCAGAATCCGCCTGCAGTGCGGGAGACCCGGGTTCCATCCCTGGGTTGGGAAGATGCCCTGGAGAAGGGAACGGCTACCCACTCCAGTATTCTGGCCTGGAGAATTCCGTGGACAGTATGGTCCATGGGGTCGCAAAGAATCAGACACGACTGAGCGACTTTCACTTCATTTCACTTCATGTTCCTGAAACAGAGGGTGTTCAGGGCCCCTCCTCCAGTAGTGGGAACCACCTCCCCGTCCCACTAGACTGGGAATAACCATCATCCAAGCAGTAAGATGGGTGGGGCTGGGGTCCCAACTCTGGGAAGCTCTGGTTTCCACCCCACATTCCCCAAGTTGTAGCTCTTCCCCCAGCCCCCAGGGCGGCTGCCTCTAAATTCCAGGCTTGGGGACCACCCACCGAGCCACACACTTACCAGGGTGGGTGGGACTAGCCAGCTGCTGGACAGGGGCCAGTGTCAGCCTGCGAAAGAGGGAGGAGGGCCTTCTGGGTGCCAGGGTCCTCGGCCTCCTCTGGAGCAAGGCACAGGCCGGCGCAGCACCGCCCCTGCCGCAGGCCGTGAAGCCTGTCCCACCCTGGTGTTCACAGCCCACTCACCCGTGCTGACCACGGGGACGCGGGGCTTCACGGAGCAGGGCGCTGGCCGGGCCGACGGCCAGGGAGCGGAGGTGTGGGGGCCGGAACCACGGCGCTGGCAACCCCAGTCTCCCAGGGCCCCTGTGCCCAGCCCGGCGCCCGCCTGCCGCCTTTGTGCCAAGGAGAGCCTGCAGGCTCAGGGAGGGCCCTGTGCCCAGGGCAGGGTGACTGGCACCTCCACTGGTGAAAACCTCAAGCTCTCAAAATAAGACGCTTTGCATCAGTCCCCGCGGAGGGCTCGGGGCCACCCACAGCCAGCCTAGGGCCCACCTACTTGGTCCCCACCCTGCAGGACCAGGGCCCCGGAGCCCTTCCCCTCCTCTCTGCGCCAGTTCTTCTCTCCTCCCGGCACTGTAACCCGCCTTCCGGTGAGGGGACGCGAGGAGTCCCAGGAGCTCGGGCCAGGGTGCCATCCAGCTGGGCAGAGTGAGTGGGGGGGGTAGGGGCAGAGTCCTGCCCAGGGTCACCCCGTGTTGTGGGCTGAATGGGGGCCCCCGAGTCCCTGGGAACTGTGATTGACCTTACTTGGGGAAGGATCTTCGCATACGTGACTAAGGATCTCACCCTGGTTTAGCCAGATGGGCCCTAAATGAAACAGCAAGCATCCTTGTAACAGACAAAAGAGGAAGAACTCGAGGAAGAAGTCAGGTTTGTGTCACCAGAGGCACAGAGTGGAAAGAGAGGGAATCGGAGGAAGGTGGCCAAAAGGTACAAACTTCCAGTTCTAAGGTGGATAAGTCCTAGGGAAGCAATGGACGACATGGTGACCGGCCGACACTGCTGTGTGATACACAGGAAAGCTGGAAAGAGAATACATCCTGCGAGTTCTCAACATGAAAAAGCATTTTCTTCTTTTTTTTTCTTTTCATTGTATCTATATAAGCAGACAGATGCTGGCTGGATCTATTGTGGCAATCCCCTCACAATATATGCAAGTCAACCATCATGCTGTGGGCCTTCAATTTAAAAATAGAGAGAGAGAGAATAAAGAGGAGAAGGGGAAGGCAGAGGCAGAGACTGGGGTGATGTGTCCCTAAACCAAGGAAGCCCAGGCCCGCAGGCAGCCCCCAGGAAGCTGGAAGACAGAGAACGGGGAAGGATTCGCCCTGGGGCCCTCGAGGGAGTAGGGTGCTGCTGACATCGTGACTTTGGAGTCCGGCCTCCAGGACCGTGAGAATACATTTCTGTGTTTCACAGCCCCCAGCTGGCGGCACTTGGTTAGGGCGGCCGTGAGAAACTATTTCACACGGGGACTTGCCCACGTTCTTCCCTGGATGAAGTCACAGTCGGTTAGAAGCCCGGGGCGTGCCCTGCAGGGTGAGGCTGGCTCTGCGAGGGCCCCCTAGGCGTGAGGTTGGACAGGGTACATCTGGGCGGCCTCCCTGGACATCCATGGCCTCCTGTGGGCCTGGCTCACCACCTCCCACGCCCACCGTGCACCGGCTAAGGCCAGGCCCAGCCCACATTCAGCAGACCTGCAGGGCCCACCTCCCGGCCAGCCCCTCCTTGGCTCTGTCCAGTCACCTCCACCGCGGAGCAGAGGTCGGGCTGGCCCCTGGCTGAGCGTGCGAGGTCTGGCCCCGGCTTGCTGCCCTGGGCCCTCAGCTGTGGGCCTATCACAAGGACCACCGCGCCCCATTCTCAGACTGCAATCTCCTCCACTGGAAGCCATTTCCTCTCCAAAAGGCCCCTGCATCCTTTGCGAGAAGGACCTTCTCGGACCTCAGCCCCTTCCCTGCAGTCTCCAAGTCAGTGGCACAGCCTTAGGCATCACATGTGTGACCCCAGCGTTCCCCCACGGGCCTGGGTCCCCCTGTATGCCCAGAGCCCAGTGCCTGGCCCACCAAAGGGACCAAGAGACCGAAGGATGCGTGGTCAGGTGGGCTCACTGTTGCGTCTACACAAGCGGCCACACCCTTACATGGCTACACCAGCACACGCCTGGGCTGTCCCCCAGAGCCAAAGTGAGGAACGAAGCTGACCCCCAACGAGAACGGAGGTCCAGTGGCTGCCGCAAAGCCCCGTGGCCCCAGGACCTCTGCCTGGTGAGTGAGCCGTTGGCCAGCACTGGGTGAGCCCTGGGGTCTGCTCACTGCAAGACAGAGACCAGGCCAGCACCGTGCCGGGGTCTAGGAGGCCCCCCGGGGCTTCTCAGGGCTGCCCAGGGTGGGGTCTCAAGGCAGTCCAGCAGCTGCTGTGGGTGGGGACAGAGGGAATTGGGGAAGTGCAGAAAGACGCTGGCATGCACAGCTGCCCACACGGAGCCGGCGCTTCCGAGGGCGGTGGCCAAACAGGGGCAGGAGTGTGGTTTCGGGACCCTCGCCTCGAGCTCTGTCCCCACAGACAACTCAAGGGAGCCCACGTGCCCCTGCATGCGCTCCCACACCACAGCCAGCTGGGGCTGCCTCTCCAGGCCTGGCCTCTGCCTCTAGCAAATATTCCCAGATCAGGCAGCATCTCCCAAGGGCCAGGGTCGAGGGCTGGGTGAGCCTGTGGGGGCAGAGCTGGGGGGCTCCCAAAGAGAGTCGGGGCCCCTCAGAAAAGAGCAGGGGCCACCCACGGGCCCCGCATCAGGTGCAGGGCACCCTCATCGGAGCCCCGGAGAAGGCAGGGCTCCCCAGGAAGGAGCAGCATGTGGACGGGTCGGGGGACGGCTGGGCAGGCGTGCCAGGCTCAGGGCCCCCGACTTCTGGACCAAGGCCACACAACAGGCTGTGGTGGGGGGGCCGGGGGCTGGGGGAAGTGCGGCTTGGTACCGTCACCCTCTCGTCTCAAACCACAAGCCAGCAGAGGCGTTCCAGGATTCACACTTCAGTTCATCATGACACTGACAAGTTTCCACTTTTTAATTGCTTGATAAAAAAAACTCTCCAAAGTGCTGACGTGTGGCTGGGTCCACCCCCATGTTCCTGGCCCATCGCCCACGGGTGTTCACGGCTGCGCACACAGCCGATGTGAGCACCCCGGGTACCCGCCCCCCACCACCACCACCACCAGGGCAGGGTCGCTCCACCATGGGACACTGGGAAGCAGGACAGTGGTGGCGACGCACAGACTTCCTTGGGGACAGGCTGGGTCCACCCTAACCTCGCGGCCCACCCTCGGCTGCTTCCTCGTGAGAACAGTGGGCCGACGGCGCCTGCAAGAGGCTGTCCCGAGGATCACCGGGCATGGCCCAGGGACAGGGGGGCTCCAGGGGTCCTGCCGGCCACCCCGTTGTCACGGGCACCTCGGGAAGGGAGAACATCCTCCCGAACCGCCCTGCTCAGAGCCGGAACACGGCCTCCCAGGCTGCCCCTGTGGGTCAGCACCCTCCAGCACTCCCTGCCCACGGCTGCTGGCCCCATTCTGAGCCACGGCCCCAGGCATGGAAACGCCACCCATGTCCAGCGCGTGGCTCAGGGTGCAGCAACATCTCCCGGCTCCCCAGGCCCCGCACCTTCCTCCATGGCCCTGAGTCCAGACCCACTGCCCACACACACAGCCCCTGCCCATCTACACACGCTCTGCCCATGAGCAAGCCTCCTAGGGGAGGCTCCGTGCCCCCAGCAGCCGCACTGACTGCAGCGTTGCCAGTCTGTCTGTTGACTATCTGCCTCTCCCTTGACATAGCTCGGGGTTGGAGCGGGGAGGGGGATGTGGATGGCAGTCATTCCGTGCGTCTGTCCCCTGCAGTGTCCCCATACCGTGAGTCCGTCCCCTGCAGTGTCCCCAGCACAAAGGGGACACCAGCCACCTCTTGCAGCATGAAGAGACCTCACCCACTGGCCGGACACTCCCGGCTCCACCTGGGGTCCAACTGTGGAGCTCATTTACTGAATTAAACCACTCGCTTTGCCCCAAGCATCCCCATTTCTTCATCCCTGGGTGTGGGGCGGGGCCCTCTGGCTGCAAGGATGGATGCCAAAGGGGGTCTGTCACCCACTGAGCAAGGCCCGGACACCCCCAGAGGGACCTCGGCGAGGCTCTTGACCACTCCCAGCCTCACAGGTCCACAAAGCAAGGCCAGCAGCCCCCACGGGCAGAGCAGGTGTGGGGCCTGGACAAGGCACCGTCCCCCCACCCCCCGACCCGGCCGCGAGTGCCTGGTGGGCCGAGCCCCAGGCAGACCAGGCTGCCCAACACTGCTGCTGACCCTCCAGGGCTGGGGCTGGAACCTTCCGAGCCCCTCTGTCGGGTCACCTGGAAGGGGACAGACCTTCTGCTCTGAGGTCAGGGTGAGGCCGACCCCCAGTGAACGAGGAACCCACGGGCGGCAGGACTTCCCCAAGCCCAGCCTACCCCACCCTCTTCCCAGAAACCACATGCATGCTCCTTGGGTCACTCCTTGGCACACCAGACAGGCCTGGTCCTGCCCTCGGAGGAGGGCCTGGTCCCGGTCACTGGCCCCAGGCCTCAGGAGCACAGGCGACCACCAGCCAGACCCTCCTGGGGACACATGTGTAGGTCACACGCGCCTCCTATGGGGACACAGCCCGACTCGCTGGGGCCAAGGCCGGGGGGGGGGTGGTCTCAAAGGCTGGGGGGCTCCTTTCTTGCCTACAGTCAACCTATTGTGACAGAGGGCCAAGCCAGTGGGTCAGGGCAGGGAGCAGCCTCCGGGAACGTCCCCCCAGCACCAAGGTGTGAGCGCCCAGGGCCCACTCATTCCCCGCTGCCTGTCTCCAGCGCTCCCGATGAGGAAGCTGAGGCTGAGTGGGCTGCAGCAGCGGCCGCCGCGCCAGCACCACCCTTGCGGGCCACCTCACCCACCCCACACTTCCTGCCAAGCCTGGCTCCAAGAGGCGTGAGGAGGCCCGGGGTCTGCTCTCTGGACAGATGGACAGACGGAGAACCCACAGCCCGGAGCGCAGCTGGAGGAGGCCCCCAGGCTCCAGGCTGAAGGCTGGGGCACACAGCGCAGGGGTGCAGGCACATGCCAGTCCGTCCTCCTGATTTCAGGGTCTGCTCCTGTTTCACACGCACCTCCAGGGCCCAGGGGAGCCGGTCCGGAGACGGTCCCAGAGCACAAGCCACCCTGAGGCCTGCTCACTGCCGCCACCGCTAATGGGGCAGGAGGAGACAGTCAGGGCGTTGCCGCCTGCGAGCAAACACCACACCCTTCACCCCGGGTCCACGCCAGCCTTGCCCTCCATCTGGGATTCTCAACTGCTACGGAGGTAGCCACCGCTGACTCACCCTTGTGACAACCCTTCCACTCAGACACAGGGACACATCGGCGCATCCACACGCCGCAGCCCAGCAAGGTCACACGGAGTGTCCCGGGTGGGACAGCGCTTGTGCAGAGGGCCTGGGGCTGGGGCAAGAAGAGCCACACACTGATAGAGGGGGCCGGTCCGGCCAGAACATGCATGAGGGCACGTGCCCAGCTGAGCGTGGAGAGGGTCTCAGACCTGCCCCAGGGTGAGCACCCAGGCCAGGGCACCACCTCCAGCTTTGCTTCTCTGTACCGGAGACCTGGTGCAAGTCACTTCACTCCTCCCCCAAACAAGCTTGCTGATAAGAGCACCCTGCGGACCAAAGATGCTCAAACTACCGCACAGTTGCACTCCTCTACACGCGAGCAAAGTAATGCTCAAAATTCTCCCAGCCAGGCTTCAACAACACGTGAACCATGAACTTCCAGATGTTCAAGCTGGTTTTAGAAAAGGCAGAGGAACCAGAGATCAAGTTGCCAACATCTGCTGGGTCATCAAAAAAGCAAGAGAGTTCCCGAAAAACATCTATGTCTGCTTTATTGACTATGCCAAAGCCTTTGCCTGTGTGGATCACAATAAACTGTGGAAAATTCTGGAAGAGTTGGGACTACCAGACCACCTGACCTGTCTCTTGAGAAATCTATATGCAGGTCAGGAAGCAACAGTTGGAACTGGTCATAGAACAACAGACTGGTTCCAAATAGGAAAAGGAGTACCTCAAGGCTGTATATTGTCACCCTGCTTGTTTAACTTACATGCGGAGTACATCATGAGAAACGCTGGGCTGGAGGAAGCACAAGCTGGAATCAAGATTGCCAGGAGAAATATCAATAACCTCAGATATGCAGATGACACCACCCTTATGGCAGAAAGTGAAAAAGAACTAAAGAGCCTCTTAATGAAAGTGAAAGAGGAGATTGAAAAAGTTGGCTTAAAGTTCAGCATTCAGAAAACTAAGATCATGGCATCCGGTCCCATCACTTCACGGCAAATAGTTGGGGAAACAGTGGAAACAGTGGCTGACTATTTTTATGGGCTCCAAAATCACTGCAGATGGTGACTGCAGAAATGAAATTAAAAGATGCTTACTCCTTGGAAGGAAAGTTATGACCAACCTAGACAGCATGTTAAAAAACAGAGACATTACTTTGCCAACAAAGGTCCGTCTAGTCAAGGTTATGATTTTTCCAGTAGTCATGTATGGATGTGAGAGTTGAACTACAAGGAAAGCTGAGTGACGAAGAATTGATGCTTTTGAACTGTGGTGATGGAGAAGACTCTTGAGAGTCCCTTGGACTGCAAGGAGATCCAACCAGTCCATCCTAAAGGAAATCAGTCCTGAATGTTCATTGGAAAGACTGATGTTGAAGCTGAAACTCCAATACTTTGGCCACCTGATGCGAAGAGCTGACTCACTGGAAAAGACCCTGATGCTGGGAAAGATTGAAGGCAGGGGGAGAAGGGGACGACAGAGGATGAGATGGTTGGATGGCACCACCGACTCAATGGACTTGAGTTTGAGCAAACTCCGGGAGCTCGTGATGGACAGGGAGGCCTGGCGTGCTGCAGTCCGTGGGGTCACAAAGAGTCAGACATGACTGAACAACTGAACTGAACTGAACTGACTGAGGACCAAAAGAGGCAGCTCTCCCAGGCTCTTCCAGAGCTACCTGGCCCAGCGCTGGGCCCAGAGCCTCGGGGTGGAGGGCGCCCCACTCAGCCCAGACCCCAACACCAGGCTGAGATGATAACAGGGGAGCTCAGTGAGGATACAGAGGCCAGGAAGCGCATGCTGGGTGGGGGCCAAGGAGAGGCCCGGGCCCCACTGCTCCTTGCAGGAGCCACGGCCGGAGGCTTCAGACTGGCCATAAAGCAGGCTCGCCGCGGGGACACTTGCTGTTGGCTAGTGCCAGGCCAGGGCATCTGCGTGAGCCCTGCACGCTGGGAACCACCCGCCGGGGCTTCCCACGGTCGACCCCAGTAGCGTCCGTCGCTTCTCTCACCTCTTTAGGCTCTTTTGTGCCACAGGAGGCTCCCTCGGGCCACAGGACCCACACGGCTCCTGGGTACCTCGCAGCACTGCCACAGGTCAGCACGTCAGGGTCCAGGGGCGTGAGGAGTGGCCCTCATCTCAGCTCCTCCTCCAGCTCCTCTTTGGGGGGGTGTCTCTGGACCACTCACCCGCCCAGGAACCTGGCTCACCATCCGTCCAGCAAGGTTTTCGCTTTCTGCCCACCCTGCCACAGGCCGGAACCATCAAGGCCAAGTCCATACCACAGGACCCTTCCCGCCTCCTTCTCACTTCAGCATTTCCGGGTCTGGTCTCTGTTCAGCTTTAACCCATTTATTTTTATCCTGTTATCCCTGATGCTAATATTTTTCATACCTTTTCTTTTCTTCTTTCTTTGATGTTGTCGGTTAACCCTCACTCTCTTGGAGAGTGTTTTATTTTGTTGCCTCACTTCTTTCTTGGGGTCCACCTTGTATTCCTCAGCCAAATTTTAGGTTGGGCCCTCTTACTGGCTTCTTTCCGGGGTCCCTCACAGGCTGGGAGAGGGGAGCAGCCCACGATGAGGCAGGCGACAGCCACGGTCAGGCTGGGTCTCTGCCCGGGACCAAGGCAGAGAGACAGCCACGTGTCCAGAAGGGAGGGAGCCAGAGAGGAAAGGGAGAGGTTCAAAAGGGAAGGAGGAGCCGACCAGGACCCCAGGGCAGAGGCTGGGGAAGCAGAGTCCTGGTGCCCCCGGCCCGGGAACCCTGGCAAGGGACGGATGACTCACTGCTGGCCTCCCTCCCAGCCCCTCGGCCTGGGCCCGTGGGGGGCCTGGCTGGCCTGACCGTTCCCAGGAGCGCTGACACTGCCCCATTGTTCGGAGGCCCGGCGCGAGGAAGGTCTGGCCGGGGGCCCGGGTTGGCGGGAAAGGGGCCCGGTCACTGTCCCTCCCTCTCCAGCAGCCTTAACAGACAGGAGGTGGCAGGGGCGGGGAGGTGGGGGTCTCCCTCCTGCACACTGCCTCTCCCGAAGCCAAGGGTCCTGCGGGATCCTACACGCCAGCCCCGCACCCCAAGCGCGGTCCCAGCCACAGCCGGGAGGCAAGTCTTGGGTTCAAGGCCGTCACCCCGCTGGTGCTCCAGCAGGACGGCCTGCCCCGACCGCCACCCACTGTCCCCACCCTGCCATCAGGTCACCCCAGGACACCCCGACGGCCCAGTCAGGCCAGGGAGCAGTGCCCTCAAGGGACCTCGGGGCTGGAGGGGCGGGCTTCTGCTGCCTGGGGACTCCAGACCCGGCCCTGCCTCGTGGGGTGGGCAGCTCCAGGCAAGGCCCCCAGCCACCACAGCCTCAGGCAATGTGGCCTCAGCTCTCTGTCCAGCGCCCCCTCTCGAACCCCACCGTGGGCCCAGCAGCCCTGGGAAGCCTCCCCAGACCCCGACAGGCCAAGGGCCCATCCAGCCCTGTGGTCTGCCTGTGGGGCCACCACGCACGAGGCAAACACTCTCCCCCAACTCTCGGCCTAACTGAGGTTCCCAGAGGTGAGGTGGTTCCTGACTGTCAGCAGAGCTCCCGAGGGCCGGCCCCGAACCTCCTCCTGGCTGGGGACCTGCCACCACCTGGGGCAGCCTGTCCTGGGTGTGGGAGGGGCATGGCTCCATGGGGCCACAGGGACACCCTCTCCCTCCCTGGGGAGACGGCCATGGGGGTCACTCCTCTGTGGCCAGGAAAGCCAGCAGAGAGGACTGGGCGGCAGGGTGGGGGGGTGCTCCCGGGTGGGGGTGCTCCCCCAGGCCCCAGTCCACCACGTCCGCCTCCCCTGGCCCCGGGGGCCTCTCAGAGCGGGTCGCCGACTCACCCTGTTCCACCGAACCTCTGCCCCCACCGCACACCGGGCTCTCCTGTGTCTCCTGCTTTCATCCAGGCCTCCTTACGGCCACTGCCGCAGCGGGGGTACTTGTGCGTGCGTGGGAGGGACGTCTCAAGACCCAGAGTGAGCTCTGCAAACACAGACCAGCTCTGGGCCTGGCTCCTCCTGCCTGCGTCTTCCTGCTCCCACCCCATAAAGGCCCTACCTCAGGTGCCCAGTGGCACCTCCTATGTGGTTCTCAGGGACCGCCCACTATGAGGACGGTGCCTGCGCCCTCCCCACAGGCAGCCCCGAGCCCGGCCCTGGGGAGGGGCCCCGGGGGTCCTCCAGGCAGCAGGTGAATCAGTGTGGAGACCACCGGCGTGGGGCTGCCCCGCCTGCCTCCCAAGGCCTTGGCCTGGAACAGCTGCCCGTGGGTGCCCGGCTGCTTGGGGAACCTCGGGCCTGGGGCAGGGCCTGCTAGGGTGGTGGGGTGAGCGGGTGTCTCTTTCTCAATCCTCTTCCTTCCCCAGAGCAGGCCCAGCTGCCGCTGACCACAGCGCTTCAGCATCCTGCTCACATTCTCAAGAGGACAGATGGCTCTGGTCTCGGAGAGCTCGTGTTCTTCCTGGCAGAACTCCCCAGGCCAGTGCCAGGAACCTCAGGATGGCTGGGGAGCTCAGGGAGGGACTCCGTCCCTTGCTCCAATTTTATACAAATGGACGCCAGGGCTAGTGGAACTGAGGCCCCAGGAGGGCCAGAACCGGCGTCTGCAGCCATCCTGGGGCTCTCCCTCACCCTGCCCCCAGGTTGGGGACACCTCCTCTGCAGTGCAGCTTAGGGTCTGGAGCCAGATGAGATGGGGTCCAGGGTTTCCCACCCCCACCCCCAAGCAGCTCCCCTGTGAGGCCAGGAGCCGGCAGGGGATGCCCCAGTCCTGGTGCATGCCAGGCAGCAAAGTGTTGGGCTGGGGTCCCTCAGAGTTGGGGGGATTCCAGAGAAGTCAGGAGGTAGGGGTTAAGGGAGGACTTGTGGGATAAGGGGCGCATGGGGTACAGGGCAGCACCCACAAGCTCCCAAGACAGGGCGGGGTACATGGTGGTTACCCCTCCCACTGGAGACTGAGGCTCTCCCTGCAGGCGCTGTGGGCTCCGACAACAGCTGGGTGGGCCAGCAGGGAGGCTGTGGGGGCCGGGCATGGACCACGGGGGCCCTGGGCCCCTCTACCGCATCCAGCTCACGGCACGGATCCTGCCCAGCCTCCGACGGGATGGCCGCCCTGCACTCCTAGCAGCTTCAAGGCTCTCATCCTGTGTGGAGGGACGGGGGCACGGCCACTCCATCTCTGCCCACGAGGGTCAAACCCGCCCGGGAATCACGGACCTGCCGGCCAGGGCCCCGCCCCCAGCCTGGCAGCTGCCTGGCCATCAGGGGACCCAGCAGCTCGGTGCCAGCTGCTTGCACCCCTGGGAAAAAGGTCTTCCTTTCCTGACCTCAAACAGGAGGGGAGGAAGCAGCTGGAGTGAGGGAGGAGGGGGCAGGGTGAGTCTCCAGGGTCGCCTCCCTCCCCTGCACCTGTCCACGCAGGGCTCCCAGATCTGGTGTTCTGGATCCTTCTCCACCACTCTCCTACAGGGCCCCATCTGGGTGGGAGGGGCGCACTGGCTGTCTAGGACTCAAAGACCAGGTCTCCCTGTGGCTCATGGCTCAGGGGGGCTCAGCCTGACCCCAGCCTTAGTCCCAGTGTATGTCTCCAGGGAGGAACAGCCACAGAAAAAGGAACGCCTTCCACTTAGGATGGGGGGCCCCTGATCCCTCGCCTCAGTCTCCCCGTGTGAACCCCTGCGGGGACCCCCGAATCCAGGCGGCTGGAGTGGTGACTATGGAGGACACAGGAGCTGGAGCCCAGAGCCAGGGGCTGTGGTGGAAACGCAGAGGGGCCCCAGCAAGATCCCCGCACCGCCACCCGCTGTGATGCGATCGGGAGCTTCACCGGCCAGCGGCACAGGGCTCTCGGGGTGACGGAGCACCCGCGTCTCTGACACCCAGCAGGAGCTAAACACGCCCGGCCTGCAGCTGGCCGGGCTGCAGGCCTGCTCTACCAGGGACTTCCCTCCTCTGCGCCAGGCCCACAGGGGCATTGCAGGGCACGGGCACTCAGGTGGGGCCCTGTCCTTCACCAGGAACAGACGGAGCAGGGAAAAGCAGACAGGGAACACGGTGACCAGTGCACAGGCTGAGGTGCGGTGGGGTCCAGGGAGGGTCCCTGAGGACCAGGCAGGACGGACACTCAGGCCTTTTATTAAACTGCTCCTGAGGGAGGCAGCGGCGGTGGGGAGGCCCAGACAGGCCAGGAGGCTCCCCGTCCACGCCTGGCCCAGGGCCGGGTACACAGGGTGCCCAGCACAAACGGGAGGCCCAGGGGGCAGCAGCTTTCTGAGGGGGGCCCACCCCTGCCCCCCTGCCCCAGGGACAGGACTCGGAGTGGGGTGGCATAGCTTCCCAGCCAGCTGAACTGTGGGTGCCGCCCTGGCTCCTAAGGCTTCAGGATCAAGCCAGGGTCTACCCTGGCATCCCAGGCCCCGAGGTCACACCCTGACCTCCCGTCACCTTGCTGGGGTGGGGAGCGGGGCGGGTGGGGAGTGGTGGGCAGCCAGCAGTGAGGGGCAGGGGTTAGGCTGGCTCCTCCCGGGCCGGGGGCAGTGGGTGGGGACCCGGAGGTCTCTAAAGCCACAGAAGAGTGAGGCTGGATTACAACATGGAGCGGGGAGACAGGGAGGGGGCCCCCCAGATGGAGCTGCAGCGTCTGCACAGGGGCGGGGGCGGGGAGGGTAGGCCCCACCCTGGGTCTGGGCTACGTCTCCCAGTGTGGGCTCCTTTGCAGCGTCTCACTTAACTTCCCCGAGGACTCCCAGAGCCAGAACTGCTTTCCCTCTGTTTCCCGAGGAAGGAGCTCAAGTCCAGAGATGCACTTAAGACGTGACAAGGGCAGGCTGCTGCTCCATGCTGGGAAACCCGCCCTCCTCGTCTGCCTGCTGGGAGGAGCCGTGCAGCTGGGAGAAGGCCCCCCGGGGAGGTCTTCCCCAGGGCTGGCTCAGCGCCCGGCCGTGGGGGAGCCCACCCTGGTCCCAGCACTCAGGGCGGTCACCGTCCGCCTGGAGACTCGGGGCTGGGCCCGCCCTCACTCTGCAGGCTCCAGCAGGCAAGACACCCACACCCCACCCAGTAGCCTGGGACGCGCGTGCTTGGCAGTGGGCCGCCCCTACCCTGGGCTCAACCAGTAGACAATAAACATCTGATTCATAAGGAAGCAGACGGCACTTCTCGGAATCAGAACGTGGCCGTGGCGGAAGGGGTATGGACACCAAGAGGGTGCCCTGCCAACTCCTCAGGCCATCGCCTAGGTGACGGGGCCCACACCTTTCTAGGGCAAGGGGTGCTGGGTCCCACTGTGGCTGGCCCACAGGGGCCAAGGATCAGTCATCTCTGGACCCTGGGGCCAGGGGTGAGAGAAGCACCAGGTCTCAGTGTGGTTCCTGACCTGGGGGGACGGGCAGGGGTCAACTTGCAGGTGGCCCCAGAGCCAGAACCTCAGAATCTCTGCTGTCCAGGGAGAAGGGGCGCGGTGGGGAGACTCAAGTCCCGTGCCCCGCCCCCCCCCCACATCTAAGCACTTCACTCCCACTGCGCCTAGAGTTGGCGCGCAGCTCAGGAGCCTGGCCCCCGAGCCCTAGTCCATCCGTGTGGCCCAGAGCTGGGGCCTTCTAGCACCCAAATCAGGAAGTGTCATTCACGAAAGAGGCGCGGGTCTCCTGGCCGCGGCCGGGAGGCAGCCCCATTTCTCCTGGCATCGTCCTGCCAGCCTCTGGTGCCCAGGCCCAGCATGGTGAGCAGGGTGACCAGGCAGTGCCGCACTGCTGGGCCTACCTGTCTGAAGCTACAGAGTCCAGAATGCTCCCCGCCCCTCAGCTCCCGCCTCTGGGACTTAGGCGGCCCACGTGTGGGACTGTCACAGCCCTTGGATGACTGGTCAGGCCCACTGGAGAGAGTCAGAGGCCTGCTGCCTGTGGGTAGGAGTTCAGCCTCCTGACCACCCCTCTCCCTGCCCCCAGGCCCCTCTGCATGGTCATCCACCCCCCATCCATACTCCCACCACATCCAAACACACCAGCCACTCCGGTCAAACTGGTCTGCCACCCTCTGCACTTCCAGCCTCTGGTTCAGTCTGTTCCTACCTCCATGGCTGCCCTCTTGGCTCAGACAATCCTCCTCCTGACGGCAAATACTTCCTTCACCGGCCACCTGCCATTCACCTCCCTTGGCTAGGCTGCCTGTGCTGCCTAGAAAACCACGTATGTGCATGCCCAAGGCTTACTGAGATCACCTAATGAGCCAGCCAATGAGGGGAGAGCAGGGCCTGCCAGTCACTGACCCTTGGAGTCTCCGATAGAGCATCAATGACAGAAACCAGGAGGACCCACGTGGCTCCCTGATCCTGGCCACTCCTGAGAGACTCGGGCCTTGGCCACGAGACCCAAGCAGCAGGGACCTGGAGCCTGCCCTTTGCCCTCAACCTCTCCAGGTCCCGCCCCCTCCCAAGCAGCCGCTGCCTGGCTATCCCTGCTCACTAGCCCAGAGGGCTATGGACAGCACCCCCACTGGCCCACAGTTGCTGGACACCAACCATATGCCACTACCAGCCCCCGGACCTTCACAGACACCTGTGAGCGGTTCACTACCCCCGTTTTACAAATGAGGAAACCGAGGCTCAGCAGGGTGAGGCCTCCTGGCCAAGACCACACAGCTGGTAAAGAGTGGCAGCCGAATTGGAAGCCAGGACCCAGCCCCTCTGCACGTCTCTCTGTGCCCCCTAGGCCTCCCATATGTCAGCCTGCAAGCTTGCCGGGTTCCATGTTGGGGGAGGGACATCGGGGGCTGACTCAGCACCTCACTTTTTTCTGTCCACGTGAACAGAAAGGGCCAAGGGAGGTTTGGAGTCACCTACCCTCCTGTCTCTCCCAAGCTGGCCTCCTTGGTGGGCTCCTCCCTGACTCTGAAGGCCTGAGAGGCTCCCCAAAAAGGGCAGACCCTCTGCCAGCGCCCCTCTTTCCAGCTGACTACCAGGGATCAGTATGGGCCACCTACTCCTCTGTCCTGCCTACTCCTCTGGCCAGGGTGTGCCCCAACACGGGGCACAGAGCCAACTAATAGAGTGGAAGGGAGGGGAATTTGACAGAGCTCTCACACTAGAGCCCCCATGCTGGCCCCCTGGCCTGCCTGCAGTGCTGGAGACGGTGGGATGAAGGCCAGAACATAACGGATCCCAGGCCCCACCTCCAGTCTCAGGAGCCTGGGCCAGAGAGGGCAGGGGACTGATCCAGGGTCACACTCATTCACTGCTGGGCTAAACATAATCCTAGAAACCTACCCTGACTCCAGAACTTCCCTGCCTCCTTGGCTGTCAGACTGTCAGGAAAAAATTCTACACATTTTATCATCTCCATCCTAGAAAACTACCCTGGCTCCAGGACTTCCCTGCCTCCTTGGCTGTCAGACTGACCAGAAAAAATTCTACACATTTTATCATCTTCATCACGGCAGATAACATTTCCTGAGCCCCCTTTTTGCTGGGGCCTGATTACAGCCTCGTTAGCAAGATCACATGCCCCTCGTCCATACAGAGCTCTTGCCTGAAGCCAGGGCCATTTAGGAGTGGCTCTTTACTCAGCACGGCCACCTGGCCAGCTGGCACGGGCGTCACGGGTGCTGACAGATGGGCAAACTGAGGCAGGGAGAGAGGATGTGAGGCACTGGGGCTCCAGCAGGGACGCAGAGGGAGTGGGCCCCGGGCCCGCACGCTGCTGCAGGGTTCAGGCCCAAGCAACACCCGCAGTGGAAGCCACTGTCAACACTTCACCAGAGGCAGGTGAGGCCCAGAGCAGCAGGAAAGAGCTGGGCTGCTGGGAGGGGCCGGGCCCACATGTGGAAGGAAGGCTGTCCTCAACCTCCAGCTCTCTGAAACTCACTGTTCCCCAGAATACGACTCGCAGACACCCCCAGAGCCACGGGGCCATCAGTCACTCACACTTCAGTGTGAGTCAGCTCCAGCGGCAGCTTTTCTCCACCCTTCGCTGCGCGGGCCAAGGGAAGGAGAAGTTTGGATTACCGGGAGGAGGTGGGCGCAAACTCGCCGCCCGGGCCTTCGGAGGCCGGGTCTGGTGGGTCGTGTAATAACGACCTGCGGCGGTCCGTGAGCCCCAGGAGTCTGGGGAAGCGGGGGCCAGAGGAACGAGGGGGACGCGGAGCAGACGCGACGCCCCGGCCCCCGCTCCTAGGCCTCCAGGGTGCACCCTGCGCACCCCGAACTCGCGCGCTTTCTCGGGCAGTGTGGCGCCGGCCGCCGGGCCTGGCGCGCGCTGGAGCTGACCGGCCCCCGCCCGCCCTCTGGCTAGAACCCCAGTCCCGAAGACTCTCCAGCTAGCCCGGGGGACTCGATCGCGCCCCGCCCGCGCCCCGCCGCCGTGCCTTACCTGCCGAGGCTCTGCTCCCAGCCGGCGGGCCCTGCGTGCCTGCGGCGGCTCCGGGGTCAGCCGCCAGGCGCTCCCACCCGCCGGGCGGGTAGCCACGAGCCGGATCCGGCCAGGAGCTCTGCCCGCCCCCTCTGCCTGGCCCCGCCCCCGGGTTATACCCGCCCCTTTGATCTGGCCCCGCCCCGTCCCCCCGCCCCGCCCCCTCAGGCTCCTCGCCCGGTCCCAGTCTTCCCGGCCCCGCCCCTTCTGCATGGCCCCGCCCCTGACTCGTGTCCCTTTGATCTGGCCCCGCCCCGTCTCTGTCCTCCCGGCCCCGCCCCTCTACCTGGCCCTACCCTCACCCAGCGCCACCTCCCCAGACTCCGGCCGGTCTACTGCTCGCCTTTACTCCCCTCTCCGCGATCTTGGCCCCGCCTCCGCTGGCTCTCCGGGCCCACCCCACCGACTCCTTTTGCAGTCTGGAGGTCTCCGTGCGCAGCTAGCGGGTCTCCGAGTTCGAGGTTGGGTGCAGGTCAGGACCTCAGAGCCCGGGAACCCCCCGGCTTTCCCCACTCCTGGTCCCGAGGCGAGAAGGCTGCGGGGTTGGCTGCGGGTGTGGACGCCATCCCCGCACCTCACACAACAGATGCGCAGTAGATGCACGTGTGTGTCCTGCCCAGGGGCCTCTCGTGGCTCCACTGGGGACGGCGCTGCCCCCTCCCCGCCAACCCACTGATCCTGATCCTGCAGGAGGAGGAGCGGTCGTCAGGAGGCCAGGGGCAAGGACCCGTCGTGACCCCTTACCCCCTACCCGGCTCCCCCACTGGGCAGAAGAGGGCTTGCTGGGAACCGAACCTCTGGAATCTTGCCCTTGTTCCAGAAGAGTCTGGAAGGGCACTGTTCAGTCACTTCCAAGCTGGGACACAAACCTTGTAGCGGGTCTGGACTCCCAGGATCCAGGGGTCTTGTTCCAGGATTGGGAGGCCCAGAAAACAGGGTACTTCACATTTTACCTCTGGGAGGCTCCCAACCAAGGCCCTTCCCCACAACCATGGGGGTACAGGAGACACAAACCCGGTTTTAGACCAAGATTACCCTGTTTAAGGGGAGAGGGCCTAGGCGAAAGGGAGCTTGTCAGATCTTCTGGGAAAGGGGTTTTCTGGGAGATGACTTCCTGAGAGGAGCCCCAAGGGGCGGTATAGGTAGAGAGAGAGTACATGTGTTCTTGGGAGAGGGAGCAAGGCCAGCAGGCTTGTGGGGACTAGAGCCTTCCTAGGCAGGGCAGGGGTTCATGGCTCAGACTCAATGAGGCTGGGGGGTGGGGTTGGGGTCCCTGGTCCAAGAGCTTAGGAAGCTGTGAGCAGGGGAAGGACAGGGTCTGGCCAGGGGCTAAAGGGACTGGAGGGGAGAACAGAAGGCCAGCCCGCAGAGGCCGAACCCTGTCCACGGGGGAGGCCCAGGCCTGCCCCTCTGTGCTGCACTGGGCACCAACGGCCAGTGTCCAGCAGGGCAGCCATGGCAGGGGCTGGGCCAGCTACCCCGAACCAGGCAGGGCGGGGGACAGCCAGGGACTGGTTGTGGTCATGCTGAGGCCGAGGTCCCTCGGAGCCTGGAGGAGGCATACCGAGGCTGTGGGGGTGCTCAGAGCTGGCAGCTAGACAGAACGTAGGCCCTGTCACTATCCACCTGTCCCAGAGCAATGAATGAGTCCCAGGCCCCAGAAAGACGGTCCTTGGCTACAGAGCATGCTTGGAGTCAGAGGCGATAACTGAGTGGGGGGAAGTAGGAAAGGCCGGAACCAAGAGGCTGTGCCCACTGGGGGAAAAACCAGGACCGAGGGGGAGCAGCGCAGAAGGACACATCGCCAGGAGGGGCAGCTGGAGGCGGGGGAGTACCCAGTCAGCAGGGCCTCAGTTTCTTCTTCTGTGAGACCAGGAGGGGCCCGTCTGCTGGAGAGGCGACCAGGGAGTTCTGGTGGAAGATGGGAGCGGGCAGAACTTCCCACACCCCAGCCCTTCAGCCCCCAGGGTTGACAGATACTCGCTCAGCCTGCCCCAGCCTCAGGGCTGGACTCGGACCGCAGAGACCCCGCTTGCCTGTCCCTCACGGCCCACAGAGGCTGTCACGGAGGTGGCCGGGCTCACCACTAGCACCCCACGTGGTCCCCTCACTCCTGGAAAAGAGCTTTCTGTAGAAGAGACCGGGGGAGTCCCTGACAGAGTGCTCACTGCCTCGAGGCTGGATACACGTGCTCCCTGGGGCCTGGGCCAGCAGACCCCGCGCAGGGGACTCTGGGTACCCGAGATGCTGCTGGGAATTCCCCAGGCTGTGGCTGAGACACACGTGAGCAGACTCCACCGTGCCACTGTGTCCTGGGGTGGGTGGCCGGGGAGGGGGGCAGAGCCCAGGACAGAGTGGAGCGAAGCCAGACGTCAGTGCCTCCAGCCAGAGCCCAGCCACAGCGCAGGGCAGGCAGGGGCTGGCTTCAAATGCCAAGCTCCAGGGAGATAGGGCAGAGGATGAAGAGGCCTCACCATCAGCGTCACTGCAGACGTGTGGACAGACCAGGTGCCCCAGAGGGTTAGCACCCAAGGATGCAAGTCCACCTCCAAATGGGAATGCAAGTCCAGCTGCCTCTTTGGAGAAAACCCGACAACTCACAATACGTGGTTCTTGCCCGCCTCCCTAGCCCAGCCCCAGCCGCGGTGGGGGAAGGGGACGCTGGTTAGGACCTCAGGGCAGCTCAGTGCAGTCTGAGTTAGGAATTGCAGACTACAGGGGGCAGAGGCAGGGGGAGCTAGGCACCCAGGGGTTCCCAATGGAGCTGGCAGGACTGGTGTGGGTGAGGAGGAGGGTCTCATCTCTGGGGGAGGGCATGCAGGTAGGTGAGCAGAGGTGAGGCAAGGACCCCTGGCTGAGGTGTGGAGGGTCTCTGCAGAGCAGATCCAGCCTAAAGGCACACAGGTGACACTTGAACCAGATTCTCGGGACAATGGCCCAAGAGCTGGACCTGCCGCCTGCCACGCCCACCACTAGGGTACTGAGTTGGTAGGCGGTGCCAGGGCCCAGCACATCCAGAGGCGGCTGGAGGTGGGGGATAGGACCCTGCTAAGATCGTGACAGGGAGGGCACAGACTGCTGCCGGTCTAGGGCTCATCGCCTCCCCAAAAGCCCCAGGCTGTATGTAGCACCTGGTGAGCCCTGACCAGGCCCAGAGTCACCACTGGCCTCCGTGCCAACTGCACACTCAGGCTCACGGCCCACGGCCCACCCACCGGCTCTCCCTGGTGCCTCTAAACATCACAGGCTTAACAGATCCTTAAGCACCTCATTTCCCCAGCCTCTCCTTCTCAGCAACCTCTGAGTCATCCTGGCCAGCCGTCTGTCTGGCAGTCCTGGCGGCTCTATCTGCAAAGTGCACCCCGAATCCTGCCCTTTCCCCGCCCCTGATCTCCCTGGCTCCTGGCCCAGCCTGGCAGTGTCTACGGTCACACTAGCAGCGTGAAACCCCATGTCCGCTCATGTCACCTCCCCGCGCTGGGCCCTGAGCCCTCCCCAGGGGCATACGGCTGCATAGTTCTGCCCTTCCCTCTCTGGTTCCCGCCTAGGGGCCTCCGGGCTTCCTGCTCCCTGCTCCTGGATCGCTGCGACCCGACTCCTGTGTTTCACTATCATGCCGTTAGACACCCCTCGCTTCTCTTTCTAAGGCTGTCCACTGCCCTCCTGCCCCTCCCCCCCCACCCTGCTTTGTACCCACGCATCTTTGTACTTGTTGTGGCTGCGTCCCCAGGGCACCGGTGCCTTCCGGGCACGGAATAGATGCTCGCTAAGCGGCTGGTGAATGAACAGACCAAGGCCTCAAGGGGCAGCCCCAAAAGAAACAGCAGGTTTAGGCAGAGCTGCCCAGCTGGCCCCCGTGTCCCGAGGACCCTGGAAGCTTCAGCCTTCTGGCCCATCCCAGCCCCAGGGCCCACACTCAGGGTGTTCCCAGCTGCTCCTCCCCAGGCTGGCTGTGGGGAGCATGTGCTCTGAGCCCCTCGGCAGGCCGCTCTGGGCCAGGGCCAGGGCCGGGGCTGCGCCACTGGACCTCTCAACAGAGGTCCCTCTGAACCGCAGGCCCAGCCCCGGTGGGCGTCCTGTGTCTTTGCTGGAACCAAGCGGGGAGCGGCAGAGCGGGCGCGAGGACCAGAGAGGGGGCGGTGGCGGGTGGCTCTCGGGACGACGTTGCGCCGGGCTAGAGGTGAGCTAGAGTTCCTGAGCTGGTCTCCCCTCTGCACCCCCGGCCCGCCCCATCACTCCTGAGAGTCAGCTCAGGCTCCCCCGCCGCAGGAGCCCTCCAGGTCTCCCCGCATGCCTGCCTGCCCGGGTGCCCACCCACCACACTGCACAGAACTCCTGTACTTTTTCACAGCGGCCTTTCACTGCCCCCACCCCCCCACCCCCTGGGACTGGGCCCCCTCGGTCAGTTCCGGGCCCCAGGACAGGGTCCTGCTTGGGGGCTGCCCTTGGTGGGTGGTGGCCAGGCGGTCTTCCGGCCAGGTGGCCCACTGCAAGCCCTGAGAGGACAGGGCCTGCACCCCCTCGCCCACCACCCTGCCCTCCTGCCCACAGCAGGCCTGGCCTGAGAGTGTGGGTCAGCGTCCACGGCCCACCAGTCGGGGTGGGGGTCCTGAGCTGGGCCTAATGACCTGGGAGGGGTCTCCCAGGCAGGGGCAAAGCCTCCACACAGCCTGGGGCAGGAGGAAAATGAGTCTGGGCTGTGATGCCAGCTCGAGGGCCGGCCAGTGCCCCCGGCCCCCGACCCGGCCCACCTCCCGCTGGGCTGAACCTTGACAGCGGCCCCCAAGAGCATCCCCTGCGCGGATCAGCGGTAGCCTCCGCTCTCGGAGAGGTCTGTTTGGGTAAATTTTCTCGCGAACAGGGTCAGGCAGTCCCATTAGCAAGATCTATTTCAGAACACCAGCCCCCAACCCCCGTGGGTGGAGGAGGCCAGCCCACGCAGACACGGGTGTTTCTATTTTTACATCCAAACAGGCCTGCCCGCAGCCCCCGGTGCTTGATTTGGAACTTGAAAGCGACCTGTTCTATTCTGGGTCTGCTTCCGCCCTGGAGGTGGAGAGGGGGCGGGTGTTTGTACACAGAGGGCTTCTTCACCCCCCTCCCTCCCAAAGCCTCCGTTACTGGCAGCCTTTGCCCGGTCCCCACCCCCATCCCCTTCCCTCCACCCCCACCCCCACCCCGGGGCCACGTGACCTCCAGGAAGGCTCTGGGGTCGGGAAGGGGAAGCCCGCAAGAGGCTTGGGAAGGGGAAGCTGCGGCCCTCAGGATGCGGAGGGCTCACGTCATCCCCACCCCACCCCCGGGGGCCCCAGTGACCTCCCCAGCCCAGGGTGGGGGCCAGCACTGGCCGCTGGGCTGAGGGGCTGAGATGAGAGGCGGTGAGGGGGCGTCCGTGGACATGAAGCCCCTTGGACCAGAGGTGGGAGGAGGGAGGGGAAGCCCCAGAGAGGACTGGGCCCTCCCAGGCCTGCCCTCCAGGAGAGACCAGGCTGCCTGGGCAGGAGCCACAGAGGGATTTGCCTGCCAGGCTCCCAGAACCTGCACCTGGCTGGGCCTCTCGGGGTTCTGGGGGCCATGTCCCCAGACCTGCAGCCCCCTGCCCAGCCCAGCGCCCCAGGGAACCACCCCCTTCCCACTTCCACTTGTCCAGCCTCAGGACTGGATCTGGGCCTTCACTGCCACTCCTGCGGGTCCCCCAAGCTACATTAGGCCACTTGAAGTCCCCCAGCTGCTGCCCCTGGGTCACTTCCGTATTAAATGTGCCTCTGTCTGGCCCATCAGCCCATTTTGTGAAATGCACGCTGACACCGCGATGCCCTCCTCTGCTCGTCCCCCACCACACCCCGGGCTGAGTGGGAGCCCCCATGCAGGCTCAGAACCCAGACCAGCACCACCGCCGTAGCTGAGGATAGCTCCGTCCAGCCTGCCTGCTTCTGAGCCCTGCCTGCAGCACCCCACCTCCAACTGCTGACCGTGGGATGAACAGGGTCCACCCACAGGGAGCTTGTGTGAGTATTGCCTAGCCAGGCTGGCCTGGGCTTGGGGAAGGAGGTACAGCACTAGGGGGTCCGGGAGGTTTCTGCCTCACCGGGAAGCCGGGATCAGCCTATGTATGAAGAAGGCCCTGAAGGGAGTGAGGCAGGGCTGCATGGGGCCCAGTTTGAGGGGCACGTCCTTGGCCTTTCCTGGGACTTTGTCATGGTGGGGGGGGGTGGCTCTTGCCAATCAGTCTGGTGGCAGAGCCTGTGTGCAGCTCCCATGGAATCACTCAGAAACACACGGTTTGCCTTTTTTTTCTGTTTCCTGTTTCAAAAAATTAAGGGCAGAGTTGTGCCTGCTTAACTCAACTCATCTGTAAACAGTGCTGGAATGCCTGGCTAATCATTAGAGGGACAAAGAGACCCTACTGCACGTCTTATGCCAACATAAGTTTCAGTGAGACCAAAGGCTTGAAATGCAAAGGAAAAAAGCCCCAAAAACATATCAAAATGAAAATGTAGATGGTTATATACTATGGAGATGGTACAGGATTTCTAGGTACAGTACCAAAGGTAAAAATAATCAGCTTTTGAGTATATAAAGGCAAAAACCAGTAGATATGGTGACATACCCCAGAAGGTGAATGTCAAGAACATCATAAACAAAATTGAAAGGAAAACTACAAACTGGGAAGGAATAGGTACAAAATGCATGAATTAACAAGGGGTAAATATAAAAAGTATATATTTTTATGTTATTTACAAGTTTCTACCTTTAGTTGAAAACGGGTACAAAAAAAAAAAAAAAAGCAGGCACAAGTAGCAATTCATAAAAAAAGAACTAGATGTGACCAATAAGAACATGTTTAAACATGTTCTGCTTCACTGGAGGTGTTGGAGAAGAGAGTCCCTTGGACTGCAAGGAGATCCAATCAGTCAATCTTAAAGGAAATCAATCCTGAATATTCATTGGAAGGATTGATGCTGAAGCTGAAGCTCTAATATTTTGACCACTTGATGGGAAGAACTGACTCCTTAGAAAAGACCCTGATGCTGGGCAAGACTGAAGGCAGGAGGAGAAGGGGACGACAGAGGATGAGATGGTTGATGGCATAACCTACTCAATGGGCATGAGTTTGAGCAAGCTCCGGGAGATGGTGAAGGACAGGGAAGCCTGGTGTGTTTCAGTCCATGGGGTCGCAAAGAGTTGGACACGACTGAGAGACTGAACAACAACTTCACTAGTAATTAAATAAATACAAATGGGGAAAGATAGCATTTTTTGCTTTTTTAAGATAAAAGTCTTTCATGGCACCTCAATGTCCAACGGCAAGTAAAAGCAGCATTTTTCTCCTACGCATTCATGTATTTGAGTCTCTGGTGGCTCAGTGGTAAAGAATCTGTCTGCCAATGCAGGAGACACAGATTTGATCCTTGGGTCAGGAAGATCACCTGGAGAAAGAAATGGCAACCCTCTCCAGTATTCTTGCCTGGGAAATTCCAAGGACAGAGGAGCTTTGTGGGCTACAGTCTGTGGGATCACAAAAGAGTTGAACATGACTTAGTGTCTAAACAACAAAAAAAGAGAATTTGTATTCACTCTTTCCAGGGGTACACAAAAATGAGTCCACACTGAACACAGGTTCACATCCTGCTGATTTACCACAAGATAAAACCAGCATGTAACTCGTTATGGTGGGGTCGCTGTTCTTGCTGTTTGGGGCCACCTGGCTTATAGGATTTCATTCCCCACCAGGAGATGGAACCTGGGCCCCCTGTGCAATGGAAGCATGGAACACTAACCTCTGGATCACCAGAGAATTCCCTAGGGTGTGTGTTTTAAATTTCACTTCTATTCATTATCAGAGTTATACTTATATGCATGTAATTTAAAGAGATAGATAGCTTGACAAACCTGCTTACAAAACACAGCAGTCTGTCTCCCCTTGTTTTCCATCACAACTTTTTTTTTTTTCCATCACAACTTTTAACTCACTCTTTGGGTTTCACCTCTGTATCCCCAGCCCAGCACTTACATTAGGACTTCCTGGCCTCCAGTATCATTTTGTTCAGATCGAGGGCCATGGTTGACATCATGATGATACTGCATAAACAGTGCTCTTAGTATCAAGATAACTTTTCCTTTCTTGCTCAACTTCTCCTTTCCCCTGGAGTTAATGTCGTCTGTTTTTTGTTTTTGCTTAATTCTCAATTCTAATTCAACTCCCAATTCAACCGCATGTCCACGTCTCCCCCAAGACATCCGGTGTATCAGGTAGATAGAGTGACAGAATATCAATTACCTTGAAACAGACTCTGCTTTCTCGGCTGGGGCTCAGCTGACCCCTGGGACAGCCTCACCAGCGCCCCGAAGTCCCCCTCTGCTGTTTTCAGCCACAGGATCCCCTGTTTCCTGCTTCCCACGCCTTCCTCTTTCTTGCTTTCCTCCCCCTGTTTGGTGAGGCTCATCAAGTAACTTCCTCAGAAAGAGTTAGTCTCTAAGTCATATCCGATTCTTTTGCGATCCCATGGGCTATAGCCCACCAGACTCCTCTGTCCATGGATTTCCCAGAGAAGAATACTGGAGTGGGTTGTCATTTCCTTCTCCAGGGGATCTTCCCGACTTAAGGATCGAACCCGTGTCTCCTGTGTCTCCTGTGCTGGCAGGCAGATTCTTCACCGCTGAGTCACCTGGGAAGCCCCCAGAAAGGGTAGAGGAATGTGAATTGTTTGAGGCCCTATCATTCTGAAAGTATCTCTCTTATCCCCTCACTCTTTTTTTTTCCCCCTTGAAACCGTAAATCCCACAACATTTTGTATTCTAAAAGGGAGCCCTGATCCTCATGATGTCTTATCAGTGGGATTTCTGGTAGCGAGCACAAGCACCAGGACCCCCAGACTTTTTGGATTCGGAGCAATGGGGATCAGTTACCAGCAGGGTTGGGTTATACTGAATGAGGATTTGTTGATCTCCTTTTCGGAAGCCTCATCCACGTATTTCTGATAATAGGCTACCAAGGCTTTGGAGATGGACTGGTAGATTGCCTAAATGTGGGCTACATGGCTACCACCCTTCACTCAGACACGGATGTCCACACCGGCAGATTCCCAGAAACAGAAGAGGCTCCAGGCTCCAGACTAGCTCGTATTGCAGCGTCCGTGGTTCAGGCATCTCCAGGCCCAATCACCTTGCCAAGGCTGTTACCTTGTTTGTAGTACAGTGTGGCTACGGCTGTCTTCTTGTGTCCAAAGAAGACTGGCTCTGACTGCAGAGGGCCACTGGGCGGCATGACTACAGGCATCGGCAAGGGCTCCTCACCATGCGGCGCCGCAACTGGAAAAGCTCGCCTCACCCTGGATGGATAGTTTAGCTGGGTTTAGAATTCTAGCTGTGCAGAATCCACCAGTCCAGTTTCCAAAGCCTTGGAGCCGATTGTCAGGGCTTCCCTGGTGGCTCAGCTGGTAAAGAATCCTCCTGCAATGCAGGAGGCCCTGTTCTATCCCTGGGTCGGGAAGATCCTCTGGAGAAGGGATAAGCTACTTACTCCGGTATTCTTGGGCTTCTCTTGTGGCTCAGCTGGTAAGGAATCTGCCCGCCATGTGGGAGATCTGGGTTCAGTCCTGGGTTGGGAAGATCCCCTGGAGAAGGGAACAGCTACCCACTCCAGTATTCTGGCCTGGAGAATTCCATGGACTATACAGTCACAAAGAGTCGGACATGACTGAGCGAGCTTCACATTCAGAATTCTAGCTGAGAGAGCATTGAACTTCAGCATTGTGGGGTTTGAGCTTTTCCAGGTGGTAAAGAAACTGCCTGCCAATGCAGGAGACATAAGAGATGCGGGTTCAATTCCTGGGTCGAGAAGATCCCCTGGAGGATGGCATGGCAACCCACCCCAGTATTCTTGCTGGGAGAGTAGGGTTGCAAAGAGTCTGCATCTGAGCACAGCACATTGCAAGGTTTTATCCACCATTTTCCAGCTGCGAGAAGTCTGAAGTCATTCTGACCCTGGTCACTTGTATGTCACCCGTTGTTTCTCTCTGGACCCTTGTATGGTGTTTTTTTGTTTTATTTGACTGCGCCAGGTCTTAGTGGCAGCATACAAGATCTTCTGCCTTCATTGTGGCTTGAGGGGTCTTTAGTTGTGGCGTGTGGGATCTAGTTCCCTGACTGGGGGTGGAAACCCAGCCCTCTGAATTGGGAGCATGGAGTCTTAGCCCCCAGACTGCCAGGGAAGTCTTTCCTCTTTGTGTCCCGGGTTCTGAAATTCTGCTTAGCTGTGCCTCTACTATGCGTCTATTTTCGTGTTAGGATCTGGGCATTCAGTAGCTTTTTCCAATCTGGAGACTCAGGTTTAATTTCTGTGAAAACTCTTTTTTTTAATCTTTCTTTTGACCTCACAACTTGTGGGATCTTAGTTTCCCAACCAGTGATTGAATCCAGGCCCTCAGCAATGAAAACATGGAATCTTAACCACTGGACTGCCAGGGAATCCCCAAATTCCTGTGAACTCTTTTCCACTGTTTCTTTGATTATTTTCTTCCTTCCAGTTCTCTTTCTAGAATCTCTTTTAAGTAGATGTCAGGTCTCCTAGCTGTGCTGTGCTCTGCTTAGTCGCTCAGTCATGTCCGATGCTTTGTGACCCCAAAGACTGCAGCCCGCCAGGCTCCTCCGTCCATGGGGTTCTCCAGGCAAGAATACTGGAGGGGGTTGCCATGCCCTCCTTCAGGGGATCTTCCCAACCCAAGGAAGGATTGAACCCAGGTCTCCTGTATTGGAGGCAGATTCTTTACCAGCTGAGCTACCAGGGAAGCCTCAGGTCTGCTAGACAAATTCTCTAATATGGTACTTTCTTCTCTTGTTTTTTTCTCATTTTTAACTTTTTCTCCCCAACTCTTTGCTCTGCTTTCTCCAAGATTTCCTCAACCTTATCTTCCAACTCTTCTACTGAATTTTCAATTTCTATGATCATCTTTTTAATTCCCAAGAGCTCTTTATATTCTGTAACATGCCTTCTTCAAAGCACCTGGTTTTTGTTTCATGAATACATAATTTTCTCTTTCCGTCCTGAGGATATTAATGAAGGTTTTTAACAGGAGGGGAAGGGGTGGGGCACAACTTTTGAAAGAATGACATAGCCCAAGGACACAACATAAACTGATTATAATCAAATGGGTCCCAGATGGCAGAGGAGTCAACTTTGATTAGACCTTGAACCTGGATCAGCAAGCTAAATGATGCACAGAGAGGCACCATGACAGTTCCAAGGCACTGTCCTAAGACTGCAGAGTGGGCGGTGGCCCGATTCCTAGAAATCTCCACTCCTTCCCCCAAATAACTGAAATAATCCCCCCACTCATTAGCATATAAAATTACCCAGTCTGTAAAAACTAAAAACTATGCCAAAGCCTTTGACTGTGTGGGTCACAAAAACTGGAAAATTCTTAAAGATATGGGGATACCAGACCACCCTGAGAAATCTGTATGCAGGTCAAGGAGCAACAGTTAGAACCGGACATGGAACAACAGACTGGTTCCAAACTGGGAAAGGAGTACGTCAAGGCTGTATACTGTCACCCTGCTTATTTAACTTATATGCAGAGTACATCATTTGAATGCCCAGATGGATGAAGCACAAGCTGGAATCAAGATTGCTGGGAGAAATATCAGTAACCTCAGATACGCAGATGACACCACCCTTATGGCAGAAAGCAAAGAGGAACTAAAGGGCCTCTTGATGAAAGTGAAAGAGGAGAGTGAAAAATTGGCTTAAAGCTCAACATTCAAAAAACTAAGGTCATGGCATCCAGCCCCATCATTTCATGGCAAATAGATGGGGAAACAGTGGAAACAGTGACAGACTTTACTTTCTTGGGCTTCAAAATCACTGCAGATGGTGACTGCACCCATGAAATTAAAAGATGCTTGTTCTTTGGAAGAAGATCTATGACCAACCTAGACAGCATATTAGAAAGCAGACGTATTACTTTGCTGACAAAGGTAGGTATGGTCAAAGCTATGGTTTTTCCAGTAGTCATGTATGGATGTGAGAGTTGCACCATAAAGAAAGCTGAGCACCGGAAGAATTGATGCTTTTGAACTTTGGTGTTGGAGAAGATTCTTGAGAGTCCCTTGGACTGCAAGGAGATCCAACCAGCCCATCCTAAAGGAAATCAGTCCTGAATGTTCATTGGAAGGACTGATACTGAAGCTGAAACTCCAATACTTTGGTCACCTGATGTGAAGAACTGACTCATTGGAAAAGACCCTGATGCTGGGAAAGATTGAGGGCAGGAGAAGGGGATAACAGAGGATGAGATGGTTGGATGGCATCACTGACTCGATGCACATGAGTTTGAGCAAGCGCTGGGAATTGGTGAAGGACAGGGAAGCCTGGCGTGCTGCAGTCATGGGGTCTCAAAGAGTTGGATACAACTGAGCGACTGAACTGAACTGATAAAAGCTAACCAGGCCACATTTCACAGCCTCACTCGCCCTCTGTGATGGCCCACACTCTGTCTGTAGGACGTGCTGTTCTCTGAATCTGAATAAATCCACTTCTTACCTATCACTTTGTCTCTCACTGAATTCTTTCTGTGATGAGACATCAAGAACCTGAGCTTCATTAGGTCCTGAAACCAGGTTCTGTGGGTTTTGTCCGGGTTCAAGTCCCCGCCACGTGGGTTCAATTCCCAGTCTGAGGTGAACAGTTTCCGTTTTTCTAAGCTGTCTCCTCCCAGTGGTCTCTGTTTCCCCCCAGTTCCCCTTTTCCTATTTGTTTGTCCTGATCTTCACGTTCCAAGTGTCCCTCAGACGTCTGGGTCTGGTTGAACAGGCCGGGTGCTCAGGCAGGAGGGTGGGGCTCCTGGACGGCGAGCTTTAGCACGCCATGACCTGGCAGGATCTGTTAGATGATCAGATTCCCTCAAGAAACCCCGCTGACATCCTGCCTGGAGGGGAGCCCCGGTTTCCAGTGTTCTGGGCTCTGAGGGTGGGTGGCTGGGACACAGCTGGGGTCTCAGCGTCCTGTAAATGGACACCTGCTCTCTGCCTGAGGTCCCCCAGTCCAGAGACCCTCTGTGAGCCCACCCCAGGGAGGAAGCCTGAGGTGTGCGGATACCTCCTCAGGGCCGGGGCAGATTCTGGATTGGACATCACTTTAGAATGACAGGACGGAAGTGGAATTCTACCCCAGGAGAAGGAAATGGCAACCCATTCCAGTACTCTTGCCTAGAAAATTCCATGGATGGAGGAGTCTGGTGGGCTACAGTCCATGGGGTCGCGAAGAGACAGACACGATTGAGCGACTTCACCTCACACCTGTGCCCAGGAAGGGGAAGCAGGGTGACGTCCCTGCCTGAGATGACCTTGGAGATGAACTAGGTAGCCAGCGATGTAAGGAGGGGTTGGGGGCCAGCAGGGGTGGATTCCGTGTACCCAGGAGCAGCCGGGAGTGGGGAGCGGCCCGGACGTGGGGAGGGCTGTTCCCACGCCCTCTGGGTTCTGCCCCAGGCTCCGGTCGGCCGCCTGGGGCCCTGGAAGTGCTAGCCCACACCGCCCCCCTGTGGACACTCACGGGAGGGCCCCTGCCCGCGCCTGGCCTGCCACCGCCGCCCCAGCCGCCCTGGGGAAGCAGGCCGGGTGCCCAGGGTCTCCTCCGCTGTGCCCGGACCCCTGCCTTGCTGTCAGATGCCTCTGAGCTCTGCCCTGGGGCGCCCGTGCCCCAGGAACTGAATAGGAATCCCACAGAATTTGCATTTTGATCACTCAAATCAAGAAATGATTGCGGGCCCCTGGTCAGAGGCTGTTCCTCCAGGTGGGCCATCGGCCGGGCCCGGTCGTGGCGGCGGTGCGTCCAGAGGTCGGGCGGCCCGAGGGTCCTCCCAGGGCCTGTCCCCACCGCGAGGGTCTGCTGCTCCCGGGGGTCCGGCTCTCCCTGCTGACGGGGAGAGGGGCGACGTCAGAGAGGGCTTGTGGGCGGAGGGGCCGCCTCCAGCTACCAGCACTAACCGTGCGTCTCCCACCGTGGCGTCGGGGACCCGGGCCCTTCCACAGCCGCATCAGCTCTCTTGCCTGCCTCTCAGGGGGCACCCAGCTGCTCAGACACAGCCTTGGGGGATCTCCGCGTCCTCCTTTCCCCTGCTTACCTGGGAACCACCCGCCGGACAAGGAGAAGGTGGCCGCCTCAGACCCCCTGCTCTGGAGTTGAGGGCGGGAGAGTGGGAGCCAAGAGCGAAACCGTTTACCTCAGATTGGGCCGCAAACCCAGCACAACCACGGAGCCTGGGGTCAGGATCCAGTGAAGCTCAGGTTCTTGATGCCTCACTGCAGAAAGAATTCAGTGAGAGACAAAGTGATGGGTGAGAAGTGGATTTATTCGGAGTCGCGGAGAAGCACACCGCAGAGCGTGGGCCATCGCGGAGGGCGAGGGAGGCTGTGAAATGAGGCAAGGTTCGCTTTTATAGGCTGGGTAATTTCATATGCTAATGAGCAGCTAACAGAGCTTTGCCAGGAGAACGCACTGGTCAGAGCAAACACCCTCTTCCAACAACACGTGAGATGACTCTACACACGGACGGACATCACCAGATGGTCAACACCGAAATCAGATTGATTATATTCTCTGCAGCCAAAGATGGAGAAGCTCTATACAGTCAGCAAAAACAAGACCAGGAGCTGACTGTGGCTCAGATCATGAACTCCTTATTGCCAAATTCAGATTTAAATTGAAGAAAGGAGGGAAACTCACTAGACCTTTCGGGTGTGACCTAAATCAAATCCCTTACAATTATACAGTGGAAGTGACAAATAAATTAAAGGAATTAGACCTCATAGACAGAGTTCCTGAAGAACCATGGACAGAGGTTTCTGACACTGTACAGGAGGCAATGATCAAGATCATCCCCAAGAAAAAGAAATGCAAAAAGGCAAAATGGTTGTCTGAGGAGGGCTTACAAATAGCTGTGAAAAAGAAGAGAAGTAAAAGGGAGAAAAGGACAGATATATCCATCTGAATGCATAGTTCCAAAGAATAACAAAGAGAGGTAAGAAAGCTTTCCTCATTGATCAATGCAAAGAAATAGAGGAAAACAATAGAATGGGAAAGACTAGAGATCTCTTCAAGAACATTAGAGATACCAAGGGAACATTTCATGCGAAGATGAGCACAATAAAGGACAGCAATGGTATGGAGCTAACAGAAGCATAAGCTATTAAGAAGAGGTGGCAAGAATACACAGAAGAATTAACTATACAAAAAAGATCACGACCCAGACAACCATGATGGTGTGATCACTCACCTAGAGCCAGACATCCTAGAGTCCGAAGTCAAGTGGGCCTTAGGAAGCATCACTATGAACAAAGCTAGTGGAGGTGATGGAATTCCAGCTGAGCTACTTCAAATCCTGAAAGATGATGCTGTGAAAGTGCTGCGCTCAATATGCCAGCAAATTTGGAAAACTCATCTGCGGCCACAGAACTGGAAAAGGTCAGTTTTCATTCAATCCCAAAGAAAGGCAATGCCAAAGAATGTTCAAGCTACCACACAATTGCACTCATCTCACATGCTAGCAAAGTAATGCTCAAAATTTTCCAAGCAAGGCTTCAATAGTACATGAACCGAGAACTTCCAGATGTTCAAGCTGGATTTAGAAAAGGCAGAGGAACCAGAGATCAAATTGCCAACATCTGTTGGATCATAGAAAAAGCAAGAGAATTTCAGAAAGACATCTACTTCTGCTTTATTAACTATGCCAAAGCCTTTGACTGTGTAGATCACAACAAACTGGAAAATTCTTAGAGACAGGAATACCAGTCCACCTTACCTGCCTCCTGAGAAATCTGTATGCAGGTCAAGAAGCAACAGTTACAGCCAGACATGGAACAATGGACTGGTTCCAAATTGGGAAAGGAGTACATCAAGGCTGTATATATTCACCCTGCTTATTTAACTTATATGCAGAGTACATCATGTGAAATGCTGGGCTGAATGAAGCACAAGCTGGAATCAAGCTTGCCAGAAGAAATATCAATAACCTCAGGTATGCAGATGACACCACCCTTATGGCAGAAAGCAAAGAAGAACTAAAGAGCCTCTTGATGAAAGTGAAAGAGGAGAGTGAAAAAGCTGGCTTAAAACTCAGCATTCAGAAAACGAAGATCATAGCATCTGGTCCCATCACTGCATGGAAAACAGATGGGGAAACAATGGAAATAGTGACAGACTTCAGTTTCTTGGGTTCTAAAATCACCACAGATGGTGACCGCAGCCATAAAATTAAAAGACGCTTGCTCCTTGGAAGAAGAGCTATGAGAAACCTAAACAGCATAGTAAAAAGCAGAGACATTACTTTGCAGACAAAGGTCCATCTAATCAAAGCTATGGTTTTTTTTCATTGATCATGTATGGATGTGAGAGTTGGCCCATAAAGAAAGCTGAGCACTGAAGAGTTGATGCTTTTGAACTGTGGTGTTGGAGAAGACTCTTGAGAGTCCCTTGGACAGCAAGGAGATCAAATCAGTCAATCCTAAGGGAAATCAGTCCTGAATATTCATTGGAGGGACTGATGCTGAAGCTGAAACTCCAATCCTTTGGCCACCTGATGTGAAGAACTGACTCATTGGAAAAACCCTGATGCTGGGAAAGACTGACGGCAGGAGAAGAGTGGTGAGATGGTTGGATGTCATCACTGACTCGATGGACCTGAGTTTGAGCAAGCTCCGGGAGCTGGCGATGGACAGGGCCGCCTGGCGTGCTGTGGTCCACGGGGTCACAAAGAGTCGGACACGACTGAGCAGCTGAACTGGAGTGAGCTGCTGTTGAGTTGCTCAGTCAATCCTGTCTGACTCTCTTCCAGCACGCCAGGCCTCCCTGTCCATCACCGACTCCCGGAGCTTGCTCAAACTCATGTCCCTCGAGTCGGTGCACCATCCACGGAGGAGCTCTGGAGTGCAAACCACTGGTCATGCACACGGATCCCAAGCGAAGCGATTCATCCTGAGGGAAGTGACAGTACTTTACCACCAGCAGGAGGAAGACGATAGGAGAGGCTGCAAAACCCAGCCGTGCATGCGCGTGCTTATTCGCTTTTATGTCCAACTCTTTTCGACCCCATGTTCTGTAGCCTGCCTGGCTCCTCTGTCCATGAAATTCTCCAGGGAAGATACTGGAGTGGGTTGCCATTTCCTTCTCCAGGGGATCGTCCGAACCCAGGGGTGAGCCTGGGTCTCCTGCATTGCAGGCAGATTCTTCACTGTCTGTAGAGGAAATGGCAACTCACTCCAGTACTCTTGTCTGGAAAACCCCATGGACGGAGGAGCTTGGTAGGCTACAGTCCATGGGATCCCAAAGAGTCGGACATGAACGAGCAACTTCACTTTCACTTTTTTCTGTGTCTGAGCCACCAGGGAAACCCCAGAGTTGTGGTGCATGGGCTTAGTTGCTCCGAGGCATGTAGGATCTTCCTAGACCAGGGATTGAACTGGTGTCTCCTGCATCGGCAGGGGGATTCTTTACCACTCAGCCACCAGGGAAGCCCTTGAGGAAGATTTTAACATGCTTATTCAAACCTATCAACCTGGTTTCTCAGATCTGTATCAGGTAGTCTACATGCTTTCTGGTGAAGCTCAAACATCAGGTAAAATTAGCCCAAAGGAACAGCCTAGAGTGCATTTAAAAGAGCAAACCCCTAACGTCTGACAAGAGGCTGGAACCTTTGCTGAGAGATTCCACCAGCAATCACAGTAACTATTCCTAAGCCCATTGATCAGTACAAAACTAACGAGCGTGCCATCTCATCACACAGGAAATCCTTCGCCCCAGGTAAGATGATTGACGCGGAGGTACGAGCCTTAGTGCTATTTTAAAAGTAGTGAAATTCTTCAATCAGTAATAAGTTCGGGAGAAGATTTTTGAAGACTGAGGGAGGTGGGTTGTGGGGTGTGTGATCAGCTGGTGGACATGGTTCTGATTGGTTGATGGTGAGGTCATTGAGGGTCAACGTCATCCCCCTTCTGGTTCCGGCCACTCTGGGCTCTGCATTTGTGGGCAGCATGCAGGTTACTTCCTCCACCGGCTGGGGGGTTTCAGTATCTGCAAAACCGCCCAGAGGACACCGCTCAGGACGTTATCTATAGTGTTTGAGAAGAAACTAAAGGTCTTTGACTTTAATGGCTAAACTATCACTATTTTGTTTTGCTTGACCGTTTTCCTTTCTCTCTACATTTTCCCACTTCTGTGATTAAATCTATTCTTTGGAATGGGTGTGGGGGAAGGCCTAGGAGACTAAAGTTCTTTTTTCTACAAACAGGAGGCGGGTGGAGGACACGAGAACGGGTGTATCCCTGGAAGGCCGGGTAGCGTCCTGCTCGGTTACACATCAGTGCTGTTATGAAGAACTTTCCAACTCCCCAAACTTAACTGTCTTAAAACTGTGTCAGATTGCCATGGCTCGGAAGAGTCTACATAGAATTGGATGCCTAACTTGACTGGTATTTTGAGGTTTCCAAGCATGCTTAAGAATTTAAAATGTACTTTCTATAAAATGCCACAATTAAACTACCTGTGAATCAAAGAAAGACAAGATGGCTTTTCACGTTCCTCTGCCTCAGATTCCACACTGGCCTACCTTTCTCCTCAGAATCTGTCAGGATCTGTCTTAGACACCAGATTACATACGTTCTCTGGCCTAAAGCTGAGTTGCAAGTCATAGTTAAGAATTTCTGAAAGTAACTGAGAAAGATTGAAGGCAAAAGTATAGGGCGGCAGAGGATAAGATGGTTAGATAGCATCACTGACTCACTCAATGGACATGAATCTGAGCAAACTCCAAGAGATACTGAAGGACAGGGTAACCTGACGTGCTGCAGACCATGGAATTGCAAAGAAGAATCAGACACGACTGAGCGACTCAACAACAACAGAGTGACTGAGGACCCTTGGGTTTGCTGAAGATTTTTTTTTTTTTGGCCACTTTATTTTTTAATTGAAGGATAATTGCTTTACAGAATTTTGCTGTTTTCTGTCAAACATCAACAAGACTCAGCCATAGGTCCACCCATGCCCCCTCCCTCTTGAACCCCCTCCCGTCGCCCTCCCCACCCCACCCTTCTAGATAGTCACAGAACCCCTGTTTGAGTTCCCTGAGGCATACGGCAAATTCCCATCGGCTCTCTATTTTACATATGGTATTGTAAATTTCCATGTCACTCTCTCCACACGTCTCATCCACTCCATCCTCCCGTGCTGAAGATTTTTTTTAAATATTTAGTCATTTATTTTAGGCTGTGCTGGTCTTCCTTACTGCGGTCAGAGGTGCTTTTCTAGGTGTGGTCCATGGGCTTCTCGCTGTGACGACTTCTCATGTTGGGGAGCACTGGCTCCAGGGGAGCAGGCTTCAGTAGTGGCGGCTCCCAGGCTCTAGAGCACAGGCTTCATAGTTGTGGCAAGTGTTAGTCGCTCAGTCGTGTCCGACTCTTTGTGACCCCATGGACTGCAGCCCGCCGGGCTCCTCTGTCCATGGAATTCTCCAGGCAAGAATACTGGAATGGGTTGCCATTTCCTTCTCCAGGGGATCTTCCTGACCCAGGGATCAAACCTGGGTCTCCTGCACTGCATGCAGATTCTTTCCTGTCTGAGCCCCAGAGTTGTGGTGCACGGACTCAGCTGCTCCGAGGCATGTGGGATCTTCCTGGACCACAGATCAAACCCATGTCTCCTGCATTGGCAGGGAGATTCTTTACCACTCAGTCACCAGGGAAGCCCTTGAGGAAGATTTTAACATGTGTATTCAAACCTATCAACCCAGTTTCTCAGATCTGTATCAGGTAGTCTACATGATTTTGGTGAATCTCAAACATCAGATGAAATTAGCCCAACGGAAGCACCCTAGAGGGGATTTAAAAGAGCAAACCCCTAACTTCTGACACGAGGCTGGAACCTTCGCTGGGAGATTCCACCAGCAATCATAGTAACTATTCCTAAGTCAGAACAAAACTCAGGCTTCAACACAAAAACCTGATGAACCTAACCATGACTATTATAATCAACTTCAGATTACTTTTAAAGAAAATTCTGGTCCTCCTTCAGATGTCAAGTCCAGTAAGGTCGCCTTTAACTAACTCTATGAACTGGGATATTGTAGTAAAACAGACCAGGATAGGGAATTCCCTGGTGGTCCAGTAGTTAGGACTCTGCCCTTCCATTGCTGGGGCATGGGTTTGATCCCTGGTCAGAAATGAAGATCCCATAAGCTGCAAGGCGCAGTAAGGAAGAAAAGGAAAAAAGACCAGGGTGGAATGTGAAACTAAGCCCACTCCATATTTAGTTAATTTGGCAAATCAGCTCTCTCAAACCCGTGTGTGTGTGTGTGTGTGTGTGTGTGTGTGTGAAGTTGCTTCAGTAGTGTCCGACTATTTGCAGCCCCAAGGACTATAATCCACCAGGCTTCTCTGTCTATGGGATTCTCCAGGCAAGAATACTGGAGTGGGTTGCCACTTCCTCCTCCAGGGGATCTTCCCTACCCACGGATGGAACCCACATCTCTTACTTCTCCTGCATTGGCAGGCGGGTTCTTTATCACCAGCGCCACCCGGGGAGCCCTTCGAACCCTAGATGAGTCACCAAAAGGAAAGAGTGCTGTAATTCTTAGTCTTCAATGCCAGCAAATGAAGGCTGCTAAAAAACCCAAAGTTTAAGTTTCTGCTGTAATTGCAAAGAACCAGGACACTGAAAAAAGACTGTTATAAGCTATAAGATTTCAGGCATCTTCAGCTTTTTCACCAGTCTTTCCAAAGTCCTCCTAGGGATGGGGGCTTTGAGGAGCTCTAGGGGCTCCTCTCACCCTCCCTGGTAACCAGCTCAGGAAAGCCATTCTCCTGATCCGGGAGCAATGCCTCTGTGCGCCGACTGACACCAGGGCTACTCTCCAGGTGCCCAGGCCCCTGCTGAAAAACAGTCCCTGCCCAAAAGTACTAAAGGGCCCAATGTGGGGTGTCCTCTAGGCATCAGTAGGTTCCTGCGTCTGCCCTTTTCCCTTTCTCTCAGGCCCTTTGAGAAGGACACACCCCTCTCTCCTCAGCTCCTCTGCCCCTATTAATTTATTTGGCTGAGGCTTTTTTTTTTTTTTTTCCCCCGGCTGTGCTGGGTCTCAGCTGTGACACATGGGATCTTACTTCCCTGACCAGGGATCGAACCTGCACCCCTTGTGTTGGAAGGCAGAGTCTCAACCACTGGACCTCCAAGGAAGTCCCTTGGCTGAGACTTGGAAAAGTATCATGCTGGAATTTCTCTCCCCCGAAAGGGGAAAACAATTCTAGAAATTGACAATAACCATCCAAACAGCCAACCAGGTGAATTAAATGACACTTTGACATCTTTTATCTGGAGCTAATTCTGGAAACCCTGATCATTGATCCCTATTGAATCAGCTACCAACCTCTTTATGGGCAAAATCTCCAACTGATATTGGCAAAATCCACAGTGCACCTCTCATTAAGATTTGAATAGATTCCTGCCAAACCAGAATTAATCATTACCTGTAAGAAAAGAAGTCCTTCCAGGTATAAAGCCCATAATAGAAGATTCCAAGGCTCAAGGTCTCATGACCCATGTTCTAGTCCCTGTAATATTTCTGTTTTAAGAAAAAACACAGGGCAAGGATGAAGGTTTGTTCATGAACTCCAATCAATAACAACACTGTTTGCCCTCAATACCCTGTTGTTCCCATCCCCCCCAGACTAAAGACATCCATTCCCACTGGAAGCAAATTTTTCGCTCCAATTGATCTATGCAGTGATTTTTCAGCATTTCAGTTGACAAGGTCAGCCAGTATCTTTTTGCTTTCAGGTGGAAAGGATGACAATAAACCTGGAGAGTAATGCCCCAGGGTTTCACAGAAAGCCCTTCTTACTTTTCATAAGTCTTGAAAACCTGCTTTGAATGATAATAAAGTTTTCTGCAGGTTTTACTTTGTTACAACATACAATTTCTTCTATGTTCACCTTCTCAAAACTCCTTGTAGAAAGATGGCTTCCACCTGCTAAAACTTTTGGCTTTAAAGGGTTATAAAGTAAAAGCTATGACCAACTTAGACAGCATATTGAAAAGCAGAGACATTATGTTGCTGACAGAGGTCTGTCTATCAAAGCTATGGTTTTTCCAAAAGTCATGTATGGATGTGAGAGTTGGACCATAAAGAAAGCTGAGCGCGAAGTATTGATGCTTTCGAACTGTGGTGTTGGAGAAGACTCTTGAGATTCCCTTGGACAGAATTCCCTCCTTTGATCAAGGAGATCAAACCAGTCAATCCTAAAGGAAATCAGTCCTGAATATTCATTGGAAGGACTGATGCTGAAGCTGAAGCTCCAATACTTTGGCCACCTGATGCGAAGAACTGACCCATTGGAAAAGACCCTGATGGTGGGAAAACTGAGGGCAGGAGAAGGGGACGACAGAGGATGAGATGGTTGGATGGCATCACTGACTTGATGGACATGAGTTTGAGCAAACTCTGGGAGTTGGTGATGGACAGGGAAGCCTGGTGTGCTGCAGTCCATGGGGTTGCAAAGAGCGACTGAGCAACTGAACTGAATTCAAAGTCTCCAAAAAGAACTGCAGTTTGCTTGAACCCAGGATGGATTTTTAGGACACCTGATCTCAGAAAAAGGATGACATTTAGATCTGGAGAGGCTTCCTGGCATTCTTAACTCCCCGAAACCTAAAACTAAGTGCCAGTTACAAGGTTTTCTTGGGCAAGTTGGCTCCTACTGAAATGGGGTTCCAAATTTCTCTCCAATGGCTTTGCCCTTGTATGCTTTATTAAGACAAAGCAAACCTAATTAAGGGATCAAGATGACACAGCTGTTGATGCCTTAAAGGAAATAGCATTGAGATCACCTTCCCCTGAACATCCTAATTACCAGCTTTGTTTGTCTTTTTTGTATGTGGGAGAGAAGGGAATGTCTGTGGGATCCTCACCCCAAAACATGGGGACTGTCACCGGCCCATCAGGTATTACAGCTGACAGCTGGACTCTGTGGCTCGGGGACACCCCCTTGCCTCAGAGTCATTCTTGCCACTGCCTTTCTGATCTAAGCCACCCTATACATAATCATGGGATCCTTTTTAACCTTCTACATACCCATGAAGTAGAAGCCCTCCAGAATCCTCATCACACTGACAAAATGCGTGCCTACCTCCTCTGTCTCACCTCCCAAAATGCAACCCAGGGACACCTGCTCTGGCTGCTCCGCTCTTGAATTGCCTAATGGCTCACTGGAGACTTGGCAGATGGGATACGCTTCAATATTTCAAAGGCCCAATGCTTCTACTAAAAATAACCAGGCTCTAGTAAAGCAGTTTTTGCAGTCTCAGGAGATGAAGGCCTTAAACATAACACACTGCAACCTGGAAGCTTCTTCTATTGGAAAAGACACCTCCAGAAGGACGCTTTTCGGGTTCACTGGTAAAGCCCATATCAGGTGCTGCTAACCCACCTTTGTGCCACCAAGCTCCGAGGAATAGACCCTGGGATAAAAGAAAGCGTCAGTTCTGACTGGACCTGCACACTATCGGGTGACCCGAAGGTAAAGATTTCCCGGAACTGCAGCTGATGATATCTAATGAGACAACTTTCACAAGATGTCTAGATCAGGCCTCTTAGAAGGTTCAGAATTCACAGAAGTCTCTCTGTTTCATCCAGATTATAAACTGACTCAGGAATTTGATCCAAATTCATAGTCTTTGAATTTGTAACCTACAGGCTGTATTATTTGATAAGACATATAGCTCAGTCTTTTGAGGTAACGATGCTATTTAATTACTCCATGTTTCTTCCCCTGCAGTCTTCCCAAAGTGCTTATTTAATTCCTGCAGTTTTGAGGGTGCCCTTGCTGAACTCACTACTCTAATAAACAGATTTTAGATGAGAAATACTTGAGAGATCTCCTTCCCACCCATCCTTGTCACTAAAATGTAACCACAATAGGTTTCTAATCTGTGCACTTTCCCTCTGACATGGGACACAACATCCAGGAAAGGTCCTTCCTGGTATCAAGGGACAAAAGGCTACTGAGTGTTGGTAAAAAGACAAACAACAACTCTAACTCTTGATCAGCCGTGCTGTCAGAGAAAGATGTTGATCAGAGGGGGAAGTGGTGAAAATAAATAAAATGAAACCTTCTAAAATGGAGTCAGGAAGATAGAAGGGGAAGCTCACACACATGTAACACTTAACATCAGTGCAAGTAGACCTTGGAGATAGCCTGGGTGTGACTGTAAACCACCTCGATAAACCAAATGTCACAATAAAACGAGTAATATAAATGTTCTGGTTTCCCAGCACATATAAAAGTTGTGTTTACACTGTGCTATAGTGGCCCAGACGGTAAAGCATCTGCCTGCAACGCGGGAGACTGGGGTTCGATCTTCCCCTGCATCGGGAAGATCCCTTGGAGAAGGAAATGGCAACCCACTCTAGCATTCTTGCCTGGAGAATCCCATGGACAGAGGAGTCTGGTGGGCTACAGTCCATGGGGTCGTAAAGAGTTGGACACGACTGAGCGACTAACACTTTTTTTCAGCTTCATAGTCTATTAGGTGTGCCACGGACAAGAATGTGTCTCCGAGCCCTAACCACGTGCCTGGGCACAGGCACCCTGCACTCCACCTCAGTCCCCACAGCACAACCTGTGGGGTTGGGGGCAGCCGGCCTTGACCTTCCCTCTGCAGCAGAGGAGGTGTGAGCTGGCTACACTTATAATTCTGATTCTACCAGCCTGTGAGGTGTCTTCCCTGGGCTCAACCCAAGCTCGGGAACGGATTACATAGAGGGGAAAAAACGCCTCGCTGCTCTCAGGGGACCCGGGGACGAGGGCAGTGTAGGGCAGGGCCGGCAGAGGAGAGTGTGCCAGGGAACCTTCGCAAGACCACAGGTGCGCTTGGGCATCACTGTGGAGGGCACTCGGACTCTGAAAAATAAAACAGCCGTGGAGCCATGGGAAACCCCTCGGAGTCGGCCTGGGAGCCGGCAGATGGAGGGGACGGAGAAACAGGGCGGGAAAGGGCCGGCTCCCTCCTGCCTTCTGCCATAAGAGCAGTTCTTGCACCTCGGAGAAGGGGTGCGGGCACTGGAGTCTCGCTAGTGAGCTGGGTACCTCGCCGGGCTCAGTTCCTGGAAGGCTCGGCGTGGCAGCCGGCCTGCAGCCCGGGGGTCCGGACCCACGCTCGCGGCTAAAACTCGGGGTCGTCTCTGGCCACTTCTTTCCCTTCCGTCAGTAGCGACATAGAGGCCATTTGACCCCTCTCCGGGCCCGACTCTCTGAAAGCTCCCGCGACACCAGGCAATGAGGCGACTGGGACAGGCCAGGAACCCGCGGATGAAGAGGACGCAGGACCCCGGCGGGTGGGGACCCCGGCGGGTGGGGACCCCGGCGGGTGGGGACCCCGGGCGTGGCCAAGGTCCGGGCGGCGGGCGGGGCCCAGATCTCCTCGAGGGCGGGGCCTGGAGACTCGGCGGGGGAGGGACCAGGCTCTGCGTTTGGGCGGGGCCTGGCTGCTCGGCGAGGGCGGGACCAAGCTGACCGAGGGGCGGGGCCTGGCGGCTCGGCGGGAGGCGGGGTCAAACTCTTGGTGTGGGAGGGGCCTGGCAGCTCGGCGAGAGGCGGGGTCAGACTCTGCGTGGGGGCGGGGCCTGCCTCTCGGCGCGGGGCGGGCTCGGGATCTCCGCGGAGGGCGGGGCGCGCCGGGAAAAGTTCCGGGAAGGTGGGCGGCCCCCCACCGCCACCCCCGGCCCAGACCGGGCGCGGAAGTTGCCGGCGGTCCGCGCCGTCCCGGCCAGGTCCGCAGCCATGTCGTCCGGGGATGCGGAGTCCGCGGGACGACAGGGCGCCCCGCGCGCGGCTGCCGCGCTTTGCGGCCTGTACCATGAGGCGGGCCAGCGGCTGAGGCGCCTGCAAGACCAGCTGGCGGCCCGGGACGCCCTCATCGCGCGCCTCCGCGCCCGGCTCGCCGCGCTCGAGGGGGACACGGCACCGTCGCTCGTGGACGCGCTGCTGGAGCAGGTGGCGCGCTTCCGGGAGCAGCTGCGGCAGCGGGACGGCGGCGCCGCGGAGGCCGCGCTGCGCCAGGTGCGGGGCGGCGGGGCCAGGCTTCCCGGGGGCTTCCCGGGGGCGCGTGTCCCCGGAGGGTGCGTGCGGCCGTCGGGCGTGAGGCGTGCGTGGCCTGCCGCGGCTGAGCCGTTGTGTCTGTGGGGTGCTGCGCGGTGCGCGCCGCGAGAGGTGTAAGGGCTGTGGGTCGTGCCGGGTTCTGACGTGCGTGTGCGCGTTGCGTTCTGAGGGGTCCGCACCCGCGTGGGGTCTGCGGGCTGTGTCTGCCTGTGTGAATTCTGAGGGGATGTGTGTGCCTGTGTTGGGTTTTGAGGGGTCTGACCCTTGTTGCGTTTGAAGGAGTGTGTCTTGTTCCCTCAGGTTCTGAGAGGTGTGTGTCCCTGTTGGTTGTGAGGGGTGTTTGTCCTGTCTGATTATATGGGACGTGTGTCGAGTCGATTCTGAGGGGTGTGTGCACGTTAGGGTGTTTGTGGTGTTACCATGTGGGGCCTGAGGGGTGTGTGTCCATATTGGTTATGAAGGGTGTGTTTGTTTCAGCGTTGGTTCTGAGGGGTGTTTGTGACCATGTTGGGTTCTTAGTGTTGTGTGTGTGTGTTATTTCTGAGGTGAGTGTGTCTTGGCTTCTGGGGGATGGTGTGCCTTTGTGGAGTCTGATGGTTGCGTCCTGAAGGTTCCGAGTAGTGTGCACCCATGTTGAGGCTCCACATGCTTGCGCCCCTCTTGGGTCCTGAGGGATCTGTGCTCCCCGGTTAGTTAAGAGGTGTGTGTCGTACTGGTTCTGAGGGGTGTCTGCCCGCCTTGGGTTCTGAGGGTTTGAACCTTTGGTTGTGCTGAGTGGTCTGCTCCCTGGTTGGCTTCTGAGGGATGTGTGTGCCTGTGTGGCTCTGAGGCTTGTCATTTTTGGGCGTGGATCCGCCCATTTTGGTCCTGAAGGGTATGTGTGTCTGTGTTGGTTTTGAGGAGTGTGTGTTTCTAGGTTGGGTTCTGGAGGGTGTGTATGTCCATTTCTGTGCCTGTGTTAGTTCTAAGGGTTGTTGTGTCCCTGTTGTTTCTTGGGTGTCTGTTGTACTAGTTTGAGTGATCTGCTCCCCTGTTGGGTCTGGACTTTGTCTGCCTGGGCTCAGTTCTGAGAGGTGTTTGTACTTGTATGGATTCTAAAGGATGTGTGTCTGTACCAGGTCTGAGTGGTGTGTGTGTGTGTTGATTTTGGGTGCTCGGTGTGTTCACCCCTACTGGATCTGAGATGTGTGTGTGCGCCTGTGTAGAGTCTGAGGGTGTGTCTGCTCCTGTGGTGGGTTCTGAAGGGTAATGTTCCCTGGTTGTGTTGAGGGGTGTGTGCACATGTGTTAATTCTGAGGGTTATGTGCTCATTTTAGATCTGAGGGCTGTGTGCCTGTGTTGTGTCTGAGGGTTATGTGCGCCCATGTTAATTCTAAGGAGTATGTGGTTGTGTTGTTGTTTTTAATTAACTTATTTAACATTTATTTTCAATTGGAGGATAATTGCTTTACACTATTGTGTTGATTTCTGCCATATATCAACATGAGTCAGCCATAAGAATACATATGTCCCCTTCCTCTTGAACCTTCCTCCTACCCCCCCACCCCATCCCCCCTCTCTAGGGTGTCACAGAGCACTGAATTTGAGCTGTGTTATAGAGCAACTTACACTGTAAAATAGTGGCTGTCTGTTTTACACACGGTAATGTATATGCTACCCCGAATCCATCCCACTCTCCTTCCCCCTCGTGTTGGTTTCGAGGTGTGTTTGTACATGTTGGTGTCTGAGCAGTGTGTGTGTGTGACTAGGGTCTGTGGGTTGAGTCTGTGTTCTGAAGGGTTTGTTCCTGTGTTGGTTTTTGATGGTTTGTCTGCATTGGTTCTGAATGTGTGTGTGTGTCCATGGTGGGTCTGACGGGTATGTGTTCACGGTGGGCCCAAGGAGTCTGTGTCCTTGTTGGCATTGAGGGCTGTGTTTCCTAGTTGTGTTCTGAGTGGTGTGTGCCCGTTTTTGGTACAGAGAGTATTTGTCCGTGTTGGTTCTGAGGCATGTGTGGGCCCCCATGTTGGATCTGAGGAGTGTGTTTCTGTGTTGGGTTGATGAGTGTGTGTTTGTGTTGTGTCTGAGGGTGTGTGGCACATATTGGATCTCATGTTTTCGCTCCCATGTCCAGTTGAGGAAAGTGTGCTGTTTCGGTTCTGAGGAGCAGAGTCCTTGTTGGTTCTCAGGCATGTGTGTGCCCGTGTTGTGTCTGTGGGTAGTGTCTGAGTCATTCTCAGTAGTATGTCTGTCTGTGTTAGGTGTTAGTGGTGTGTATGTGTTGGCTCTGAAGGGTGTCTGCTTGTGCTGGGTTCTGAGCGGAGTATTCCCATATGGGTCTGAGGAGTGTGTTCGTCTCTGCTGGTTTCTGACGCGTATATGTTCTGAGTGGTGTGTGTGTCTGTGTGTGTGTTTTGAGTTCTGAGGGGTGTGGGTGCTCATTTGGGCTCTGAGAGGTATGTATGTGTGTTAGATTCTGTAGGTTGTCTTGTCTTTGATGGTTTTGAGGGTTGTGCGTGTGCCGGTATTGAATCTGATGGTTGTGCACTGGCTGAATTCAGAGGGGTCTGCTCCCATGTTGGGTCTGAGGGGTGTGTATCTGTATTGGGTTGTGGGGTGTGTGCCTGTGTGGTGGTATATAAGGCATATGATCACTTGAATTTGGTTCCCAGGGGTGTTTTTACCTGTGTTGGGTCTTGGGTTTGTGCCCATTTTAGGTTTTGAAGGATGCATATGAATGATCAATTCTGAGGGGTCTGTTGCTGTGCTGGGTTTTGAAGAGTGTGAGCGCCCACAGTGGGCACTCAGGGGTGTGTGTATGTCCATGCTGGGTCTGAAAGGTGTGTGTGCCTTTGGGTTCTGAGGGGTGTGTGCCTGTGTTGGGTCTTAGGGATGAGTGTGTGTGCACATGAAAGGTTCTATGTGTGTGTGTGTGTGCACGTTGAGCTCTGCGTTGTGTGCACAGACACGGGGCTCGGGTGTGTGTGTAGTACATGGCTCTAGGCTCCTGGTGCGTGTGTTGTGTTAAGTTCAGGGCCGTGTGAACCCTAATGTCCTGGAGCCTTTTAGCCCCAGTTGTGAATGTATCTTTCAGTAGTAACACCTCTGCTCTGCTGGGAGTGATGGCAGAGTGGGAAGCTGCCAGTGTCTGAAAACAGACTTAAATCCTTACTTTCTCACTTTCTTATCCTTGTCATTGATATTATGTCTGTCTGCATGAAATATCATTAAATACCCAAATCAGGAGCAAGAGTAATAGTATTCTCCTACACCAGCTGTTTGGAAGTGCCACAGACATTTTGGTGAGCTCTGATCTATTATCCCATTTGGCACATCACTATTATCCAGGTTTTCCCAGGAAAGAATCTAGGTCTGCAAAAGAGGATTTTTTTTTTTTTTTTTCAAAAGAGAATTTTTACTGCCAGGCTTGGCCCTGCAGCCAAGAGTGAAAGACAGACATGCCCTTTTTTTTTTTTTTTTCTTTTTATAAAAGTAATTTTGAATATCTGAGCAATTGAGGAAAGAGTAAAGAACAAGATAGCCACCGTAATGGCATCGCAGAGAGATAACAAGCCCTAATCTCTTGGCATGCCTCGTCCCTGGTTTTCCTTTAACTATAGGGTTGGTATACATTTGGCATGGTTGAATTCATGCTGTCTTCTACAGTTTTACTTAATATCATGTGGTTTGCTGAAAGTTTTACTTTCCTTTAGGGTTTTCAGGATTCCTTAACAAAAGAAACAAATTGTTACACAGACAATGCACTGTTCAGTTGCTTCAGACCCCGTTCTTTGTTTCACTTTGTGAATCATGAGACTTCTTGGACCCTGGGGGCTAGCCAGACCTGCAGGGTCTCAAGAGATTCCAAGACCCTCTCTCTGTTGTATCTGAAGTACCACTTGATTTACTGGTAACAATCAATGTGCTGGGGGTAGGCACGTCATCCAGGCAGTGACCAAGCAGGTCAGAGGCTTGCTGTTCCGCATCTGAAGCCTGGACAAGGCTACTTCCATTTTAATTTCCCTAACATCATGATGTCAATATTTTCTTGTCTGCATCGTTTTAGATGCCTTTTGGAGATAGATGTCTTCCCCAGTCCATCTGTCTCCCTCTTCCTGGGGAAGGTGGGTTGTAACTCATCAGGGTAGCAGGAAGTCACGTGGTCTGCACCACTGACCTTAACGCTGTGGACACCAGGAGCTACAGATGGGTATAGAGTGGGGCCCAGAGCCCATTACTCCCAGAGCAGGATTCTGCTGGCCACAGTGCTCAGTTGCCATGTCTTCCCAGCATCCTGTGGCCCCCAGCCTCTAACCAAAGCTCAGATAGAATCCGGTCTGTAGTTCTAGTACTCCTGGTCCTTTTACCTATGACATGTGCGTTTTGTTTCAGGATTTTAAATTATTTAAGGAGCAGTGAAATGGTCTGGTGTCTTATGGAGTTGTCCGTTTGTTGCTTACCCCTGCATATCTCTGGGGCTGGTCACAGAGCCTGTGGAAGGATGGAGAGGGGTACGCCTCCCGGAGGCCCCAGGCTCACTGAAGTGACTGCAGAGTGAAGGCGGTGAGAGGAGTTGGTTGGCTCGCTCGTCTCATCAGTGGCCATGTCAGCCAGGTGCTTCGGAGCAGAGCGGGACCGCGTGAGCCAGGCCGGTGAGGACCGAGGGCTCCCAGGGAAGACGCTGAGGCTCCCAGGTGTGGAAGGACGGCCAGGTGGTCAGAGCATTTGTGGCCAGGCTGTAGCCCATGTGTGGTGGGGCCAGATCAGTCTTGAGAATTCCGATCTTTTTTGCTGCCACAGTGGGGCTCAGAGCATACCTTATTTGTCACACGAGGCCTGGGCGGATGACTGCATAGCTCTTCCCATTAAGACTTTCTGGAATAATGGTGCTGACTCACTGTGCGGCCTGTGATTACTCAGCCCTGTCTCGTCACTGCCTGGGTGCTAGCCTCATGGGCCCTGCTTGGCCCTGGTGCGTCAGCTTGCGCCGTTCCTTCTGCCGTGCTGTTTATGAGTGGAGTAGCGTACACTCTTTAAAATAGGTTATATTAGGTTTTGTGTGTATGTATTCGGTGTATGTTTCTTTCTTTCTTTCTTTTTTTTTTACCATCTATCTCCATACCTCTTTTAATCTTGTGTAACAAACTCTATATCCATCAAACAATAATTTCCAATCTCTCTATTTTGTCCCACCCCATCCCACTAGCAACCACCATTTTACTTTATCTCTATGATTTTGGCTACTGTAGATACCTCCTATAAATGGGATAATACACTATCTTTTCATGATTAGTTTATTTCACTGAGCATGATGTCCTCAAGGTTCATCCGTGTTGTAACATGTGTCAGAATTTCCTTCCTTTTTCAGGCTTCATTATATGTGTATACCACATTTTGCTTTTGTCTGTTCATCTGTTGCTGGACACTTGGGGTTTCTTCCATGTTTTAGCTCCTACAAATATCACTGCTGTTATGACTTAAGTGTGTAAATATCTCTTTGAGATCCTGCTTTCAGTTCTTTTGGGTCTTTATCCAGAAGTGGAATTGCCAAATTGCTGGATTGTGTGATATTTCTATTCTTAATTTCTTTTTTTTTTTTTTTAATTTTTTTATTAGTTGGAGGCTAATTACTTCACAACATTTCAGTGGGTTTTGTCATACATTGATATGAATCAGCCATGGATTTACACGTCTTCCCCATCCCAATCCCTGCTCCCACCTCCCTCTCCACCCGATTCCTCTCGAAACATCCCACCCTGGCCTTCTCCCACAGAGTTCAAAAGTCTGTTCTGTATTTCTGTGTCTCTTTTTCTGTTTTGCATATAGGGTTATCGTTACCATCTTTCTAAATTCCATATATATGTGTTAGTATGCTGTAATGTTCTTTGTCTTTCTGGCTTACTTCACTCTGTATAAGGGGCTCCAGCTTCATCCATCTCATTAGGACTGGTTCAAATGAATTCTTTTTAATGGCTGAGTAATATTCCATGGTGTATATGTACCACAGCTTCCTTATCCATTCGTCTGCTGATGGGCATCTAGGTTGCTTCCATGTCCTGGCTATTATTATAAACAGTGCTGCGATGAACATTGGGGTGCACGTGTCTCTTTCAGATCTGGTTTCCTCAGTGTGTATGCCCAGAAGTGGGATTGCTGGGTCATATGGCAGTTCTATTTCCAGTTTTTTAAGAAATCTCCACACTGTTTTCCATAGCGGCTGTACTAGTTTGCATTCCCACCAACAGTGTAAGAGGGTTCCCTTTTCTCCACACCCTCTCCAGCATTTATTGCTTGTAGACTTTTGGATAGCAGCCATCCTGACTGGCGTGTAATGGTACCTCATTGTGGTTTTGATTTGCATTTCTCTAATAATGAGTGATGTTGAGCATCTTTTCATGTGTTTGTTAGCCATCTGTATGTCTTCTTTGGAGAAATGTCTATTTAGTTCTTTGCCCCATTTTTTGATTGGGTCATTTATTTTTCTGGAATTGAGCTGCAGGAGTTGCTTGTATATTTTTGAGATTAATCGTTTGTCTGTTTCTTCATTTGCTATTATTTTCTCCCAATCTGAGGGCTGTCTTTTCACCTTACTTATAGTTTCCTTTGTAGTGCAAAAGCTTTTAAGTTTCATTAGGTCCCATTTGTTTATTTTTGCTTTTATTTCCAATATTCTGGGAGGTGGGTCATAGAGGATCTTGCTGTGGTTTATGTCGGAGAGTGTTTTGCCTATGTTCTCCTCTAGGAGTTTTATAGTTTCTGGTCTTACATTTAGATCTTTAATCCATTTTGAGTTTATTTTTGTGTATGGTGTTAGAAAGTGTTCTAGTTTCATTCTTTTACAAGTGGTTGACCAGTTTTCCCAGCACCACTTGTTAAAGAGGTTGTCTTTTTTCCATTGTATATCCTTGCCTCCTTTGTCGAAGATAAGGTGTCCATAGGTTCGTGGATTTATCTCTGGGCTTTCTATTCTGTTCCATTGATCTATATTTCTGTCTTTGTGCCAGTACCATACTGTCTTGATGACTGTAGCTTTGTAGTAGAGTCTGAAGTCAGGCAGGTTGATTCCTCCAGTTCCATTCTTCTTTCTCAAGATTACTTTGGCTATTCAAGGATTTTTGTATTTCCATACAAATTGTGAAATTCTTTGGTCTAGTTCTGTGAAAAATACCGTTGGTAGCTTGATAGGGATTGCATTGAATCTATAGACTGCTTTGGGTAGAATAGCCATTTTGACAATATTGATTCTTCCAATCCATGAACACGGTATGTTTCTCCATCTGTTTGTGTCCTCTTTGATTTCTTTCATCAGTGTTTTATAGTTTTCTATGTATAGGTCTTTTGTTTCTTTAGGTAGATACACTCCTAAGTATTTTATTCTTTTTGTTGCAATGGTGAATGGTATTGTTTCCTTAATTTCTCTTTCTGTTTTTTCATTGTTAGTATATAAGAATGCAAGGGATTTCTGTGTGTTAATTTTATATCCTGCAACTTTACTATATTCATTGATTAGCTCTAGTAATTTTCTGGTAGAGTCTTTAGGGTTTTCTATGTAGAGGATCATGTCATCTGCAAACAGTGAGAGTTTCACTTCTTCTTTTCCTATCTGGATTCCTTTTACTTCTTTTTCTGCTCTGATTGCTGTGGCCAAAACTTCCAACATATTCTTAATTTCTTGAGGGACTTCCATACTGTTTTTCCACAGTGGCTATACCATTTTACATTCCCATAAACAGGGCAGAAGGGTTCCAATTTCTCCACATCCTAACCGACATTACTATTTTCTGTACTTTTGTTAGTAGGCAGCCTAATAGGTGTGTGGTAATTTAGTACAAGGTCTTCCCTGGTGGCTCAGTGGTAAAGAATCCACCTGCCAGGGCAGGCGACGTGGGTTTGATCCCTGGGTAGGGCAGACCCCCTAGAGAAGGAGACGGCAGCCCACTCCAGTGTTCTTGCCTGGGACATCCCGTGGACAGAGGAGCCTGGTGGGGTGCAGTCTGTGGGTTCACAAAGAGTTGGACGTGACTGAGCAACTAAACAATAAGAACAATTTAGTACAAAATTATTATAGTTTTGATTTGCAATTCCTTATAGTGATAAGTGACGTTGAGCATCATTTCGTGTGCTTATTAGCCATTTGTATATTTTCTTTGAAGAAATGTCAAGTCCTTTGCCCAGTTTTAAAGATACTTACTTAGTTGGTTGCATCAGGTCTTAGTCGCGGCATGCGGGATCTTTGGTTGTGGCGCACGGGCTCTCGTCGCAGCTGCGGCACACAGGTTCGGCGGGTGTGGCTCGTGGGCCTGGCTGCTCTTCGGTGGGGTCTTAATTCCCCAACCAGGGATTGTCCTGGCGTCCCCTGCACCACAGGGTGGATTCTTAACTACTGGACCACAGGGAAGTCCTTGCCTGTTTTTGAACTGGGTTATTTTGTTGAATTTCAGGAGTAATCTATATGTGCTGGATACTAATCCCTTATCAGATATATAATTTGCAAATATTTCACCTCATTCTGTAGGTTGCCTTTTTGCTCCATTCTGCTAAGTCACTTCATTTGTGTCCGACTCTGTGTGACCCCATAGACAGCAGCCCACCAGGCTCCCCTGACCCTGGGATTCTCCAAGCAAGAATACTGGAGTGGGTTGCCATTTCCTTCTCCAATGCATGAAAGTGTAAAATGAAAGTGAAGTCACTCAGTCGTGTCCGACTCTTAGCGACCTCGTGGACTGCAGCCTACCAGGCTCCTCCATGGGATATTCCAGGCAAGAGTACTTGAGTGGGGTGCCGTTGCCTTCTCCAATGGATAGTGTCTTTTCCTGTGCAAAATTTTTAAACTTTCATTTAAAAAATTGCAAATCTGTCTGTGTTTTCTTCTGCTACCCGTGCCTCGGGTGCCATACCCAAGAAATCATTGTCAAATGCAATGTTATGAAGATTTTGCCGTATGTTTCTTCTAAGAGTTTTATAGTTTAAGGTGTTACATTGAAATCTTCGGTCCATTTTGAGGTAATTCTCATGTATTTTTAAAAAACTGTTTATTTATTTTTGGCTGCAGTAGGTCTTTGCTGCTGTGCATGGCTCTGGCTGCGCTGAGTGGACTTCTCATTGCAGCGGCTTCTCTTGTTGTGGAACAAGGACTCTGCCGTGTGCAGGCTTCGGGAGCTGTGGCCTGTGGGCTTAGTCACTCCGCATTGTGTGGGTTCTTCCCAGACTAGGGATCGAACCTGTGCCCTCTACATTGGCAAGTGGATTCTTAACCACTGGCCCACCACACAAGTCCTTGTGTATGGTTTTAGATAAAGGTCCAACTTCATTCTTTGCAATGTGGATATCCAGTTTTCCCAGCACCATTTTTTGAAAAGACTGTCTTTTCCCCATTGAAAAGTCTTAGTACCCTTCTCTGGAGAAGGAAATGGCAACCCACTCCAGTGTTCTTGCCTGGAGAATCCCAGGGATGGGGTCGCACAGAGTTGGACACGACTGAAGTGACTTAGCAGCAGTACCCTTCTCAAAACCACTTGTCTATGCAGGGGTATTTCCGGGCTCTGTATTGTTTTCATTGGTCTCTATGTTTGTCTTTATGTCAGTGCTGCACTGTTTTGATTACTGAAGCTTTGTAGTAAGTTTTGAAATCAGGAAGTGTTCTTTTTTTTTTTTTTTTAAATATTGCTTTGGCTATTTGGGGTCCTTCCAGATTGCATATGAATTTTACGATCAGTTATTCTATTTCTGCAAAAAAAGAATCATTGAGATTTTTCAGTTTTTGTCTGGGCTGCACAGCTCGCAGGTTCCAAAGCTCCAAAGAATGGCAGGGAGAGAAAAGAAAGCCTTCCTCAGTGATCAATGCAAAGAAATAGAGGAAAACAATAGAATGGGAAAGACTAGAGATCTCTTTAAGAAAATTAGAGATACCTAGGGAACATTTCATGCAAAGATGGGCACAATAAAGGACAGAAATGGTATGGATCTAACAGAAGCAGACAATATTAAGAAGCAGTGGCAAGAATACACAGAAGAACTATACAAAAAATATCTTCATGACCCAGATAACCACGATGGTGTGATCGTGCCAATCATGATGGTGATAGAGCCAAACATTCTGGAATGCAAAGTCAAGTGGGCCTTAGGAAGTATCACTACAAACAAAGTTAGTGGAAGTGATGGAATTCCAGCTCAGCTATTTCAAATCTTAAAAGGTGATGCTGTGAAAGTGTTGCACTCAGTATGCCAGCAAATCTGGAAAACTCAGCAGTCGCCACAGGACTAGAAAAGGTCAGTTTTCATTCCAATCCCAAAGAAAGGCAATGCCAGAGAATGCTCAAACCAGTGCACAGTTGTACTCATCTCACACGCTAGCAAAGTGATGCTCAAAATTCTCCAAGCCAGGCTTCAGCAGTACATGAACTGTGAATTTCTAGATGTTCAAGCTGGATTTAGAAAAGACAGTGAAAGTGAAAGTCACTCACTCGTGTCCAACTCTTTGCAACCTATACAGTCCATGGAATTCTCCAGGCCAGAATACTGGAGTGGGTAGCCTTTCCCTTCTCCAGGGGATCTTCCCAACCTAGGGATCGAACCCAGGTCTCCCACATTACAGCTGGATTCCTTGCCAGCTGAGCCATAGGGAAGCCCAAGAATACTCGAGTGGGTAGCCTATCCCTTCTGCAGTGGCTCTTCTGAACCAAGGAATTGAACTGGGGTCTTCTGCATAACAGGAGGATTCTTTATCAACTGTGCTATCAGGGAAGCCAGAAAAGGCAGAGGAATCGGAGATCAAATTGCCAACATCCTTTGGATCATAGAAAAAGCAAGAGAATTCCAGAAAAACATCTGCTTTATTGACTATGCCAAAGGCTTTGACTGTGTGGATCACAACAAACTCTGGAAAATTCTTAAAGAGATGGGAATACCAGACAACCTTCCCTGCTTCCTGAGAAATCTGTATGCAGGTCAAGAAGCAACAGTTAGAACCAGGCATGGAACAACAGACTAATTCCAGATTGGGAAAGGAGTACATCAGGGCTGTATATTGTCACCCTGCTTATTTAACTTATATGCAGAGTACATCATGTGAAATGCTGGGCTGGATAAAGCACAAACTGGAATTAAGATTTCCGGAAGAAATATCAATAATCTCAGATATGCAGATGACACCACCCTTATGGCAGAAAGCAAAGAGGAACTAAAGAGCCTCTTGATGAAAGTGAAAGAGGGGAGTGTAAAAGCTGTCTTAAAACTCAATATTCAAAAAGCAAAGATTATGGCGTCCGGTCCCATCACTTCACGGCAGACAAATGGGGAAACAATGGAAACAGTGACAGACTTTTATTTTCTTGGGCTCCAGAATCACTGCAGATGGTGACTGCAGCCATGAAATTAAAAGACACCTGCTCCTTGGAAGAAAAGCTATGACAAACCTAGACAGCTTTAAAAAGCAGAGACATCACTTTGCCAACAAAGGTCTGGATAGTCACAGCTATGGTTTTTCTAGTAGTCATGTATGGATGTGAGAGTTGGACCATGAAGAAGGCTGAATGCCAAACAACTGATGCTTTAGAACTGTGATGCTGGAGAAAACCCTTGAGAGTCCCTTGGATAGCAAGGAGATCCAACCAGTCCATCCTAAAGGAAATCAGTCCTGAATATTCACTGGAAGGACTGATGCTGAAGCCGAAGATCCAACACTTTGGCCACCTGATGCAAAGAACTGACTGATTTGAAAAGACCCTGATGCTGGGAAAGATTGAAGGCAGGAGGAGAAGGGGACGACAGAGGATGAGATGGTTGGATGACATCACTGACTTGATGGACATGAGTTTGAGCAAGCTCTGGAAGTTGGTGATGGACAGGGAAGCCTGGCCTACTGCAGTCCACAGGGTTGCAAAGAGTTGGACACAACTGAGCGACTGAGCTGAACTGCACAGCTTGCGGGATCTTAGTTCCCTGACTGTGGATTGAACCCAGTCCACAGCCGTGAGAACACTGAGTCCTAACCGCTGGATTGCCAGGGGATTCCCTGGGATTTTGATAGAGATCACATTGACTTTGTAGATCACGTTGAATAATATTGACAAGATTAAATTTTCTTATCTTTGAACATTGGATATATTTTCATTTATTTATGTCTTCTTTAATTTTTTTGGGAGACATGTTGTGTGGCATGTGGGATCTTAGTTTCCGATTAAACCTATACCCCCTGCACTGGGAGAGGGAGTCTTAACCACTGGACCACCCTAGAAGTTCTTCTTTAATTTCTTTCAGTAATATTTTATAGTTTTCATTGTACAAGTCTTTCACCTCCTTGATTAAATTAATTCCTAAGTATTCTTTTTGATGCTGTTTTAACTGGAATTGGCTTTGTAATTTTTCCCCCAGATTCTTCATTGTTAGTGTATCGAAATACAGCAGTGCATGGTTTTCATGTGTTCATTTGTATCCTGCTCAATTGCTGGATTCATTTATTCTCTCCAACAGGGGTGTGTGTGTGTGTGTGTGTGTGTGTGTATGTGCATGTGTGATCTTAAGAGTTTTCTATATATATCTGCCAACATATCATCTGCCAACAGGTATCATTTTACTTTCTTTCCAATTGGATGTGTTTTGTTTTTTTTCTTGCCTAATTGCTCTGGCTAGAATTTCCAGGACTATGTTGAATAGTAGTGATGAAAGCCAGTATCCTTGTCTTGTTTTTTTTTTTCCCTTGTCTTGATTTTGATCTTAGAGGAAAAACTTTCAGTCTTTTACCATTGAGTATGGTATTTGCAGATGGTGACTACAGTCATGAAAGTAAAAGACACTCCTTGGAAGCAAAGCTATGACAAACCTAAACAGTGTATTAAAAACAAGAGACTTTTACTTTGCTGAAAAAGGTCTGTATAGTCAAAGTTGTGGTTTTTCCAGTAGTTGTTTATGGATGTAAGAGTTGGACCATACAGAAGGCTGAGCGCTGAAGAACTGATGCTTTCGAATTGTGGTGCTGGAGAGACTCTTCAGAATCTCTTGGACTGCAAGGGGATCAAACGAATGAATCTTAAATCAACTCTGAGTATTCATTGCAAGGACTGATACTGAAGTTGAAGCTCCAATACTTTGGATGTGAAGAGCCAACTCATTAGAAAAGACCCCGATGCTGGGAAAGATTGAGGGCAAGAGGAAGAGAAGGGAGTGACAGAGGATAAGATGGTTGGATGGCATCATGGACACAGCAGACATCAGTTGAGCACACTGGGAGATGGGTTGCAAAGAGTTGGACATAACTTTGCCACTGAACAGCAACATGTTATTTGCTGTTGGTTTTTCATATGATTTTTGTTATGCAGAAGTCGTTTCATTTTGTTCCTGTGTGTTGCGTGTTTTTATTACGAAAGTGTTGAATTTTGTCAAGTGCCTTTCTGCATCACTTGATATGATCATATGTTTTCTTCCCCTTCCTTCTAATAATGTAGTGTCTTACATTGATCAATTCCTTCCTCCCTCCCTTCCTTTTTTTGATGAAATATGTTTGTGAACGTAACCACAGCAGAGTACTGTTATTACCTAAATCTACATGTAACAAATGTGATGAAAAATGTTGTGATTAGAAAAGATTAATAATAGCACTCTAATTTCATTGCAAGGAATTGATGCTGTCATAGATAGAAAACAAACATGAAACACATAATTTCGTTGGAAAACCTCATTCTCATATTGTTATTGCTTATTAGATATTAATCAACAGTTACTTAATTGTCTTCAGATATGGTGTGTGAACTTGGAGGAGGGCATGGCATCCCACTCCAGTGTTCTTGCCTGAAGAAGCCCATGGACAGAAGAGCCTGGTGGGCTACAGTCCATGAGGTCACAGAGAGTGAGACATGACTGAGTGAGCATGCGTGCATGCACTTTATTGAGAATTTTTGCATCATTGTTCATAAGGGATGTCTTGTGTCTTTGTCTGGCTGCTGACCTCAGAATAAGTTAGGAAATGTTCCCTCCTCTTCAGTTTTTTGGAAGAGTTTGGGAGGAATTGGTATTATTAATATTTCTTATTTAAATACTGGATAGAATTCACTGGTAAAATATTCAGTTTCAAGACTTTTTTTTGTAGGGAGATATTTTTTAAAAATAATTTCTTTTTGGCTGGCTGGGTCTTCATTGCTGTGTGAGCTTTTCTCTAGCTGCGGAGAGCAGGGGCTACTCTGCCGCAGGGCGCGGGCTTCTCAGCGTGTGGCTTCTCTTTAGGAGCACGGACTTCAGGCACGTGGGCTTCAGTCGTTGGTGTTCCCAAGCTCTGGAGCACAGGCTAATAGTTGGGGTGCACAGGCTTAGCTGCTCTGCAGCATCTGGGATCTTCCGTGATCAGGGTTTGAACCCGTGTCTTCTGCACTGACAGGTGGATTCTTTACCATTGAGCCACCAGGGCAGCCCTGTGGGCAGATTTTTGATACTGATTCAGTCTCCTTACTATTGATGGTTAGATGTCTGTTCAGTTTTTGTTTCTCTGTGATTTGGTTTTGGTAGAAATTGTGTTTCTAAGAATTTGTTTCATCTAGATTATCTGATTTGCTGGTTTATAGTTCATAGTACTCATTTGTAATCATTTTTATTTTCATAGAATTGGCAGTAATATCTCTGCTTACATTGCTGATTTTAGTAATTAGTGTCTTTCTGTTTGTAATCTGTCTAGCTAAACTTTTATCCATTTTGCTGATCTTTCTGAAGAACCAACTTTTGGTTTCATTGATTTCTCTTATAGTTTTTCTGTTCTCTATTTCATTTATCTCTGCCCTAATCTATTTTTCCTTCCTTTTGCTAGCTTTGGATTTAGTTTGTTCTTTCTTTTCTAGTTCCTTAGCTTGTAAAGTTATATTGCTGATTGGAGATCTTTCTAAGTTTATTGTTGTTCAGTCACTGAGTCATGTCCAACTCTTTGTGACCCCATGGACTGTAGCACACCAAGCTTCCCTGTCCTTTACCATCTCTTGGAGTTTGCTCAAACTCATGTCCATTGATTCGATGATGCCATTTAATCATCTCATCCTCTGCTGTCCCCTTCTCCTCCTGCCCTCAATCTTTCCCAGCAACAGGGTCTTTTTCCAGTGAGTTGGCTCTTCGCATCAGGTGGCCAAAGTATTGGAGCTTCAGCATCAGTCCTTCCAATGAATATTCAGGGTTGATTTCCTTTAGGATTGACTGGTTTGACACTCTTTGCTGTCTAAAGGACTCTTAAGAGTCTTCTCCAGCACCACAGTTCAAAAACATCAAGTCTTTGGCGCTCAGCCTTCTTTTTTTTTTTTTTTTTAACATGTTTTCTTATTTTATTAAATCTTACTAGTATTCCTTAGGGAATAAACACACAGGTGAGTAGGCTACTGTGAAGAAATCTTTTCATAAGAAAGTTAAGACATTAAAAGATATTTCCAGGTATTATCTTCAGTGATGTTTCTTATCTTTTTTCTGGGACTCCAGGTAATATTCAGCCCCTACAGCTACCACAAATGCAGCAAATCCCCACTTGAATCCTTTTAATAATGCTCCAACAAAGGAAACGTTATTTGCAAAGCCACCATGTATCTCCAAGCTTCACTGAAGCCCCATGGATCCCTTAGTCCTCGTGCAGCCAGTTTCTCCTGGACAGTTTCCAATGGTGTCCCTTCTATCTTCCATTGTTTATAATCTGGAAGTTCCGTTTTACTAGGACCATGTTCATGTCCATGTCCATGGGCCATGTTGTTTCGTTACTTGCTTTCTTCAGACAATTCTTTAAAACTGCAGTATTACTGTGGTTAATATATATGGATCACATGAATTTTTTCTGACAGCAGTCTGACCTCTCAGGACACTTCGGCGCTCAGCCTTCTTAATGGTCCAGCTCTCACATTCGTACATGACTACTGGAGAAACCATAGCTTTGACTATACACCCACCGTAGAGCTGCCTGGTGGGTGATCCACAAACGGGAGAACAATTATACCAAAGAGGTTCAAACACTGTTGGAAAAGTTCTAGGGGCCACAACAGACTTCCCAACCTGGCGATCCGGCAAAGGGACTGGCTTCCCAGGGAATCTGATCTTGAAGTCAGCGGGATGTGATTACAGAACTTCAAAGGACTGGGGAAAGAGGCAAAACCTTGTGTGCACCAGGACCCAGGAGAAACGGGCAGTGACCCCCCAAGAGCCTGAGCCAGACTTGCCTGGGAGTGTGTGAGCCTCTCTGGCAGAGGCGTGGGCCGACAGTGGCTAGCTGTGCGCTCAGGGGCACCGGCAGCAGCAGTCCCGGGAGGCGCGGCCTGCTGGCCTCAGCCCTCTTGGCGGAGGTCACCATTACCCCTACCATAGAGCCTACAGCCTGCAGTACAGATGGTGACTCTAGGACTGGACTGCCTCAGGCCAAACTACAGGGAAGAAGCACAGCCCCACCCATCAGCAGAAAGTTGGATTAAAGATTCAATGAGCATGGCCCTGCCCACCAGAGCAAGACCCAGTTTTCCCCACAGCCAGCCCCTCCCATCAGGAAGCTTGCACAAACCTCTTATCCTTCTCCATCAGAAGGCAGACAGAATGGAAAACACAATCACAGAGAACTAACCAAAATGATCACATGGACCACAGCCTTGTCTAATTCAATGAAACTATGAGTCATGCTGTGTAGGGCCACCTGAGACGGATAGGTCATGGTGGAGAGTTTTGACAAAATGTGGTCCACTGGAGAAGGGAATGGCAAACCACTTAAGCATTCTTGCCTTGAAAACCCCATGAACAGTATGAAAAGGCAGAAAGATACGACACTGAAAGATGAACTCCCCAGGTTGGTAGGTGCCCAGTATATTACTGGAGAAGAGCAGAGAAGTAGCTCCAGAAGGAAAGAAAAGGCTGAGCCAAAGTGGAAACAAGGCCCAGTTGTGGATGTGTCTGGTGGTGAAAGTAAAGTCCAGTGCTATAAAGAAAAAGATTGCATAGGAACCAGGGATATTAGGTCCATGAACCAAGGCAAATTGATTTACCTTGGTCAAACAAGAGTGAAATTGACATTTTAAGAATTAGTACACTAAAGTGGATGACAATGGGTGAATTTAACTCAGATGACCATTACATCTACTACTGTGGGCAAGAATCCCAGAGAAGAAATGGAGTAGCCCTCACAGTCAACAAAAGAGTCTGAAATGCAGTACTTGGGTGCAATCTCAAAAATGACAGAATGATCTTGGTTTGTTTCCAAGGCAAACCATTCAGTAGCACAGTAATCCAGGTCTATGCCCCAGCCACTAATGCAGAAGAAGCTGAAGTTGAATGGTTCTATGAAGACCTACAAGACCTTCTAGAACTAACACCAAAAAAAGATGTCCTTTTTATCATAGGGGACTGGAATGCAAAAGTAGGAAGTCAAGAGATACTTGGAGTAACAGGCAAGTTTGACCTTAGACTACAAAATGAAGCAGGGCAAAAGCTAACAGAGAATGCACTGGTCATAGCAAACACCCTCTTCCAACAACACAAGAGACAACTCTACACATGGACATCGCCAGATGGTCAATACCAAAATCAGATTGATTATGTTCTTTGCAGCCGAAGATGGAGAAGCTCCACACAGTCAGCAAAAATAAGACCAGGAGTTGGCTGTGGCTTCCATAGTGAGTTCCTTGTTGTAAAATTCAGACTTAAATTGAAGAAAGTAGGGAAAGCCACTAGCCTATTCAGGTATGACCTAAATCAAATCTCGTATGATTATACAATGGAAGTTTGACAAATAGATTCAGGAGATTAGATTTGATAGACAGAGTGCCTGAAGAACTATGGACAGAGGTTCTTAACATTGCACAGGAGGCGGAGATCAAAACCATCCCCAAGAAAAAGAAATTCTACAAGGCAAAATGGTTGTCTGAGGAGGCCTAACAAACAGCTGAGAAAAGAAGAGAAATGAAAGGCAAAGAAGAAAAGCAAAGCCATCTGAATGCTGAGTTCTATAGACTAGTAAGGAGAGATAAGAAAGCCTTAAGTGAACAATGCAAAGAAATAGCGGAAAACAATAAAATGGGAAAGACTAGAGATGTCTCCAAGAAAAGTAGAAATAGCAAGGGAACATTTCGTGCAAACATGGGCACAATAGAGGACAGAAACAGTATGGACCTAACAGAACTACAAGAGGTGGCAAGCATACACAGAAGAACTACACAAAAAAGGTCTTAATGACCCAGATAACCATGAAGGTGTGATCACTCACCTAGAGCCAGACATCCTGGAATGCGAAGTCAAGTGGGTCTTAAGAAGCATCACTATGAACAAAGCTAGTAGATAGAGGTGATCGATTTCCAGCTGAGCTATTTCAGATCCTAAAAGATGATGTTGAATTGCTGCACTCAATATGTCTATAAATTTGGAAGACTCAGCATTGGCCACAGGACTGGAAAAGGTCAGTTTTCATTCCAATCCCAAAGGGCAATGCCAAAGAATGTTCAAACTACCGCACACTTGTACTCATTTCACATGATAGCAAGATAATGCTCAAAGTCCTTCAAGCTAGGCTTCATTCAACAGTACTTGAACCAAGAACTTCCAGGTGTACAAGATGGACTTAGAAAAGGCAGAGGAACCAGAAATCAAATTGCCAACATCAATTGGATCATAGAAGAAAACAAAGGAATTCCAGAAAAACATCTGCTTCATTGACTATGCAAAAGCCTTTGACTTGTGGATCATTCTTCAAGAGATGGGAATACCAGACCATCGTACCTGCTTCCTGAGAAATCTGTATGCAGGTCAAGAAGCAACAGTTAGAACCGGACATAGAACAACGGACTGATTCCAAATTGGGGAAAGAGTATGTCGAGGCTGTATATTGTCACCCTGCTTATTTAACTTATACGCAGAGTCATCATGAGAAACGCCGGGCTGGAGAAAGCACAAGCTGGAATCAAGATTGCCGGGAGAGATATCAATAACCTCAGATATGCAGATGACACCACCCTAATGGCAGAAAGCAAAGAGGAGCTAAAGAGCCTCCTGAAAGTGAAAGAGGAGAGTGAAAAAGCTGGCTTAAAACTCAACATTCAAAAAACTAAGATCATGGCATCTGGGTCCCATCACTTCATTCATGGCAAATAGATGGGGAAACAATGGAAACAATGAGAGACTTTATTTTTGGGGGCTCCAAAATCACTGCAGATAGTGATTGCAGCCATGAAATCTTTTAAGACACTTGCTCCTTGGAAGAAAAGCTATGACTGACCTAGATAGCATATTAAAAAGTAGAGACATTACTTTGCTGACAGAGGTTCCTGTAGCCAAAGCTATGGTTGTTCCAGTAGTCATGTGTGGATGTGAGAGTTGGACCATAAAGATGTCTTGAGTGCTGAAGCATTGATACTTTTGAACTGTGGTGTTGGAGAAGACTCTTGAGAGTCCCTTGGACTGCGGGGAGATCCAACCGGTCAATCCTAAAGGAAATCAACCCTGAATAGTCTTTGGAAGGACTGATCCTGAAGCCGAAGCTCCAACACTTTGGCTACCTGATGTGAAGAACTGACTCACTGGAGGGCCGGCCTGGTGCTGGAGGGCTGGGTGCCGGGAGGAGGTACTCATGCCCGCTGGCCAGGTCCAGAGGCCTCTTTTCCTCCTTCAGCCCAGCGGTGAGGTCATCAGGGCCGAAAGGAAGGATGAAGTAGTGGCCTTTCAAGAACGGGCCTTGCCCGGCTTGGCTGTGACGCCCGTGAGGTCAGAGGGCAGTGAGGTGCGATGGGCTGATGGCGCGCCGGCGCCGGATGCCTTTGGGCAAGATCCCCGCTGGCAGGGTTGATCCGCTGATGCTTCTCACACCCGCTATCGCCAGTCCTGGTGCTGGACGTGGCCCATCTGCCAAGGCCTGACCTCACTTCCTCGCCCACCGCCCTCTCGGGCACCCGCTGTCCCCTCACCACCTTCACGAGTGAGTCCCTGACGTGGAACAAGGACTCAGGGCAGCACCTTCCCCGAGGCCTTTGCCAAGAGAGCCAGGTGGGCTCATTCTTCTAATGTTTCCCTTCCTTCCTGTCTTTCTTGTCACTTCTAGAGCAAAGTCTGAGGAAAACGGGGAAAAGAGTCCTCTTAAAATCCCCTGAGGGAGCTCTCTGGTGCTCCAGTGGTTAGGACCCTGCGCGTTCACCGCCAAGGGCCTGGGTTCGATCCTTGGTCGGGAAACTGAGAGCCTGTAAGCTGCGTGGAAAAATTTCCCCAAGAGAAAGAGGACAAGGCTTTCGGAGGATTTTCTGGTCACCTGGTTAGATGCTGCCATCACGTGCTGGGCTTATCCGTGGATGGGGCGTCACCGATGCTCAGGGAGCAGCTCTCGCCTCACGGACGTGGGTTTGGGCCCAGGGAGGGACCCAGAGCCTGGCCGTGCTCCTGAGTCCCCCAGTTGTTTAATTTTATTGAGGTATAGCTGATTTAGTGTTTCATTAATTCCTTCTATACAGCAAAGTGAGTCCGTTACACATACATATATAACTGTGTATGTATATGTATATGGGTCTGTGTTAGTCACTTAGTCGTGTCTGGCTCTTTGCAACACCATGGACTGTAGCCCACCAGGGTCCTCTGCCCGTGGGGTTTCCCAGGGAAGAATACTGGAGTGGGTTGCCATGCCCTCCTCCAGGGCGTCTTCCTGACCCAGGGGTTGAACCCAGGCGGGTTCTTTACCGTCTGAGCCGCCAGGGAAGCCCATACATGTGTGTGTGTGTACATAGTATATGCTCTGTTTCGTATTCTTTCCCTGTGGTCTGTCACAGGATATTGAACACAGTTCCCCGCGCGGTCCAGTAGGGCCTTGTTGTTCGTTCATTCTCTGTGTAACAGTGCGCGTCTCCTAACCCCAGACTCCAGCCCAGCCCTCCCACACTCACCTCGCCCCTTGGCGACCATGAGAGGGTCCTCCGCGTGTCAGTGTTTCTGTGTGGTGGGTTTGTGTCATACTGTAGGTCCCACATAGAAGCGATGTATGGTCTTTGTCTCTCTGTCTTGACTTTATTTTTTTTATTTTTATTTTTTTCTTTCTCTGTCTTGACTTTAGTATGATAACCTCTAGGACCATCCCATCAATTCCTTTTTTTAAAAAAAATATTTTATTTATTTAGCTGTGCCAGGTCTTAGGTGTAGTATGTGGGATCTAGTTCCCTGACAAGGGATGGAACTCAGGCCCCCTGCATTGGGAGCTTGGAGTCCCAGCCGCTCGACCAGCAGGGAAATCCCTACAGTCACTTCCTAGCCCTGGGCTTAGGCAGACCCAGCCATGAGACTTGGAGGGATGTGTCCCGTGGCTGTGTTTGCATAAGGGCACGCCAGCTGGAGGTGTGTGCTCGGTCAGTCTGCTCTGGTGTGAGGCTCCAGGCTGTAGTTGAAAAGAACAGGCAGGTTGTGTGCTGCTGTGGGACACATTATTTTACCGAGGAGCAGAAAAGCAGGGCACCAGGACTGCCATCAGGCCCGTTAGTGTAAGAATACATGTGCCACACACGCATGTCAACACCCTGGCAAGATCCCTGGCCGGATTGTGAGTAGTGGTTGCCTCTGGAGAGTGTAGCTGGCTGCTGGGGAAAAGGAAGTTTTAATTTATTTACTTCTGCACGTTTTTGCTTTGTTCTAAAGCCCTTAGGAGAGTGCTCATTGAGGCTTGCACCCATGGTGGGGAGGTTCTGGGTCCCTCGTGTGAGTGTGTGAGCGGGTGAGCGTGAGTACTCCGATGCGTCCTGCCACGCCCCTCCATGCGTGCTCAGGCTCCACCCTGGCTTTCCAGAAGCTGTTTTCTCACGTGTAGGATGGACTGGCTCCTCCTGCTTCACCTCCCTTACGTACTCATCATGGTGGAGATTACTTTGAAAGTGGGACAGCACAGAACCAAGTGCAGAACCCAACTGGGGGCGCTTAAAGCCAGTGGTAATTTGAAGGACTTTGGTCGGGGATATTCGTTTCCCAGAGCTGCTCTAACATAAGCTGGGCAGCCTAAGGCAATAATAGACAGGCTTCCCTGGTGGCTTTGGAGGTAAAGAACCCACCTGCCAATGCAGGAGACACAGGAGACTTCGGCTCGATCCCTGGGTGGGGAAGACCCCCTGGAGGAGGGCACGGCAGCCCACTGCAGCACTCGTACCTGGAGAACCCCATGGACAGAGGAGCCTGGCGGGCTGCAGTCTGTGGGGTCACAGAGTCGGACACGACTGAGCAGGCAGAGCACAAAGGCAGCAGATACTTGATCTGCTCTAGAGGCCAGAAGCCCCGCATCAGGGTGTGGGCGAGGGGCCTTCTCTTCAGCTTCCAGTGGCTGCTGGCATCCTTGGTGTCCACTGGCTTGTGGACACAGCACTCCAGTCTCTGCCTTTCATGACACGTGGCCTCTTCTGTGTGTCCATACTTGCCTCTTATGAGGACACTGGATGTTGGATTAGGGTCCATCTAATCCAGCGTGCCTTCATCTTAACTAATTACATCCTCACAGACTGAACAGCTCTTTGGAAACAGCTAAGTGAAGTCACGTTCCCAGGTGTCGGGGTGAGAACGTGGGCATGGCTTTGGGGGCTGCCCACCGCAGGGGAGTTTCTGTTCTTTCAAGAGGTTTGGGATTGCCACACTTAGTAATTTGATGATGTAAAATCTAACATTATGAGTTTGCTCTTGAAAACAGAATTTTAGATGATGTTTCAGATAGAACTTTTGGGGCTGAAAACTCCTGAGTTAATCATCCATCCAGAAGCCAGCCTCCGAATGAACGTGTTTGAACGTGTTTGTTACCTACAGATGGGCATCTGTGCCTGACTGTCTTCTGCTTTGTGACCATTTATTTCTGATGTTGCTTCTTTCAGTCAGATCAGTTCAGTTCAGTCGCTCAGTCGTGTCTGACTCTTTGCGACCCCATGGACTGCAGCACGCCAGGCCTTCCTGTCCATCACCAACTCTCAGAGTTTGCTCAAACTCATGTCCATGGAGTCAGTGATGCCATCCAACCATCTCATCCTCTGTCGTCCCCTTCTCTGCCTTCAACCTTCCCCAGCATCAGGGTCTTTTCCAGTGAGTCAGTTCTTTGCATCAGGTGGCCAAAGTACTGGAGTTTCAGCTTCAGCATCAGTCCTTCCAGTGAATATTCAGGACTGATTTCCTTTAGGATGGACTGGTTGGATCTCCTTGCAGGCCAAGGGACTCTTAAGAGTCTTCCTAAGAGTCTTCTCTGGCACCACAGTCAGATCAGTTGTGCTTTTAAATCTTCCCCTTAGGAAATTGAGAGACTCTCGGAGCAGCTGGAGGAGAAGGAGCGGGAGGCACAGCACCTCCTGAGCCAGCCGGGGCTCGAGCGGGAGAAGGAGCTGGCCCTGCTGCGGAGGAGCGTGGCGGAGAAGGAGCGGGCCCGGGCCGCCAGCCACATCCTGTGTCGCTCCCTGGCTGACGAGACCCACCAGCTGCGGCGGACCCTGGCCGCCACGGCCCACATGTGCCAGCATCTGGCCAAGTGTCTGGACGAACGCCAGGGGGCACTGGGGGCGGCGGGGGAGCAGAGCCCTGAGGTAGGCCCTGGGGTCAGCAGGCCTCCCCTTGCGCCTCGGGGAGGGTCTGGGCCGTCCGCCCTCTGGGGATTTCCTCGAGGATGGTGGGGCCTGCAGAATGTCCCCCGAAAGCCGACCTGCAGCTCCCCCGGGCCCCGTGGGGAGGTGGCCCTGTGGTCTCCCCAGCCTCGGCGGAGGTCAGAGCAGCAGGGCCGGGCGGTGCAGGAGGGGTGTCCTGAGCGAGCGCTGATGTGTGCAGTGGCCGGGTGCCCACACTCCAAGCACTGGGGGGCCTCTGGTCCAGAGGGGCTGTCCGCTCCAGCGCGGCCTGGCCCCGATGGGGCCTCGGGCCTGGGCAGGGAGGACACGGGGCCCCACTTGGTGCTGTGCCCCCTGCCTGGTGCTACTCGGGATGGGGCCCGTGGGGGAGAGCAGTGAGGGTGCAGGGGAGCCGGTGGGTTTCAGCATGAGGAAGCCCCCACCGGAGAAACCAGGGGCCTCCTCCGGGGGCTGTTGGGAGCGGGGCCTGCGGGGTCCTGGCGGTGCAGGGGGCTGTGACAAGTTGGCTGAGAAGCACGCCCTGGGTGTGGGGCGGTGGGGAGGAGCCCTGCAGCCCCCTAGCAGCAGCTCTGCGGGGCGCGGGGGAGGGCCTCCGTCTGAGAATCCCCATCTCCTGGGGGTGGATCCCAGGAAAAGGGAACCTCAGAAAGAACACGGCACATTTGAGAAACCAGAGTGCTCTCTGGGCAGGCCGTGCACTCGTATGATTCTGAGTCACAGGGCCCTTTCTCTCTGGGGATCTGAAAGCCTGTCGTGGTTGGCCTGGGGGCGCCTGGGCCGAGGCTCTAAGCCGGCGTCATTTCTCAGCACAGGTCTTGGCCGATCAGCGGGGTTTCCCGAGCCCGCCGGGTTAGCACACGCAGTTCCTTTGTCATTCGAGGGGAATTCTCACAATAATGTCACCGCCATCCATCCGCTTTGTTAAATGACTGAATTTCTGATGGCCGTTCGGTTAGCCCCGCCCACCCTGCTGGGGCTGGGTCAGCACGCGGGCTCTTCTAGGTGTGAATCCCGCCAGCCTCGCGAGCCCCGGGGAGGTTGTCGTGGACAGTCAGCGCCTGAAGCTGACCGTGGTCATCTGGACATGACACACCCGAAGGGAGGGTCAGCGGGCACGGGGGAGGGGCCTGCTCCTGGCGGCCGGGGGCCCTGGGCGGGGAAGTTCTCTGGTCACAGCGAGCTCGGCTTCCTGCCCCCGCCCCGCCCCGGCCCGGCCCTCAGCCCTGTGACGCTGGGCGGTTTCCTGCGTGGGGTGGGCTTGGGCGGCCCAGGACCACCCTCCCCTCGGGAAGTGCCTGTCCTTTCCTGTCTCTGTCACACCTGCCGCAAGGCGGCTGCAGGGCCGTCTGCGACTCGGTGCCTGGAAGGTGCGGTCACACGGAGTCTGGTCCCTTTCTCATGCAGCCGGAGTGTGCGGACGGGGACGCCTCTGTGCACGCGGTGGTTGAGAAGTTACGGGAGGAGAACCGGGTGCTGAGGCAGAAGGTGACTCACGTGAGTGTCTGAGATCGGACTCGGGCCTAGCGCCCCGCGCTGACTGCCGGTGAGGGGTCGCCCCTGCCCAGAGACCGCTTCGGCTGATATACAGGGTCCCCAAAGGCCCGACACGTTTGCCCAAAAGGACGTGTTGAGCACGCCTGGTTGTCCTCCACCCCCAAGTTAATTCGCGTGTTGCTAAATGAGGTGCAGGGATCACTGTCAATCCAGCGTTCAAGCAGCGACTCCGCCATCACGCGTCCCGGTGGCACCCCCCACTTCCCCCGACTGGGCGGAGCCGGCCTCCACGTGGGGATGGGCCTCGTATTCCGGGCGGGCTCGAGGCCACTTTCCGGCCCCCAGGTGGAGGATCTTAACGCGAGGTGGCAGCGCTACGACGCCAGCAGGGACGAATACGTGAGGGGGCTCCACGCGCAGCTGAAGGGCCTGCAGGCAACCCCGGAGCCCGAACTGATGCGGAAGGAGGTCTCCCGGCTCAACGCGCAGTTGGAGGAGAAGATGGATGACTGCGCGGAGGCGCGGCGGGAGCTGGCGGCGGCGAAGAGCGCGAGGGACGCGGCGCTGGAGCGCGTGCAGATGCTGGAGCAGCAGGTGCGGCGGGCTGTGGGCGCCGGGGGGCGGGGCCTCCTCGCCTCCCGGGGGCGGGGCTTCCTCCTCCTGACAGGATAGGGGGACAGGCTTCCTCTTCCTCCTGATGCCGGGGGGCGGGGCCGCCACCTCCTGACAGGATAGGGGGACGGGCTTCCTCTTTCTCCTGACGCCGGGGGGCGGGGCCGCCGCCTCCTGACGGGATAGGGGGACGGGCTTCCTCTTCCTCCAGACGTCGGGGGGCGGGGCCTCCTCCTCCTGACGGCATAGGGGGACGAGCTTCCTCTTACTCCTGACGCCGGGGGGCGGGGCCGCCGCCCCCTGATGCGGGCGTCCGCTCTCCGCAGATCCTCGCTTACAAGGACGACTTCACGTCGGAGAGGGCCGACAGGGAGCGGGCGCAGAGCCGCATCCACGAACTGGAGGAGCAGGTGGCCTTGCTGCAGCGCCAGGCGTCCTGGAGACAGGTACAGCCGGGGTCTCCTCGGGCCCGGGGCGGGGGTCGTCTTCGTTTCTCCCTCATGCACTTCGAGCCCTTCTGCGGCTGCCAAGACCTTGGTTCCGGTTCCGCGCTGGGCAGGGCCGCCGTGCCCAGTGCCCGCAAACCTCCGGGTGGCACGTGTGCGTGCTTGGAGGGTGGCATCTGCCGGCCTGTCCTGGTCTCGCGGCCCCTCCGTGCTGCGGGTGGCCCCCACGTGGGCCTCTTCCCTCGTGGGCACAGGCAGGAGGTCCGGACCCCTCAGTCGTCCTCGGCACATCCTCGTTCGGGCCTCGGCACCAGAGTGAAGGTGCGGGTCCCACCAAACGACGGGCGGGGCTCCAGACGCTGGAGCCGAGACCAGCCTCGAGAGCGGACTCCTGCCTTTTCCTAGGATTCGCGCGAGGCAGCCTCCTGCCGGATTCACACGGGGAGCAGATCTCCCAGATACTTAGAGACCGACGCTTCGGAGCCTGTGGCGGCCGGTGGCCGGAGGCCTGGGACGGGATCCCAGTGGCTGGACCTTCCCGCAGAGGGCGGGTGCTCGGGAGTGACCCAGAAAAGCCAGGGGGACCTGCAGTGCCCCCACTGCCTGCAGTGCTTCAGCGACGAGCAGGGCGAGGAGCTCTTCAGGCACGTGGCCGAGTGCTGCCAGTGAGCCCGGTGGCCCGTGGTGGGCGGGCCCCGCATCAGGATCGGGGCCCCCAGCACAGGCTGGGGGTGCTTCTGAGCCTCCTCCTCGGCCGCTCTTGGGTCAGCAGGAGCTTGCGGCGGGGCTGGCGGCAGAGGTAGGGGTTGGAGCTTCTAGCGCGGAGCTGGCCTCCCAAGCAGCCAGGCCAAGGCCATGAGTGGACGGCCATGGGCCAGCACGTGGCCTTGCCCCCCGGGCGGCGTGGAGCCGAGCCCTGAGCTGCACTGAGACACGCTGCTGGTGTCCGCCACGCCCCCAGAGGCCGAACACTGATCATGTGACCTTTCTGTAATAAAGGAACTTGCTAAGCGCTGCTCCGAGTGTGTGTTGGGGGCTGGGACGCAGAGGCCTGGCCGCACTCCACCGGGGCCTGAGAGCTGCCGAGGAGACACGCCTGCGGGCTGTTGCCTGTCGGGGCCTCCAGAGCTGTGTGGTCCAGCGTGGGCCCAGCCCAGGTGGGAGTCGAGGACGGGCTGAGCGCAGAGCCCTGCAGGGCGTGCGGGGCCACGGGGCCTGTCACCCCGCGAACCCTCAGGAGAGCCAGGAGGCTGGGGTTCCTCTCGGCCTTAGTGCGGGCGGGGAGGCGGCACAACAGCGGGGCCACAGCTGGGATCTGAACCCCGCCACTGGCCCCCCGGCCCCGGCCCCGCTGTGCGGTCTGCGTGAAGCAGCGGCCGCCGCGTGGGCGCGTGCTGGCCCGCCCACCTGGAGTGCCTGCGCCCTCCCTCTCCGGTTCTGCCCTCCTCCGGGGGTAGCTCAGGTGTCGACCCCTCCGTGGGATTGCCTACGCCCCCCGGTGTCCAGCAGCCTGACTGGAAGCCGTCGATCTTGAGCGTCACAGGGAGCCTCCATCCTCAGGAGCTGGAGGACCTGGCAGACACCCAAGCACTTCTTGCAGAGAAAGGAGCCACAGGAGGGGAGCCCTCAGATCCTTGGCTGACCCCTGAACCGGGCAGGCTGAGAGAGAGAGACCCCGCGAATCCTGCGGCAGGGACGGGGCTGGCAGGGGCGCATGAGCAGAGGTCCCGGCAGCCGTCCCTCAGGGTTAGGGGCGGCTACATACCTCGGTTCTCCTTTGAAACCCTCAAGGGGCCACATTTTAGGAGTAAAGTTGACATCTTAGGGCAAAACCAAAACATCCCACTCTTCCAGGTAGCCAACCAGTAATCTACTGGCCTGCTGGACAAAACCCATCTTTCTTCAGACACAGGTAACAGAATCCACAGTCCAATATACAGTAACAAGTTCAGGACATGTGGGGGAAAAGGCATAGTGAAGATACAGCCACACAAACACAAGCGAACCAGATGTTTATGCAGATGGTACTAAAAGAAATATGGATACTATGGAGATTGTTGAGGCTGGTCAGAAGTACTTCTGGGTAAAAATACAGAAAAATGTGCAGAGCATGGGGATGAGTAGACACGGATGAGTACTGATTGTTTAAAACAATAATGTCTTGAAGGTTTTCAGACACGCAAACAACCATGAGAACTTTCTAGGTGGCGGAGCAGAGTGCTTAAGCAACTTACACAGTTATAAGGTTATAAGGTTATTGCACTGATTTACAGTAGGCTAATAAATTACAGGAGCATATTATAATCTCTAGGGTAACCATCTAGGGATGGAAATACTTAATTAAAAGTATTAAAAGTTATGGAGGGATTTCCCGAGCAGTCCAGCGGTTAAGACTCTGTACTTAAGTATTTATTTGGCTGCCCTGGGTTTTAGTTGCAGCACCGCAAGGTCTTCAGTGGTTGCAGCGTTCAGGTCCTTTAGTTGCGACATGCGAACTCTCAGTTGTGGCATGTGGGATCTAGTTCCCTGATCAGGGGTGGAACCCGGGCCCCCGGCATTGGGACCATCAGGGAAGTCCTAAGAAGTCCTCAGGCTCTGTACTTCTAATGCGGGGCCTGGGGTTTGATCCCTCATTGGGGATAAAAATCCCAACATATGCAGCAATAAATAAACTTACCAAATCCTCTAACTGAATAACGATTGTCACAGTGGATGCAAATAAAGGTCTTGCCCCTGTGCCCATCAGAAAACATGAAGACACACCACGCCAACATTAACCAAGAAAATCAGACACTGCACTTAAAGACAAAAAATGTTACCAGAGATAAAGATCAATGTCACACAATGATAAAAAGGTAAATTTATCAGGGGTATATAATATACCCAGATTTGCATAGGGCTAATAATACCAATATAAAGCATAAGAACTAGATAAATACATAATCATAGTTGGAGATTTTAACATACCTTTCTAAGTAACTGAAAGAAGCAGGGGAAAAAAATCGGTAATGATATAGAAGATTAAACCAAAATAATCTACCTGGCCTAATTCATATGTAGAACGTAAGTTATACCCAACAAGAGCTAACTGTAATTCTTTTCAGGTGTACACGGAATGCTTCCAAGAGAGACAAATTAGTGAGTCACAACAATATTCCAAAGAGCTTAATCACTGAATTTGTGATATCTAAGATTCAGTTCAATTCAGTTCAGTCGCTCAGTCGTCTCTGACTCTCTGCAACCCCGTGAATCGCAGCACACCAGGCCTCCCTGTCCATCACCAACTCCCGGAGTTTACCTAAACTCATGTTCATCGAGTCGGTGATGCCATCCAACCATCTCATCCTCTGTCGTCCCCTTCTCCTCCTGCCCCCAATCCCTCCCAGCATCAGGGTCTTTTCAAATGAGTCAGCTCTTCACATGAGGTGGCCAAAGCACTGGAGTTTCAGCTTCAGCATCAGTCCTTCCAATGAACACCCAGGACTGATGTCCTTCAGGATGGACTGGCTGGATCTCCTTGGAGTCCAAGGGACTCTCAAGAGTCTTCTCCAACACCACAGTTCAAAAGCATCAATTCTTCGGCACTCAGCTTTCTTCACAGTCCAACTCTCACATCCATACATGACCACTGGAAAAACCATAGCCTTGACTAGACGGACCTTTGTTGGCAAAGTAATGTCTCTGCTTTTTAATATGCTATCTAGGTTGGTCATAACTCCTTGGTCTTCCAAGGAGAAAGCATCTTTTAATTTCATGGCTGCAATCACCATCTGCAGTGATTTTGGAGCCCCCAAAAAGTCTGTCACTGTTTCCACTGTTTCCCCATCTATTTACCATGAAGTGATGGGACCAGATGCCATGATCTTAGTTTTCTGAATGTTGAGCTTTAAGCCAACTTTTTCACTCTCCTCTTTCACTTTCATCAAGAGACTTTTTAGTTCCTCTTCACTTTTTGCCATAAGGGTGGTGTCAACTGCATATCTGAGGTTATTGATATTTCTCCTGGCAATCTTTATTCCAGCCTGATTCCACTAAGGTTAAACCACAACAAATCAGTAACAGAACAATAACTAATAAATTTCCAGCATGTTTCTAAATGATCCATGGGAAAAATAAATACAATGGAAACTGGAAATATGTTGAACTGAGTATAAATGAAAATACAAGTTGCTAAAAAAAATAAACAAGTTGCTAAAAATTGTGGAATACAGGGAAAGCAGTGACCAGGGGAATGTAATAGCTCTGAAGGTATGAATCAGGATGAAGGGAGGTGAGACTTCACTGATCCAAGTGCTCATCTCAAGATGCTAGGGAAAGAACTGCAAATTAAGCCCAAAGAAAATGGAAGGAAATAATTAAAGAGCAGAATCAATGAAATGAAAAACAGACAAAAATCATCAATGCCAATAGTTCTTTTAAATAGTAATAAGACTGATACACCCACAGCATGACTGACTAAGAAAGAAAACGTAAATTGCTAAAATCTGGAGTCAGAGATGAGCATCACCATAGATCTCTAGGACGTTAAACAGATGAGATACCATGAAGAGTTTATGGAGCTAATACCTGTGACAGCTTAGATGAAATGGATCAAGTCCTTCAAACACACAGCTTCCTAAAACTGAAGAAACAGAAAACCGGAACAGCCTTGTGTCACTTCAATAGACTGAATCTGTAATTAAAGGTCTTTTCACAAAGGAAATTACAGTCTCAGCTGACTCACTGGTGAACTCTTCCTAACGTCTAAGAAAGACACACCAACATCCTATAGACTCAGGAAACAGAAAAGGAATGTTCCCTAACTCAGTTTACGACACTGAAACGCAAGAAAAACAAGGCATGAAGGAAAATGACAGATCACTCTCGAACGCAGAGGCAAAAATCCTAAAAGAATAAAAAATATAACCAAGTGCAATTACAGGAACATAAGATTGCTTGACATTAAAAAAATAATTCACCATAACAGACCAAAAAAAAACAAAAACAAAGCCCCATATAATCATCTCAACAGAAGCAAAAAAAGCATATGACAAAATTCAACACCCACTCATGATACCACCACCCGCAAACTGGGAGCAGAGGGGTTCCCTCAGTCTGACCGAGGTGTGACCGGACGACGCGCAGCCAGCTCCGCACTTGATGAGGTGCTGAGTGCTGTCCCTGAGGAGGGCCCGTCAGGCAAGCTGCTCATGTTATTCCTGCAGTTCCCCCTGCTACAGGAGGTGCCCAGTGCAGCCGGGCAATAAAATGAAGACTAGAAAAGTTGGAAAAGAAGAAATTAAACTGGCCCTACCCACAGATGACAGATGGTGTATGTAGAAGACCCTAGGGGGCCTTCAGAAAACAGTTTAATCAGGAAGTCGACAATCTCAGGAGACAACGTATGAAACATCTGTTGTATTCCTGTGTGTTTTCAACAAATGGAAAAGCCGATTAAGAAAACCTGCTGTGAGTTGAATTGTGTCTCCCCCCAAAAATAAGTTCACCAAAAAATGTTGGAAGTCCTAATCCCCAGAATGTGTGAATGTGACCTCATTTAGAAAGAGGATCTTTGCAGGTGTAATCTAAGGTGATGTCCTGCTGCATTAGGGTGAACCCCAGATCCAGTGACCCAGCGTCCTTGTAAGAAAAGGGCAAGAGACAGACACGAGAGAGGACACCACGTGGAGACAGGCCGGGACCGGAGTGACGTGTGGATAAGTCAAGAACACCAAGGACCGCCAGTGACCACAGGGAGCTGGGAGCACAGCACGGAAGAGCTTTCTCCTCACAACCTCTAGAAGGAACCAGTTCTGCCGACACCTGAATTCTAGATTTAAATCTTCCAGAACCTGGAGAATACGTTTCTAAGCCATGTAGTTTGTGGCACTTTGTTATGGGAGCCCCAGAAAACTAATGCATCACTTTACTTCAGTTCAGTCGCTCAGTCGTGTCCGACTCTTTGTGACCCCATGGACTGCAGCACGCCAGGCTTCCCTGTCCATCACCAACTCCCGGAGTTTACTCAAACTCATGTCCTTGGAGTTGGTGATGCCATCCAACCATCTCATCCTCTGTCGTCCCCTTCTCCTTCCACCTCCAATCTTTCCCAGCATCAGGGTCTTTTCCAAGGAGTCAGTTCTTCCCATCAGGGGGCCAAAGTATTGGAGTTTCAGCTTCAGCATCAGTCCTTCCAATGAACACCCAGGACTGATCTCCTTTAGAATGGACTGGTTGGATCTCCTTGCAGTCCGAGGGACTCTCAAGAGTCTTCTCCAACACCGCAGTTTAAAATCATCAATTCTTCGGCCCTCAGCTTTCTTTATAATCCAACTCTCATATCCATACATGACTACTGGAAAAACCATAGCTTTGACTAGACGGACCTTTATTGGCAAAGTAATGTCTCTGCTTTTTAATATGCTGTCTAGGTTGGTCATAACTTTTCTTCCAAGGAGCAAGTGTCTTTTAATTTCATCGCTGCAGTCACCATCTGCAGTGATTTTGGAGCCCAAGAAAATAAAGTCGGACACTATTTCCATTGTTTTCCCATCTGTTTGCCATGACGCGATGGGACCAAATGCTGTGATCTTCGTTTTCTGAATGTTGCGCTTTAAGCCAACTTTTTCACTCTCCTCTTTCACTTTCATCAAGAGGCTCTTTAGTTCCTCTTCCCTTTCTGCCATAAGGGTGGTGTCATCTGCATATCTGAGGTTATTGATATTTCTCCCGGCAATCTTGATTCCAGCTTGTGCTTCTTCCAGCCCAGCGTTTCTCATGATGTACTCTGCATGTAAGTTACATAAGCGGGGTGACAATATACAGCCTTGACGTACTCTTTTCCCAATTTGGAACCAGTCCGTTGTTCTGTGTCCAGTTCTAACTGTTGCTTCTTGACCTGCATACAGATTTCTCAGGAAGGAGGTAAGATGGTCTGTTATTCCCAACTCTTGAAGAATGATCCACACAGTCAAAGGCTTTTGCAAAGTCAATGAAGCAGATGTTTTTCTGGAACTCTCTTGCTTTTTCTATGATACAGTGGATGTTGGCAATTTGATCTCTGGTCCCTCTGCCTTTTCTAAATCCAGCTTGAATATCTGGAAGTTCTCGATTCATGTGTGCTGAGGCCTAGCTTGAAGAATTTTGAGCATTACCTTGCTAGCATGTGAGATGAGCACAATTGTGTGGTAGTTTGAACATTCTTTGGCACTGCCCTTCTGTGGGATTAGGATGAAAACTTGGAAAACCACTAGGCCATTCAGATATGACCTTAAAAAAACATCCCTTACGATTATATTATTGGAGGTGACAAATAGATTCAAGGGATCAGATCTGGCAGACGGTGCCTGAAGAACTATGGTCGGAGGTCCCTAACACTGTACAGGTGGTGGTGACCACAACCGTCCCTGAGAGAGAAACGCAGAAGGGAGAGCGGCATCTCAGGAGGCCTTACAAAGAGCCGAGGAAAGAGATGTGAAAGGCGAAGGAGAAAAGGAAAGGTACATTCATCTGAATGCAGAGTTCCAAAGCATAGCAAGGAGGTAAGAAAGCCTTCCTCATTGACCAATGCAAAGAAATAGAGGAAAGCCATAGAATGGGAAAGATTAGAGATCTCTCTAAGAAAATCAGAGATACCAAGGGAACATTTCATACAAACATGGGCACAATAAAGGACAGAAACTGTAGGGACCTAACAGAAGCAGAAGAGATTAAGAAGAGGTGGTGATAATACACAGAACTGTACAAAAAAGATCTTCATGACCCAGATAACCATGGAGGTGTGATCACTCACCTATAACCAGACATCCTGGAGTCCAAAGTCAAGTGGCTTCAGAAGCATCACTACAAACAAAGCTAGTGGAGGTGATGGAATTCCAGCTGAGCTGTTTCAAATCCTGAAAGTACTGCAAAAAAAGTACGCTGTGAAAGTACTGCACTCAATATGCCAGCAAATTTGGAACACTCAGCAGTGGCCACAGGACTGGAAAAGGTCAGTTTTCATTACTCGTAGTTTCTATTTATTTGTCATTGAGTCCACAGGTATTCCCTTCCAGAGTTTCTAGTCAGCTGTTACTTGTATCCTGGGTATTGTTCATTTCAGACACTGTTTTTCTCCCTTTGGATTTGGATCTTTTTTTGCAGCTTCCAGCTCTTCATCTCGTTCACACTTTATGTGTTTGAGCAGTCATGAGATTTTAACAGATGTTCTAAGGTTCTTGTCCGCAGACTCGCCCTCTTTGGCTCCGATTCTCTTGCTTCTTTGATGTTTCTTCTGCTCATGGCTCACAGTCCCTCCTTGGCACGGCCTGGGCCCTGACACTTTGAGCTGTGCTTCGTCACGCGGGACGGTGTTCAGTGTCGGCGGGCTCTCTGAGGTTAACACTCAGGCCCGCTCTGCTCCTTCTAAGGCTTGTGCCCAGACTTAGGTTCCATCCAGGGGCAGCTCAGACCCCGCGGGGGACTCCACGCATGGCCCGTGTGTCCCCCGGTCTCCGCCCTGGGTGGTGCAAACTCCCCCAGGGCTCATGGGATTTACGCCTCTGCAGCCCCCTCCTGTCTGGGAGCTCCAGGCCCCCCACCCAGTGCCGGCCCGGAAGCTGCCTCCAGGCAGGAAGCGGGGGCCCTTCCCTCAGGAAACACAGCTCTGCGCCGCTCTCCCTGCCCAGACAGCGTCCGGAGTCACAGCCCCGGCTCAGCGCGCTCAGCCCGTGGCCAACACCGCACGGCGCCCACCTGCCTGCCCCGTGCCCACCCTCCCCTGCCACGCGTCCCGCTTGGAGAGCGAGTCCTCCAGAGCTCAGACCGTTCGGAGCTTCTTCCCAGTCTGCACGGCTGTTTCCCCCAGCACTGAATGAACAGGAGCTGTGCCTGCCTGTGATCGTGAAGATGAAGCAGGATGTCACCTCCATTCTGTCGTTCTCTGTGATGACTTAAGACGTTTGGTGTTGAAGACAGTAAAACAGTATGAACTGTGCAGTTTTTTCTTCTCCTTAAAAAAAGAACGCATTAATGAAATTGAGAACTGCCACATTTTGGTTTAACGTGATGAGTATGTAGGCGGCAGGTTTCAATAAAGGCCCACTTTGCTGTTTCTCTTCCAGCCACAGTCACTTTGCTTTGTCTACAGATCACTTACTTACCCCTGTAGCCGGCAGGAGGCCCTCCGAGGCTGAGCAGTGACCTTGCTGGGCACACGTGGGGCTCCCTCTGCGGGCCTGGGCCCTGTGCCCCCAGCTGTAACTGCGGTGACCAGGAGAGGACCCAGCCTCACCCTGGGGCCTCAGCCTCCTGGGGCCTGAATCCACCCTCTTTCTTGTTCCCGAGACGCCCCCTTGAGGGACGAGGAATAATAGGGGTGGTCCTGCGGGTCAGCTGGCTTCCAGGAGACGGGACAGCGTCTAGGTGGATGGGGGCCAGGAGGCCGAGACGTGCAAGGGACCAGAACCGCCAGGCGGAGCGGGTGTGGAAGGTGGGGGGCACCCAGGCAACAGGGGGCACAGGCTGGTCTGAGCCCGAGTGGACGCCGGCTCCGCCCCATCTGGCCCTGGTGGGGGGGTCCAGGGACACAGTGGGGTCTGTGCCTCTCTGAGGTGGCTCAGCCTGCTTCTCCCTTTGTTGGACCATTCGACGCCCAGAAAAGTCTAGCCTGCCGCTCGACCAAACCCCCCGCCTGCTGCCCTCGCCTGCTCCCCGCAACTGCCGGCCCCTCCTGGACCCGGCCCTCAGTCAGGGCCGCCCCAGCAGCAGAGCCATGCAGGCCCCTCCCCGGCCGCCCTCGCCTGCCCCCCGGCCTGGTCTGGGGCTCAGACCATGGTCCCGTCTGCACGGCCTGTGAGGGGGAGGCCTCCCATGGTGACCACAGCCCCGCCCACCTCAACCCGCTCCCTGGGCGCCCCGGGGGTTGTCAGACATCGCCAGGGCCGGTCCCCCTACCTCGCCAGCGAAGAGCCAGACTGAGGCGGGCTCTTACCCTGTCCCCTCCCTCAGGGACGCGTGTGGAAGCCGCTTCCCCTGGGGCCGGAGCAGTAGGAGCTACACAGTGCGCTAGGGGGTGAGGGAAGCCCGGCCGCGAGCAGACAGCAACTCCCCCAGCTTCCTGCTGATGGGGCTCAAGGAAGGGCCGCTGGGACTCCTCACTGCACCGGGGCCTGGGCCGCTCACCTGCGCCCCGTTAGACGTTTGCAGTCTTCGTCGCTGTGTCAGAGCCCCACCCCCCGGCCGCGGGGAAGCCCACATCCGTCTGCTGTGCCCCCCGCCCTCCTCCTCCGCCCCCTGAGCTCCCGCACTCACCGCGGCCCCCTGATAGCGCCAGGGGGCTGGCCGGGCAGTGCTGGCCCGTGGAGGCGCGGGCCCGGCTGGCGGGAGGGCAGGAGGATACCGGCGCTGTGACGGCGCGGGCGCCCCCGCCGACCCCCGACCCCGGCACAAAGCAACCAGACCAGGTCTCCTGCTGTACTAATGTATTCCATCTTTCAAAAAGAAAGACATGATTTTAATATTACTTAACAATATGTTAAAAAAGTAGCCAGGCAGGCTCCGTGTTAATACAGTTGTACACTCTACAGACTTCATGGTGTGAGTACTGGTGGGTGTTTGCTCGGAACGGTCTCGTTCTGCGGGGGTCTTACACAAGCTGGCTACAAGTCGGGGGTCAGACACGGACGCGCGACGTGTACACTCTGGACAGTGGACTGTGGAGGACGGCGGGCCCGCCCGCCCAGGCCCTCGGGCGGACGCGGGCGGAGCTGAGCGGAGACCCCCAGGGGCAGGTGGCAGGACGGGGCGAGACGCAGAGGGCCGGCGGCGCAGGGGCGGCTCATCCGGCCGGCTCACGCACAGACAACACGCACGCGAGCTCACAGCGTGGCCGAGCAGCAGGTTCTCGTCGGAGGGGCCGGGCCGGCCACCGCGCGGCCCCCTCCAGCATCCTCGTTCAGTGGGCAGCAAAGGTGGCTTTTTTCAAGCTGAAATTGGACCAGTTGATGGACAGTCTCTGTCGGGTCTGCCTGGCAGAATCCAAACAGAACCTGGAAGACAAGAAGCCGCACAGTCATGGCGGGGACCGGAACACCTCCGCCGCTGGGGGGGACGGTCCCCCTCGGGACACCGGCCAGAACCCCGGACACCCCTGCGGTTCCATGTCCTTTTCCTCTCGGTCCTCAGGGAAAGTGCCCAGCCTGGCCCGGCTCTGCCACGGCCCCCAGCCTGCCCTCCCTCACCCGCGAGTCATGAGGTGTGGCGTGAAACACGACTCTGCACCGGGAGACACAGCACTGCACCCCCCCACGCCCTCGGGGCAGCTCCGCAGCCCGGCGCCCCGGGCCCCCAGGCAGTGACGGCCAAGTTCCACACTCAACGAGAGAAAGGATATTTTCTTTCAAAAGCCTTTGCATCACTTCTGAAATGCTCTCCCTTCCCACACTGATGAGGTAGCAGAAATTTGAATTAAAGCAGAAAATGGTACAGCTGTCCCCTGTCCAGCAGGGGCAGCGTTTCTGCCTAATCTGAGGTTAATCTCGGAGCTGCGGCGCAGAGGGCCAGCCTGCCCCTGGGCAAAGGGCTGCACCATCTCCCAGAACGCAAACCCCGAGTCCAGTGAGGCCGCCTTTTAGAGCTTCTGGAAGCTTCCACCTCTGCTGCCTCCACCAGCACGCGTGTGCCCCACCTTCACACGCAGCCCAGGGCGCTCGGCGGCTCCAGGCCTGAACCCAAGCAAGGCTCAGGGGCACTGCAGCAGCGGGCCCGCCTCCTCCCCCGACACCACCTCCCTCAGGCGTGGCCCACGCATCACGCAGGCATGCCCACGTGTGTGTGCGACACCTGTGTGCAACCATCATGTAAAAGCCTGGGCACCCAGCCCGGGGGAAGAAACCCCTCACAGCCAACCCCGGGCGCGGGGCTGAGCCCCGGGCGCAGCCAGCCCGGCCTGGTCACCACAGGCCCTCACGGTTCTCTGTAGGGTCGGGACCTCGCAGGCGTCCTCAGGGGCTGGGGCTGACCCGCACACACAGGCGCGTGGCGCCTCTCCACTCGGCCTCATCCCTTGCCACCGTGCGTGCAGTCCTGCCGTGAGGCTGCACCACGCTGGGCGGACAGGGCCCTGGAGGGCGCTCCTGGGACACGGCGGGGCTGGGCGCGGGATCCTGGGGGCACAGGATTGGCTGTTACAAGCTCAGTGGATCCGCCAAGCTCTTTTTCATGGGGGCACCTGATGCTCCGCTCCTTGCCCGCAGCGGGGCTGGGCCCCGGCCACTCCCAGGGCCAGCTGGTTGAGGCCCCCACGGGGAACCAGTCACAAGCTTTCTGGGACATCGACTGCTTTGTCTGCCCACCTGTCTGTCTGTCTGAGGTCTGTCTGTCTGTCCGTAACACACTGCGATGCTTACACATCTTGACACGAATCCTGTGATACGCTGGCTGCAATACTGTTCTCTCATTTTCTTATTAAAAAGCAAGTTGTTGACTTTAGTGTACCTTAACTTATCAATCTTTTATTTTATGGTTGGTGTGTCTAAGAAGGGCTTCCCTGGTGACTCAGATGGTGAAGAATCTGCCTGCAATGCAGGAGACCTGGGTTCAATCCCTGGGTCGGGAAGATCCCTGGAGGAAGAAATGGCTATTCCAGTGTTCTGGCCTGGAGAATTCCCATGGACAGAGGAGCCTGGAGGGCTACAGTCCACGGGGTCACAGAGAGTTGGACACGACTGAGCGACTAAGCCCAGCACATGACATAAAGAATAAAGACAGAGTGAATACCACGGGTCAGCAGCCAGGCCGGGGCCCCTGCCTCACCTCAGAAGGAATCACTAATCTGGCTTTTTACGCTGATCACCTCCGTGCCTTTCTTTACAGTCCTAACACTTGTGTATGCATCCCTGAACAAGACACTTCATTTCTAAAAACAGACTTCGCCGAGGGGTGCTGACGTGCGATAAACTGCAGGTAGTGTCTGGGAAACGATCCCACCAGTCAAGACGCAGAGCGTGTCCACGACGCCCCCATGTCTCCTGGCCGCCCTGGCCCCAGGCCAACCACCAGCTGCTGTCTGTCTCCCCAAGTCGCCCCGGTTCCCTGGACCTCACTGCAGTGGGGCCCTGGCGTGCCCTGGGCCTGGCCTCCGCGGACCGTCCATGTGCCCGGCAGTAGCCCCTGGGCGGAGGGAGCAGCGCCTGTCTGTCCACTCGTCTGCGTGGACCTCGGGGTTGCTCCCATGCTGGGGCTACAATAGGCCGTGCAGGAACGGCCAGGAGCACCCTCTCTCTCCCGTGAACTTCTGGGGAGACCCCTGGAGAGGAGCTGCTGGACTGAATGGCAGGCGCCTTCACCAATGGACTTCAGTCTGCCTGACTTTTAAGTTCCCATGAACAGTATCATCGTGCACATTCTTGCGTGCTGGGTCTCGTCTGACACTCAGCGTGTGAGGCGTGTCCACGGTGCACACGGCTGGGCTCTGTCCCTCTCTGCTGCTGTAATATTCCTCCTCGCGCTGTATCGTAGCTCCATCCCCACATGTTCCAGAAACACTGTGCTGAATTCCACAGAACCCTTCTTGGGTTTTAAATCTACAGATAAACTTGGGGACGCTCAACGGCTTAAGGTGCCAACTCCCCTACAAAGGCACACAGGGTCTCTGTGACCTGGGTCTTCAAGGGTCTTCTGTGGCCTCCACGCCTCCTGATTCATGGACACGGCACAGACGTGGGCGCTGTGACGGATGCTGTCTGTATTCAAAGCTCGTTTCTGACTTACTGATGGTGGAGAGAAGAGTGACTAACCTCGGCACCCTCATCCTACAGCCGACTCTTGCTGCACTGCGCTGCGTGCTCTGAAACTTCCCATCGAGACCATCAGCCCGCTCTCAGTGAAACCCTGCTTCCTCCCTTCAGATCTCAGGCCCGTCTCCTGTCCTGTCCCTCTGCCTGTCCAAACCCACCGTGCCTGCGGGACACGTGCGATGGCGGGCTTTGCTCCACACGTGCTTCCACACTCCTCCCGCTTTGGAAGATGCTCCACCTACGTTTCTCTCTCTTCTGGTGAATTCCTTTTTTCAGGCTAAAGATATTTCCTTCCACTGCTTACTGGTTGTCTTCTTTTTAAATTGATTATAAATGGGTGCGAGGATCTTAGCAAAGGTTTTGTCTGAACCCACTGAAATGATCACATGGCTCTTCTTTCATATATTAATGTAGCAAAAAACATTTCCTAATAGTAATTCAATCCTGGAATAAGCCAGTTTGATAACATGCCGCTTTTTAAAAACATACTGTTGTTATTTGAAATGTGAGTATCTTGATGATTTTCACATCTAACATTCATGAGAGAAACAAATCTGCGACTTTTCATTTTTTTCTGGTATCAGTTTTAGCAGGTTTTGGTATCAATATTGCATTTCTTTCGTAACATGAAGTGGGGGGACTTCCCTGGAGGTCAAGCAGTAAACAGTCTGCCCTTCCACTGCTGGGCATGTAGGTCTGATCCCTGGTCAGGGACTTAGATCCCACATGCTGTGGGGCACAGCTAAACAAATAAATAAAAAGGTAAAAATCAAACCAAACAAACAAAAACACAAATTGGGGAGCATGCTCCTTGCTGTCTCATTGCAGTCCTCTGGTAGGATCTGTGAGACCAAACCATCTTTCTTTGAAAGTCCTGGAGAACTCACGGTAAAACTCTCAGAACGCGGTTTTCTCACGGGGAAGACGTGGAACTACTGCTTCAGGCTAATCGTTATTGGACCACTCAGGCTATTTTTTTATTGAGTTAATTTGTGTTTTCTTTAAATTTTAAAATGAATTATTGCACACTGATCCCGCCTCTGGCGTTGTGGCCTCCTTTTCACTTACATGTCCACAAAATCAGAGAAGCTCTTCCTGTTACAGAGAATTTCACACACACACACGAGTGGGACAGAGAGCCATCACCCAGCCTGGATGACCATCAACATCCTACTTCTTCTCTAATCTAATCAGGGTATTTTGAGGTGTCTTTTGGCTATTTTTCTTGACTAGTCTCTCAAAGGTTTATTTAATGTTTCCAAAGACTCAAATTTTGGCTTTGCTGATCTCTGGTTCCTATTTCATTATTTCTCTTATGTATTACCTCCTTTGTTTCACTTTCTTTGAGTTTATTCTATTGTTGTTTTTCCAATTTCTCAAGTGAAATTGGTAACTCACTAATGTTCAGGTTTTTACTACCAACTCCAGCATTTAAGGCTTCAGTGGAAGTGCTCTCAAGAGCAAACCTTTTAAGTTTTCTTGGAGTGCTGTTTTTTACAATGTTTGTTTTCTGCGGCACACCAAAGTGACTCACTCACGCCTATGTGTCTTTGCATCTTCTCTCCCACGTGGCTGATCACAGCACACCGCACAGCTCCCTATGCCTGAGGAGGGCCCTGCTGCCCACCCACTCCGCCTGGAGCAGTCTGCACCCCCTCACCCCACACTCCCGCCCCAGTTTGCTCTCGGGTCTGTGATTCTGTTTTTGTCTCACAGACAGGTTCACTTGTGTCACGCTTCAGACTCTACACATAACATCATATGATGCTTGTCTTTGTCTGGCTGACTCACTCAGTAGGATACTCTCTAGGTCCATCCATGTTGCTGCGAATGGCACTGTTTCAGTTTTTTTAAGGCTGCTTAATATTCCTTCGTGTCTGACTCTTTCTGACCCCACGGACTGCAGCACGCCAGGCCTCCCTGTCCATCATCAACTCCCGGAGTTTACTCAAACTCATGTCCATTGAGTCGGTGATGCCATCCAACCATCTCATCCTCTGTCGTCCCCTTCTCCTCCTGCCTTCAATCTTTCCTAGCATCACGATCGTTTCAAATGAGTCAGTTCTTTCCATCAGGTGGCCCATCAAGAGTTTCAGCTTCAGCATCAGTCCTTCCAATGAATATTCAGGACTGATTCCTTTAGGATGGACTGGTTGGATCTCCTCGCTATCGAAGGGACTCTCAAGAGTCTTCTCCAACACCACAGCTCAAAAGCGTCAATTCTTTGGCGCTCAGCTTTCTTTAGACTCCAACTCTCACATCCATACATGACTACTGGAAAAATCATAGCTTTGACTAGATGAACCTTTGTCAGTAAAATAATGTCTCTGCTTTTAAAATATGCTGTCTAGGTTGGTCATAACTTTTCTTCCAAGGAGCAAGTGTCTTTTAATTTCATGGCTGCAGTCCCTGTCTGCAGTGATTTTGGAGCTCCCCAAGATAAAGTCTCTCTCTGTTTCCATTGTTTCCTCATCTATTTGCCATGAAGTGATGGGACCAGATGCCATGATCATAGTTTTCTGAATGTTGAGTTTTAAGCTAATGTTTTCACTCTCCTCTTTCACTTTCATCAAGAGGTTCTTTAGTTCTTCACTTTCTGCCCTAAGTGTGGTGTCATCTGCATATCTGAGGTTATTGACTTTTCTCCTGGCAATCTTGATTCCACATTGTGCTTCATCCAGTCCAGCGTTTCTCATGATGTACTCTGCATATAAGTTAAATAAGCAGGGTGACAATATACAGCCTTGATGCGCTCCTTTCCTGATTTGGAACCAGTCTGTTGTTCCATGTCCAGTTCTAACTGTTGCTTCCTGCATACAGGTTTCTCAAGAGGCAGGTCAGGTGGTCTGGTATTCTCATCTCTTCAAGGATTTTCCACAGTTTATTGTGATCCACACAGTCAAAGGCTTTGGCATAATCAATAAAGCAGAAGTAGATGTTTTTCTGGAACTCTCTTGCTTTTTCCATGATCCAACAGATGTTGGCAATTTGATCTCTGGTTCCTCTGCCTTTTCTAAATCCAGCTTGAACATCCCAAAGTTCACGGTTCACATACTGGCTTGGAGAATTTTGAGCATTACTTTGGTAGCATGTGAGATGAGTGCAATTGTGCGGTAGGTTTGAACATTCTTTGGCATTGCCTTTCTTTGGGACTGGAATGAAAACTGACCTTTTCCAGTCCTGTGGCCACTGCTGAGTTTTCCAAATTTGCTGGCATGCTGAATGCAACACTTTCACAGCATCATCTTTAGGACCTGAAATAGCTCAGCTGGAATTCCATCACCTCCACTAGCTTTGTTCATTGTGATGCTTCCTAAGGCCCACCTGACTTTGCATTCCAGGATGTTTGGTTTGAGGTGAGTGATCACACCGTCATGGTTATCTGGGTCGTGAAGATCTTTTTTGTACAATTCTTCTGTGTATTCTTGCCACCTCTTCTTAGTATCTTCTGCTTGTTCGGTCCATATGCTTTCTGTCCTTTATTGGGCCCATTTATTGTGTCTAATTCTCTCTAAAGCCCAAATTGCTTTTTGTATCTTGAGGCTGTTTCATTAAACACGTAGGTTTGAAATTCCTGTTTCTTCCTAACAAATGGAACATTTTATCATTAGGCAGCAAACTTCAACTATCCCTTGTGTTAAAATACATGTCATCCGAGAATAACGCAGCTGCAACAGCTGTCTGTCTGTCTCTGTATCTCCACCTCTCTTTTCTAAGAAGACGGTTTTCTTCACTTTTTTTCGCACTGGCTCTTCGTGGCTGTGCCGGCTGCTCTCTGTTGCCAGGCGGGCTGCTCCTCGCGGCAATGCCCCTTGCTGGGGAGCCTGGGCTCAGGCCGCTGCGGGGCTTGGGCTGAGCTGCCCTCTGCAGGCAGGATCTCCCCAGTCCAGGGGCGAATGCGCGTCTCCTGCACTGGCAGGTGGGTCCTTCACCACCGAGCCACCAGGAAGCCCCCCAGCCTCTCTTTCCGTTACAGTTCAGGTTATTTTCTTGTATATAGCATGTGTATGTATTTATGTGTATATACATTAAAAAAATTTAACACAGTCTGACAAACTATATTCTTTCTGCCTACTGCCTATGATGGTTATTGAGACAACTGGACTTCTATCATCTTTTTAAAATCTGTCTACTGTACTTTCTCTACACTTGTTTCTCTTTTTGAGTTTTGACTTTTTTTTCCCCTCCTACTGATTAGCAGTTTATACATTTATTTTTATTATTTTAACGTTTGCTCTTAAAATTGTGTCCTGCCCATTTAGGTTCAGTCTGAATGGTAACTATTCTAACAATGAGAAAGGGGTTGAGGATACTCAGTTCTGATTACGTAACATTGAGCAGACATGCTGATGCTCAGTGCTGGGGTTCCTTTAAGTATAACGTCAATTAGACATTTACCAAGATTCACCAGCAAGTTTTTTCATCCCTGCCCGTGTATATCAGACTAACCTCCTGAGCTCAATTTCCTTTTTTTTGTGCCATGCTGTATGGCTCGCGGGATCTGAGCTCCCTGGCGGGCATGAACCATGCCCCTGCAGCACAAGCCCAGGCGTTCTCACCACTGGACTGCCGGGGAATTTCCAACGTCCTTTTTTCATGTATATAATTTTACAGCAGTTTCCTTTTAAACAGGTCTCTTTTCAGCATGCTCCTACACCTTTCTTTATTATGGGAAAGAATAATTTTGTGGGATTCATAATTATAGACTGACAATCTTTTCTGAATACTAAATATTGCTCCATGGTCTCTGGTTTCAAATGCCATGTGGAGGAATGGATTTTCGTTTGTTTATCCTACTGGTATATGTTGGGTTTCTGATTCTGTAGATTCGTATTTCCCATTAGTTCTGCAAAATCCTCGTCTCTTTAAACCCTGCTTTTCCATGGTCTCTCCATTTCCCCTCAGAGGGGCTTCAGTTAGACGCACGCTGGACTGAGCCCCCTCTTGGGTCTCCTGACGCTTCTTCCCCAGTTTCTATTCTCCTTACCTCTTGGTGCGTTCCAGTGTACCTTCCAGTTTATTAATTCCCTCTTCAGCAGCATCGAATCTATCACCTACCTATTGAGACGTTGATTTTAACAACTCTGTTTTCCACTTCTAGATTTTTACTGTTTTTCCTAAGTCCTGGGTGCTTGACAATCTTTGTTTATAACAAGTCATCTGTGATTATAAGCTGTGTGAATCCCGCAGGTCCACCTTGGGGAAACTTTCCTCCGAAGTGTCACCGACATGCAAGAAATGCCCTATTCCATTCCCTGCCCTCCAGAACCCAGCTTCAGGGCAAACTGTGTAAGAATTGAATAATTAGCTATAGCTTCTTTTGGACTTTGTATAAACACATTCATATCATCTGAGAATGCCAATTCCAATTCTTCGTTTGAATCCTTATTTTTCTTTTTTATATCTTAAGAAATAAAACTTGTGATAGAGCTATCCTTATTGAAATTGTTATTTTAATATCAAAGAATAGCTTTTAATGTTTCACCATTAAGTGTAACATTTACTGTATTTTCTGGATACCCTGTATCATGTTAAGGATATGCCCTTCTATCCTAGTAAAGAGTTTTTATTATGAATGCTTAACTTTAGCAAATGCTTTAGCATCTTCTAAGATTTAAAACACACACATTATATAATAAACATATATAATTTCCAGAAACATTCAGAATTTTATATCTCAAATATGAGTTAATGACATTGGAAACTGCTTTTTTGAGTGTATGTGTGTGTGTTTTTTCTGAAACAAAGAATTATAGTACTGCTAAGTAAAGAACAAAGCACTTTAAAGAAAAAAATTCTTGCTGTAACTCACATAATAGACAAAATATTACTGAAATTATGACAAACATTATTAAACATGTCTGAATATCAGGAAAATGGAATAAATTATCCACAATGTTACTTTTCACCTTAAGAGCAGGCCCTATCCCTGTTCCAACACCAACACAGATAAAGGTCAGTGGGAAGAGCTGTGAGAACAGAGTCGTGGCCCACGGTCCCCGGGGACGCTGCAGGCGAGGACCACTGTGAGAGGCACCGTGATGCCACAAGCCCAGCCTCACACACACGGGGAAGGCAGCAGTGACTGCGAGGGCAAGGCGGCTAGTGCGCGGGCACGGGGTGTGGGTGGGACGTGCACAGAAGGCCTTCACAAGCTAGGACACGGCAGAGTGGCCAGGCTGCGGGGCCTGCTGACACGACTTCTGCCCGAGACTACTGGCAGTGCTCTGGGAGGGGCATGCACAGCACCACGGAACCACTGTTTCTTCAGACACCAGGCCTAACATTTACCTTTTGAAATATTCCACTTCCCTCTCAGTCTCATCCATATCCACACTGTCTAGGTCGATATCTTTAGGCAGAAAAACATCATCTGCAAAGTGAAAGAAAAAAGGTAAGTCAACTAAATAGCAGGCCATCTTACCAGAACAGAACAAAGCAATTCGGTTTTACTTCAACCACTTCACAAACTAACCACCTTTTCCAGGATGAGATTTTGCAAAGGGCCAGAGGTGGGCGGGTATCGCTCGGGCGCCTGGGAACACGGCACAGTGGGATGAGCCGACTCCTGTGGACTGAAGGCCCTGCAGCGGCGGCGCAGGGGGAGAGCCCTGGAGAGGCCCCCGCTTCCCGTACCGGGTCCCCGCTGGAGGGGCAGGGGTAGGGCTGCCAGAAGACACGTGGCACATCTGCACCCTGGACCCAGCCTCTGGAGGAACCCGGCTCTCCCGGGCCTTCGGTTCATTCAAGCACCCTCCAGAGACTTTATCATCGGCCTTGAGGCTGTCCCGACCGAAGAGCAAGGCTGTCTTTCAGTCTGCAGGTGAGGGGCCCTCTTTGGAGACAGGTTACAGCAGGCAGCCTGGGCACCTCTGGGGGCCGTAACTCTCTCCTCTGCTTTGCCCCCCGGCCGGGGCCTGCAGGATGCGGTGTGTTTCCTGCCTGAGCTCAGGTGCCGGAGGCTTGATCCGTGCAGACCTGCGCACTGCGGGGGGAGGGGTGGGGGGGCAGTAGTGCCCGCGCACCCCCAGGCTCCACCCAGGAGCGTGCAGACCACCGCTGCTGCTCTGTTAAAGGCCACTCTCCACCCTGTCCCCACCTTGGCATGGGACAACTTTTTGGCACCTTCCATAGAGACTCTTTCCTCCTCTCACGGGGCATTTGCACAGGAGTGTGACAGAGTATACGCCGCAACGGAGTTACAGTAGCGGAGCCGCGGCTTAGCTGCACAGCAGCTGCCCACGGTTCTGAAGGGTCTCGGCGGCAGGCGGGGGCCGTCACACCCACCTGCCACAGCAACGCTGCCCCCAGGACCGGCAGGACCACAGCCCCCAGCCCAGAGCTCGCTGCCCGGGTCCTTCCCGGAAGCCCAGTCCCCCCGGCTTCAGCCACAGCCGGACACCAGCAGCACCACCCACCCCGCCCCCGCCCCGGCCGGGCCGCACGTGCACGGGGCCGCCTCCTGCGTGCAGCCGCCCCACTCGGGCACAGCCGTGCCCCTCCACTCGCGCTCCTCACGCTCACGGCCCCCGGTCAGCAGGCTGGGCACGCTCCCCGTCGACAGCCAGGGAAGCCTGTGCGCCGTCGCGGCTGCCTCGTGCTGAGCCCCCGCCCCGCCCTCCTGCCTGCACATCGCGCCCCTCCCCGAGCCGCGCCCACTCTTCAGGCCTCCCGTGCACACCTCCCAGCAGCACTGCCGGGCCCACCTGCTCGGCGGACACTGACACGCCAGGAGAGTTTACACGAGTCACGAAAACAACGTCTCAGAAGGCCCAACTGCAAGCCGTTCCATAAATATGATAGTTCTAGAAGAAGAGCAGCTTCAACCACAAAAGCAAACACAACAGGAGGCACGTCTGCTGGGGACGCTGCCACTATAAAGTGATTTCTGATACTCTTTTCTGAATAGAACTGATAACCAGGGTCAAAAATCGTGGCATAAGGAAAAAAATAGGATGGAACTATAGCCAGGATTCAGTATTAGAGAGACATTTTTTGCACAAATAAGCTGTATTAACCAGAGTGGAGAGAAAGCTGACCGAGGACTCACTCCAGGCCTGACTGGCTGCTCACTGTGCAGACCACAGAAACTGCTTGCTTCTCTGGATCGCGGGGCACTCACCCCGGCCCCGATGGGAGCACATGCGCCCAGGATCTCTGCAGGAGGCGGGCACCCACTGCACGCACTCACGTGCAGACCTACGAACACCAAGCGCTCTGACAACAGAGCCGCTGAAAAATGGCACAAGAAGGACGGCAAAGTCGGGAGTGGAGAGAAGGGGCTCAGCGTGCGGCTGCCCCCCAGCAGTGAGCAGGACCAGGGCCCCATCAGGAGCAGGGAGGGGGCCCGGAGGGGCGGGAGCACAAGGCCACAGGTGTTCCGAAACAGCGACATTTAGGGGAAAAAGCAGCAAAGCGAACACGTCGCCCGGAAGGAGAACACAAACAGGAAACAGGTCTAATCATCACACAGTGATGTCACGGAAAGGGGCAGACTCACCTGCGACAGGTAAGACTGTCAACACGGCTCACACAGCAGACTCGGCTGTCTAAGCTGTGTACAAGGGAAGGACCTAAAACCACGTGGCTCAGAAAGGCCAGAAACAAAGCATGACAAAGGTGCCCACCAGGCAAACAGAAGTCAGGCCGAGAGCAAGAAGCACAGCAAAAAGGAGAGCTTTCATAATAAAAGCCACAATTCAGTAAGAAATCATTAGGAATGTGTACCAAGTAACACAGAAACCACCTTTGTAAAACAAAACTACACGAAAAATAAAAACCTCAGTAATAAATAACAGAATATGGGTTAAGAGGACAAAAGCCAAGGAAAGTATGGAAGACTCAAAAATAAACATAATTCAAAAATATATCATGGATATAAACATGTACTTACATATAGTTTTATACCATGAAAACAGAGAAAATATACTTTTATCTCAAATGCACACAAAACAATTGCAAAAACTAGTCACAAACATAATACCAGTAATTTAAAATTACCAGTAATTAAAAGTAGAAATAATTATAAACAACACTATCAAATCACAGAGTTCAAAACCTAGAAATTATTACTATGAGAGGTTTTCCCATCTGGAAATCTAAAAGCTACCTATTAAACTACTGGGTGAAAGGGGGGAAAAAACTACATCGAAATTACTGAATTTCTAAAAAAGAAACCAAGTGGAAACATTATCAGATATTATGAGATATACTTAAAGGGAAAGTTCAGAGAAAAGATTTTCAGAGAAAAATTCAAAATGTTACTTTGATCAATAAAATTGAAAGAATGAAAAGAAATGAACTCAATTACCAGGTAAAAAAGTTGTAAAGAACAATGAAGTGTAACAAAAAAAAGCACAGGAAAAAAAGATAAAAATGGAAACTAATGCAGCAGAGGAAAGAATAAAAATGTACCTAATTACTAAATCAAGAGCCTTTTAAAAAAAAAAACACATTATACAGATAAACTATTAAATTTAATAGAGTCAAACAGAATAGGGAGAAAGGACACACAAACGTACAAAATAGGAAATGATGAGAGGAAAACCACCACTGAGAGAAAGTTTTTAAGAAGATGCTTTGGGGACGTCCATGGTGGTCCACTGGTGAAGAACCCACCTTCCAATGCAGTGGATGCAGGTCCAAGTCCTGGTCGGGGAACTGACATCCCACGTGCCTTGGGGAAACTCAGCCCGCATGCCACAGCACAGACCCAGCACAGCTAAAAACAAAACCAACAGAAAGGCATGCGCTCTGCAGACGTCTCTGTAACTAAGCTGGAAGACTAGCTGAACCGATCATTTACCACTGAAACATAGTTTACAAAAATTAACCTCATAAAAGACAGAAATACCTTAACAAACCAATTACCACAGAGGACAGAGAGAATGTTCTCAGGAAACTACTCCACAAAAAAGGCGCCAAGCCCAGGGGGGCCGCACAGGAGATTCCTATCAAATCATTAAAGCCTGAACAGTCCCAGTGGAGGGCGAATTTCTCAAGAATACTGAAAATGAAAAACAAAACCTTCCTAATCATCATGAAGTGCAACAGGTCTAAGAAGAAAAATGTTTAATCTACACAGATGCTAGAAAACCTGACAAAAATCAGCTCACTCTTGATGAAGTATTTTTAAAAAGTAGGACTTATTGGATATTTTCTTAACATGATAAAATACATGAACCTTAAAGCCAAAATCTTAATATAGAAACATCAGATGTTTTCATTAAGTTTACGAATGATGCAATTAAGTAAGAGAAAATGAGGCTTAAGAACTGGAAAAGTAGAGTAAAGCTTTCTCTATTTGCAAACAGACAACAGAAAACCCGAGAGACTCAACATGACCGAAGGAACTCACTAGGGTGGAAGGTGGAAAGCTAAGGTGCAGAAAGCGGCGGTTTTCATACATAAACGCAGAGACCAGGCGGGGGAGCAGCGTCCACCAGAAATAGCACGGGCCACAGACACCACGCGAGGGCTTCCAGGGGCCACATTAAAAAGTAAAGAGAAACAAGGAAAACTAGCTTTAGGAATATATATTTAGCTAAACATAGCCGAAAGATCATTTCAGTATGTAACCAGTGTAGAAAATTATATTGAGGTATTCTACTTTTTTTTTCCATATTAGGTTTTAATGGTGTATGTTTTTACCCTCACAATCCCCTCAACTTGCACTGTGACCATTTCAGTGCTCAGGGGTGACACATGCCTGGCTGCTGCACCGGATTGTCCAAAGTCAGAATGTACGATGGCAGAAGACATCGCATTAAGGTTAAAAGCAAGAAAGATTAAATACTCAGGAAGAAGCTTAACAAGAAATGTGAAAAACCTATTAGAGAAAACTTAAAACATTCCAAAAAGAGATAAAGTGGATTTAAACACATGGAAAAACTCCCCCTGTTCTTGGTAAGGACAAACATCATACAAATCAATTCTCCCTAAATTAATTTATAAATTTAACACAGTGCCAATAGAGACACCAACAAGGTTTCTTCTTTTTTAAGGGAGTTAGGCACATTTACACTGAAGTTCCTATGGGAATAGAAACCCGAAAGAACAGCCAAGACAACACTGAAAAAGACTCTGAGGGGAGAGGAGCCGCTGCAGCAGCTCACCCGGCACACCCAGGCTGGGCAGACAGCCGGGGGAAGAGGAGGAGTCCCAGACAGGCCCAAGGACACGGCCCCGCACAGCCCACCGCAGCGCCCTGGGCCCCTGGAGAGGAGCTTTGCAGGAGCTGGTGTTGGCGCATCCGCCTGAGGATGAAACTGGATTCATGCCTCACATGACACACGAGAATAAACCCCAAATACACATATCTGGGAGATCAGTGACAAAAGCGAAACCATCTACCACCAGCAACACGGGGCACTCCTCCCCCACCTCAGAGTAACTGTTCCAAGTCCCTAGACCACAAGAGAGCAGTGAGCTGACCCCGGAGGTGCCCGGGGAAGCCTGGGCAAGGCCAGAACGCAGCACACACAGCGAGAGCCAGCGTCCATGAGAGCCCTGAGCAGTGCCTGCAGCAGGCAGCGCGGCCACAGACGGACATCCCACTCACACAGGCCTCTCACACAAGGACGGGAGGGACCACACACCCAGCTGCAAGATGAGAAAAGACACGAGTGGGAAATTCACGAAAAGATGTAGAAACAGCCCTTAAAAATAGGACTCGCTGCAGTCAGAGAAAAGGCACGTGATAGCCCCTACCGGACGGGCCGGGTCTGGAGCCTGACGACAGGACGCTTCCGAGAGGGTGGGCACGCGCTCCGCTGCGCCTGGACGGCGCCGCCCCACCTGGGCCCGCTGACCGCGCGGCAGCTCTGAGCCCACCCCCCATGGACCCCCAGGCCCAGAGCAGGGGAACGCCCTGTGCCCACGGGGAGGGGGCGGCAGGGGGTGCAGTGCCAGTGCGGGCGGCCGCGGCACTGAGGGGTCTGCGCGCGCACACCCTCCCGCCTCAGTCCTGCCAGCAACACCCCCGCAGCCCCCGGGGCGGGTCTCAGAGTGGGAAGAGAGGACGCCGAGCCGCACGTCTGACTGAGCAGGGTGCACGGGGTCCTCCGCCAGGGGCCCCCGGGCTGAATCTGGGGCATCGACATAGACAGTGCAGGTAAAGGGGTACCGCCGACAGCACCGGGCGAGGACTCCTGCCACAGTGCCCACAGAAACACGAAGAAAGGGAAGAACACATCCGGGGGAGGAGAACGGCCCCTCCTGCAGGGCACCGCGTGAGAAATGCAGAAGGAAGACAGAAACAGCGCCGTCTGGAAACAGCACCGGAACGACCTGTCTGGCGAGCGAGGGCTGCTGGCCACAGATGCTCAAACTAGCGGGCAAGCGTCGGATGCACCACACGGGGCTTGTCTGCCCCCGAGACACTGGCCTGAGCAAAGGCCGGGAGGCGTGGTCCTCATGGAGGAGACACTCCCCACCCAGCGGCCTGGGAGCACCAGGGTCACCGCCAGGCGGGCAGGGTGTGATTCTGACCGCGCGGTGCCCGCGGATACAGAGCAGCTGCCAACAACGCACAAGCTGAGCCTGCCTGTGAGGAAACGGCACCCAAGTGAAATGGTTCTAAAAAGGCATTCATTCTGAATGTGGATGGGCCGCACTCTTTAGAAACACGAGGTTGTGAGAAAGGGAGGAACTGACGGGGGCCCCCGGGGAAGGCCCCGCGTCAGGAGAAACGAGCTTTTCCCATAAAGGACATTACAGGACAGAGAAACAGGAACGAGGCTCCGGTCTCCAAGGCAGAGAACAGCCTGGGTGGCGTCGATCCCTTGCCTCTAACTGTCCCGTGGTCTGGAGAGAGCACCCTCTCTGGAGGAAACACACACAGGAGCATCTAAAGGGCAAAGGGCAAAACAACTCTGCTCTGGTTCAGAAACACAGTCCGGAGGCCAGGAGGACGGAGCCAGTGTGACCGCTGACCGGGGTGTGCGCGGGGTCCTTGAGCTCTTCCCGCGGTCGGGGGGTCCGGAGGCTACCTCACGACAACCAGACGTGGCAACGGTGCCCACATGGCCCTGCGCCGGGGGAGAGGCCCCTGCACTCACCGATGGAGCTGCTGGCGCGCTCCCCTTTCTTCTTCTTGCTCTTCCTGCTCCGGCCCTTGGGCTGCGGGGACTCCGCGGGCGCCGGCTTGCCACTCTGCAGGGCCTCGCCGGGCGCAGGGGGCTCCGCGGGGCCCGGGCCCGGCTTCTCCTCGCGGACGTGGCTCGGCTTCCTGTTGCTGCTGTTGGCCTTCCTCTCCTCCCTCCGGGGGTCCACCAGGGGCGGAAGGTCCAGCACTCTGGCCTTGGGCTCAGGCTGCGGTCGGGGCCGGGCCAGGCCCTCTGGGGCCCGGGGGGGCTCCGCGGGCTTCCGGGTGGGCTCGCCGGCGGCCTTGCTGCCCGGCCGCGGCTTCTGAGGGCCGGCGCCCGCTTTGTGGTGATGCACCATGTCCAGCAGGAAGGACAGAGGCTCCTGCTGCTCCCCGCTGACCCCCTTGGGCAGGAGCCGCTTGGCTTCCCTGGCATCCATGGGCTCGGCAGGGTCCGCGTGTCTGGAGGGGTCGGCCTCCGGCCCCGGGCCCACGTGGTCCGCATGTCTGGAGGGGCAGGGGGATGAGGTCTCGGGGTCTTCGGTCGGCTCCAGCAAGCCGTTGTGGATGGTCTCGGTGCCGGGCGCCGACTCTGCGGCCGTCTGGAAGCTGCCAGCAAGCATGTCCAACTTGGGGCAGTCCTTCCCAGGCCGGTCCTTTTTCTTCTTCTTCACGGCCCGCAGCGTCTGGAGCTCCTGCAGCCGCTGCAGCCCCTCCGTCAGCCGCGCGTCCTCGGCCCGCCGCCGCGGCTCCTCACGCAGGTGCAGGTGGCCCCGGGCCCGTGCCTCGGCCTCCAGCCGTGCCTTCTCCTCCAGCTGCGACGGAAGGAAAGGCAACGTGAGACAGAGCAGCGGGGCGCCTGAGAAAGTGAGCCGCGGGTGAGACGGTAACTCTGAAAGGGGCTGGAACAGGCCAAAGCCTCAGAGCAACCCATGTCAATGCAAGGGTGACGGTGAACAAGCCCCCCACAGCCTGAGCTGCCGGGGGGTCGGGGGTGGGGAGCAGAGGCCGAGGTCAGAGCGGCTGTGTGCTCCTGCCCCCACGGGCCCGGCGTCCGGGAGCGGGCGGAGGACGCAGCTGCCAGCACAGGGCTGCGCGGGCGCCTCGCAGGTGCTGCCAAGCCCACCCAGCGAAGCCCCTGCTGACGCACTCACGGGGTCACAAGGACACGCAAGGAAATGTGTGCTAAGGAACTAGAAATTCCTTTCTCCCACCCTAGCAGGTAAGATTTCCAACTTGTGCTCACTAGCGTGATAGGGCTAATGACTTTCTAAAATATTCAACATGACGTGACAGACAATGTTTATTTCTGCTGTCCAACTGGCAGGAAATTAATTTTCATCTCCGGTGAAGACTGTATGTTATCAGTGACACACATTCCAAGAGCATAAGTGGAAAAAACCCCTGTCTAGCAAACAAACACCCAGTAAGAGAACAGAGAACAGCTTCTCCATCACGGGCTCCAGCGAGGCCTGTGCTGGGAAAATGCAAAGGTCCCTCCAAACTTCAGCACGCCTCAGAGTATTTCAGAAGGCAATGCTGATAACAGACAACCTGTCTTTCCACAAAGCTTAAATATAAAGTTAGGCTGAAAATTCAGTGACAGATTTTTCAAAAAATCTCAAGTAAAGTTCGTTCAAAACCCTTGCTCCCTCTGTCAGGCAGGCGGCGTTCTGGAGGCGGCACCGACAGCGCCCCCAAGTGGCCCCCCGGGCACCCGCGCACCCCCCCGCAACGCAGCAGCCACAGTGCGCCTGACCCCGGTCACCCTGAAAAGCAAGGTGCTGGGCGGAGAGCACACAGGTGAGTGGGCGCCGGGGTGGCCTGTGCCGAGCCTGGAGGGCCTGCAGCCGCATGTGGAGTCAGGCTGCCGCAGGGACAGAGGACAGAGGACAGGGGCGGGGGGACAGTCCAGAAAGCACCTGCCCGAGCCGAGGTTTCGGGGAACCCAGTGGGAAGTAGACCCCTGGGTCCCCACGCTGCAGCGCCACCGGGAGGAGCACATGCTCCCCACACCAGGTGTGTGGCAGGAACAGGCTGGTCGCTCCAAGCCCCTCTTCAGACCGGGGGTCAACCCGGACCCGTCTCAGGACCAGGAGGTACGCCGCCAGCAGCGAACCCACACCCCACAAGCACGACCACCCCAGAGTCGCCGTGAGCGACGGGGGGCAGCACCGCACAAGTGGCCCAGCCGGGGTGGGCAGGGCCCCTCATCACCCCACAGTCGGTCTGCGGCCTGATGAGCCCCCCGCGAGCACAGCCCGCCTGCCTGCTGAGGCGCTCGGGGAGCCGGGCACCGGGAGGGTCCTTGAGAGAAGCGGGCAGGTGGGGCAACCAGAGGGCGGGCCGCTGCTTTCATGCACAGCCCTGGAGTGCCGGCTCGGAGCAAAGTGATGCCTTACCCGCCAGCTCCACAAGCCCACAGCACCCCCTGCCCTCGGCAACCGAGGGCTCCTGCTTCGACTTTCCTGGGGAAGACGCGCCTTCAATAGACAGAGGGCGGGCCCGCTATCGCCAAGCCAGCAGCACAAGGACCCGGGGGCTGGTCTGAGCGCCACGGCTTGGAAGGGACGCGTGGGTCCCGTTCGGGCTGGCCGAGGCCACCGGGGCTCCGGGAGCAACGTGGGGGCCACAGCCCCGATTACCTTCCTCTGCTTGTGCCGCGCGCGCTTGGCGGCCCGCGTACTGCTCACGGGCTTGGTCTCCGAGCTGTTTATGAACTGCAGCAAGTCCTCCACCCTGCGATGGTCGACCACACTCTCCCGTTCTGAGAGCTGGTCCGCCTTCTTGGGCTGCTCTTCCTTCCTCTTGGTCAGCCGTAAACGGAGCTTTTCCCTCATTTCTGCATAATTTCTACTTGTGGGTGCGGCTGGAGGCTACAACAAATGAAAACATGACTAACTCAAGTTTTAATGACTGCGAATATGACAGATTTCAGACCACAGCATTTAAATAGAATTTTTTCTTATTACTCAAGTACCCCCTGTATGTCAGGAAAAACAAATAAAAGAAACAAACGGCAAGAAGAAGAGAAGCCTTTCATCACCCATTACCCAAAGGTAGTATCCTGGCATTGACCTGTCGAGCTCCATACATTCAGGGAAAATCTGGCAGAGAAAATCTGGCAGAGGACATACAACTATGCACACAAATGATTATTTTCAAACTAAAAAATAAACAATTATCCATACTACCTGATCCATGTTTAATACAATGGAGCTTTCACGGCAATAAACAGGTATACCGTCTCTCTCCACACCCGCTCACAGGTTCCCTTTCCAGGGGTGAGACGGCTTCTCACCGACGACTAAAGCCAAGTGCATGTATTCAGGAAACGCAGACAGAACTGGAGAAGACGGCAGACACCTCCTGCCCTCTGCTCCTCCACGGCCCGCCCAGGCAGCGCGGCTGACACCTGCCCCCGAGGGCAGAGTGGCCGTCCCGGGACACCGCCCAGTGTGGACTGCCCCGCTGGGCCGTGCCGTCGAGCCCAGCACGTGTGTGACACACGGCCCTGCGGGGCTGCCGTCCATGTGCACACACTCAGCAGCGCCCGCGCCTAGGCATCAGCAGGTCTGACTTCAGCTACTATTCCAAACACCACAATCAAATGCAAAAACAACTAACTCTGGGCAAGTATTTTTCATTATTTCTGTAGGACAAGTACAACCTGGAAGTGGAACTGCTGTTTTATTAGACAGTATCCTGATTTTATTAATAACTATGCTGCAAACAAAGCTTTACACACGACATAGCCATACCCTGAACTCAACCTGGGGCATTATTCTTGCAGAGCAGTGTGCATTGACCGCTCTCACTGGAACGAGCGTTTGCAAGCCCCCCGCTCACAGCGACCCGCGCCCGAGGCGGCCGCGGGGAGGGCAGGCGCACTCACCCCGCCGTGTCCGAAGAACTCGCAGTAGCAGCAGTCGCAGTACTTGCCCTCCTTCTGGTTGGTGGAGGTGGAGGTGCTGGAGCTGTGCTCGGAGCAGCTGTCCTCGTCCGCGCTCTCGTCCCCGTCGTCCTGCTGTGGGTCGTACACGCCGTTCTCGCAGCGATGCCCTTCGCAGTCAGGGTCGCTGCAAAACCGCGCAGGGCCTGTCAGCAAGCAGCCTGCCCGGCAGGGGCGCGGGCAAGGTGTGGACCTGCCCGGCCAGGGGCTCACGCAGGCGGCACAACACGAGGGGTCACGCCTAGAGGGGCTCATCAGGGCCACACACGTCCCTTCCCCTCACCCCGCTTCATCCTGGAGGTGTGTGTGGGGAGTGGCGGCAAGTTCAAAGGGAACAAAAACTGTCTTTCATTAAAACCTATCAAGCATCTTGTACAGTTCTCTGCTCCTGCATGCGTGCTAAGTCACTTGGTCGTGTCCAACTCTCCCCGACCCCATGGACTGCAGCCCACCACGCTCCTCTGTCCATGGGATTCTCCAGGCCAGAATACTGGAGTGGGTTGCCATGTCCTCCTCCAGGGGACCTTCCTGACACACAGATCAAACCCAGGTCTCCTGCATTGGCAGACAGGTTCGTTACCACTAGTTCCACCTGGGAAGCCTAACAGGTACCAAATACCACTCCAAAACACCCAAGGCGCTTGCTCTTGCGTCCTGGGGGGTCAGGGAGCACCGCACCCCAGCCTCCCCACCAGGCCAGGCTCACCTGCAGACACTGGGGGGTGCGCTGACAGAGCCATCGGTGGTGGGGGGCAGGGGGGCCACAGGAGCAGGACAGAAGCTCTTGAGCGACTCCACAAAGCCGGGGGAGGCGGCTGTCTTGGGGAAGGACACGGCTGCGATGTTGGCCAGGTGAGGCGTGGAGGCTGGCGAGAGGGCGGCGGGGGCGAGGGCAGGCAGAGGGGCCAGGCCTGTGGGGCTGCTCCTCGGGGCGGCCGGCACCCCGTGCCGGTGATCTTCCTTGTTGATGCCGTGAAAGACGTCACCTGCGTCAGAGATGCTGGAGTCACTGCCTGAGGCCTGTCTCTAACTTCCAGCTTTTTTTTTTTGGAAAACCAACTTTTGGTCCGAAAATGTTCAACTCCATAGAAAACTTGCCCTTCATCTGCATTTGAGATTCGTCACTGTTTTGCTACATTTACTTTCTCCCCCACACACACTTACCTGGTGGCTTAAGGTGGGGGCGGCAGCTGCTTGCCCCTGGGCGCATGGCCTGGGCTCCTGAGAATACGCGTCTGTGCTGTGAAGCGGGCACGCCAGCCCGGCTGCAGACACAGCGCCCCGGGGGGGATCGTCTCAGGCACAGCCCACCCAGACTGTCGGCCTCGCCCACAGCCTCTGGTGGCTTTTCCCCCAGCCCAGTGTCTTTTAAACTCTTTCTTCCTGACACAACATTGACCTCTCCCAAGCTGAGGCCAGCTGTCCACAATTCTGACTCAGAGAAATGCTGGGGGCAGGAGTCCTGTGACGGTGGCATGGGGTCCTCCCACTGACCCCACCAGAGCACCTAAGGCACCTGCTCCCGGCGGCCCAGCTACCTCGGTCTGCGCTCAGGAGCCGTTGGGGCCAACCCATGGGCCCTGCACCCAAACGGCGGGCCTGCTGCGGTCTCTGAACAGAGACCCCACGTCTGAAACCTGTGACGCTGCCTACCTGGGCGCAGAGTGGCCTCTGCACTATGGGCCGTGCATCCGAGGCAGCAGTGAGGTGTGACCCAAAGAGCCCCCCACCCCCAGCTCCCTCTCCTGAGGACCCCGAAGGAGCCTCAATGTTGGCTGGGTGCTGCCAGCCACACCTTTCCTCCTCTCGATGCTCACGCAGCCCTAACTGGCTCACGAGGCCTCTGTGGTCCTGCTCCCGTGCGCCTCTGACCGTCACCTTCGAGCGCCCTCTGCCCTGGGCTCAGATCAGAGCGGCTGCGACAGCACTTCTGCATGAGGGGCCCACACGGCGGCCGGGCTACACCTCGGGCAGGCTGGCACCCTTTCGGCTCACTCCGCATGAGGCTCCTGCTTTAAGGTGACAGAAGATCCCTCTCCGTGTTCTGAAAGCAATGCCCTCCTCCCCTCACAGAACATGACGTGAAGAGAGGCAAGGTGGGACGCAGGGTGGCAGAGCCCCGGGGGTCGGTGTGACAGCCCAGAGGACACGCTCCTGGGCACCTGTAGCTGTCCGTCACACTGACGCCTCTGGGCACGCTGAGGGGGGGGCAGTCACCGAGGCGCTGAACAAGCCCCAGCCCCGGGGCCCCTGGGCAGCAGGGCCCCGGCCAGCAGGTGGGCCTTACCTAGGGAAGGCGGCCTCTTGGATGACACGCGGAACTGGCTGCTGCTCGACTGCACCGTGGTGGCCGTGCAGGACACAGACGACGTGGCCGACGACGTGGCCATCACCACTTTGTTTGCTTCCATGAAAGCGTCTTGGAAATTGTACAAACATTTCTTTTTTGCAGCACTCTTTTTCTCTTTACTATCAGAAACTGCAGCCGTTTCACTGCTAGATGGTGGCGGAAGAGCTTCAGGTCTTGCTTCTGAGAGTGTTGGCCCTAATATGTCACTACCTTCAGAGAAGAATGGGAAAATTAAGGCTTCCAAAAGACACAGGATTAGCTCACACCTAAAGAGCAGCTACTGCCTAAAGCACAAACACTGGGGTTGCGAGGGTTAGGAGCCCACGGCGCTGACGCCAGTCAGCTAGCTTGTGTCTGAGAAAAGCTGGCTGAGCACCGACTGTGTGCCAATTCCTGCACCAGGTGCTTTCCAAAAGTTACTCAATGTCTTAAAGCTCCTTTCTGAGCTTAGCACTATTATTCCCAACCTAAGACAGAGAAACTGAGGCCAGAGAGGCTAAGTATCTTGCCCAAGGTCACACAGCTAGAAACCCTCTTCAAGCACAGACCAGACATCAAGTCTAGCTTGCCGTTTGAGCACATGCAGGGCTTGGGGTGGGGCCCCCAGGGCCGTCCGCACACGGACGACAGCGATAAGGCAGACGGGCAGCCCTCATCCGCGCACCCTGTCCCGCCAGGAAGGCGCCGGCGCCTCAGCAGCGGAGGTGGCCGTGGGAAGGTGCTTGTTAGCAGGGACAGGGCCCATGTAGGGGCAGAGCAGGAGGAGAGGAAGGAACGAAGTCACAGCGTTCAAGCCACAGCACCCCGCTGCCTGGGCCGAGGTCTGGTGGTCAGCACTGCTCAGGAACCAAAGCCAACACTCTGCAGCCTGGGGGCAGGGAGACCCAGCGTCTGAAGCCGCGGGCTCCCGGCCACCAAGCCCGGGGCCTGCGCGGCTCTGTTGGTACAGCGGGCCTCGACCAGTGACCAGCAGCCTGACAGGGCGGGGGCCTGCCGCCCTTGGCGGAAGCAAGGGGAAGGAGCGGCCTGGGACCTGCTAGGGAGCTGCGGCAACAGGTGGCATCCACTCAGGTCGGGTCTCTGTAAACTCCAACAAAGGTTTAACGAGTTCCTTACCAGAAATTGTATCTGGCAAGAAAGCGCCAGGGTTCCAGTTCTTATCATTCATCACTTCTGATCCCCAAAGACTTATAAACTTAGAACTAGTCCACTCTGGAGTGCTCCCAAAACAGCTCGGGTAAATATGGTCTTGAAGAGACGCACTGAATACCTGATGTTTATTTGTGTGATTCTGAACAGGTGCTGGTGGTAAAGCCTACAAAAAAAAATGTTCTAATCACATATCAAAATTAATATTCTGTTTACCTAAGGATTTAAACTACAGACACACAAGTCATTATTGAAACCTGGGGGGCACGCCTGCTGTGAACAGGCATGCGGGAACACACCTCACAGAACACGCGCATGATCACACGCGGGGCTGCACGTGACGGGGCAGTGGCACGGGACGCAGACTCGAAAAGCAGCTGGCGCTCAGGGGGCTGACCACACACGCTCAGACCGCCGGACTGCCCGTGCCGCGCCCGAGGCCCGTTTTAAACGAGCCTGTCTGCACAAGATCTGCTCCGATGGCTCACTCTCACCTGGCGTTTAAAAATCGCCGGTCAGAAGTCCCCGTGGAGCCACTGATAAGGGGGTCAGCTCTGCCCTGCTCCCTCACACCTGGGCCACGGGCACAAGTGTGAGGACAGACGGGCTCGACACTGAGCTGAGCCCGCCCTCTCAGGGTGTGGAAGGAGAGCCCTGCCCAAACGTTTCTGCGGTGACTGGCCGTCAGCTGCCCCCTGCACGCCTGGGTGTCCTGCCCCCTCTGCCTGCAGCCATGCCCCTGCCCGACACCCCTCCCTCGGCGCGGCCGGAGCGGGCCCATGGGACGTGAGAGTGAGTATGTCATTCTGTGCTCAGGCTGGGCCGGTGGCTCCCCACCCCCTGACGTAGAACCAAGGCCCGAGCGTGGTGTGGCCGGCCCTGTCCTGCTCACCAGCCTCTGGACACACAGTCTTCCCTCTGCCCCCAGACTTCAGGCTACTGCCCGGCCCACAGTGCGGTTCACGGCGTCCAACTCCTAAGGATGTCCGAACTGCAGCTCACAACCCTGCTGGCCTGGCTGATCCTCCCGCCACAGCCGAGCTGCTGCGCCCTGGAGAGGCCGCCACTGCCCCCTCAGCCCCCCGCGCCCAGGCTGCGGTGGCCCGCCCCAGCGAGTCCATGAGCCCAGGATTCTCCCTGTCAGCGCTCACCACTGTCGGAATCAAGACTCATGTCCAACCAACTGGTGGGGCATCGCCCTCGCCTCTAGTTACAGGAGGTGTCCGGGGGGGTTACACCTGGAGCCTGGCCCTGCCGCGCCCGCAACTCGCTGACACCAGCACACGCCATCCCCCACCCCAGGTGTGCACGGGAATACCCCCGGGGACACAGACGTGAGCAGTGAGCATGCTCAGCCCCGGGGGGGTTGGGGTGGGGGCTGGGGAGGACCCCCAGGAGCAGAACCCCAAGGGCTGGACTGGGCAGAGGGGGGAAGGGATGGGCCAGAGCATAGGGCCGGCTGGTGTCCAGACACAAGGGAGTCAACCCAGTGGGCTGGGGGTCCACGGAGACATGCCCGTGTGCCTTCTATCCTGGGGGGCTGGGGGTGCAGAAGGTTCTAGGCAGCAGGGTGAGATGGTTTGGTCAGCTGAGTGCAGAAGTGGGTCTGCGGCACTCTGGGGGAGGAGCCGGGGACAAGGATGACATGGGGAGCGGTTAGTACGGATGGGGATGTGGAGCGCTGGCAGGGTAGGGAAGAGGGGAGGGTCTGTGGCCCCGCTCCCAGAGACACCGCGGCAGGGACGGAGCTGGACCCAAGTCCCGACCCGTCCCAGACTCTGGGCTGCACGGTCTAAGGGGTTCACGGGCTGGCTCGCCCTCTGCTAGCTGTGTGACCGCAGGCAAATTACTCAGTGTTTTTGTGCTTTAGTTTTCTCATCTGTAATTTGGAAACACCTACCTACAGGGGACGTGGTAAGAATTAAACCAGACAGTACACATCGAGTATTGTCGCCTGGCCCAAAGGAAGCATTTCCTGAGCGCTAAGGGGGGGTCTTCCTAGACACAAGCCAGCAACCCCACCCCCAGCCCAAGGTGCTGCTGCCCTCCCACGGGGCCAGGGGTGGGGGTGGGGTCCTTCTGCTCGGACAGCTGAGCAGCTTAGCACACCACCGACCCTCAACGGGCTCAGGCAGACGAAGGTGGAGGGTGAGGCTGGAGCAGACTCGGGACTTGACAGCGGGAGGAAACGGCCGACTGGACACCCAGCACCGCAGCGGGAGCCTGACCAGCTGACCTGCCGTGGACGTCTCAGGGGCAAAGGGCAAGGACAAGGAGACTCTCAACAGGTGTCAGTCTCCACGGAGAAGGGACAGCTGCGAGCTGCTCCGCTGAGCAGGGACGGACGACGAGTCACGATCAAATGGGAAGTCTCAGTACTGAAGGCCTTGGGACGTGGCAGAGCCCGCCGGCAGGTGGGAGTCCCTGCGGTCAGGCCGGCCGGCTCAAGACGCAGAAACACATTGCGCACTCGCGAGCCCCTCGAGAGCCCGGGGACAGCGAGCGCTGCCGACTTTTCCCCGAGAGCGTCTCGCTGATGGCTGGACCACACCACCCACGTCTCTCCGGTTTCTGCTCAGCCATCAGCGCTCTGCCCTGTGTCACCTCTCTGCAGGCCCACCCACAGGCTCCAGGGCGGGGGTCTCCCCTCAGGGCCATCTGTCTACACTGCATCTACAATTTCTATCAAAGTACGTCACAGCGTTCCGAGTTTTCACATTTGATCAGGGTTTTGTCTTCTCTTTAGATGACGAGACCTCTGAAAGCAAGGGCTGGGAGTCCTGTTTTCCTTCACCTGGCACCGCCTGGTACTCAGCAAATGCTGAGTGGAGTAAGGCCTGAGGCCACGGCACCGTTACACTGCAGACGTGAGCTAGTGACACTGTCTGTCTGGTTCAGAAGACCACCCGTGCAAAACAGGAGGTCCAGGGTGGACACCAAGGGGAGCAGGGGTCTGCAACAAACAAGCTGCACCTGGGGGAAGGCGTCTGCACAAGAGGCCTGCCAACCTCCAGAGCTAAGGGCTTCCTTCAGGAAAAGAAGAGGCAACTGTCACCTAGACCATTTGGGGGCCATACTTCCATAAAAACAGTGATGATTTAAGCACATGTGGATAACGCTATTACAACACTGATTTCAATCTTTATACAAATCCATATGGCTTCAATTCATAGAAGTTCTGACATGTTCTTTACTTTGAGACAAATCTGATTCACAGGAAAGCACAATTCTGCTCTAACTGGAAGTCCAGACACACTAACTGATGACTTCAGCCAAGCACACTTCTGAATTTACGCAGCAGTCGTGAGACCCAGCCTGTCCTGCCCGGAGCACAGAGCCCAGGGAGCAGCGGACGGAGCCCCACACGGGCGGCACCTGCCACCAACACCCAGCGCCCGAACAGAAGGGCCGGCGAGCGCCCAGAGAGCAGCAGTGAGAGGCGCTCCTCACTGGGCTTCTCCTCAAAGGCTCCTCAGTGCTCCTGGCAGAGGGGAGGAGGCAAAGGCACTGCCTTCCTTTTGCTATTTCTCAGCTCAGAAGGACTGAACTCTGAAATGATCACAGGTCGCAAGTCACGCCATGACCTGCAAATGGCAATCAGTGTATGTCCCTCTTCCCCACACAGCCTTTCCCTCCCTCCAACTCCAACTGAACTCACACTTGTTCCACATGTAACTCTGCGAGCCACGTCCACAGGGTGCACACACGTAGCCCAGTGAGGGGTGAGGGGTGTGCACGCCCACAGCCGTGTGCGAGGCACGTCACCAGCTCCCTCAGTGCGCTGAGCTCACCGACCCTCCCCACATCACCCCGTGCCCCTGCGGAGAGCCCGAGACAGCGCTCCACCTGCGCTCCGGCCCCGTCCTGAGGGGGCAACGGCTTCTTGACACGGTTTCCAGACGGGAAGGACACAGCACTTAAAGCTGGGCGCCTCGAGCACGGCCCGGGCCAGTGGCGGGGAGGAGCAGGCGCCCCTCCTTGGGGAGGAGGAGCAGCAGGCGCCGTGGGCGCTTCCCTCTCAGGTGCAGAGTCCCCCCCACTCTCCCTGGGTTTTGCCCGTCAGGGAGACGTGCCGCTCCACACCCCAGGCGAAGCGGCACCGGACACCTCTGCAACCAGGTGCTGAGCTACAGAGAAGGCAAGGGAAGCCGTTCGCAAGGAGCTGGTTAGATCACAGCAAGAGAAACAAGCCCCAGTGGAGGTGCAGGAAGGGACGGCCACCCTGGGGGCGTGTGCACCATGGCACAGAGATGAGGGGGTGGCCCCAGCGCCCCACGGGAGGAGGTCCAGAGACAAGGGGAGCTGGGGGGTCCGGGGGTCAGCGTGCCAGCAGCACCTTCACGCCAGCAAGCGGAATCCCCTCTCGAGAAAGCACCCTTATTCAGGGTCTGCTGAGCAAACATGACCTCACGATTAAAAAAAGGTTAGAGCCTCACAGCTTCATCCAAACACAGGGTAACTATGTGTGAAATGCTCACAGAAAGGAAAAATGAAAGAAAAGGTGATTGAGGAACAAGAGAATATAAAAAGTTTCTAACACATTTGAAAATAAAGCTTAGAAATAAGAATTACAAGTAGGATTAAAAACTCAAACTTGAGTAGGTTAGACACAACTAGAGAACCATCAAACTGGAAGAGTGATCCAAAAAGAAGTTCCCAGAATAGAAGAGGATCAGGCTGGGAGGGACCACGGGTACGAAGAGCAGGATGAGGAGGTCTGGTCAGAGGTTCTGGAAGACAGCAGAGCGGTGGACAGGAAGAACCATGAGACAGACAGGCAACCTGGAACTTCTCGTGTGCTCTGGGTTCTAACAGGAAATGCAGTCAGCACGCAAAAACTAATTGGTAACGTGAGCAGAGAGACTGTAATAAAGAATAAAAAAGAAATGCTAGAAACAAAAAACGCGGAGGGAAAAACCAAGACTCGGCAGACTGAACACAGCCAAGACGGGAATCAGTGAGCCTCCAGGTGCAAGAGAAGCTTTCCAAATTGAGACATGAAGAGAAATAAGAATGCAAACAAACAAAATCCTCCAAAAAACAGCACCAACAATGACAAAAGAAAAAATAACAGAATGTCCAAGAATTTGGGGCCTTCTCAAAAGATGTTGTGCTCTGGAGGAGCAGAGCAGGCAGGAAGGAGACCTGGAAGAGTGATGGCCAAGGAAGTCCCAACTCACAAATGACGCCAGAGCAGGCCAGGAGGCTCAGAGGGCACCAGCAAGACCCCCCTGAGACCCCACCCAGGCTCATCACATTCCAGCTGTAGGAAACCAAAGACAGAATCCTGGAAGCGGCCTGGGGGCGGGATGAGGGGAAGAAAACCCTGTCCTACAGAGGAAGGGACACAGTCACAGAAGACATCCCACCTAAACTGCACAAGCAGGAAGAGAGTGGGGTTAAGCATGTTTTAAGTGTGCAAAGGAAAAAAGAGAAAAACCACCAACCTGGATACAGAATTCTGTATCCAGCGAAATTATCCTTCAAAAGTGAAGGAGAAATAAAGGCAAACAAAGACTGAGGGAACGCACTGCCAGCAGAACTGCCCTGCAAGAAATGTTAAAAGATTTTCTTCAGGAAGAAGGAACACAATATAGGTCAGAAACTTGGATCTACATAAAGGAAGAAAGAGCAATGGAAAAGGAATAAACACAAGTAAAATAAAATCTCTTATTTTTCTCACTGTTAATTAATCTAAAAAAAGAAACCCTTTGCAGTAATAACGGTAACAGCGTCCCGGGGGATTAACATTAACACTGGATGAATGGAGACGACGGCCGCAGCGTCACAGGGCACATGAGGGAGGAGGTGGGTCAGTCTGTCACAAGCAGCTCAGGCGCACGCAGAGTGGATGGTGGTGCTGGAACGGCCCGAGCTTCGTCAGAAAGTACCTTCTGATGCAACTGCTAGAACGGGGACAGAGTGTAACTGATACGTCAAGAGGAAAAAAAACGAATCAGAAAATGTTCAAGTCAAAGTAGAGAAGGCAGCAAAAGAAGCCTCTGGCAACAAACAGAAAATAGTTACAACATGGGTATTCATCTAAACACATAAAAAAATCAAACTGAATGGAATAAATACACCAATGAAAATACAGAGATTATCAGAATATACTAAACAACAAGAAGCTTCCTCCAGCCCCCAAAGCCCCAAGATCCAAGGATGCCTATCGACAAGACACCTGCTGTGAGCAGCAGAGGGAAGTTACCCCAGGTAGCACTCAGCGAGGGCGGAGGCGCCACTGCCTGCAGACAGGCCAGACCTCAGAGCACGGAGTGATACCAGGGATAAAGCAGGCCACTGCCTAGTGATTAAAGGGCCGACCCTCCAGAACACATGAGCATCCCAGACACACAAGCATCTAACAGAAGAGCATCAAACTACGTGAGGCGAAGCCTGCCAGGCCTGCAGGAGAGCAGGCAGATCCACTGCGAGCTGCGGACCTCCACCGTCCTCATCGGCAAGGCACAGGGGCAGCGGGGGCCAGTGAGGACACACCTGGACTCAGCCCTGCCAACCGGCCGCTGCTTGCTGCACACACAACAGCAGATTACCATCCGTCTTAAGGAACACAGAGCATCTGCCAAGACAGACCACACCCTAGGCCACAGAGCGAACTTGAAAGACCAGGAATACAGTGTTCGCTCTCAGACCAGAAAGGAATTGAAGTAGAAATCAGTAACAGAAAGATAGCTAGAGAACTCCCAAATATTTGGAAACTAGATTCCCTGTCACTCAGTTTTAATTTTTTTCTTCAGTATTTCATCACTGTATTTACCTTCTGCAAACTACTTTTAATTTTTAAGTAACATTACTCAACATACAAATTATAAACATATCAGTGGTAATGAAGACTTCTGAAAATGGAAACAGGCTTTAAGTCTTTCTAATTTCAAGAAAATAAAATTTTAACAGTAACCATTCCAAGGGTTTTAGGTACTATTTACCCACAATGGCAAAAGTATGAATTAAAAGAATCACAACTAGAGTGACATAGTCTTAAAGGCAACAACTAACCAGAGCAGAAATTCCTAAAAGCCCTGATGACACAGGAACAGAAGCTGGTCAGAAGAGCCTCAGCAGGCATGGCTGCCCACACTTGGGCTGCCCCCTGCCTGCGTGGGGGAGTCATCTCGCTGAGAAGCCTGCTCTGATGGAGCCAAGGACCACCGTGCCCTTCCACTACAGCTGAGCCCCTCTGCAGCAGCTCCTGCAGGGCTGGGGACACTCTGTGCATTCAGGTACAGATGCGGCCACAGCGCTCACCTAAGCCAAACTAGCTCGAATGACACACGCCAACTCTGCAAAGCCTGGTTAGGTGACAGCGTAGGACTATGTGGAGAAACGTTCTTATACCAGGTACAAGTGAAGTATTCTGTCAAATGCATCTCATTTTTCCAAATAAAAATGGCACCCAGCTAGTGTATTTTAATTGTATCAGTGACTGATCTTGACACTAACAGTAAGTAATTAAAATACAGCTTAATAGCTGCCCCTCTGCATTTTCGACCCATGAATCTTTCTCATCTATCTACTGGATTACAGTTCAGTGGTAACAGACTGCAACAAAGACGATGCTTCCTCCCCTTTATCCTTCTATACACTGCCGGTAACATCCTGAGAAAAGGCCAAAACCCAGGGGAAAAATCAGTTTTAACTAGACTAGGAATAATAAATTTCACTAGTTTACTTGAAGATTTTTAGGAACTAATTCTTGAATAGTTTACACCAGCACAAACAAATGAGAGAACACTCTACACCCTCTTCTCCAGGTGGTTCCCTAGGACTAGGAAATGGAGCTCTATTTAGGTAAGAACAGGGAGCAAACAGCTCCCAAACTCATATGCTCACCTGAGGAAAAGGGTGAAGGACTGGGCGGACCATACAAACAGCCTGGCCTTGAATATATACGTGAATATGCTACTTAAAATCACCTGACTAACAAAAGTGTCATTATGTGTTTGAGATGAGCAGTGAGTGAGAGTGAAAGCCGCTTAGTCATATCTGACTCTTTGTGACCCCATGGACTATAGACCATGGATTCTCCGGGCCAAAATACTGGAGTGGGTAGCCTTTCCCTTCTCCAGGGGATCTTCCCAACCCAGGGATTGGACACAGGTCTCCTAACACTGCAGGCAGATTCTTTACCAGCTGAGCCACAAGGGAAGCCCAAGAATACTGGGGTGGGTAGCCTATTCCCTCACCAGGGGATCTTCCCGACCCAGGAATCGAACTGGGGTCTCCTGCATTGCAGGCAGATTCTTTACTAACTGGGTTATCGGAGAAGCAATAGTCAACCTAATAAAATTTAGGCATAAATTTGAGTGGTTACCAAGCACTTATTATCACAGAACATAACAAACTGAGGATACTCTGTAATAAACCAGCAATTCCACCTGGTGCCCGCCCCCAGCAGACAAACAGCAAACCCCAGCGAGGGTGACGTGCAGTCTGAGAAAGTCCCTCTCGCACCTCATGCTCCCTTTCTTCGCAGCAGAGAATCACTGTCTATTAGTATAGTTTGGGGAGAGTTCCATTTTTGACTGGTTAGACCTAATAACATTAGCCAGAATAACTGATAAAAAATTAAAAGTTATGATGCGAGTCAATTAAAGTAAGTTCAAAGTAGCTAGCAAGGCAAAGTTATCTAAGGTACGAATAATGAAACAAGCCTAACCAGCTCACTGCAAAGTCTAAGGCGCTCAGCACGGGCCTCAGGCTCACTGATGAGGGGCAGTGTGTGCCGCCCCTCCCGGCCGTCACCCTCTGTCCTCCCAGGCCCGCCCGGCAGCCCCTGGCCCCTCGCTCACCTGCCGGCACAGGAGCCTCCGCCGCATGGTGCCCAGGGTCCCTCCTTCAAGCCCGTGCCTTTCTACATAACAGTCCTCAGCATCATGCTCAGAGGACAGCCACGTAAGACCCCGTGGAGCCCAGCCAGTGTCAGGGGGCTCGTGCTGCTTTCAAACTATCCTCCCCACCACCGCCAGGCCCCGAAAAGCTGGAGAACTGAGCTGCTCTCTGGGCGGGCAGAGGTCCTATGGCCCCCAGCTCAACCCATTACACCAGCGCCACGTGAAAACCTCTTCACAACATGGTCAATTCTGAAGGAGTGAACCATGACTCTCATGATTGTTTTTACAAGAGTAAAGGTTCCAAACCCCAGGAGGTGAAGATATTACAGTAAAAGGAAACGCTTGCAGACCCTCCCGTGAGCGTGGTCACACAAGCTGCCACTTTACGGGTCTGTCTGCTTAAACACGCTCTGCTCAAGGTCTGAGTGACATGTGAGCACCCCGGCCCTTCCTGCCCACTCACCTTACTGTGTGTGAAGGGGGGCGCTGTGTACAAGGTGGGGTGGATGAGAGGGCGAGGCAGGTGCGGGACGGCGTGCAAGGGCACATGTCCGTGGATGTGGGGGTACAGGTGCAGAGCAGGGTGTGTGGGCTTCTCAGGGCTCAGAAACTGGTGGCCGGGAGGCAGGGCGCCAGCAGTCATTGCTGACGGCGTTAATCCAGACGCCTCTTGTTTACAAACATGACATTCACAAGTGTTTGGAGCTTGTTCTGCCTAAAGGGAAAGGAAAAATAAAAGAGTATTTAGTAAATGAGTCCTGAGTATTTAGGGAAACAAAGAATGACATGGACTGAACAAGAATCAGCCACACAGCAAATACAGAGGCAGCGGGGCCCGTCCTGACACCCCGGGCAGACGGGTCCCTCCTCGCGAGGTGAGCGAGGGCCCCCAGGACTGGGACTGAAGAGGCCTGGAGAGACAAGGCGTGCGCACCTCACCCCAGCCGGGCGTCTGCCGGGGCGGCAGCCTCACCCGTCTGCATCCCGCGCCTGTCTGAGCAGGGCCGCGGGGACTGCAAGATGGCAGAGTGGAGAAAGGGAGCTGGGACCAAGGACCACGAGACCACTGGTGCCACGCTCCGCTGGGCGCACACTGCTTAACAGATGGCTACACAGAGGTTCTTCAGAGTGCACCAGAGACGGGCCTTCCGGCTAAGGCGGAACGAAGCAGTCGGTGACTCTTCTCCCTCAAAACAAGTGCAAAACTGAACGCAATGTCAAAGGCCATCACTCTGAGGCTCTGGAATCAACCAAACGGAAAACATACTGAGAAGTGCTTATTCATGCACATCTGCTAAACTTCTACTTAAGAACAGAAGGAATCTAGCTTTCTTGCCCAGGGCTCTTCCTATTCCCAACTCCCCACACCCTTTAAAAACTAACTAAAAAACAAAACAAAAATAATGTAATTCAAGAATCAATAGCAGAATTAAAAATGGTACACTAAAATTTTGTTTGATATGAAAAAAGGAAGTAGAGACAGAGGTACAAGAACATGAGACAGAGAAACGGCCAGCGAAATGGCAGCTGTGAGTACCCTCAACAGTGACGTTAAGTGTAAATGAGGCATTCCAAACAAAAGGCAGAAACTGACGGAGGACAGAATGAAAACATAAGATCAAGCTAAAAGGGTGGAAGAAGACGACACAAAGAAGCTAAAATTAAAAGGATAAAAATTTATAAAACATACACACAGTAACCTGAAGACAGCTGGAATGGCTATATTAATATTAGAGAAAATAGTCTAAGATAAGAAATATCAGCAGGGAGATATTTCACAGTGACAAAAGGGCCAATATATTAGGCAGGCAGAACAATAATTACATGGATATACATTCAACAACACTGTCCCAAAATGCATGAATCAAAAACTGGCAGATTTTAAAAAGGAGATAGATAATCCAAAAGTTATAACTTTTGAGACTTCAATATGTCTCTTTCAGTAATTTTTAGAATTAGATAGAAAATCAGTAAGGATACAGAAGACCTGCATAATGCTATCAATTTGACTGAACTTTCATTTATAGGACATTCCACCTAAGAGGGGCAGAACACAATTTTCAAGTGCACATCTAGGTTAGACCACATGTTAGGCCATAAAACAAGTCTTAATAAATTTGAAAGCTCTAAAATCAGTAATCTCGGCTTTAAATTTAAGAAGCTAGAAAAAGAAAAAATTAACCCCAAGAATATAGAAAAAAATAATGGAGATCAGAACAGAAATCAATGAAACAGAAAAGAGAAAAACAGAAAAAAAAAAAAAAACCCAAAAAACAAAAAATGGTCTATTTACAAAAATATTAGCCAGACTGACTGAGGGAGTTATAAAGGAGTAAACAATTACCCAAATTAGGAATTAATATTACCACGGACTCCACAGAACTAAAAAGAGATAATAAACAACCATAAGACATCAAATTAGACAACTTAGATGAAATGGATAAATTCCTAAAAAGACACAAATCATTAAACTCAATCCAAGAAGAAATAAAAAATCTGAATAGACCTGTATCAAGTAAACAAAATTTGAATTAGTAATTTTCCCGCAAAAAAAGACCAGGTCCACGGGATTTCATTGGTGAATTCCATCAAATATTTAAGAAATATCAGTCTCAGACAAATCCCTTCAGAAAGTACAGGCAGAACAAACACTCCCGGCTCATTCTCTGAGGCGGAGACATCACTGTTGCTGCTGCTGCTCAGTAGCTAAGTCGTGTCTGACTCTCTGAATCTTTTAATTTCATGGCTGCAGTCACCATCTGCAGTGATTCTGGAGCCCCCCAAAATAAAAATCTGTCACTGCTTTCACTTTTCCCCCTTCTATTTGCCATGAAGTGATGGGACTGGATGCCATGATCTTTTTTTAACGGTGAGTTTCAAAGACATCATAAAGATAGACAACAGACCAATATCTTTCATTAATGTAGATGCAGAAATCCTAACAAGACATTAGCAAACCAATCAAGCAACATATATTAAAAAAAAAAAGACTATATGCCATGACCAGGTGGGATTTATCCCAGGAACACAGGATTGGTTTAAACCCCTTGATGAGATACAACCTGGTAACAGAACAAAGGATGAAAACCACAGGGACGTCGCAGAGACGGAGAAAAGGCCATCTTAAAAAACTCAATGAATATTCACGATAAAATTCTCAAAAAACCCCAAACAAACCTAGGAGTAGGACAGAATTTCCTCAGCTTGACAAAGGACATCTAAGAAAAACTGACAGCTACCATCATATTTTACTGGTCAAAGATTCAACACTGCCCCCCCAAGACTAGGAACAGGCAGAGATGTCTGCTTGCACCACTTCTGTTCAATGCTGTGCTAGAGTCCTAGCGAGCTCAATAAAGCAAGAGCAGGAGATTAAAAGAATCCAGACCATAAAGGAAGAAGTAAAACTGCTCACTCACAGACAACACGATTTTGCGTGTATAAAACCCAAAGTAATCTACCAAAAAAACCCAAAAACAAACCCATAAAACCTCAGCCACTCTAGAACAAACAAGTTTATTAGCAAAGCTGCAGAATTCAAAATCAATACATAAGAATTGACTGTATTTCTATATATTACCAACAATCAGTTGAAAATCGAAATCAGGGACTTCCCTTGTGGTTCGGTGGCTAAGACTCCGTGCTTCCGATGCAGGGGGCGCCCGAGTCCCAACCCTGGTCAGGGGACTAGATCCCACAGGCTCAACTAAGAGTTCTCACGCCGCAACTAAAGATTCTGCGTGCCGCAAGGAAGATGGAAGATCCCACGTGCTGCCATTAAACCCAGCACAACCAAATAAATAAATATTAAAGAAATGAGAAAGAAAACCAAGATTAGAAAATACCTTTAGTATAGAATCAAAAAACATCTAAAAACTTCAGAATAAACTTAAGAGACACAGACTAGAAATTTTTAAAAATTGCAGAGAAATTAAAGATGACCTAAACAAATGGAAAGAAACAGCATGTGCAATTTTCATAAAACTGTTTTCCCAAAATTGATCCTTATCACCCCACAAATAAAAGATTAGGCACAGAGGGTTTTGGTGATGAATTTTACCAAATATTCAAGAATTCAATACAACCTCTATTAAAATCCAAGCAGGTCTTTTGTAGAAGGTAACAAGTTGTCCCTAAAATGTCTATGGGGGGAGTTCCCTGGTGGTCCAGTGGTCAGGACTCGGCACTTTCACTGCCATGGCCCAGGTTCAATGCCTGGTCAGGGAACTAAGATCCTATAAGCCATGAGGTGCGAACCCCACCCAAAAATAGTAAAATGAAATGTATACGAAACTAACACAACATTACAAAACAACTACACCCTAAAAAAAATTAATTCTAAGAAACTTAACATTCCAACTGAGTGTTCCCTGGTGTCTCAGCTGGTAAAGGATCTGCCTGCAACGCAGGAGACCTGGGTTCCATCCCTGGGTTGGGAAGATCCCCCGGAGAAGGGAACGGCTACCCACTCCAGTATTCTGGCCTGTATAGTCCGTGAGGTCACAAAGAAGCGGACACAACTGAACCACTTTCACTTTCACACCTGGAAAAAAACATAGATGGAAACGCAAAGGACTTTGAATAGCTTAAACAATTCTGAAAAAAGCCCAACAAGAGTAAGGCAGATCCTGCCTAATCTCCAAACTTAACATAAAGCAACAGTCAAGCAGAATATGGGTTTACGGACGCAGAGATCAAAGGAGCAAGACACAGAGCACGGACACGAATCTGCACGTTCACAGTCAATTGATTTTCAACAAGTGGCCAATGCAATTCAGCAGGGGAGAGGATGGTCTTTTTGACAAACGGCACTGTGCCCGCTGGGCATCAAACACGACCCTCACCTCAGACCATTAGCAAAACTGAGCTGAGGGGACCACAAACCTAAGCAAGAGCTAAAATTACAAACCTTTGAGAGGAAAACAGTTTTGTATTAGGTAAAAGTTTTTTGGATATGGCATCAAAAGCATGATTCATGAAAGAAAAAGCTGATAAACTGGAATGTATCAAAATCAGTAACTTTTGCTTTTCAAAAACACTGTAAAAAAAAAAAAAACTAATAGACATACCACAGACCAAAAGAAAATATTTGTGGATCACATACTTGATAAAGGACTTGTTTAAAGAACTCTTAAACCCAAACACTAGATAGAAAAGGAGACAGCCCACAGAGCCCTTAAATATATACGACAAAAAGCTTAACTTTGCCCATCAAAAATGAAATAAAAACTGAAACCTCACAGGGTTGCCATTTCTCATCTATCAGATTGGCAAGAGTTCAAAACTCCCCTGTGACCGCAGGAGGCCACCACACTCTGACCGGAGAGAGGCGCTGCTGGTGACCCTCCTGGGGACAAAACCGCCTACGGGTGAGACGTCAGACACGTGAGGTCACTCACAGGAGAGTTTACGATGGGAAAGTAAAAGGAGGCAAACAAGTGTCCATCAGCAGACTGGAAACAAACCACCACATAACTAGGGCCCGTTTCCACAGTGGGACACAGGGAGGCCAGCAGCAGAGCACGAGGAAGTGAGCGCCAACCAAGCTGGTCAGGATGCGCGGCTGGGCGGGGTGGGGGCATGAGTGTCAGGGTGGGCCTTTCTTGTCAATAGAGGAGAACGCTTGTATCTGCACAAACGAACGCTGGGACACACAGTAAGTCAGTCTGGTTCTTGGGGCCGGGGGCTGGGGGTGAGTGGGGGCTGGGGGTTGGGGGTGAGCAGGGGCTGGGGGGATGGGGGTGAGCAGGGGCTGGGGGTGAGTAGGGGCTGGGGGGGACGTGGGACTGGGCTGAGTAGGGGCTGGGGGGACCAGGGACTGGGGTGAGCAGGGGCTGGTGGTGCACTGGGGCTGGGATGGGCAGGTGCTGGGGGTGAGCAGGAGCTGGGGTGAGCAGGGGCTGGGGTGAGCAGGGCTGGGGGTGCCAGGGGCTGGGAGGAGCGGGGGCTGGGGGGACCAGGGGCTGGGGCGGCCGGGGGCTGGGGGGACCAGGGGCTGGGGGGAGCAGGTCCTGGACCTGGCCAAGGCGAGGGAGTGGGGCAGACGTCCCGGGGCACCCCTTCCAGTGTGCCCTCTCCTGCAGACCGCACTACCTGTTACAATGGTTTAATCAGCCTTGGCCTTCACGTGTTCTTCCTTTAAGAACTGCTTGAGCATCTATTATAAAACCAGGGTCTCTAAGAAAAAAATGACAGTCTGGCAAAATATCCTCACCTTTTGTTAACAGAAGATTGCTACCAGGAAAAAAAGCTCCCTTACAAAACCAACATTTTTTTGAAATTTTAACATTCCACTCTTTCATTTTATTAAAAAAACAACAAAAAAAACACAAAAACCTCAACAACATGACCCTCTTTTGCTTCCACACAAACAAAAAATCTCCGTGACGCCTAACTACCTGGACCCACACTGTGGGACAAAATCAAGATGACATTACAGGTTCCGGAACAGATTCCGGAACGAGGAGCAAGAATCAAGCGAGAGTACAAGTCACGCTTGCTTATTTGCAAGTGGCCTCGGTTTTGTGTTCAGTAGCACTCATGTTCAGAGAAACCAGACACGGAAACGACAGCCTGGGCCAAGCCAAGCTCAAGGAGATAAAGCCATACCTGTGGCGCTGGGTAAGACGGGGGTGGGCTGTCCACTTTACTTTCCTCTTCCCTGGGGCTCCCATTCCCTAGAGCTGTGTCCTCCTTCGGGGCTCCCGGGGGCTCCCCACTACTCTCGCCGTCTGCCTCCTCGTCATCAGCTTCCGAGGAACTGCCGCTGGTACTGCTTACCTGAGGGGACTTTAAAGACAGTCACCTGTAACTTACGGTTTTTAAACCAGAGTAACACAGGACGCTCAAACCCCAGACACCATCTGGGGCAACTCATCGTCGTGATGCGGAGGCTGGGTGCGTACCTCATCCTTTAGGGCCAGGTTCTCCCCGCCGCCGTTCAGCTCTCCGTGGACGCCGTTCATGCTGGCCACCACCTCGGCGTCCTCATAGTTACTCAGCGGGTAAATGTCGGCAAACTTGGCCGACAGCGGGGCGACGTCTTCATCGTCACTGCAACTGAGACGCGCAGAGATGTCACCGCAGGGCCGCGCCCGCTGGGGGCCGCGCCCTGCCCACCCAGGAGAGCCGCTCTCGTGCACAGGAGCGTGACGCCGAGCACCACGCACGCGTCTCAGCGGCTCCCAGTAACCTTGACCAGGAGGAAAATGCCCCAAGATGACCGCTTGTTCCGTCTGGAAGAACGGAAAAGAGAACTCCAAACGCAGAAACATTAAGGAAACCACAAAACTTCAATAGATCAACTTGAAGCACCCTGGTGTACAACTGTTCTCTCTGCCATTTCCAAGCAGACGCTATTTTTTATTATAATTAAAGGGGTATAGAAACCAACCTTGGGTCTTCAGCGTTTGTTTCTATAACCACCAAAATTTCAGAGACAGCCAGCTGAACAAAACATCACATGCACTTCTGTGACAAAACACAGCTTTTCCACCACAAGGCCAGCCGCAGTCACGTCCATTCAGAACCCGTTACCAGCGTGAGCAAGACGTCCCAGTGACAGACAAGAGATGTCTACCAAAAGAAGTGACACGACTTCAAGGCTGTGAAGACCACTTCACACGTAAGGCTTTCTGGTGCCTGAGAAGAGCTGGCACTGAGTTCCCAGCTCAGCGTACGGGGCTCAAGGCCTGACAGTAAGCGACGCCCCATGGGCCTACACCACCGTGCCTCCACACCCTCTGTGAGACTCAACCTTCCAGAAGGAGAAAGCCTAAGAACTGGAGCCCTCTGGGCTTCAGGGCAGAGGGTGCAGAACAGCCAGACTCAGCTTCAGCCCACTTCTGGGAGACCCAAGTCCCAGGACCACTGCGCGCAGCCACCTGGAGCTGCCACAGCAAGCACGGGCAGGCCAGCTGCTGGGAACGCCCGGCTCCGGGGCGCCCGCACCTGTGGACGCAGTCGCTGGCCTGGGCAGTACCCACGCCACCCCGGGGGAGCCAAATGAAGTAACAGACCCACGCGCTCCCTGCAGTGCAGCGACTCCAGACTCGGGAGTTCAGGCAGCCCCACGGCCCCGCCACAGAAACGCCCCACTTCCGTCTCACCACTCGGAAGCGGCACCAGGAAAAGGACATGCGCGGCCAGGAGCCACGAACGTGCTGGGATGGCCGTGTCTGCTGGGAAGACGCGGACGCTATGCGCGGGCGGCCGGGTGCCCGCAGCGCCTCAGGCAGTCCTGGCTTTGGCCCAGCAGCAGCGTGGGCGCCCACGGCTGGCGTCAGCCACCAAGGCCCGGGAGCGGGCGGCACTCTGCTAGCCTGGGTTCTGCCCTGATGACTGGTACTTGGCCGCGGCCACTCCATCATGAGCAAGCTCACGCCTGGCTGTGATGGCCCTCCGCCCCGCACAGGCTCTGAGGAGCACAGGGCCCAGTGAGAGCAGCCGCGGAGCTCAGCGTCCGAGACCAAAGCCATGCTGAGAACTGAGGGACGCCGAAGGGGAACCTCAGAGTCACCGCACGAACTCCAGGTCGGGAAACCTGTCCTGGTTTTGTCGGGAAACCCCTCCTCGAGAAACCCGAGGAACACGGGCAGCAAGGTTGGGGCGACCGTCCCTCCCCTGGGCTCCCGACCCCAAAGGGTGCCACGACACACGGAAGGTATGTTTTATCTCTTAATGAACCCCCACCAGGGGACGGCCCATCCAGGATTCGGATGGGGCCTGCTTCCCACCCTGTGAGCTGGTGACCCCTTGGCTCGCACATCTTGTGGTTGATGTGGGAACACGGACAGAACCTCTCAGTCGCTTGCTGAAGTGATCATCTGAGGACATGTCCTGCTCGGCAGGACATGGAGCAAGCGTGGACGCCGGCTGAGGACGAGACGGACAGGTGCAGGCCAGGCCAGCATGGGAGACACACCCTGCAGACTGACGCGCGCCTGCCTCACCTCATCTGGTGGCTCATGAAACTGCATCCATGATTTAAAAGCGATTTTAAAAACTGAATGGTTCTTTTTCTTGAAAAGCACCGTTAACGCTTCCCGTACTGCTGCAGACATTACTGTGTCTACATCTTGGAATCGGATGAGTAAGGTCTCTGAAACCTCATAACAAAGTCACGACTTACAATGTGGGTGCAGAGCCATTGTCTGTGAGAATGAGTCTGGGATGCTGCTGAACGGTAATGGGAGAGCTGGACGCCGACCCTGAGCTGGCTGACGACACACCAGGCGGGCGCATCTCGGACAGGCAGTCGGTAGCCGCGTCCACCGGGAGGGGCAGCTGGTGAATGTGGATGTCGCCCGTGACCGGGGGGTCCATGATGCCACAGGTGAGGATGTGGGAGAGGCTGCAGTCATCGCACGCACACCTGCGGGGAGCAAGGGAGTCAGCACAGAGCCAGCGGGCACAGCAGACTTGCCCAGGGGCCCCTGGGCACACGCTCACCTCCTCCGGTAGTTGCAGTTGGGGCAGTCGGGCACACTCAGCCGTGACGACAGCACGTGCCGCATGGTGTCCGTGAAGCTGTTCTCGCCAGCGACGGCTTTCTTTTTCGTGAACTGGAGGAAATCACAAGACAACAGGTTAATTTTGCAAGACCTGCCCCATGACACGGCTGTATTTTTCGGTAATTCTGGTGCTGTGTATGTCCCACGCAGAGACCTGCTACCCGCAGCTTCCTCAAGAGGGCCAGGGCCGGGAAGGGGGGCAGTGGCGGTACGCATGGCGTGGCTGGGAGAGGAGGCTCGGACAGAGGCCGGGGGTGAGCCCAGCAGACTCCTCAGCAGCACACATCCCGTGACGGGGGACACCCAGTCCTTGCCCTGGCTCTCCTGTGGGCTGGGGACTCACTGGGAACAAGGGCACAGAGATAATCACTGCCTCCCAGGAGCTTAGATTCTGGACGAAGAGACAGAATCTAAAACTTCAGAAACTTGAGAAACCAAACTTCAGGGGAAACCATGAGGTACGGGAGCCCAGGAGAGCTGCTGGAGAGGCGGGGAGGCCGCTGGGGCACACCAGGCCTGAGCACGGTGCGGGAGGCAGTGCGGACGGCGTCCGGGCATGGGGTGTCCAGGCCAGCAGGGGCACGGAGCGGCACCCTGAGCCCCAGGCCTGTGCACACAGAGCGGCCGCAGCCCGAGCCCACAGGCTACGCAGATGTGGTCAACACGGGGCAGGACGGCAGCTGGACAGGCAGCACAGACGGCGCTGGCAGGTGGGAGCAAGGCCACTGCAGAGCACGCCAGCCGCGCCTGGAGCAACAGTGGGCCCGGGGACCACTGGGGAAGCAGCGCCTCAACTCCCGCTGGAGCAGGTGCGCCTCTGCATTTCAGAAAAGGAGCCTGTGGACCAGCTCAGGCACAGGCATGGGCGGCAGCTGCTGACACAGGTCACACGCTGAGTGCGTGGAGCCCAGGTGCCCTGGCGACGTGTGCTGCCCAGAGGGGACCACGGGCGGGAGGGGGGCGGAGGCCGAGGGCTCTCACTGTGACAGCAGCCAGGAGACACCGGCGCAGGCACCGGGGCAAGTGGGCAAGTCTCCCAGAGAGGCAACACCCCGAGACCAGCATGCCGGGCCCTGAGCGCTGCCGAGGCGGCGGGCGGGGCAGGGAGAGCCTGCGGCAGGAAGGGGTGAGCCGGGTGGGCAGTAGCTGCCAGACGGTACAGAGCCAGCACACAAGGAACGGACCTGGCCCGGCCCTGGGGCCTCACTGTGTCGCCTCGGAAGGGAATCCAGAGATGCAGCACCCACCCAGGAGGAGCCCGTGGGCACGTGGGGAGGCTGTGGGCCGGAAGAGCTACTCCATAAATGCGGATGTCCCTGGAGGAGTACAGAGACGAGGAAAAGGAAAGGAAAACCAGTCTGCAAACAGGTCTGCCAAGAAGATGGTGCAACGTGGGCTCTGGAGCCCTTCGCTCTGCGGCGAAAAGCTTCGCTCCGACCACGCCCTCCCACCCATGCACACCTGTTCTTCGATGAACCGCCGCTGCTTGAAGAGCTCCCAGTCCTCCGTCAGCATGCGCTGCTTGGTCTTCATCGTCATCTGCGGGAAACGCGGGGGGGTGCAGAAACAAAGTCTTAGTACCAGCAAGAGCTACCAGGACACTTCCGAGGGGAGACTTTTTAAATGATGCAAGCGACCGCATGTGGAGACAGGAGAAGCTCCAACTACAGAAGGTCACCAGACGCTCCACCTCAGCAGCTCACTGACTCACTCAAAATCATCAATTTTCGTGCACGAGAAACACAGAGACGAATCCACACGACAAAGAGAGGCTGAGATCAGAGTGGGGCCCGCCAGCACGGGGTCCAATTGGCGCCAGGGTGGGCGCCCCGCCGCTGTCTGGCCACGAGCCTCAGCCCGCGACGAGCACGTCCCGGGGCCGGACGATGGTGACTGTCATACAGTGAGCACGGCTGCACGGCAGACTCGGAAATGGTGAGGGCGGTCAGGTCTGAGGAGGGCAGACTTGACCACAGGTCAGAGACTGAGGGCAACAGGAATCAGGAACGGGCTCAAGGCACTGACTTCTGTGAAGGAGGAGACTATGAAGGGAGTAAGTGATGATTATATAGATGTATTCTTACAAATTATTAAAAACTGAAGCACAACCACTGAAAGGACGGAATGAGATATATCTTCCAAATGATCAGAACACTGGGGGTGGCGGTATGTCCTACAAGGAAGGAAGCACCACCCACAGGGCCTGCCCCCCAGCGGAGCTCCCCTCTAGCCAACACAGGGCAGCTGCCTAGTAAACAGCCTACCACATCTTCAAGTCAGACAAAAATGACCAATACACCCTCCAAATGAAACAAGAGTAACTTAACACAAAACTTCAACCAGTAAGGAAGTAAATGTAAAGGCTGAAATTACTGGAAAAACCCAGAAGTAAAGGTGATTGGTAAACCCAAAAGTTGGTTTCTGAACTTCCTGCCAGGCTGAACAATGGAAGAAATGAACCACAAAAATGGCGGGAGTGAAAAAGGACACGGACACATACGAAGGAGATTTTCTACAACAGGAAAAAACACGAGCAAGTTATGCCTCTCTTAATTAAAGAAGAGCTGCAAACAGGTGGCTCCCCAGGATCTTGTTGGCCCTGCACAGTATGCTTTAGAAGTTGAGTCAACATGATGAAGCGTCTGACATTCCAAACGATACAGACTTCTGGCAGCTGCGGTGGGGGGGGGGGGGGGGGGGGCGGGCGGCGGCATGCAGGCGGTGGTGTAGGGCGTGGGCAGAGCTGGGGGGGGAGCCCATGGGCACAGCTGGGGGAGGTGTGGGCACAGCTGGGGGAAGGCCGTGGGCACAGCTGGGGGGAGGCTGTGGGCACAGCTGGGGGAAGGCCATGGGCAGAGCTGGGGGGAGCCCATGGGCACAGCTGGGGGAGGTGTGGGCACAGCTGGGGGGAGGTGTGGGCACAGCTGGGGGGGAGACCATGGGCACAGCTTGGGGGAGACCGTGGGCAGAGCTGGGGGGAGGTGTGGGCACAGCTGGGGGGGAGACCGTGGGCACAGCTGGGGGAGCCCATGGGCACAGCTGGGGGAAGGCCGTGGGCAGAGCTGGGGGGACGCATGGGCACAGCTGGGGGAGGTGTGGGCAGAGCTGGGGGGAGGCCGTGGGCAGAACTGGGGGGAGCCCACGCGCACAGCTGAGGGAAGGCCGTGGGCAGAGCTGGGGGGAGACTGTGGGCAGAGCTGGGGGGAGGTGTGGGCACAGCTCGGGGGAGGCCGTGGGCACAGCTGGGGGAAGGCCGTGGACAGAGCTGGGGGGAGGTGTAGGCACAGCTGGGGCGCTGGGAGCAAGGCCTGCCACCTCCCTGGCCTCCTAAGCACGCTCTCTGCCACATGAAGCTAGAGGGAGGGAATGAACTGTCTGGCAGCTGTCAAGTCCCCACTGCTGTCAACTGCCCCATGAGCACAGCGTACACCCACCCCTTCATCTGAATGATGTGGATAATTTCCTAGGCAAATATCAATTTGTAAAACTCACCTAAGAAGCAGAAATCCCCAAACAGGCTCATAAACACAGTGTTTACTGAAAAGGCAGTAAAAAATATTGAGTCCCTGTTCCTCCCCTTGCAACAATGGACCAGATCCCAAAGCTTTAAGGTGGGATCTATCAGTCTATCCTTCTCCTTCACAGAACAGGAAAGTTGAACTATTCCTGAAAATTGAAAAAAAAAAAAAAAAGGAAAGTTTCTCCATTCATTCTATGAGATTAGCGTAACCTTTATACAAAACAAACAAGACCTCAAAGATGAAAACTCAGCAATACCTTAGAATACAGATATAGTAATAAAGATCCTAAACAAAATACCTAATGATGCATTAAACAATAATATATACTCTAGTAGGGTTTAATTCCAGTAATGCAAGAATATTCAAAATTAGGAAGCCTAATGTAATTCAACACTGGAATGACATGGAACAGCTGACTGCTTCAAACTTGGGAAAGGAGTACGTCAAGGCTGTACACAGTCACCCTGCTTATTTAACTTATATGCAGAGTACATCATGTGAAATGCCAGGCTGGATGAAGCACAAGCTGGAATTAAGACTGCTCGGAGAAACATCAATAACCTCAGATATGCAGATGACACCACTTTAATGGCAGAAAGCGAAGAGGAACTAAAGAAACTCTTGATGAAGGTGAAAGAGGAGAGTGAAAACGCTGACTTAAAACTCAGCATTTGAAAAACGAAGATCATGGTATCTGGTTCCATCACTTCATAGCAAATAAATGGGGTAAAAGTGGAAACAATGACAGATTTAATTTTTGGGGGGAGCTCCAAAATCACTGTGGACAGTGACTGAAGCCATGAAATTAAGACACTTGCTCCTTGGAAGAAAACCTATGACGAACCTAGACAGCATATTAAAAAGCAGAGACACTACTTTGCCAACAAAGGTCCGTCTAGTCACAATGATGGTTTTTCCAGTAGTCGTGCTGAGCACCAAAGAATTGATGCTTTTGAACTGTGGTGCTGGAGAAGACTCTTGAGAGTCCCTTGGACTGCAAGGAGATCCAACCAGTTCATCCTAAAGGAGATCAATCCTGGGTGTTCATTGGAAGGACTGATGCTGAAGCTGAAACTACAATACTTAGGCCACCTCATGCGAAGAGCTGACTCATTGGAAAAGACTCTGATGCTGGGAAAGACTGAAGGCAGGAGGAGAAGGGGACGGCAGAGGATGAGATGGTTGGATGGCATTACCAACTCGATGGACATAAGTTTGAGTAAATTCCGGGAGTTGGTGATGGACAGGGAGGCCTGGAATGCTGCAGTCCATGGGGTCGCAAAGAGTCGGACACGACTGAGCGACTGAACTGACTAAATGTAATTCATACAAAAATATGTAAGAAAAGAAAAAAACATAGAAATTTAATCTCTGTTCCTGCTTTTTTTTTTAATTTATCAAAAATAAAAACCTTGTTAAGACAGAGAAAAGGACTTTTTAGTTTATAAAAAACTTGTATGGCAGGCACTAGGCTTAATGTGAAACCTCCAAAGCCAGGAATTGAACAAGGAAGCTGTGTTAGGAATACTCTTATTCACCAAGTTCTGAAGGTTCTAGCTGAAGGGAAAAACAAACAAAGCACAAAGTTCAAAGGCCAAAGAGGGGAAGACAGAGCTCTTATTTACAGGTGATACTGTGGTCTCCTAGGAAATTCAAAGCAATCACTTCCAAACCTGTTTGAGAGATGATAATACGGTGAGAAGACTGAACACAAAGTGAAAACTCAGCTTTCCTATAAATACCAGCAATAACTCTTCAGAAAACTGTTCCACCATTTAAAACGCTACTCATAATTATACCTAAAACTATAAAACACCTACATATAAGTTCAGTAAGAAATGTACAAACTATAAAACCATAATATATAATAGACAACCTAAAAAAGAGATATATTTTTGCATGGGAATATTCAATATTGCTGCTACTTGTCCCTTTATGTAAAACAGGCCTGCAGTTTTTATGAAAAACATTTTTCCTTCATGTTGCTATCACTACTTCAAATTTTAAAAATGACTTAAAATGAGCTAACTATTAGAAAAAGTAATCACTTCTTTATCCTCTTACAGAGCTCAGAACAGCTGTCTGATGAGTAACACCAACACCTCCTCCTCTTTGACCCCCTCAGAGCCTCTGGGGTTCATTTTCGGAACGTTTCAGTACCTGGGGGCTTCCTTGGGGTGCAGGTGATAAAAGAACCCACCTGTGATGCAGGAGACCCGGGTTCCATCCCTGGGTTGGGAAGATCCCCTGGATGAGGGCATGGCAAGCCACTCCAGTATTCTTGCCTGGAGAACCCCAGGGACAGAGGAGCCTGGTGGGCTCCAGTCTGTGGGGTCGCAGAGTCAGACACGACTGAGCGGCTAAGCACAGCACAGACTTATAAGTGTTCACACAACGAATAAAGGGTAAAACTTTTAAACCCAAACAAAAACAACTGATTTCAAAGCTGTCAACTGTCTTCTCATGGCCATATTTATTTACACATACGAATTATTTTACAGGAGTTCAATATTTTGAAATCCTGAATTACTGTATAATTTCTAAAAGGCTACTTGATTAAATGAGACTGATACCCATTCCAAGGATTCCAGAATGGGTGGCACCCTCTGATGCAACTAAAACTGCTCAATTTCCCTCATTTATATTAATATCACAGATTCTTGACAGGTAAATCAAAATAAGCATTTATCTGTCAGTTGCTTTAGTGAAGAGGATGGTTTCCCATTGTAGAAAGGCAGAAAGCCGTTTTCCCCTTGTGGTAATAAAACACGCGTAACATAAAATATGAATTTTAGGATGGGTTTTTCTAGATTTGCAAGAGGCATCATTGGGATTTTGATGGAGATCGCACTGAATCCATACAACACTGCAGGTAACACTGACATTTTGACAATATTTAATTGCCCAATCCAAGAACATAGGATGTGTTTCCATTTATTTGTGTTTTATTTTCTTTCAAGAATGTTTTGTAGTCCTCACTGTACAAGTCTTCTATCTCTCTGAGTAGATTAATTCCCAAGTATTTCACTCTTTTCAATACTATTATAAATCAGACTGTTCTCATAATGTCCTTGTCAGATTATTTATTGTTTGTATGTATCAGTTCAGTTCAGTTCAGTCGCTCAGTCGTGTCCGACTCTTTGTGACCCCATGAATCGCAGCATGCCAGGCCTCCCTGTCCATCACCAACTCCCGGAGTTTACTCAAACTGATGCCCATCGAGTCGGTGATACCATCCAGCCATCTCATCCTCTGTCGTGCCCTTCTTCTCCTGCTCCCAATCCCACCCAGCATCAGGGTCTTTTCCAATGAGTCAACTCTTCGCATGAGGTGGCCAAAGTATTGTAGTTTCAGCTTCAGCATCAGTCCTTCCAATGAACACCCAGGACTGATCTCCTTGGGATGGACTGGTTGGATCTCCTTGCAGTCCAAGGGACTCTCAAGAGTCTTCTCCAACACCACAGTTCAAAAGCATCAATTTTTCAGCACTCAGCTTTCTTCACAGTCCAACTCTCACATCCACACATGACTACTGGAAAACCCATAGCCTTGACTAGACCTTTGCTGGCAAAGTAATATCTCTGCTTTTCAATCTTCTGTCTAGGCTGGTCCTAACTTTTCTTCCAAGGAGTAAGCATCTTCTAATTTAATGGCTGAAGTCACCATCTGCTGTGATTTTGGAGCCCCCAAAAATAAAGTCTCTCACTGTTTCCCCATCTATTTGCCATTAAGTGTTGGAACCGGATGCCATGATCTTAGTTTTCTGAATGTTGAGCCTTAAGCCAACTTTTTCACTCTCCTCTTTCACCTTCATCAAGAGGCTCTTTAGTTCTTCTTCACTTTCTGCCATAAGGGTGGTGTCATCTGCATATCTGAGGTTATTGATATTTCTCCTGGCAATCTTGATTCCAGCTTGTGCTTCCTCTGCCTCAGCGTTTCTCATGATGTACTCTGCATATAAGTTAAATAAGCAGGGTGACAATATACAGCCTTGACGTACTCCTTTTCCTATTTGGAACTAGTCTGTTGTTCCATGTCCAGTCCCAACTGCTGCTTCCTGACCTGCATATACGTTTTTCAAGAGGCAGGTCAGGTGGTCTGGTATTCCCATCTCTTTCAGAATTTTCCACAGTTTACTGTGATCCACACAGTCAAAGGCTTTGGCATAATCAATAAAGCAGAACTAGATTGTTTTCTGGAACTCTTCTTACTTTTTTGATGATGCAGGGGTTGTTGGCAATTTGATCCTCTGCCTTGTCTAAAACCAGCTTGACCATCTGGAAGTTCACAGTTCATGTACTGCTGAAGCCTGGCTTGGAGAATTTTGAGCATTACTTTGCTAGCATGTGAGATGAATGCAATTGTGCAGTAGTTTGAACATTCTTTGGCATTGCCTTTCTTTGGGACTGGAATGAAAACTAACCTTTTCCAGTCCTGTGGCCACTGCTGAGTTTTCCAAATTGGCTGGCATATTGAGTGCAGCACTTTCACAGCATCATCTTTTCGGATTTGAAATAGCTCAGCTGGAATTCCATTACCTCCACTAGCTTTGTTCGTAATGATGCTTCCTAAGCCCCACTGACTTCGCATTCCAGGATGTCTGGCTCTAGGTGAGTGATCACACCATCATGATTATCTGGGTTGTGAACATCTTTTTTGTACAGTTTTCCTGTGTATTCTTGCCACTTCTTCTTAATATCTTCTGCTTCTGTTAGGTCCATACCATTTCTGTCCTTTATTGAGCTCATCTTTTGTATCAATTGTTCCGTTGGTATCTCTAATTTTCTTGAAGAGATCTGTAGTCTTTCCCATTCTGTTGTCTTCCTCTATTTCTTTGCACTGATCACTGAGGAAGGCTTTCTTATCTCTCCTGGTTATTCTTTGAAACTCGGCATTCAAATAGGTATATCTTTCCTTTTCGCTTCTCTTCTTTTCACAGCTATTTGTAAGGCCTCCTCAGACAGCCATTTTGGTCATAGCAAACACCCTCTTCCAACAACACAAGAGAAGACTCTACACGTGGACATCACCAGATGGTCAACAATGAAATCAGATTAATTATATTCTTTGCAGATGGAGAAGCTCTATACAGTCAGCAAAAACAAGACCAGGAGCTGACTGTGGCTCAGATCATGAACTCCTTATTGACAAATTCAGACTTAAATTAAGAAAGTAGGGAAAATCACTAGACCATTCAGGTATGACTTAAATCAAATCCCTTACGATTATACAGTGGAAATGAGAAGTAGATTTAAGGGACTAGATCTGATAGAGTGCCTGATCAACTATGGACAGAGGTTTGTGACACTGTATAGGAGACAGGGATCAAGACCGCCCCCAAGAGAAAGAAATACAAAAAAGCAAACTGGCTGTCTGAGGAGGCCTTACAAATAGCTGTGAAGAGAAGAGAAGTGAGAAGCAAAGGAGAAAAGGGAACGCTATGCCCGTACAGACCTTTACACATGCTGAATTCTGCTTGCCGTATGCTGTTAAGGGCTCCTGCGTCGACACTCACTACAGAAGCACAGTTTTCGTCTGTAGTTTTCCTGTAGTGTCTTTGGCTTTGGCATCAGAGCTATGCTGGCCTCAGAACGAGTTAGGAAGTGTTTCCTCCCTTTTAGTTTTCTGGAAAACTCTGAGAAGGGTGGGTGTTAATTCTTAAATGTTTGCTAGAATTCACCTGTGAAGCCACTGGGTCCTGACCTTTTCTTTGTTGGGAGATTTTCGATTACTGACTCAATCTTACTAGTTACAGGTTTACTGAGAGTCTCCACTTTCTCATGGTTTAGATCTCGCTGGTCCTGTTTCTGGAGTCTGCTCATTTCATGCAGGTCATGCACCCTGTTGGCTCGCAGGGTCCTCAGGCTGCCCTGCATCTCCTGTGGGGGTCTGGCCTGGCTGGAGCGGCCCTGGGGACCCCACAGCCCTCACATCCAGATTCCACAACCTGACTATGACGGTCCTCGGCACAGGCTCCCCAGTGACAGCCTGTGGACTTCTGCCGCCAGTCTTTCAGCCCCAGACCGGCCCTCCAGCAGATTCACCAGGAAGCAGCGTTTCTGCCTGCAGGTCCATTACGACTGCAGATTCTCACAGGACCAAGAAGGAAGCCGAGGCAGAGCCGCCAACATCGCCACCCAGGACCACAGCACACACTGCCGGAGCGCTGTCGGAACGGACGGTGTGCCGCTGTCCTTGCAGCAGCCTATCGTCCACATGGACCCAGAAGGTTCTCAGGGAACACGCCATGGGGCTTGTGGGGTTCCAGAGTGTCCAAACGGAGCTCTGGAGTCCAGAGCACCCTGAAGAGAGGAACCTGGCCTCAGACAGCTAAGCCCCACACTCGTTTGCAGCCCTGGTGCCGAGAGGCACAGCGGGTCCCCACACCCCACGCACCCCAGCCCAGAGAGCAGGTGGCGGGCGGGCCGGGGGTGGGCTGTGCTTGTCCACTCGGCCTGACTCAGCTGCTGGAGGTCCGGATGGAGGCTACCAAGCGAGGGCAGCTAGACGGCAGCAGCATCTGCCCAACGCCCGTCAACCGAGCAACACGGGCCAGCTGTGCCCCCACAGGGGCTGAAGCCGAGGGGTCAGGGTCAGCGAGCACAGCTGGAGAACAAGGGTCACATGAAGGAAACCCCAAACCACCACTGCCTCCACGGGAACCACAGGACAGAGGGCAGCGTGTCACAGCAGAGCAACTCCCGAGGCCACACACTAAGTGCACAGGGGCTGCGAGGAGGCCGGGTGCGGCCGCACAGAACGAGCCGCCCCACACGAGCTTGGCTCAGCGGCGCCGAGCTCCGGAAGGTTGCCAGTGGCACCGGCGGGCGGAGAGTCCGACCACTTGGGGGAGGATGGCGAGGAGAACCCTCCCACGTCCTGAACGAGACACCCCTGTGAACAGGACGGTCCCTGAGGCCGCAAGACTCCTGGGACTCCACGAAACACGCAGAGGGGCTGGAACAAACGGCGACCCGGGAACACGCCTGGCCCTTCCCGTGTCCCAACCCCTTGCCTGGCTCAGGCGGCAGCACTGAGACCAAGGACCACAGCAGAGGCTGGGCGGCACTCGTGGTCCGAGGAGGACACTGGCCTAGCGCACATCTTCAGCCAGAACCAAGGGTGCATATCCCCACAGCCTCAGAGGTGCGCCCTGAGCTCCATCACGGCTTCCCTCAGCCCTTACCCCGTGCCCTCGGGAGAGCTCCGTGCCGAGCGCCTCCCCGCTCCCACCGCCCGGGTGAGGCAGGCAGGCCACTCGGGCCACTGGCTGGCTGGTGCTGCCAGACAGGCTGGGGCACGGGGGCCTGTGCCCCACCGCTCCACGCTGGACCCGCCCGCCTGGCCCAGGTCTGTGTCCCCGTTCAGACGTGGCAGTGGGTGGAGAAGGGGGGCTGTGTGTCCCCAGGCTCTGGACGGGAAGTGCCAGTCAACAGCTCCCGAGGGCTGGAGCGGCTCCCAGAGGCCCTGCAGGAGGGGTAGCCTGGGCGATGCTGAGCCCGCGGGCGTGCCCTGGAACGCCCCCCACCGTCCCTGGGCACGTGCCTGGGCACGCCTTGCGGACGCCCACCTGCTCGTCCACGTAGGCGTCGATCCTCTTCTGGCACTGCAGCCACTCGGCGGCCACGGCACGCAGCTCCTCCTCGGAGCGTTGGAACCGCTGCAGCAGCGCGCCATACGTGTCCTCGCAGCAGCCGTCATGGGTCGTGGTCCCCAGCCTGCAGACAGAGGCCTGTGACCGCCCTGCCGCCACCGCCCCTCCTGAGGCGGCGGGGGCCCCCACTGCACCTGCCCCAAGCCCGCTGCTGGGCCCACGCAAGAGATGGGCCAGGCGCCCAGAGCCGAGTCTGGCCTAAAGCAGCAGCTCAGACAAGGAACAGATCCTGAGAAAAAAATGAGTGGTGAAGGATGCTGCTCTAAAAAGACTAAGGCCCAGAGATGCCGTCACGACAGGTGGGCTCGTAAAGTATTCTTGCCCGTTCAGATACACTGATCCAGAGAAAACACAACATTTAATAAGAAATACAAACTTTGGGCCTGGCTTTCACATTAAGTACGGCAGGAAATTCAGTCCAAAAAAATACAATTACAGTTTCATTTATTCTCTATCATATCTTGTTAAGATGGTAAGACGACAAATGAGAGAATTAACAAAAAACAAAAGACAAACACCCAGGTAAATAGCTGGATTTCTGAAGAAGAGGGTGCTTGGGAGCACAGGGGAGGGGGCAGGTCCTTTCATAAGGCAGGTTGACTTTAGAAACCCTTCGTTTTCCTAATCTCTGAACACGTCAACATCTAAGCCAAAATAACGGTGATAAAGACCTAACCAGGAATTTCCAAAACGACACGTGTCACTGCTCGGGGCGCAGGCTGGTGCGCAGGGCTAACCATCAGCACAGCTCACAGAGACCTGGAGGCGGCCCACCGGGTCAGAGCCACCGCACCACGGGGGGCTCCAGACAGACTCACACCCGTCTGCTCACACCCAGGTGCACACACACCTGAAATGGAAATGCTCCCATGTGAAGGAGAGCTAGGGCTATGTCATCATGTTTAAAATGCGTGTGTGCGTTGGTGGGGGGCGGTGAGGCGTGGACGCTGGAAAAAAGTCTGGAAGCAACACCAAACGGTTTACGGTACTACCTCTCATCATGATTTCCTGTTTTCAGAACTTTACTTCTGAACTTTATTTCTGAATTTCAGATTGCAATGACAACCTAGTGATTTTATGATAAAAACAAACGACGTGACTGAAGAACGAGCAGGGGTCCGCAGTGCAGACAGCCCCCTCCCTGCGGGTGACCACCGTGTGGAGGTGCACACCCGTGGATGGCGTCCTGTGGGCTGCAGCGTCTGCGTGGGCCCCGCACGGAGGGAAACGCAGAAACCCACGTCACTGCCGACCTGTGCAGCAAAGCACAGGGCCGGGAGCCAGCCGCAACCACGGCGGCCAAGCAACGCCAGGGCTCACAGCCCAGGACTGCCCTCCTAGAGCTGAGCCCGGCCCCAGGACACACCGCTCTTCAGCGCCCTGACCCCCAGGCCTTGCCCAGGCAGCTCTGGGCTCCACAGAGCACACAGGCAGCCAGGGGAGAGCGTGGCAGCCCCCGAGGCAGCGACGTGGCCCTCCTGGGCCTCTGCAGCCCCGCCATCACAGACCCATCTCCACCCCTCACGCAGACCCGCCTCCCACACCGGGTCGGGGGGCGGGGGGGGGCTGCCCTGCTCTTCTGCACCGCCCGAGGCCCAAGGCACTCTCCTGGGCTCCGCGGCAGACCTGCTCAGAGCCAGGGGAGGGCAGAGCGGCTGTGGGTGGGGGCGGGTGGTCCTGGATTCTTAAGGGCGCGGGGGCAGGGGCGGGGCACTCAGAGCCCAACCAGCAGGCACAGGCTGGGGTGCAGACTGGAACAGGAAGTCACCCGACAGCAGAAAGTGTCCTCAGGGTCAAACGGCATCAACGGTTCAGCAAACAAGTCATCACCTCAACATTCACACTGCAAACACAATCACCCCACATGACGGGCGGTGGTATCTACGATGAACAATGTCTATGTGAAACAGCATGTGGCGGTGAGTGAGAAGGAAAGTGAGATAACATCACTTTGGGTGAGTTTATTTACTTAGAAACCTAATTGAACATTCCCTTAGCTTCCCTCGTGGCTCAGACAGTAAAGCGTCTGCCTGCAATGCAAGAGACCTGGGTTCAATCCCTGGGTCGGGAAGATCCCCTGGAGGAGGAAATGGCAACCTACTCCAGTACTATTGCCTGGAAAATTTCATGGATGGAGGAGCCTCATAGGCTACAAGTCTATGCGATCACAAAGACTCGGACACAACTGAGCAACTTCACTGGTTAACAATTAATACTATTTTAAAATAAAGACCAAGTCGGGGCACAGCTACGGAAACCACCACAAGCTAAGGAGCTGCAGCAGGTTCCTGGTCCCCCGAGGGGCAGCAGAGTCTGGCGGGGCCGCTCCACCAGCTGGCTCCACCGCCAACTGTGGCCACATGGACAGGCCAGCTGGGCCCCGAGGGCGTGCACGCTGCAGCACCAGGCCTGGCGGCCCTGCAGGACCCACAGTGCAGGCTCCTTGACAGACAGACAAACTGCAAGGGGAAGCAGGCAGGGTGGGGCCTGCAGATGAGAGTACCTCAAAAGGAACGGAGGTCAGCATGTAATGGTGACGGAGTCTACCTGGAGCAACAGGGACGTTTTGGAAATACTGGTGGTGGTCGTCCAATTATTATTAAAAATGTAACTCCTGCTGCTGAATTATACACTTTAAACCAGTGGATTAATATGGTCTGTCAATTAGACCTCAATAAAGCTCTTAAAAAACACAGGCACCAGGACTTTCCTGAGGCAGAGCGGTCAAGAGTCCACCTACCGATGCAGGGACATAGGCTCAGTGCCTAGTCCGGGAAGACCCCACGTGCAGCGGAGCAACTAAGCCGGCGTGCCACCAGTCCTGGGCCCGTGCTCGGCAGAGATGCCCCTCAACGTCAAGCCTGCGAGCTGCAGTGAAGAGCTGCCCCCGCTTACCGTGGCCAGAGAAAAGCCCGAATAGCAAGAAGACCCAGTGCAGCCAGAAATAAATGAGTAAATTAAAAAACCAAAACAAACCACTGAGACACAGAACCTTCCTAAGTTAAGTCAGTTTCTTTAAATGAGTAAACTTTTGAGATCATTTGTAGTTTTTTCCTTTGAAAAAAAGATACAGCAAATCAAAAAGCAGGGAAGATTGTGGAAATGCACATGAGTAGTAAGGAATAAAGACGGGGGCTTCTCTCTTCCCCATCACTAGAGCGAGGGGTCCCGAGCATGGTACGGGGACTCCTGATGAAGCAGATACAGCAGCAGGAAGCCCCTAGCCCCCGAGGCAGGGGGCGCATCTGAGAGACCTGCCGGGCCACTGCCCCCCGCACCGCGCCTGGCCCCATCAGCCCGCCTCTCTCCCCACTCAAGTGCCACAGAGAGGACCACCCCACGGCCACCTAGCAGAACCCGAGTCTTGTCAAGTGAAACACCTTGTACCCCAGCTTTGCTTTATTCAGGAGAAACCTCTGGCATAACTCAGGCGCATTAATCCTGGGTTTGTTACTCTAGCTGTATTGCTCATCGCGTTCTGAGCTTTCTCCCCAGGCTGCATTCTCCCCTCAGCCCTGCACGTTTCTGGCAGGAACGGCCGTGGCAGAGGTGTCCAGGCGCACGCCTGCGGCGCCCCAGGGACGGGACACACAGGGGAGACCGACTACCTGATCTGTGACACCAGGGCTGGCAGGTTGCTCTGGAGAAGCGGCTCCGAGAAGACCAGGTCTTCAAACAGGTGCTTGTTGTGCAGCTCCCACGTCACCTGGAACTTCTTCAGGTGCTCGTTTTCCTAGTTCATTAAACACATACGAGAAGATGCGCTGAATTAAAGACTGGAGAACTGGCAGAGCGTGTTCTCCCGACCCCCCACAAACCATGTCCCTCTGTGCAGGCCCAGAACACCGTGCTCCGAGGGGCAGTGAGTCCCTGGGCCTCCCACCTCCTCCTAACTGACTGAGCAAGACGCACACAGCTGAGGGCGCAGGAGAGAGCGCTCAGCTCACAGCCAATGGCGTCGCTCACAACAGGGCCTTCGAGCGGACTGAGAGCCCCACTAGTCCAACGACTTAACTGCCTACACACCCTCTGGCGCCCAGGGACAATCATGGCCAGCCTGTCCAGAGAAGAGCCTGAGGGGAGTCTGAAAGACTGACAATTCCACGCTGGCAACCTCGTGGGGAGGTCAGCTCTTCCTCTCCCTGATGAACATGGCCACCTCATTCACTACTTTCCACAACCGCTTTACACACTCAACACCCTTCCAGCCATCAAAGCGAGGGACCTCCAGAGAGAACCAGGGCCCGGGGCTCCATTCACACGCACCCGCTCTGGCTGCAACCACACGTGCGTGAACTCACATGTCAGCCACATGCACGCTCCCTGCAGCGTGTCACCTCGCACCCAGGGAAACTGTCCTCCTCTGAGCCACCGACAGCCCCCACAGACTGCAGGGAGCACCGCACTCCCGCCCCCGCTGCAGCAGTGCCTCACTCCACCCACCGCCTGGTCTGTCCCCACCCACCGTTCAGCGCGGCCGAGCGGAGGGGCTGACCCCGCGGACGCCTGGACACGACCTGCCTGCGGACACCCCGGTGCCCTGTGCCCTCACCAGCAGGGGCGGAGGGGCCGAGAGCGCAAGTGAAGGGGAACCCACACATGCCTGCAGAGCAATGCTGAGCGCACGAGCGCCTGCTCCACACAGGCACACACGCTCTGCGGGCTGGGGCCCTCCGCGTGCACGCTGCAGCCACACAGAGCCTCGGCGGGGACCCTCGAACCCTCACCTCTGTCCGCGTTTCCACTGTTGGTTCCTACTGCATGTTTTACCAAAACACTTCACACCAGTTTCTCCTGCACTGCCTCTCAGAGCCATTCCCACACCAGAGAGCTGGGCGGGGTGAAGGCCAGGGCCTGGGAACCAAGACGCTGGGCCCACAGCCGGGCATGAATCAGGCACGCTGTTTGAAGACGTGCGCATCGTGAGCACGGAGCCACAGATGACGTGTGGAAAGCATGCACACACTCTACAGAGGCCCCTCCGCACAGGCGCCGCGCCAGCTGGGACACAGACAACGCAGCGGGCCGCAGTCTGCCAGGGCTCCCGGGGGCAGGGCAGTGGCCCACGCCCAGGTGACGACCTGTCCCCGTGGCAGAGAACATAGAGCAAAGGCAGCAGCCGCACGAGCCAGGGTCCCGGGAAGGGGTCCCGGAGCAGCGGGCGGGCCTGGGCTGTCGCACGTCTTGGGGAAGAGGGGACTGTCCCTGCCCGCTGGTGTGAGTGCAGCCCTGAGTCACACTGGCAGGGACGGGACCAGAGCTCTGGGTAGGGCATATCAGCTAAAGGTGACCAAAGGTGAGGACTCCTGTAGGAAGACACTGGCATTTTTTGAGATCTGAAGTTACGCTTCTAGATGAGGCGGGTGAGAGAAACAGCAGACCCCACACTCGTCTCACCATCTCAGATCAGCCTGGGACAGCAACGCACGCCAGTGAGGAGCACGTCCCGCAGCCCCCACAATAACCCTGACCTCGGGGCTGCGGTGCTCCATTCACACACCGGGCAACCTGCCCGGGCCCAGGGACAGGGCCTGCGGGGGTGCGCCGTCACAGCTGCTGCAGAGACTAAGTGGGGGCGGGGGCGGGGGCGGGAGCAGAGACTCAGCGCGGCTGCACCCAGAGGCTGCAGCAAAGCTCCCGGCTGACCTGGGCCTGGCCCCTCCACCCAAACACTCCCACCTGTCACTTCCCGCAGAGAGCGTGGGGCTGGAAGAAGGGCAAGCGTGTGCCGTCACGTCCTAACAGAGCCTAAGAAACAGCAGGCTGGTCAAGACCCTGCTGTCCTTGAGAAGGGAGACTCAGGGTTTCCACCTACTACAGCCTGGGAAGGCATCTCCTGGATGAACGGAGGCCTCATTTCAGTCCCAATTTTACTTTGACATTCACGATAATCAGAAAGCCTGTGACCTGTCTGACCCCGGGGGTACAAGGACATTTCCCAGAAAAGTCACATTGTGCAGACACCCTCTACGTCCTGACGCGGTCCGCGTGCTCTGCAGCTCTGGGCCCGTGGAGGACGCTGCCCCTGGAGAGGCAGGGTGGGGCGGGGCAGCAAGCGGAGAGGGAGCAGGTGGGGTGACCGCCAGGGGACTCACGTGGAGGACCCTCTTGTGGCCAACCACGAAACCTGAGCTTTCAAGCAAAACTTAGAACTCCGGGAAATGGACACTTGGCACTGTGGCCTCGAAGCTTCTCCAATTTAAAGGCCCTTCTGAAGAGGATCACAATGATGGTAACAGAAGTGATTTTCTATACTGAGGACTGTGCTGCTTAACTTGACATTGAAGATCATCAGGCAGATCTGTGCAACTCACTCAGTGAACCAGTGTTTCCCAAACGATCAAGGTCTGATGTTCAAAAACCCCCTGAAGGGTGAGCGACCCCAACAGACTATGGCAGAGCAGAGTCCACTCTGTTTGGGGACAGTTTCAGGCCCAGCTTGCAGCCAACCACCAAGAGGTCCTGGACTCCGGTGGACTGCCAGAGAAGCATGCCCACAGCGCTCTGATGAGTCTGTGCCAATGCTCCTCCCCTTCCGGAATAAACACCTGTGTGAGGCCCCATTTTCTTGAACAACTTCACCCAGAGCACCCTGCGAGACTAGGCACAGAGGCAGACACAGGAAGCCGCCCGCTCAGCCGGACGCTGAGGAGCTGCTCACAGCCCGCAGCCGCGCCCACCCGCTCACAGCCACGGCCCCCAGGCTCTCAGCACTCACCGCCCTGCAGGAGAGCCAGCGCTCTGCTGGGGCGAGGCTCGGGGCGGTCCCTGGCCCCGGAAACCACCTGCAGGACGGGCTTGTTTTCTATTGAGGCCCATCAACTTTAGCGTCACACAAAGACCCTTACGCTTAAAGTCTTCAGAACCACCAGTTTTGAAACCAACTGTATTTGTTTCAAAATACAGTTTTTCCACCAAGAAAGCACCCAAGGCCAGCTGCATTAATAACAAACTGTGCACAATGAGGACCGCCCCCACAGACAGTTAGACCAAGAAAGCAGAGAGGGCCTGCTTCCCGTCCAGCCGCAGGTGCGCCCAGCCCGCCGAGGCCAGGTTCCAGGAGGTGCGTGCCCACCACCTCCTCCTGCAGCCCCTGCGGTCACAGGCCCAGGGAGAGCAGGCCTGTCTGTCCCCTTCACCAGGACTGGAGACACCCACAGGGGTTGGCATCCCACCTGAGCACGAACCCCTCCTCAGTCCAGCGCTGGGCAGCCCCCACACCCTGCCCCGCCCCAGCGCGGCCTCCCGTGTGCACAACGCAGTGCTCTGGCCCCGCGGAGGCGTGCCCCCGCCATCGCAGACCGTTCCCATCCCCCTCGCTGCCCCATGCTGCCCCCGGCCCCAGCTCCCCACCACGCCCCTCCTCCCATGCAGCAGCCAAGTCCCGAGGGACAGGAAAGAGGGGAAGCAGCCCCCATGCCCCGCACGTCACCTGAGGAGAAGCAGCAGCCCCCGGGCCCCGCACGTCGCCCGAGCAGGGGAAGCAGCCCCCGCGCCCCATACGTCACCTGAGGAGAGGAAGCAGCCCCCGCACCCCGGACGTTGCCCAAGCAGGGGAAGCAGCCCCCGCGCCCCGCACGTCACCCGAGCAGCGGACAGCCTGACGGGATGTGGCGCCTCACCAGCGTGCCGAGGAAGCTGCTGATGGTGCGTGCGGCCTGGCACAGGGCGCTGTACTCCTCCAGGAGGAGGGAGATGAACTGGTGCGCCTGCGGCGGGCCCTGCAGGCCGGACGGCGGCTTCACTCTGGACGCGGCCGACAGCTGCCGCAGGAGCCGGACCTTCATCTCCAGCACGTACTCCCGCGCCTGCTGCTCCAGCCGCTGGTACAGCTGGTAGGGGTCCCGCTCGCAGAGCCTGCATGGGAGAGAGGCACGCTCATCTGCAGGGCCAGCTCCGTCACCTCCCCAAGGGCAGGGCGCCCAGGGGTCACCGGGCAGACCACAGCGAGGCTGATGTCCGCCGAGCACCCCATTCAGATGCGGGGCGGTGCGGGGGCCGCTGCGCTCAGACTGCCAGCAGGGGGCAGAGCGTGCGCAGGGGAGCTGGGCTGGAGCCCCAGGAAAACATGTCCGTGCTGCCAGCTGAGGAGCAACAACCCCACAGGAGCTGCCTGGACTGGAAGGCGGCTCGTCCTTCTTTCTAGCGGCTCAGTCTACAGTGCAAACAGGCTGGTACTGTTCTCATCATCAGAGGAATCTTAAGAGACAGGATATCTCTTTTCAAATGATCCCACCAAAAAACTAAGTGATAAGATAAAATGTGTCAGCTGAAGATAAGAGAAAACAAATGAGTACACGCCCCCCAATCAGGCCACAACATCAAGTATCCATTTCACGAATTTCCTTCCTAACGCGGAGACCGTCAATTTCTACAAACTTGTTCTACAGGAACTGGCAGGACTGTGGTTAGAGACTACTGGCTTTCACTGTGCACTTCTGAGGAGCCTGCAGGTGGAAGCCGATGACACCGAGGCAGCAACGACGGGCTCCGTGTACAGCCCGTCGCCAGGAGGACCGGGGAGCACGGAACACAAGAGTGAAACCGAGAGAAATACAGCTCCTGGATTTGGACCACGGCTCCTTTCCCCTCTGGGCACCACGCTGGGCAAAAGGGGCAGTTGTCACCTACTTCACTTGTGCTTCCCAGGCAGCTCAGTGGATAAAGAGTCTGCCTGCAATGCAGGAGACACAAGAGACGCAGGTTCCATCCCTATGTCGGGAACATCCCGTGGAGAAGGGAATGGCAACCCACTTCAGGATTCTTGCCTGGAGAACTCCATGGACAGAGGAGCCTGGTGGGTTACAGCGCATGGGGTTGCAAAGAGTCAGACATGAGTGAGCAACTGAGCACATTTCATTTTTCAATCACCACACCACACCACCTTGGCTGTAAAAGACAAGAGCCAAGTAAAAACAGAACCCTGCAGCCTTATGAAAACCGTGGCCAGAGAAACAAGAAGAACTGAGGAATTCCCACCGTGGTTAGTTCAATTCAGATCGACGCATTGGTTTTTAAATGTAGGACAACAAGCATAATTTTAATGACCAGTACAGAGACTGCTCTCTGAAACGATGCACCTCATCTCTTAAAGGAGGTCACAGAAGTCTCAAACGACAGGGACAGCAGACCCTACAAGGGGCCTGGATGCCCCCTCCTGGGCTCCCTTAGCCTGGGGGAACTGGACCTGTGCTACATTTCATTTCTTTCGTCCATTTCTGTATCTTACAAATTTAACCATGACCACATGGTCCTCTGGCAGACAGATGTTGTAAAAGTCCTCTGATGAGGCAGGAGGACAGAGACTTTGTGGAAGCTCCCGAGCCACACGTCCGACGAACAGCGGCCCGGCGGCGGGGTCACAGTCCCAGCGCGACTCCAGGGAGTGGGATAACACAACGCAGAAGAGGGGCGGGCGAGGAGAGAGGGGAGGTCCCCGGAGGTCAGGTCTGATGGTCTCTCTGAGACAGGGACTCTGAAGTCTAGTGTGAAGGACTGCTGCTGCTGTTAAGTCACCAAGTCTGGTCTGACTCTCTGCGACTGGATGGACTGTAGCCCACCAGACGACTCTGCGCATGGAATTCTCCAGGCACGAATACTGGAGTGGGTTGCCGTTCCCTTTTCCAGGGGCTCTTCTTGACCCAGGGATCGGACCCACGTTTCCTGTGCTGGCAGGCAGATTCGTTACTACTGAGCCTCCAGGGAAGCCCAATGGGAAGGATGGAAGGGAAAAAAGAAATCTGAGTGAGGAGAACACTCCAGACAGAGCGAAAAGCAGAAGCCAGCACTGTTGGTGGCAGCACCATGAGAACCGGCGTAGCTGGAGCGCGCTGGCAGGGTGTGAGCGCGGGGGCGTGAGCGCCGGGCTGGGGAGCCGGGTGGAGCACTGGACATTGAGGGCCACGGGAGGGGCAGGGGGAGTCTCCATCAGCTGCATGAGCCCCAGAAATGGGCCCTGCAGACACCCTTCCTGGTGTTTGTGCTGGCGTTTGAAACAACAAAAAAGTGTCCTCTAGACATGAAGACCACAAAAAACACAGTACATATAAAACATGTGAAAAACACGAGACACACACAGACCTCAAACAGGGGCTGGAATTTCCGCATTCTCCACAGCATGACCCGCCACCAGGGCACTGCTGCTTCCCGACCTCAGCCACTTCCACAGCACCATCATAACTCCTGCCACAACGCCCGTCTGCACTGTTATCTGCTCAGAGTTTCAACTGTCTTCTGTTTTACTTAGGCCTCTTCCTAAGCATCCATAGTTGTGAGGTGATGCGTCTGACGTGCAGGTTATACGTATTTTCCTAATATTCACCAAGAAACCCAACTGCTAAATAAGGCGTATACTGCCTAGAGTCATCTCAGGTACAAAAAAATCACTGACTAGCTCCTATAGCCCACGGCCAGTCACCGCTCCTACCTCCAGAAGGCACAGTGAACAGGAGGGAGAAAACCTCAGGGACTGCAATCAAACCAGGAGAAGCAGACCAAAGCGAAAACCACCTAATTCACTGCTCTCATTTGGAACGCCTCCAAAGAGAGAAAAGATGGCACGAACTGCGGTGGTGGCGGTCGTGGCCCCGTTGCGATGATCGGTCATCTCTGATCTTCGTGACCCCGTGGACTGTAGCTCACCAGGCTCCTCTGTCCACGGCAAGAACTTTCCAGGCCAGAGTGCTCGGGTGGGCTGCCATTTCCTCCTCCAGGGGACCTTCCTCACCCAGAGATCGAACCTGTGTTTCCTGCACTGGCAGGGGGATTCTTTACGAGCTGAGTCCCCTGGGAAGTCTGGCTTCCCTGTGGCTCAGCTGGTAAAGAATCCGCCTGCAACGCAGAAGACCTGGGTTCGATCCCTGGGTTGGGAAGATCCCCTGGAGAAGGGAACGGCTACCCACTCCAGTATTCTGGCCTGGACAATTCCATGGAGTGTATGGTCTGTGGGGTCGCAAAGAGTCAGACACAACTGAGCGCCTTTCACTTCACTTCACCTCACCTGGGAAGTGTACAAACTATGAAGAAGAATCAATTCTGTACCGTCACTGTGCCCAGGTCCCGGCCACACCCCGGGCCCCTCCCAGTGAGAAATGCCCACACCAACAGGCCAGCTGCTGGCTGCCCGCACACGGCCTGACCCCGCAGAGCCTGCAGTCCCTCACCTCCTCGGGGCGTCTCCGCCTCTCCTCCCTGAGGCAACAAGGCAGCAGGTCCCGAGGAACGCTCCCCACCACCCAGGGCCAGCCGGTGCCCCAACGCTGCCTACTGCCGACCTCAATGCTGAGGAGCGACGGGAACACGTCTGTTCACCTTCAGCCCGCAGGCCACAAGCGTCCAGCAGAATCAGAACTGGAGCCTTTACCCGGCCCGTCTGCTGCCACCACGTGCCTGAGGCTGACCCCGAGAGGGGCCCGCTGAGCACCCGGGGGCTCCGGGAGGGGCCGGGCCCGGGCAAGGCGTACCTGTCCACAAGCTCCTTCACCCCCTCCTTGTCGGGCACCAGGGACTGGTCCTGGTCGTCCGCGAGCGGGGTGCCCGCCTGCCGGTAGATGCAGCGGACGGTGTAGCGCACCTCTGACCAGTAGTTCTGCAGCTGCTGGGGTTCCCGCTCCGCCTCTGCCGAAATCTCCCTGGGGACACAGGCACCCGGGCAGTCAGGGGACCGCCAGGCCAGCCCCTGTGCCCCAGCCCGCTCTCTTTCCTGTCCTCCAGCGGCGGCAGCCCCCCAAGCGGGACAGCCCCATGTGTGGGCGGCCCCGGACCCGAACCCCTTGCTGACCCAGGGAGCCCCCGCCCTCCCGGTGGTGCTCAAGGCGGGGAGCAGGGGGGCCCGGGGGTACCTGCGCTCGCTGCAGGCCTCGCAGGCGCACGCGGGGTCCGCGGGGGTGGCCGCAGGCATCGGCTGAGCACCCAGGGCGAGCCGCCCGCCACTGCCAGCCTCCGTCTGCGAGCCGAGCGGGGTGTGGAGAAGGAAGTCTTGACCCTGCTTCAGAGAGAGAACAGACACGTCAGGTAAACGTTCGTGGCCCAATTAGCCACTAACTATTCAGGAAAACGCCTTTTAGAAAAAATGTAAAACCTACATGTTAAAAAGAAAACATTTCAACTGACAATGCGTAGGAAACTTTTTCTCTTGACATTCGAGCATTTTGCTCAGGACCAATTACTTCTTTAACCTTCAGACAGTCACACTATGACCACACATGGACAGTGTTTTACAAAAGGCAGTTCCCAAACCAGGGCTCTATAAGGACCTGAAGGGGTCGGATGGGGACACAGGTGGGAAGAGAGTCAAGAGCGAGGGGCATATGTGCACCGACGGCTGAGTCAAGTAGGGCAGAAACCAAAACAATACTGGAAAGCTACTGTCCTTCCGCTAAAAAGAAAAACAAAGAGCAGTTCCACCCCAGCGCCACCGCCCCCCTGTGACGCCCTGACACCCAAGACAGTGCTCAGCGGGCCCCCGGCAGCCACTCTGAGTCTGCCCCACGGAATCCAGCGGGAAGCAGGCTCAGACCTCGACCCCCAGCCTGGCCAGCACAGAGACCACAGCCCCGGGCCCGCCGCACAGACCCCACCCGCACCTCCTCCTGCCTCAGAACGCGGTCCTGGGACCCATGCAGCTGCCACCACCCTGTCCCTCCGGGATGGGGCCTGCAGGCCCCCACCTGCGGCAGGAAGGTGTTCGCGTGCTCTCCCCTACGGCTGGCCGGCTGGCAGCCACAAGCAGAGCCCCCACGGGAGGGGCTGGGGACCTGAGGACCTCATCGTCCCGCCCCTGCCCCCGTGGGCTGAGTGGAGTCTCCAGACAAACCCCGCTGGCAGCAGAGCTGAGCGGAGCCAGTGCAAGAAAACCCCCAACACGCGGGGGACGGGAGCTGGGAAGCCACCCCCGAGCTGAGGCAGGGCTTGCAGTCACGAAGGAACCCCCCGAGAAAGGTCCTGCTGCATGAGAGACCCTGGGATGACTCTGGAGGCAGAGTGGGGACGGGGCGTCACAGTCCCCAGCAGGCAGGCCAGCGCCAGGTCTCAACTGAGTCCAGGAAAACCGCAACCTCCTACAAGCAAGAGCTGTCTGCTGCGGGCCCGTGAGGACGCTGGGGCCGGCCCCAGAGAACCACAGCGAGACCGTGAGCAACAGGAGCAGCAGGGGGTGGGGGGACGACAAGGACATGGGACAGGCAGCCCTGCCCTCCCAAGACCTGCCCTGGTAACCCTGGCGACCCAGGGTAGAAGCCCTGAGCCAGATGAGACACTCGGGATCTTTTGTGGACGGGACCCGAATATCTGAAGACAAGACAATCCCGCCCTGAAGACGACTGGAGGGGCGATGGTCTGACGGGCAGGGCCGGGCAGGCAGCTGTGGTGGGTGGGCGGCCAGCCGTGCCCACGCACACACCCACGACCACCGCGGGGCCCGCCCAGCTGAGGCCACCACCAGCACCCGGGCCTCGATGCTGTGGTGCCACGACCACGCTCACACACAGGGACCCGTCCTCCGAGCCGCAGCAGGTGGTGTTTAAGACAAGCGTGAGGTCGTGCAGATCCCCTGCAAAGAGCCCCTGCCATCACCAGCACTTGCGAACACTCTGCAGTCCTCCCAGCCTTCCAGGATTCCCCAGACAAAGGTCTGCTTCTACATGACTGCGCTGGTCCCTGCACGCGGAGAGCGACCCACTGAGCCTGTGAACGGCTGTGCCAGAAGAATCCATCAGCCACGCCACAGCAAAGAAGCTTACTGGGGGGAGGGGGTGAACCAGTTCTCCACTCCAAACCCGATGCTCTCTGCCCCCTGACCACCGCTCCTCTGCCATGCGCCCCCCAGCCCCAGGCCCGGCGAGCCCGCCAGCCGCGCCCCCCAGCAGCCGCGCCCTCAGGCCCACCGTCCACCCGCAGGGCTGCCCTGCGCACCAGGCAGCACCAGGAACGCCCTCTCGGGCCTGCGCGTCAGCCTCCTGTTGCTGGCTCCTCACTCCCCAGGTTCAAGGGGGCCTGTCCACAGGAGCAGAGCCCTGCCAGCCCTGAACCCCGTCTCCTTGGCTAACCTCTGACGTGACAAACTGCCCCTGTCTTCGCCACGACAAGATCTGTTCTGTGAGGGCACGACCCTTTCTGACCTGTCGGCCACTGCACACGAGCAGCAGTGATGCTGCCGGGTAGCGTCTTGGCCGGGGCAGACTCGACCAAGATCCTGGGATGTAACGCTTCCCGCTGACAAGGGAGGAACCGCGCACACGGTGACCACACAGTGAACCCTTAAACGCGTCACCTTACCGTGTGCACCTTGGACAGATGACCTTCAGTTACTATGCTCTGCCCAAGTCCCACGCAGCTTAAAAGACCCAGCACTTCACCCACATAAGATGGACAATGTCCACAACCGGCAACAGTCACGAGGCAGGAAAATACAACACATGACCAGGAGGGTCTGAACTGCTGGATCACCAGGAAAGGCCCCCTGTGTGCATTTTTTACCTGGGTTGTTTGGTTTCTTGCTGAGTTGTAGAGAGTCCTTGATATATTTGGGGTATTATCCCCTTATCAGATACGTGGTTTGCAAATATTTTTTTCTATTCTGCAGATTTTCTTTTCACTTTCTTGATGGTTTCTTTCGCTATGCAGAAGCTCTTTAACTTTATGTGGCCCCAGCTGTTTATTTTTTATTTTGTTGCTTGTGCTTTAGATGTCAAATCCAAAAACTCACTTCTGAGACCACATCAAGAAGCTTTATTTCCTAGGAGTTTCAAGGTTTCGGATCTTCCGCTGAAGTCTGTGACTCATTCTGAATTAATGTTTCTGAGAGGTGTAAGACATGGGCCAAGTTTCATTCTTTCACGTGTGAATATCCAATTGTCCCAGAATGATTTATGGAAAAGACTGTCTGTTTTCCACAGTTCAACTAGATTACTGATGAATAAATCACAATACATAACACACTAAATTATATGTGAACTGTAGTATGTGAAGAGTGAATTAATTACATTAGAGCAAAGGGAAACTGCAGCTACCCAGAGAGCACGAGGACTCTTGTAAACTAAGGCAGTACACACACACGCCGCTTTCATAAGGGTCAGAAACAGGTAAAACAATTTATCATCTAGAGACACAGACAGGCATTTTTAAAAGGGTTTAAGAAATTGAGGGAATGATAAATATGAGAGGACAGTGGCTATCTCAGAAGGAGAGGGAAAAAAAGATGGGCAGGGAGGCGCACGATGGTCTGATTTCCAATGCTGACCGGGGCTTATTATCCCTCACAACGTGTATCCTGTATACATGGTCACACATAGATCAAATATTACATAGCAAAAATAGGATTTAAATGAACGGCAAACCCTCCCCGACTGCCAGCTCTTCTCTTCACTACTTCACGTCCCTTCCGAGGCGCCCTCAGCCTCACCGTCCCTTCTGGGTCCGCCCTCTCTCCCCCATACAGTGAAGCGCTGAAGCATCAGCCCCCTCACCCCTTTTTAAATCTGACTTATTTCTGGCTACGCTGGGTCTTCTCTAGTCTGGTGAGAGGGGCTACTTTCTTTGCAGTGCATGGGCTTCCCTTGTTGGGAGCACAGGCTGAGCAGGTGTGGCACACGGGCTTAGGTGCTCTGCGGCATCTCTGATATTCCCAGACTGTGTCCCAGGATCGAACCCGTGTCCCCAGCACTGGCAGGCAGACTCTCAGTCACCAGCCCCGCACCGTGACGTCTCAGCTTCCCCACCACTCAGGGACTGCTCAGAGTGCAGCCTGGCCTCTGCCCCCGCCGCTCCGCTAGCACAGACCTAGCCAAGGGCTCTGTTGCAGGGTGGGATTCTCACGGCAGGGGCTTCTCTCCTGGCGGGGCACAAGCTCAGCAGTCGTGATGCACAGGCTTAGCTGCTCCACGGCATGTGGGACCTTCCCGGATGAGGGATTGGACCCGTGTCTCCTGCACTTGAAGGCAGAGTATTTATCACTGAGCCATCAGGGAAGCCCCTGAATCTGCAAATCTTGAAAATAAAACTGGGGATTCCACTTGACAGAAGTGAAGTCAGAAGATCTGTCTGACCTACAGTCAGACAGGTGGGGAGGATCTAGCAATGTCCAGGTAACAAGTTAAAAAGAGATCTCAGTGACGTCTATACCAATAATGTTAAAGGAAGAAAACAACAACAACAACAACAACAAAAAAAACCATTGAAATAACATAAATAAAAGTCAAGTAATACTGAGTAAATTTTTTTTAAAGCTGCAAAGGCATAATACAGAAAAACATGGAACATTTATAACTGGCAAGAGAGTCCATATACTTATGGGATCAGAAAACTTCAGGTTAGAAAGAAGTTAACTTTCCTCCTCCCACCTCAGTCAGTACCATCCCGGTCAAACCTCAACAGGGTTTTTCTTCTGTGTATGTGTCCGTGTCCTGGCGGCTGTGTGCATGTGCGTGTGTGGAACTGACAAGATAATTTTCAAGCACACAGAAGCGGAAAGCACCAAGAATGACCAGGCAGATCTGACGAGCACGAGGTAAGAGGCCTTTCTCTCTGAAAACGCGTCACAGGGCCACGGCCATCACCACACCCACAGCACAGCGGATCAGGAGGCTCTTAAAAACGTCAGCGCCACTTGTAAGTGTCCGTCATGCTGCCAAGTCAGTAGCCGTATTAAACCTCAACCCTTAAGCACGTCTTGTGAATATTCAATGTGACGAAACGGGAGTCTGCACAGAGTGCTTTGGCAACGCTCCGAAGAGCGGAGCTGTGCAGCGAGTGAGCCCCTCTGTCCCGGAAACATCCTGACCGTACCGAGTGCCTGCCAGACCCATCTGTGCGTCTTCAGACTTGGATACTGTCGGACATCTTCTCAAAAATGAATGAAATAAGCCTGTCTCTTCAAGGAAAACAGCTGATGCTACTTGTAGCCAGTTACAAAGCTGGAGCTTTCAAGCAAAAATCAGAAGTTTGGAAAACATGTGTCCTTTACAGACGGCGTGAAAGCTTATCCACATTTGGACACCTTTCTGAATATCGGTGGTGATAGTAACAAATGTGACTTGTTAAGAAAGATAAAACACAAACCTGGACGTTGAAAGACATCCCTATTGGGAAGCTCTCCCTCCCTGGGTAACCTACTACTGTACAAATGACCAGCGTGTGGTGATGCACACTCGCGTGTGGGCCAGAGATCCGTTCAGAGCGCTGCAGCTCAGCCACAGAAACTGCTACCTGTCACAGCCGGGCGTGCTACCAGAGAAAACCCACAGGTGCCTGAAAAAGTGACTACATGCAGCTTCAATCGAACCACCTAACACACAAGCAGAGAGAACATTCCAGCTGTCTTCAATTATCCAAACGTGAAGAAGACCTGAAAAGAGTGCTACTCTTACTATTTTTGTTTTGGAAATAGTTTTCATCAACAAATATGCTATTAATCTTAACCCTGTGCTGTGCTTACGTGCTGAGTCGTGTCCGACTCTCTGCGACCCCAGGACTGTAGCCCACGAGGCTACTATGTCCACGGGGATTCTCCAGGCAAGAATACAGGAGTGGGTTGCCATGTCCTCCTCCAGGGCATCTTCCTAACCCAGGGATCGAACCCAGGTCTCCCGCACTGCAGGCAGATTACCATCTGAGGTACCAGGGAAGCCCAAGAATACTGGAGTGGGTAGCCTACCCGTTCTCCAAGGGATCTTCCCAACCCAGGAATCAAACTGGGTTTCCTGCACTGCAGGCTGAGCTAACCCTGCTGCTGCTGCTAAGTCGCCTCAGTCGTGTCCGACGCTGTGTGACCCCACAGATGGCAGCTATGAGTCAGCAATTCCTCTGCTACACGTATATACAACAGGATGTGTGAACTTGTGCTCCAGGACCATCAGTCGAAACAGCAAAATCGGGAAAACAAACACATTGCAGTATAAACTCACAAAGGTGGACAGTAGATAACTAACCAAACTGACCACATAGATCACAGCCTTGTCTGACTCAATGAAACTATTAGCCATGCCATGTAGGGCCACCCAAGGCAGATGGGTCATGGTGAAGAGGTCTGACAGAATGTGGTCCACTGGAGAAGGGAATGGCAAACCACTTCAGTATTCTTGCCTTGAGAACCCCATGAACAGTATGAAAAGGCAAAAAGATAGGACACTGAAAGAGGAACTCCCCAGGTCGGTAGGTACCCAATATGCTACTGGAGATCAGTGGAGAAATAACTCCAGAAAGAATGAAGAGACGGAGCTAAAGCAAAAACAATGCCCAGTTGTGGATGTGACTGGTGATGGAAGCAAGGTCCGATGCTGTAAAGAACAATATTGCCTAGGAACCTGGAATGTTAGGTTTTTGCATCAAGGTAAACTGGAAGTGGTCAAACAGGAGACGGCGAGAGTGAACGTCGACATTTGATGCATCAGTGAACTATAATGGACTTGAATGGGTGAATTTAATTCAGATGACCATTATATCTACCACTGTGGGCAAGAATCCCTTAGAAGAAGTGGAGTAGCCCTCACAGTCAACAAAAGAGTCTGAAATGCAGTAAAAAAATGACAGAATGATCTTGGTTCGTTTCCAAAGCAAACCATTCAATATCACAGCAATCCAAGTCTAGGCCCCAATCACTAATGCCGAAGAAACGGAACAGTTCTATGAAGACCTACAAGACCTCTGAGAACTAACACCAAAAAAAAGATGTCCTTTTCATCATAGGGGACTGGAATGCAAAAGAAGGAAGTCAAGAGATACCGGGAGTAACAGGCAAGTCTGGTCTTGGGAGTACAAAATGAAGCAGGGCAAAATCTAAGTTTTGCCAAGAGAACACACTGGTCATAGCAAACACCCTCTTCCAACAACACAAGAGACAACTCTACACATGGACATCACCAGATGGTCAACACCAAAATCAGACTGATTATATTCTTTGCAGTCAAAGATGGAAAAGCTCTATAGACTCAGCAAAAACAAGACCGGGAGCTGACTGTGGCTCAGATCATGAACTCCTTATTGCAAAATTCAAATTTAAACTGAAGAAAGTAGGGAAAACCACTAGACCATTCAGGTACGATCTAAATCAAATCCCTTATGATTATACAGTGAAAGTGACAAATAGATTCAAGGGATTAGATCTGATAGAGTGCCTGAAGAACTACAGATGGAGGTTTGTAACACTGTGCAGGAGGCAGTGATCAAAACCATCCCCAAGAAAAAGAAATGCAAACAGGCAAAATGGTCGTCTGAGGAGGACTTGCAAACAGCTGAGAAAAGAAGAGAAACAAAAGGCAAAGGAGAAAAGGAAAGATAGTTTCACCTGAATGCATAGTTCCAAAGTATAGCAAGGAGAGATAAGAAAGTCCTTCTAAGTGAACAATGCAAAGAAACAGAGGAAAATAAAAGAATGGAAAAACCAGAGATCCCTTCAAGAAAATCAGAGATACCAGGGCAACATTTCATGCAGAAATGGGCACAATAAAGGACAGAAACAGTATAGACCTAACAAGCAGAAGAGATTAAGAAGAGGTGGCAAGAATACACAGAAGAACTGTACAAAAAAATCTTAATGACCCAGATAACCATGATGGTGTGATCACTCACCCAGAGCCAGACACCCTGGAATGCGAAATCAAGCACGCCTTAGGAAGCATCACTATGAACAAAACTAGTGGAGGTGATGGAACTCCAGTTGAGCTATTTCAAATCCTAAAAGATGATGCTGTGAAACTGCTGCACTCAATATGCTAGCAATTTTGGAAAATTTGGAAAACCTAGCAGTGGCCCACAGGACTGGAAAACTCACATGGCCCAAAGAAGGGCAATGCCAAAGACCATTCAGACTACCGCACGACTGCACTCATTTCACATGCTGGCAAGGTCATGCTCAAAATCCTCTAAGCTAGGCTTAGAGGACCAAAAACTTCCAGATGTACAAGCTGGATTCATAGAAAAAGCAAGAGAATTCCAGAAAAACATCTACTTCTGCTTCATTGACTACACTATAACTTATGACTGTGTGGATCACAAAAAACTGGAAAATTCTTAAAGAGGTGGGAATAGCAGACCACCTTACCTTACCTGCCCCCTGAGAAATCTGTATGCAGGTCAAGAAGCAACAGTTAGAACCGGACATGGAACAACAGACTGGTTCCAAATTGGGAAAGGAGTAGTCAAGCTGTATATTGTCACCCTGCTTATTTTTAACTTATGTGCAGAGTACATCATGCGAAATGCCGGGCTGGATGAAGCACAAGCTGGAATCAAGATTGCTGGTAGAAACATCAATAACCTCAGATAATGCAGATGACATCACCCTTATGGCTGAAAGTTTAGAGGAACTGAAGAACCTCTTGATGTAGGTTAAAGAGAAGAGTGTTTAAGCTGGCTTAAAACAACATTCAGAAAACTAAGATGATGGCATCCAGTCCCATCACTTCATGGCAAACAGATGGGGAAAAAATGAAATACTGACAGACTTTATTTTCTTGAACTCTAAAATCACTGTAGACAGTGACTGCAGCCATGAAATTAATTAAAAGACACTTGCCCTTGGAAGAAAAGCTAAGACGAGTCTATACAGCGCATTAAAATACAGAGACATTACTTTCCTGAGAAAGGTCCATAGAGTCAAAGCTATGGTTTTTCCAATAGTCAAGTATAGAAGTCAGAGTTGAACCATAAAGAAGGCTGAGTGCCGAAGAATTGATGCTTTTGAACTGTGATGTTGGAGAAGACTCTTGAGAGTCCCCTGGACTGCAAGGAGATCCAACCAGTCCATCCTAAAGGAGATCAACCTTGAATATTCACTGGAAGGACAGATGCTGAAGCTGAAGCTCTAATACTCTGGCCACCTGATGCGAAGAGCCGACTCACTGGAAAAGGTCCTGACGCTGGCAAAGATTGGAGGTGGGAAGAGAAGGGGACAACAGAGGATGAGATGGTCAGATGACGTCACTGACTCAATGGACATGAGTTTGGGCAAGCTCCGGCAGATGGTGAAGGACAAGGCAGCCTGGCCTGCTGCAGTCCATGCGTTCACAAGGAGTCGAACACTGAGCAACTGAACAGCAACTACACAGTGTGACGAAAATGAAAACACTAAAACATCTAAGAATCTCAAATGTACCTGAACCAGCGACGCGTACCATGTGACACCTGTCAATAAGGCTCAAAGCTCTGGAACAGCAGGACAGCGCTGCAGAGGGACAGCGGTGAGGCTGTGTAACTGAGGAAGAGGAGCAGGAGGGGGGTGGGTGGGGACGAAGGGCAAAGCCTGACTGGGGAAATATCGCTGCAGCAGAAATCAACCCAAAGAGATCAGCGGTCACTGGAGGGGACAAGGATTCATTCCGCCATTAAGAAATAGCTCCTCAGGACTTCCCTGGTGGTCCTGTAGCTAAGACTCTGTGCTCCCAAGGCCGAGAGCCTGGGTTCGATCCCTGATCAGGGAACTAGATCCCACAGGCTGCAACTGAAAGATCCAGCATGCTGCAACTAAGACTCAGCTCAGCCAAAAAAAGAAATAAGCATTTTTTAAAAATAAATAGCTTCTCAAGTGCACATCAAAATCACAATGAGATTAACACCTCTCACCTGTCAGAATGTCTTGTCATCAAAAAGACCACAAAAAACAACTACTGGTGAGGATGTGGAGAAAAGAGAACACTTGTACACCGCTGGTGGGAAGGCACACTGGTGCAGTCTCTGTGTTACACAATGAGGAGCTTCCTCAAAAAACGAGTAACAGAGCTAACACACAATCTGGCAACTCCACTCCAGGGTAGATATTTGAAGAAAATGAAAACACTAATTTGAAAAGACACATGCACGCCAGTGTTCATAGCAGCACTGTTTACAGTAGCCAGGACACGGAAGCAACCTAAACGTCCATCAACGGATGAGCGGATAAAGATGCAGTGTGTACATACACGTGCGCACAGTGGAACACTGCTCGGCCATCAGGAAAAGAGAACTCTTCCACTGACAGCAACATGGATGGGCTTGAAGGGTGTTATGCTAAGTGAAATAAGTCAGAGAAAGACAACTACTACATGATGTGACTTATATATGTGGAATCTAAAAATGAAACAAACTAGTGAGTATAACAAAACAGAGAAACAGACCCACAGACATAGAGAGTAAACTAGTGGTTATCAATAGGCAAAGGAAGGCGGGAGGGGCAGGGGAGTGGAGGGGGGATTAAAAGATCCAAACTACTATGTGTAAATTAGATAAGCAACAAATTATAAGGATATACTGTACAGGACAGGGGAATATAGCCAATATTTTATACTAACTGTTGTTCAGTCACTACGCTGTGTCTGACTCTTTGGGACCCCATGGACTGCAGCACACCAGCCTCTTCTGTCCTCCACTATCTCCCCGAGTTTGCTCAAACTCATGTCTGTTGAGTCACGGAAGCTATCTAACCATCTCATCCTCTACCACCCCCTTCTTCTCTTGCCTTCAGTCTTTCCCAGTATCAGAATCTTTTCCAATGAGTTAGCTCTTTGTATCAGGTGGCCAAAGTATTGGAGCTTCAGCCTCTGCATCAGTCCTTTCATTGAGTATTCAGGGTTGATTTCCTTTAGGATTGACTGGTTTGATCTCCTTGCAGTCCAAGAAACTCTCCAGAGTATTCTCCAGCACCACACTTCAAAAGCATTAATTCTTTGGCGCTCAGCCTTACTGACTACAAACGGAGCATAACCTTTAAAAATTGTGAATCACTGCTGTTCACCTGAAACATACTGTGTATCAACTTTATCTCAATAAAAAGTATGAAATTGCTTCTCAAGAGACCAAATGAGACGCACTTCTGTGCTGACTGCACAAGACCCCTCGTGAGACACAGCACGGGGCAGCTGAGACGATGAGGCTGTGGGAGGGGGAGGAAGGGAGGCAGAGCTCGCGTGTGCCTGAGCAGTGAACAAAAGGCCCTGAGGAGAGAGGCCGCCACATCAACGAGCAAGACCGGGGTTTAATCAACAGCCTGTGTCCACCCAGCAGAGCCCTAACATCTAGAGAGCAAAACTGGAAATACTTTTAAGAAAAAAGGACACGCACACACGGTAGAAGATGCTAACTGACCTAAGCACACAGAAAATTAATGAAGAACACAACTAACATGGGGTGATCGAATGGGGGTAGAGTCCTCTACCTAAATGCTGAGAAAACATTCTCAAGCACACATGGAGCATTTAGAAAAACCTAACCACATATATTATGAGACTGAGGCGATGGGTCATAATGAAGAGTTCTGACAAAACGTGATCCACTGGAGGAGGAAGTGGCAAATCATCCGAGCATACTTGCCATGAGAACCTCATGAACTGTATGAAAGAATAAAAAGATACGTGACACCAAAAGGTGAGTCCCCAGGTCAGAAGGTGTCCAATATGCTACTGGGGAGAGCGGAGGAGGACTACTAATAGCCCCAGAAAGAATAAGCTGGGCCAAAGCGGAAAGGACGCTCAGCTGTGGATGTGTCTGGTGATGAAAGTAAAATCCGATGCTGCAGACAGTACTGCACAGGAACCTGGAATGTTAGGTCCGTGAATCAAGGTCAATTGGACATGGTCAAGCAGGAGATGGTAGAAGAAACATCAACATCTTAGGAATCTAAAATGGATGGGAATGGGCAAATTTAACTCAGATGACCATTATATCTACTACTGTGGCAAGAATCCCATAGAAGAAATGGAGTAGTCCTCAAAGTCAACAAGTGTCCAAAATGCAGTACTTGGGTGCAACCTCAAAAATGACAGAATGATCTCAGTTATTTTCAAGGCAAGCTATTTAACATCACAGTAATTCAAGTCTATGCCCCTACCTTTTCATACTGTGACTGACTCATTGGAAAAGACTCTGATGCTGGGAGGACTGAAGGCGGGAGAAGGGGGAGGATGAGATGGCTGGATGGCGCCACCGACTCGGACATGACTGTCACCAAGCTCTGGGAGTTGGTGATGGACAGGGAAGCCTGGTGTGCTGCAGTTCATGGGGTTGCAGGGAGTCAGACATGACTGAGCAACTGAACTGATGCCCCAACCACTCATGCTGAAGAAGCTGAAGTTGAACAGTTCTGTGAAGACCTAGAAGACCTCCTAGAACAAACACCAAAAAAAAAGATATGTTCTATTTATCCCTGGAGATTGGAATGCAAAAGTTAGGAAGTCAAGAGACACCTGGAGTAACTGGCAAATCTGGCCTTGGAGAACAAAATGAAGCAGGGCAAAGGCTAACTGAATTCTGCCAAGAGAACGCACTGGTCACAGCAAATACCTTTTTTCAACAACACAAGAGACAACTTTACACGTGGACATCACCAAATGGTCAGTACTGAAATCAAACTGATTACATTCTTTGTAGCCAAAGATAGAGAAGCTGTATACAGTCAGCAAAAACAAGACCTGGAGCTGACTGTGGCTCAGATCACCAGCTTCTCATAGCAAAATTCAGGCTAAAACTAAACAGAGCAGGGAAAACCACTAGGCCAGCCAGGTATGACTTAAATCAAATCCCCTATGAATATGCATTTGAATATGCAGGGAAGGTAATGAATAGATTCAAGGGATTAGATCTAGTTAACAGTGTTCCTGAAGAACTATGGATGGAGGTCCATGATACTGCACAGGAAGGCAAACAAACAGAACCATCCCAAAGAGAAGGGAAAGCCAGAAGGCAAGGCGGGACTCTGAGGAGGGTTTACAAACAGCTGAGAAAGGAGAGAAGAGAAAAGCAAGGGAGAAAGGGGAAGGTACATCCAATTGAACGCAGAGTCCCAAAGAACAGCACAAGGAGACAAGAAGGCCTTCAATGAACACTGCATAAAACTGAAAGAAAATAACAGAAGCAGAAAGACCAGAGATTTCTTCAGGAAAAATGGAAATATCATGGGACCATTTGGCCAAGGATGGGCACAATAAAGGACAGAAATGGCAGAGATCTAGCAGATGCTGAAGAGATCAGTAACAGATGGAAACAACACACAGAACTGTACAAGAAAGACGCTAATGGACCGGATTACCGTGGCCGTGCAGTCAGGCAGCCAGAGCCAGACGTTCTGGACAGCGAAGTCAGGGGGCCTTAGGAAGCACTGCTGGTAACAAAGCGAGTGGAGGTGATGGAATTCCAGTAGAGTTAATCAAAACCTGAAAAGGAGGATGCCATCAAGGTGCTGCATTCAATATGTAAACAAATCTGGAAGACCCAGCAGTGGCCACAGGACTGGAAAAGGTCAATCCTCATCCCAACTCCCAAGAAGGGTAGTACTAAAGAACGTTCTAACCATCAGACAGTCGCACTCACCTCCCAGGCTAGTATGGTCAGGCTTAAAATCTTGCATGCTAGGCTTCAGCATTATGCAAACCAAGAACTTCTGTATGTCCAAGCTGGGTTTAGAAAACGAAAAGGAACCAGAGATCAAATTGCCAACATTCCCTGCATCATAGAGAAAGCAAAGGAATTCCAGAAAAAAATCTACCTGTTTCATTGACTATGCTAAAGCCTTTGACTGTGTGGATCATAACAATCTGTGGAAAGCTCTTAAAGAGATAGGAGTACCAGACCATCTTACCTGTCTCCTGAGAAACTTGTATGCGGGTCAGGAAGCAGCAGTTAGAAGCCTGTATGGAACAACTGACTGGTTCAAGACTGAAAAAGCAGCACAACAGGGCTGTCTGCCGTCACCCTGTTTGTTTAACCTGTACGCTGAGCACATCATGAGAAACGCCCGGGTGGATGAGTTACAAGCTGGAATCAAGATAGGCGGGAGAAACACCAACAACCTCAGAGACGTGGAAGATACCACTCTAATGGAGAAAGCGAAGAGCAACTAAAGAGCCTCTTGATGAGGGTGAAAGAGGAGAGTGAAAAGATCCAGCTTAAAACTAAATATTAAAGAAACTATGATCATGGCATCTGGCCCCATTGTTTCATGTCAAATAGAAGGGGAAACTGTGGAAGCAGTGACAGATTTCCTCTTCTTGGGCTCTAAAATCACTGAGGATGGTGACTGCAGCCATGAAATCAGAAGATGACTGCTTCCTGGCAGGAGTGCTATGACAAACCTAGTGTGTTGAAAAGCAGAAACATTACTCTGCTGACAAAGGTCGGTCTAGTCAAGGTTACGGTCTTCCCAGTGGTCATGTACAGTTGTGAGGCCTGGACTGTGAAGAAGGCAGAAAGCCAAAGAATTGATGTCTTTGAACTACGGTGCTGGAGAAGACTCCTGAAAGTTCCCTGGACAGCAAGGCGATCAAACCAATCAATCTTAAGGGAAATCAACCCTGAATCCTCATTGGAAGGACTGATGCTGAAGCTCCAGTATTTTGGTCATCTGATTGGAACAGCCAACTCACTGGAAAAGCCCCTAATATTGGGAAAGACTGAGGGCAGAAAGAGAAGAGGGTATCAGAGGATGAGATGGAGAACAGGGTATGAGAGGGTAAGAAGGCTGGATGGCATCACCAATGCAATGAAGATGAACCAGCACAAACTTCGGGAGACGGTGAGGGACGGCGAGGCCTGGCGCGCCGCGGCCTCTGGGGGCAGAGTCGGACGCGGATGGGCGACCGCACCGCCACTGCATGTTAGCGCGTCTGGCTGATGAGGAGTCACCGTCAGACAGGCCATGCTGTCCGACAGCAACAGCATTAGATTAGAAGTCAGTCTGATTGCAAGCAGCCCAAGACTTGGGTTTGGACATTTACAAATACTTCTAAAAACAATTCACTGTTGAAAACAGAAATGACCACGACTGGATAACACTTAAAACTGAGCCGATACTACCAGCAATTCAAAACACGGAGCAGTAACCAGGTTTCCCGCACACGTGGCGGCAGAGCCGTAAACACGGATGGGGAAGAACCCCACGCAGAAAGGCAGGAGAGCAGCCGCGGATAAAGGAGACGCCAGCTCTGCGGTCGCCTGGGCAGGGCCGCTGGTGTGCAGGCCGGCCGCCCGTGCGCGGGTGGTGCCCCCACCTTCCTGTGCGGGCATGGGCAGGCGGAGCAGGCAAGCGTGCCCCGGTCTCCGGGTGCGATGAGCGCAGGACGCCGCTCCCCTAAAGCAGCTGGTACCCAGCTCCAGCTCCCCAGCCCTCGGAAGAGGCCTGGAAGATGGGGAGTCCCCACACTGTCACGCGGCCCACCCTGCCGTAGCATCGGTGCCCTGCTCCCCAGGACGAGGAACCGGGGGAACCAGGCCCACGACTGACCCGTGTCTGCCTGTGGCTGAGGACCTGGTGCGCCTGCCGTCACCGCCTCCCCGTGCCCTGGACAGAGCGGGGCGGGGCGTGCCTGCAGGGGGCTGGGGCGCCCTGGACAGAGCGGGGCGGGGCGGGGCGTGCCGGCAGGGGGCTGGGGGGCGGGGAGCGCTGGGGGCGGGGCGGGGCGGGGTGTGCCTGCAGGGGGCTGGGGCGCCCTGGACAGAGCGGGGCGGGGCGGGGCGTGCCGGCAGGGGGCTGGGGGGCGGGGAGCGCTGGGGGCGGGGCGGGGCGGGGTGTGCCTGCAGGGGGCTGGGGCGCCCTGGACAGAGCGGGGTGGGGCGGGGCGTGCCGGCAGGGGGCTGGGGGGCGGGGAGCGCTGGGGGCGGGGCGGGGCGGGGTGTGCCTGCAGGGGGCTGGGGCGCCCTGGACAGAGCGGGGTGGGGCGGGGCGTGCCGGCAGGGGGCTGGGGGGCGGGGAGCGCTGGGGGCGGGGCGGGGCGGGGTGTGCCTGCAGGGGGCTGGGGCGCCCTGGACAGAGCGGGGTGGGGCGGGGCGTGCCGGCAGGGGGCTGGGGGGCGGGGAGCGCTGGGGGCGGGGCGGGGCGGGGTGTGCCTGCAGGGGGCTGGGGGGTAGGGGCGCTGGGGGCGGGGCGGGGCGTGCCGGCAGGGGGCTGGGGGGCGGGGCACGCTGGGGGCGGGGCGGGGCGGGGTGTGCCTGCAGGGGGCTGGGGGGGCAGGGGCGCTGGGGGCGGGGCGGGGCGTGCCTGCAGGGGGCTGGGGGGGGCAGGGCGCGCTGGGGGCGGGGCGGGGCGTGCCTGCAGGGGGCTGGGGGGCAGGGGCGCTGGGGGCGGGGCGGGGCGTGCCGGCAGGGGGCTGGGGGGCGGGGCACGCTGGGGGCGGGGCGGGGCGGGGTGTGCCTGCAGGGGGCTGGGGGGGCAGGGGCGCTGGGGGCGGGGCGGGGCGTGCCTGCAGGGGGCTGGGGGGGGCAGGGCGCGCTGGGGGCGGGGCGGGGCGTGCCTGCAGGGGGCTGGGGGGCGGGGCACGCTGGGGGCGGGGCGGGGCGGGGCGTGCCGGCAGGGGGCTGGGGGGCGGGGCACGCTGGGGGCGGGGCGGGGCGGGGTGTGCCTGCAGGGGGCTGGGGGGGGCAGGGCGCGCTGGGGGCGGGGCGGGGTGTGCCTGCAGGGGGGCTGTGAGGCACAGGGCACGCTGGGGGGCAGGGGGGGCCGTGAGCGTCTGCCACATGCGCCACAGCGTCCGACAGACACCCCCACCCCCCACACAACAGCAGTCATGAATGGAACAGAGTAGAAACATTGGTTTTTAAAGGTTTTTCCAGTTCCTCTTTGGAGACACGATTGACAGACTGCTAGTGAGACAGGCTAAAAAAAACAGAAAAAGCACAAATATGAGGAATAAAAAGCTGAGCTACAGGTATGGTAGCTACTAAAAACAGACCCCCGCACACAAACTGACAGCTTCTAATAATACACTTTACCACATCTAACTTGAGAAGGGGCTCCCCTGGTGGTTCAGACGGCAAAGAATCCGCCTGCGATGCAGGAGACCCGGGTTCCATCCCTGCGTGGGGAAGATCCCCCGGAGAAGGAAATGGTAACCCACTCCACTGTTCTGGCCTGGAGAATCCCATGGACAGAGGAGCTTGGTGGGCTGCAGTGCATGGGGTCGCAGAGAGTCAGACGTGACTGAGCGAATAAACACACACACAACTTGAAAAGAAATGGAAAATGTCTTATCTGTTCAAGAAACTGAAGCAAAAGTTCAAAACGCACCCCCAGCCCTGCACCACCGTGGAGAACGCAGGAGTCCGTGACCCGGGGGCTTCGGGGGGAGAGGTCAGATGGGGACGGCCGGGCGGGGCTGGGGCCGGACGGAGGAGGAGAGGATGAGAACCACCGGCTGCCTGGGCCCGGGGGTGCACCCGGGAGGCGGCCTCCTTAGCTGCAGGGAGACGGTGGAGCGTCAGGGGCGCCTGGGCAGTCCCAGGCACAGCGGGGCAGCCAGGGCAGCACTGGAGGCCAGGCCCCTCCCGTTAGGCAGGACCCAGCGGGGCAGCGGCCCCTGGAGACAGACACGCTCAGACCCGTGACCGGAGAGCCGGGATCCAGGCGGACGTCCGAAACCGAAGCTTCTCAGCGTCTGCGCAGGACACGCTCTTGCCCTAGCCTCTGAGTGAGGCCTGCGAGGCGGGCAGGCCGGCACGACCTCTGGAGACGGAGCGCATTCAGCACCGGGTCCACAGGCCTCGCTCAGCGCGTCCCTGACCACGGGGACACAGGCATGGCCCCCACGCCCATGGCCTGGGCCCGCCCCACAGCGCCAGGCCCAGGGGCGCCGGCCGAGGGGGCGGCACAGAGGGTCAGAGGGGACGGCTCCACTCGCAGCAAGTGCCCGGGGCCGAGGGCGGCCGGCCCTTCTCCCCTTCTCCCCACACGAGCGCAGGCCTTCCCCGCTGGGGCTGGGCACTCTCCCCCAGGGCCACGCGGACACAGGCAGGGCAGGCTCACCAGGCAAGTGCATCTGGCCCCAGACACAGGGTGGGGGAAGGAGAAGGTGCCACAGAGGAGGCCCCCGGGTGTGGGGAGGCCCCCCGGCCCGGCCCACACCAGCACAGGGGGCAGCCGTCAGAGACACGGGTCTGAGCCAGCTCCGGGGCCCACCTCGCCGACCACCTCTGCAGGCGTGGCCTGGCACTGCCCCCACGAGGGAAAGACCAACACCACCACTGCACACACGACCCATCACCGCCACCACACACATCACCACTGCACACACACCCCCCACTGACACTGCACACACACCCCCCACTGACACTGCACACACTCACACCACCAACCCCACACCTACCACCACCACTACACACATCACCACTATATACACGCACACCACCACCACATACACCCACACAGATACCACACCCCCCCACAGCTCTACACACACACCACCACTACACATACACACACACCACTGATACTATACACACATCACCAACACTACACACACCACAGACATTGCACACACCACCACCAACAGTAAACAAACTCTCCTGAGAAGACCAGGAACAGCAACACACCTCAACTCACTTTACGAGGCTCCAAAGACATACAAGACAAGACGCCTTCAACGAGCCTCCATGAGGTGACTCCCTTCACAGGCAGATGCCAAGTTCTCAACCAGACATGAGCAAACCAGGCCAGTGATGCGAACAAAGGCTGTCTGCGGAAAGACCTGCACAAGGACGCTCACAACAGCTCGACTTAGAACAGTCCAAGTCTGGAAATGACAGAAACACACGTCAACGATAAACAGATCCACAAACGACAGCACGTCTCTACAGTTTACGCAGTGAAAACAAGGAACACAGTGGTGGCGCACAGCTCTCAGAGCATCACACCGTGTGAGAGAAGTGCACGCGACACTCTGGAAATCGCAAATCCATGTGGATAAAAACCACGTCAGTAGTTATTAGGGGCTGGGGGGAGGGAAGGGTCACCACCAAGGTGAACAAGGGAACATCTGGGGGTTCTGTGTCTTAACTGTGGTGACAGTGTTTACACAACTGCATAAATCTGGCAAAACTCTGTGAACTATATATACACTTTAAATGGTTGAATTTTACTAGATGTAAATTACATCTCATTGAGAAAAAAAAAAGTTCAGTGGTTTTAAGCAGCTTGAACAAAGAAGCCAACCATACAAAAGCAACAGAAGGTTTAAATCTACAAACATTGGTTAACATTACACCTCTGTGGTCCCTGGGATCACTTTTTTGATGAGGAGAGAAGCCTCATTTGTGGATGCATCGTCCAGGCAAAATCAGAGTCAGGAAACGAGACTCTCCTCCTGGAAAGACTGATTATGGGCCATGACAGGCATTTCCACTTGCCTCCAAACCAGGAAGGACATAGCAACCATTCTCCCAAGGCAGTCAGGCCACTGCAGAGGAGCTGGACAGGAAACAGGAGCCAAAGACGGTAAAGTTTAGGAAGCAAAGAGAATGCATGAGCAGGGGGAAGCCTCAAGAACGACTACTGGAAGTAACAAAGAACAAACAAGTATCAGTAACGCTAAACAGTCTTCCATTAAAAAACTGAAGACAAACCTAGACAGCATATTAAAAAGAAGAGACATTACTTTGCTGACAAAGGTCTGTATAGTCAAAGCTATGGTTTTTCCAGTGGTCACGTATGGATATGAGAGTTGGACCATAAAGAAGGTTGAGCGCTGAAGAATTGATGCTTCTGAACTGTGGTGTTGGAGAAGTTGAACTTGTCCCTTGGACTGCAAGGAGATCCAACTAGTCCATCCTAAAGGAAATCAGTCCTGAATTTTCATTGGAAGGACTGATGCTGAAGCTGAAACTCCAACACTTTGGCCACCTGATGCAAAGGGCTGACTTGTTAGAAAAGACCCTGGTACTGGGAAAGACTGAGGGCAAGAAGAGATGAGATGACAGAAGATGAGATGGTTGGATGGCATCACCGACTCAATGGACATGAGTCTGTGCAAGCTCGGGGAGATGGTGATGGACAGGGAAGCCTGGTGTGCTGTAGTCCATGGGGTCGCAAAGAGTCGGACACGACTGAGTGACTGAACAACAACAAAAAACTGAAAAAAGACCAAACACCTTAAGTGGACGGGAAAGGAAACAAAAGTAAAATAAAATGATAAAAGCACGAAGATCTGCAGGTGAAAAAATGTAAGATCAACTGGCCATCTTTTTAATCTCTTATTCTGTATCATTTCTTCATTCATTCATTTATTCATTAATTCAAATATTTTGGGTACCTAAAATATGCCAGAGTTGGTGACGGACAGGAAAGCCTGGCATGCTGCAGTCCCCGGGACACGACTGAGCAGCTGCAGTGACTGACTGAGCACTGCTGTTGGAAAACACACAAAAGGAGCTGCCCTCCCTCTTGGAGTGTATATTCCAGTGAAGGAGAAAGACAAGGTGAGTAAGTAAAATACACAGTATGTTAGAAAGAAGTGCTAAGGAGAAGAACAGAACAGGAGCAGGAAGCACACTAGTGAGAAGCCAATCTCTGTTTTGATAAACGACAGGACTCTGAGCTGCAGCTGTTACAGCACTATTGCAGAAGCCAGCACGTGAGCTGGGTGCTGCCTTCCGGGAAACCCTAAAACAGAAGTCTCGGCTCGGCGGGGGGCAGTGAGGAGGCTTCTGCCCAGCGGCACAGGCCTGAGGGGGGCTCAAGTGGACAGCAGCCTCGGGTCAGCAAGCAGACAGTGCCGCATGCAGAGAGGCGGGAGCACAGAGACCACAGCTCAGAAAAGACCCAGCAGGCAGAAATCAAAGCCACGGACGAGCCCAAGAATGTGGGGCCTTACATGGCTGCAAGGCAACTCCCTCCAGAACCCAAAGACCAGTTCTGAAAGCCCTTTCAGGACTCCATGGTGGTCCAGGGTCTGAGGCTCTGCCTGCCAGTGCAGGGGACACAGGTTCAATCCCTGGTCTGGGAAGATCCCACACGCCGTGGGGCAACTAAGCCCAAGCTCCACAGCTACTGAGCCCGTGCGCCTGCGCTCCCTGAGAGCAGCACCGCAGGGGGGGCCCACGGCCCACAGCCCGGAGTCCCCTGCGCTCCACACTGGAGGGGGCCCGAGGGCCGCCATCGAGACCCAGCACAGCCACGAACTGGTTAAAGAAGAGAAACTAAAGCCCTTTCAGAACCACGGCCCAAGAAGACACTGTCTGGGCTAAAGATGCTGACGTTCTCAAGAAGGCTTCACTGAGCTGAGGCATGAAAAGGGAGGGGGCAGAGTGGGGCGGGGAGCCTGACCTGAGAACTGCATCCGGGAAGAGACGTTCAGGCAAGTTACCAGCAGATGGAATCGTCTAGAACTGAGCGCACACAAAGCCATCTAGTTTTTCAACAAACTGTATCGCCAAAGAAATCCTGCGACCAGACATAAAACGCTGAAACCCGCCCTGTGGGCCGCCAAGCTCGCTGACGGGGCTGACCTGCTGACCGAGGGGGGCAGAGCCGGGCTGACGGGGCAGCGCCCCGCGGGCACTCACCGCCGGCTGCTCGAGGCCGCCATGGCGCTCGTCCTTCTCCACGGTGCGCCGGCAGTCGGGGCACACCCAGAGCGGCAGGTGCAGCACGCTGTTGCCCTTGGGCGCCATGGACAGGGCCAGCTTGCTTGCGGTCTTCACTCCACTCTCTAAGAACGAAGAGTCTTTCCGCTCGCTTCTGCACAGAAGGCAGTAATCCCCAGCGGGGTAGGGTGGTGTTCTATGATTCATGCCAAAGTTAAAAGGAGTCTGGAACAGAAAAAAGAAAAAAAAGTTTTTTCAAAACATGAGCCACAAAGCCAGGACCATTCAAACTTAACAGTTCTAAAACTTTAATGCACATGTATGTTCACACTGAGAAACATCAAAGGGGATTTGTTAAATAAAACTGTGCCGAGCATTCTAGAAACACATACCTCAAATAAAAGAGCAATACCATAAAGAACATCTAAGGAGGAGGCAGAAATCTGTCTTCACCCCTTCACCTAGACTTCTGTATTCCCCCCACTTGCTAGGAAGCGTCAACCTCAATTCAGACTGAGAAAGCACCAGGACATTTTCTTTTTTCTTTTAACCATCAACAAAGTTCAGGGAATTCCCTGGAGCTCTAGAGGTTAGGACTCCTTGCTTTCTCTGTCGAGGGCTTGGGTTGAGAACCTAAGATCTCACGAGCTGCTCAGTGCAGCCAAAAACAGCAACAAAGGTCAAGGCCACGATTCTAGAGATGTCTGTACTCGGGGCTCAAGGCTGAGGTGGCAATGTGACTTGAGTTCACCTACAGAGCCAAGCCACCTCTGAGGCGGGCTGTGCAAGTTCAAGTCAAGATACACACCTAGGAGCCTCACAGCAGCCTCACACCTGAGACCAGCCTCCCTCCAAGCGCGTCAGCAGTTACGGATTCAACTCCAGCCTCACTGTCTACATCCACTTTTGAAATAGGTCCTAAACTGAAGGGTGAGGGTAGGCAGGAGGAAGAGGAAAGATCATGACTCCAGATCCTCTCTAATATCAACCTCGCCATCAGAAAAATAAAATTAGCCTTAGAAACCCACAAACTGGCGCTCAGGTTTAAAACGGGCCTAAAGTCACCAGGTGAGCAAGTAGCAGCCAAGATTTTAATCCAAATCAACATGAGCCCTGAGGCGTTGTGTGCACCTTAGCGGAACCACCCTGCAAATCCTAGAAAGCAGTTCGAGAGGCACAGCTGGCCACAGTCAAGCAGGGAGGCCAGTCACAGCCTTCCCGACGCAGCCGCACGGGCCACAGCCCCCGAGCAGAGTGCGTGGGGGTGGCAGCCTCGGGACCACAGCCCCCACGCGGAGAGCCCCCGCTGTGCGCCCGGCGGGTGGGCAGGCAGGCCAGCACTGGGCTGGGGCCACTCTGGCCCAGCGTGGCCCGAACGCTCCCGGCTCTGCACTCGGCCCCGGCGCGCCCCCTGCCGCGGGCTGGCCCAACACACGCACTGCCGTGACTGCCGCCACCACGGCCAGCGCGCTCCTGAAGGGCCTCAGGTGCTGTCAGCAAGGCCTGGAGGGACCAGGTATCAAGGGGGCGGACAGGATGAAGGAAAACATGAGTGATTACAGGGATGAGACAGCACCGCTGAGACACAGAAGCGCACACCTCTCTTCTTCCCCACCTACGAGAATCAGCAATCAAACCTGCTGACGCCCGTCATGCCCACAGGTGAGCCCTGGGTTTCACCACCCAGCTCAGCAGCCGCCTGCGTGTCTGAGTGGGCTCACCTGAACTGCTGCACACGGCCGCCCCCGGGAGCAGCTGCCCTTCTCTGTCCCAACAGGTCCCAAGCCCAAAGCTGGCGGAAGAGCCCCAGGCCTCAGGCCTCTGCAGGCTGCCTTTCTACCCAGAGCAGGAGATGCTGGGCCCAAGGTGACAAAGGTCCCCAGAAGAATCAGAATGTTAAGAGGCAGAAGTGACTTGAGAGCACCCAGCTCAGGGTCCATCCCCGCAGGGCTTCCTGGGAGCCCACTGTGTGCAGGACACTGGCCCAGGCATGGAGACGCACGGTGAGTAAACCCAGCTCCCCACCGGGGAGAGTGCAGTGCTCGTCAAACACGAGGACAAGGTCAAACATCTGTGCTCTCAAGTCACAGAACGTTAGACAGCGGTGGCTGAGCAGAGGAAGCAAGACAAGGTGTCAGGCGTTGAGGATGACGCCCTTCGTCACTGCAGCTGTCGAGGGCCTCCCTGAGGAGACGCCTCAAGTGTCGGGCTGGTGCTAGAGGCCTTGGGGCATGGACAGAGGAGAAGGGGGCAGGGAGCCGCAGGGCCTGGCCTCACTCAGGCCTGGACACGGAGACAGGACACGCGAGGAGAAGAGATGAGGGAAGGGAAGCGGTGAAGAGGCCGGGGTGAAACCGCTCCGCAGGCGGCGCCCCCGGGATGGGGGGCAGACGTCGGGGCAGGAGAGAGGCTGGACTGCATGTGGAGCAGCCTCGGTGAGCACGCCTAGGGCACAGGGGTCGGACGCAGCCCGTGCACGGGTCAGACGCCCGGGTCCTGCTGGTCTGAGAGCGATGTCGGACAAGTAAACACAGACAGAACCTCCGACGGCCCAGCGCGCTAAGTGCTTCTCCGCCAGAATGAAGACATGAAGGTGCTGAGGGTGCAGAGCGGACGAGGAGGACAGCGTGACTTTAATGAGAGCAGAGCTACGTGAGACCCGAGGGGTAGGACAACGCAGACGGAAGCGGCTGCGGGGAGAGCTGGCAGAGGGGCGCCGGCATGGGGGCGGCTGTGCACACAGGTCCTTCCGGAGCAGGACGCAGGCTGGAGGGGAGGCCCGGGGCCGAGGATGAGGGGCCGGGGCTGCTCAGCCAGCCTGGGGGTGCTGTGCGGGGGCTGGAGGCTGCTCAGAAGGGCAGTGCGTGACCCAGGTCTCACCTTACAGAGAAACCCTGGCATGCGGACAATCAACTCTGGGGTGGTCATCACATGTGAGGCAAGCCCAGGGGAGCAGAGCGGTCAGGCTTTGGGGACTCGCCCCCCCTGGGTAGGGGCCCCCCACAGCGGAGGATGGGCTGCAGAGGTCAAGAGCAAGGGCCGACGCAGGCGCATTAACCACCCAGACAACGTGGAGGTAGACACCCAGGAGAGCGGGCGCGATCCTTTCTATGGTTCGGAATCGGCAGGGCACACGGTCTGTAAAGCCAGACGCGTCCCGAACGGAGGTCAAACCTTCCGACGCCTGGAGACTCGGCTCAGCACGGGAGGCGGTCCTCGGGCGGCGAGTGTGCCCCGACTCTGCCTCCTCACCGCCTCACCCTCCCGCCCCGCCCCATCACAGGCCACCACGGCAAGTTCCCACTCCACAGATTCACGGGGCAACTCCTGGAATCGTCTGCGACGAATGGCATCACAGAGCATCTCCTCTTTCGTCGGGCTTCTCTCTCAGTATCATTACTTGGAGATGATTCCTGGTGTGGACCATGGGACTGTTCCTTTCCCTCCCAAGCAGTGTCCCCTGTAGCTAAGACACAGCTCCCTCACATTCTGCTGTTTGGACACAGGCTGCCTGTCTCCCTGTCTCGGCTTCACAAACAGTAGTTGCTATGAACACTCATGTATAAATCTTGCTGGGAACACATGTTTTTGCTTCTCTTGCATAAATACCAAGGAATAGAATAACTGGGGTGTCTAACTTCTAAGAAACCGCCGGGATTTCCCGGCAGTCCAGTGGTTAGGGCTCTGTGCTTCCACTGCAGCGGGCACAGGAGCCCTGGTCAGGGAACTAAGATGCCACAGGCTATGTGCCTTGACCAGGAAAAAAAAACCAAAATTGCCAAACTCCTCCCGAAGAGCAGTGATAAGGAGTCCCAGTTAACCAACACCCTCATCGTAAGGTTTTCATTGGAGCCCCATAACCAATGTGTACTGCTATCTCAATGTGGTTTTCCTAACAATACAATAAGTATCTTTTCACAGGCTTATACAGTATCTACTCAAATTTTTGGCCTACCTTAAGGTTAATTTTATTATTCTTAAGACAGTTAGCTTTTGGTTTCATGGATTTTTCCATATTAAAATTTTTTTTGTTTTACTGCATTTTGCTTTTATGCTATTATTTCATCACTTTGAGTATCTTTGGGTATGGTTGGCTCTCTGACTTTCTACTTCCTTAAGGCGGAAGCACAGGGCAGTGAACCCTTTCTCTTGCCGATGGTTAACGCTGTAAATGTCCCTACTAAACACTGCTTTGTTGTATTTGATAAATGTTGATATGCTGTGTTTTCCTTCTCATTCAGTTCAAAATATGCAACCACGAAATTAAAACACGCTTGCTCCTTGGAAGAAAAGCTATGACAAACCTAGACAGCGTATTAAAAAGCAGAGACATTACTTTGTCAATGCTGCTGCTGCTAAGTCACTTCAGTCGTGTCTGACCCTGTGCGACCCCACAGACAGCAGCCCACCAGGCTCCCCTGTCCCTGGGATTCTCCAGGCAAGAACACTGGAGCGGTCTGCCATTTCCTTCTTCATACTTTGTCAATAAAGGTCCATATAGTCAAAGTTGTGGTTTTTCCAGTAGTCATGTATGGATGTGAGAGTTAGACCAAATAGAAAGCTGAGCGCCTAAGAACTGATGCTCTTGAGAGTCCCTTGGACTGCAAGGAGGTCCATCCTAAAGAAATCAGTCCTGAATATTCATTGGAAGGACTGATGCTGAAGCTCCAATACTTTGGCCACCAGATGCGAAGAACTGACTTATTAGAAAAGACCCTGATGCTGGGAAAGATTGACAGTGGTAGGTGAAGGGGATGACAGAGGATGAGATGGTTAGATAGCATCACAGACTCGATGGACATGAATTTGAGCAAACTCCTGGAGATAGTGAAGGACAGAGAGGCCTGGCATGCTGCGGTCCATGGGATTGTGAAATCGGACATGACTTAGTGACTGAACAACAATAATCTACTATGGGTAAATGAAAAACTGCTATCAGAGTACCTCTAACTTCTCAGACTGCAGTTTGCATCCCTTTACAAATCTGAAGGTACCTGAAAATCACAGTAACCAGTCATTTTGTAAAGGATGTTAACAGTCTTCATAGCAATATCCAGAAATCACCAGAAGGGAGAGGAAAATCACATAAATAGAACAGAGACTCAGAAAAGCTTTTAGTCAGTCCCTAAATGGGTCAGTCATATTGAAAACTGAGTGACCTTAAGTAATTCCAAAAGTAGCCATTCACAGAGCTGGTGAGCCCAAGTCATCAAACAGGGCCCTGCCCCTTCTCCCGCCCTCCCACAACCACCACCATGCCCTTGGCCACGGGGGGCAGCTGCCTCACAGGGAACCACAGCAGAGGCTAGCCAGGGACCTGCCTGGACCCCACAGACAGCGCCTGCTTTCTGCAGGACCCTTTACCTCCCATAACAGAGTTGATGACGTGGAGTCAGTCTCCAGGATTGTTACTACAACTGTTACGGTCCGAAAACATCACAAGGCGGGGACAGGAGTTAGGGCCATGGGCACAGCGACTGTGTGGGATGGTTTAGAGGGTTAGGGGACAGGGAGGCGTGTTTGCCCAGGAGCTGGAGAGGAGGGGAGCGGAGACACAGACACCCAGCTCGGGGCAGGTGGAGCAGAGGCCTGCTCAGCATGCACGTGGGCAGCAGCCGCAGAAAGGCCGGGCTCAGGGCCCCCCAGACTGCAGTGTCTGCTTTGGAGGTCCTGGCCAGGTACGCAGGGGCTGCCAAAGCCTTTGCTCCCCCTGGTCTCTCAAGAAGGGAAAGTGAAAACAATTATTAAAGACTAGAAGAAACCTGGCGCTGCGGAGAGGGACGGAAGGTGGGTGCGTGACATGCTGCTGACGGGGGCGTGAGGGCGCCGACACCCTGTGTGGACACGCACGCAGCAGCATTTCCGCCAGGGCCTGCACAGTGCCCACAGGCGCGCTTACCCACCGGGCCTCCTCACCTTCGGGCAGGCACCGGGCCCTGCCCTCTGCCTGAGGCCTCTTCCACTGACCAGCCCCTTTCTTTGTCAGGTCATCCGTTTTTCCTTCTTTCCTGCATCGTCTCCATTAGGATACAAACATGCTATTACTTACTCCTCCCAGGCTGAAGAGAAAACACTCTCCTCTTAACCACACTTTTGCCTCCGGGTACTAACTGCCAATCTTTTCCTTCCTTTTCAGCAACGCCTTCCGGGCTGTCCGCTCCAACTCTAAGAGAAATGTAATGCAAGCTGCAAACATGAACCGTGTAATAAGTTAAAACCGAAAACACGGGCAAAAACAAGGAGACAACACACCCGGCAGAACGGCCGAAACGCGGGACACGGACGCCACGTGCTGGCAAGGCTGGGAAGCAACAGGGACTCTCAGCTCTGCTGGTGGGGAGGCAGATGGCGCCGGCCGCCACTGAGGGCAGTCTGGGGGTTTCCTACAAAATCAGACATCCTCTCACCCTGCAACTGACCAATCACGCTCCTCAGAACTTACCCAAATGAAAACTTACATCCACACAAACTCCTGCACACAGATGTTTGTTAACAGTTTTACTCATAGCTGCCAGAACTTGGAAGCAACCAAAATCTCCTTCAGAAGGTGAATGGATAAACAAACTTTGGTACCTCCAGACAACAGATTATTATTCAGTGCTAAAGACTTATCAACCCATGAAAAGACATGGAGCAACCTTAAATGTGTATTATTAAATGAAAGGAGCCAATTTGAAAAGATTACAAACTGTGTGACCCCTACACGACCTTCTGGAAAACTATGCAGACAGTAAAAGACACGCGGCTGTCAGGGACGGGGGAGAGGGCGGGCACAGGCAGGACACAAAGGGTTTCTGAACCAGCGAGACGACTGTGTGATCCTACAGCGGAGCACACATGCCATTCGACATCTGTCCAACCCCCAGAGTGCGCAGCACCCAGAATCACGGACTCTGGGCGAGGATGCCCAAGGATGCGTCACTGGCTCTTGACAGACCACCGTGGGGATGCTGACACTGTGGGGGCTGTGCGTGAGTGAGGACTCATGGGAACCTGCTGTACTTTCTGCTCAATTTCTCTGTGAAACTGAAACTGCTCTAAGAAAAAAGTGTATTAAACGCCTCCCCCACAAAAAACAGGTGACTCTAGTAAGCCTGTATTTAACTCAGTGCTGTCGTTCAGTCACTAGGTCATGTGCAACTCTCTGCGGCCTGATGGACTGCAGCCCGCCAGGCTACTCTGTCCTCCACTCTCGTCCAGAGCTTTCTTAGACTCACCTCCATTCACCTGGTGGTGCTACCTAACCATTTCATCCTCTGCCACCCTCTGCTGCTTTGACCTTCCATCTTTCCCAACACTGGGGTCTTTTCCAATGAGTCATGGTACTGGAGAAGACTCTTCAGAGTCCCGTGGACTGCAAGGAGATCAAACCACGCAATCCTAAAGGAAACTAACCCTGAAACAATGCTGAAGCTCCAATATTTTGCCACCTGATGCAGAGAGCCAACACATTGAATCGACTCACTGAACTCAATATATGCACAATATTATCACATCAAAGATAACCAATATAGAGTGAGATATTTTACATTCTTTCTTCATACTGGGTCTTTAGTATGAGGATGTGTTCACACATAAAGCACACCAGGGACTGGAGAGCCCCACGCGACCAGCACACGTCACAGTCCCGGGAGCCCTCCCCTCCAGCAGAGGCCCTGCCCCACCGGCTCCACAGGCCCACACTGACACCCTCAGCAGGAGGCGCAGGCGCTCACCTCCGCCTGCCTGACACGCTGTCTTCAGCGTGGCCGCCTGGTGTGCACACCCTCTTGGTTTTCTCTGAGAACCGACTCCACACCCTGAGGCTGTGGACCAAACCTTGTCTAACGCAATGAAACTAAGCCATGCCGTGTGGGGCCACCCAAGACGACGGGTCACGGTGGAGAGGTCTGACAGATGTGGTCCAATGGAGAAGGGAATGGCAACCGACTTCAGCATTCTTGCCTTGAGAACTCCATGAACAGTATGAAAAGGCAAAAAGACAGGACACTGAAAGATGAACTCCAGGTCAGTAGATACCCAATATGCTACTGGAGATCAGTGGGAAAATAACTCCAGAAAGAATGAAGGGATGGAGCCAAAGCAAAAACAACACCCAGTTGTGGATGTGACTGGTGAAGGAAGTCAAGTCTGATGCTGTAAAGAGCAATATTGCATAGGAACCTGGAAAATTAGGTCCACCAAACAAGGCAAATTGGAAGTGGTCAAACAGGAGATGGCAAGAGTGAACATCGACATCTTAGGAATCAGTGAACTAAGATGAACTGGAATGGGTGAATTTAACTCAGATGACCTTTATATCTACTACTATGGGCAGGAATCCCTTAGAAGAAATGGAGTTGTCATCACAGTCAACAGAAGACTCCAAAATGCAGTACTCAGATGCAATCTCAAAAACGCAGAATGATCTCTGTTTGCTTCCAAGGCAAACCATTCAATATCACAGTAATCCAAGTCTATGCCCCAACCACTAATGCCAAAGAAGCTGAGGTTGAATGATTTTATGAAGATCTACAAGACCTCTGAGAACTAACACCCAAAAAAGATGTCCTTTTCATCATAGGGGACTGGAACGCAAAAGTAGGACGTCAAGAGATACCTGGAGTAAGAGGCAAGTTTGGCCTTGGAGTACAAAAAGAAGCAGGGCAAAGGCTAACAAGAGTTTTGCCAAGAGAATGTACTGGTCAGAGCAAACACCATCTTCCAACAACACAAGAGACAACTCCACACAGACATCACCAGATGGTCAATACCAAAATTAGACTGATTTCAGTCTTTGCAGCCAAAGATGGAGAAGCTCTATACAGTCAGCAAAAACAAGACTGAGAGCTGACTGGGGCTCAGATCATGCACTCCTTATTACAAAATTCAAATTTAAATTGAAGAAAGTAAGGAAAAACATCAGGCCATTCAGGTATGAACTAAATTAAATCCCTTACAATTATAGAGTGGAAATGACAAATAGATTCAAGGGATTGGACCTGTTAAATAGAGTTCCTGAAGAACCATAGACAGAGGATCTTGACATTGTACAGGAGGTGGTGATGAAAACCATCCCCAAGAAAAAGAAATGCAAAAAAGCAAAATGGTTGCCTGAAGAGGCCTTACAAATTGAGAAAAGAAGTGAAACGCAAAGGAGAAAAGGACAGATATATCCATCTGAATGCAGCATTCCAAAGAAAGGAGAGATAAGAAAGCCTTCCTCAGTGCAAAGAAATAGAGGGAAACAATAAGAGTGTGAAAGACTAGAGATCTCTTCAAGAAAATTAGAGATACCAAGGGAACATTTCAGGCAAGGTTCAAAATACGAAATGCCGGGCTGGATGAAGTACAAGTTGGAATCACCACTGCTGGAAGAAATATCAGTAACCTCAGATATGTGGATGACACCACCCTTATGGCAGAAAGCAAAGAAGAACTAAAGAGCCTCTTGATGAATGTGGAAGAGGAGAGTGAAAAAGCAGGCTTAAAACTCAACATTCAGAAAACGAAGATCACGGCATCCAGTCCCATCACTTCATGGCAAATAGATGGGGAAACAATGGAAACAGTGACAGACTTTATTTTCTTGGGCTCCAAAATCACTGCAGATGGTGACTGCAGCCGTAAATTAAAAGACGCTTGCTGCTTAGAAGAAAAACTATGCCAAACCTAGACAGCATATTAAAAAGTAGAGACATTACTTTCCCAACAAAGGTCCGTCTGGTCAGAGCGATGGTTTTCCAGTAGTCAGGTATGGATGTGAGAGCTGGACTATAAAGAAAGCTGAGCGCCGAAGAATTGATACTTTCGAACCATGGTGCTGGAGAAGACTCTTGAGAGTCTCTTGGACTGCAAGTGTTGCAGGAAGGGGGACCCCTTCCAGGGCCCGAAACTGGGCTCTTGTCTAACACTCGGAAATGAATTGTCCGAGGAGACACATGCTGACAAAGCAAGAGATTTTATTGGGAAAGGGCACCCGGGTGGAGAGCAGTAGGTAAGGGAACCCAGGAGAACTGCTCTGCCGCGTGGCTCGCAGTCTTGGGTTTTATGGTGATGGGATTAGTTTCCGGGTGGTCTTTGGCCAATCATTCTAATTCAGAGTCTTTCCTGGTGGCGCACGCATCGCTCAGCCAAGATGGATGCTAGCAAGAGGGATTCTGGGAAGTGGACGGACAGGTAGTGTCTCCTCTGGATCTTTCCCGAACTCTTCCGGCTGGTGGTGGCCTATTAGTTCCGTATTCCTTATCAGGATCTCCTGCCATAAAACAACTCATGCAAATGGTTACTATGGTACCTGACCAGGGTGGGCGGTTTCAATCAGTGTGCTTCCCCTAACACAAGGAGATCCAACCAGTCCATCCTAAAGGGAATCAGTCTTGATTATTCATTGGAAGGACTGATGCGGAAGCTGAAGCTCCAATACTTTGGTCACCTGATGCAAAGAACTGACTCATTGGAAAAGACCCTGATGCTGGGAAAGATTGAAGGCAGCAGAAGGGACGACAGAGGATGAGATGGCTGGATGGCATCAATGACTTGCTGGACATGAGTTTGAGCAAGCTCCGGGAGTTGGTGAAGGACAGAGCAGCCTGGCGGTAGTCCATGCTGTAGTCCATGGAGTTGCAAAGAGCCAGGCACGACTGAGCGACTGAACTCACTGATGAGTGCTGTCTGTGCTGGGCTAAGTCGCTTCAGTCGTGTCTGACTCTGTGACCCAGTGAGTAGCCCGCCAGGCTCCACTGTCCATGGAATTCTCTGGGGAAAAATCCTGGAGTGGGCTGCCATGCCCTCCTCCGGGGATCTTCCTGACCCAGGGATCAAGCCCTTGTCTTTTACATCTCCTGCACTGGCAAGTGGGTTCTTTACTACTATCACCACCTGAGAAGGCTTCTATGAGTACTAATAAAGAATAAAATTTCCAACACGGGGCACAGAAGGAAAGGAAGACACAAAGAATAATTACTTTAGAAACAGGAAAAAGAACAGCTAGAAGATCATGGGTGACCTCAGTGAACAATAGCTTTATATGCCATGTTTATTTTAAACCCCAAAGTCTTTTCACACAGAAGTGTAATACTTCTGCAAAACATAAACAGTTTCTTAAAAATACAAAGTTAGACAAAGATCTCTGTTTCTTTCCAAGCCAAACCATTCAATATCAAAGTAATTCAAGTCTATGCCCCGACCAGTAATGCTGAAGAAGCTGAACGGTTCTATGAAAACCTACAAGTCTTTCTAGAACTAACACCTAAAAAAGATGTCCTTGTCATCACAGGGGACTGGAATGCAAAAGTAGATACCTGGAGTCAAGAGGTATCTGGAGTAACAGGTATCTCCTTGGAGTACAAAATAGAGCAGGGCAAAGGCTAACAGAGAACCCACTGGTCATGGCAAACACCCTCTTTCAACAACATGAGAGACAACTCTACACAGGGACATCACCAGATGGTCAATGCTGAAATCAGATTGATTATAGTCTTTTCAGTCAAAGATGGAGAAGCTCTATACAGTCAGCAAAAACAAGAGCAGGAGCTGACTATGGCTCAGATCATGAACTCCTTATTGCCAAATACAGACTGAAATTGAAGAAAGTAGGGAAAACCACTATACCATTCAGGTATGATCTAAATCAAATCCCTTACGATTATACAGAGGAAGTGACAAATAGATTCAACGTATTAGATCTAATAGACAGAGTGCCTGAAAGACTATGGACAGAAGTTTGTGACACTGTACAGAAGACGGGGAGCAACACCATCCCCAAGAAAAAGAAATGCAAAAAGGCAAAATGGCTGTCTGAGGAGGCCTTATAAATAGCTGAGAAAAGAAGAGAAACTAAAGGCAAAGGAGAAAAGGAAAGATAAACAGATTTGAATGCAAATTTCCAAGGAATAGCAGAGAGAGATAAAAAAGCCTTTCTCACGGATCAATGCAAAGAAATTGAGGAAAACAATAGAATGGGAAAGACTAGAGCTCTCTTCAAGAAAATCAGAGATGCCAAGGGAACATTTCATGCAAAGATGGGCATAGTAAAGGACAGAAATGGTATGGACCTAACAGAAGCAGAAGATATTAAAAAGAGGTGACGACAATTCACAGCAGAACCATACAAAAAAGATCTTCACGACCCAGATAATCATGATGGTGTGATCACTCACCTAGAGCCAGATATCCTGGAATGCAAAGTCAAGTGAGCCTTAGGAAGCATCACTAAGAACAAAACTAGTGGAGGTGATGAAATTCCAGTTGAGCTGTTTCAAATCCTAGAAGATGATGCTGTGAAAGCGCTGCACTCAATGTGCCAGCAAATTTGGAAAACTCAGCAGTGGCCACAGGACTGGAAAAGGTCACTTCTCATTCAATCCCAAAGAAAGGCAATGCCAAAGAATGTTCAAACTACCGCACAACTGCACTCATCTCACACACTAGCTAAGTAATGCTCAAAACTCTCCAAGCCAGACTTCAACAGTACGTGAACCGTGAACTTTCAGCTGTTCAAGCTGGATTTAGAAAAGGCAGAGGAACCAGAGATCAAATAGCCAACATCTGACAGTTCATTGAAAAGCAAGAGAGTTCCAGAAAAACACCTACGTCTGCTTTAGTGACTACACCAAAGCATTTGACTGTGTGGATCACGATAAATTGTGGAAAATTCTTGAAGAGATGGGAATACCAGACCCAGCTGATCTGCCTCCTGAGAATTCTGTATGCAGGTCAAGAAGCAACTGTTAGAACTGGACATGGAAAAACAGGCTGGTTCCAAATCAGGAAAGGAGTACATCAAGGCTGTATATTGTCAACCCTGCTTATTTAACTTATATGCAGAGTACATCATGAGAAATGTTATGCTGGATGAAGCACAAGCTGGAATCAACACTGCCAGGAGAAATATCAGTAACCTCAGATATGCGAATGACACCACCCTTATGGCAGAAAGCAAAGAAGAACTAAGGAGCCTCTTGATGAAAGTGAAAGGAGAGTGAAAAAGCTGGCTTAAAACTCTAACATTCAGAAAATGAAGATCACAGCATCCAGTCCCATCACTTCATGGCAAATAGATGGGGAAACAATGGAAACAGTGACAGACTTTATTTTTTGGGGATCCAAAATCACTGCAGATCGTGACTGTAGCCACGAAATTAAAAGACACTTGCTCCTTGGAAGAAAAATTATGACCAACCTAGACAGCATATTAAAAAGCAGAGACATTACTTTGCCAACAAAGGTCCGTCTAGTCAAAGCTATGGTTTTTCCCATAGTCATGTATGGATATGAGAGTTGGGCTATAAAGAAAGCTGAGCGCCAAAGAATTGATGCTTTTGAACTTGTGGTGTTGGAGAAGACTCTTGAGAGCCCCTTGAGCTGTAAGGAGATCCAACCAGTCAATCCTAAAGGAACTCAGTCCTGAATATTCGTTAGAAGGACTGATGCTGAAGCTGAAACTCCAATACTTTGGCCACCTGATGCAAAGAACTGACTCATCGGAAAAGACCCTGATGGCGGGAAAGATTGAAGGCAGGAGGAGAAGGGGATGACAGAGGATGAAATGGTTGGATGGCATCACTGACACGATGGACATGAGTGCCTAAGCTCCGGGAGTTGGTTATGGACAGGGAAGCCTGGCCTGCTGCAGTCCATGGGGTCATAAAGAGTCAGACAGGACTGAGTGACTGAACTGAACTGAACTGAGACAAAGTATCTGCAACACAGATGCAACAGGCCAATTCCCTAAATGCATACAGCAGCTTCCAATCACTCCAACACCACTACACTGTTAGTGTGACTGTCGTCCTCATTTCATTAAGGAGGGAGACTAAGGTGTGTACATTACGAGACTTGAGTTCAAGTTTGTATCAGAGCAAGGATTCACACCCAGGCAAGCTGGCTCCAGACCACTAGAGGGTGTGCTGGGGTCACTTCCTGGGCGAGAAGGCCTCTTGGATGAAGGCCCGTCCCAGAGAGGCTGAGTCTAAAAGGGCACCAGTCAGATACTCGCAGATCAGAGAATACCAGCAAAGCCAAAAGCTGCTTCTTTGAAAAGATCCATAAAACAGACAAATACTGATAAGACTTATTAAGGGACAAAGTACAAAAAACCAACGTCAAAAATGAAAAAGACATCACTACAGATCAAACAATCACTTAAAATAATAAGATATTAGCAACATCTTTAGGTCAAACTTTAGATGAGAGTTTGATGAAGTGCTCAAACAATTTCCAGAAAATACAACTTTTCAAAATCGACAAACAGAAACTGGAGCAACACTGTAATCATTAAATAAACTCAAACATGTGTAACTCCAAGCCAAGATGGTTTATACCAGAAATTTAATAAGAAAAACATATCTGACTTTAGACAAACTACTACAGATAATAAAAAAGAGTACATACTAAAAATTAACCATAATTGGTACACTAAAATGTGACAGAGAAAGGAAAACCCAATTTACTCTCACTCGTGAAAACAGATGAAAAAGTCCTACGTGAATTTATGAGCAAACCCAATCCAGTAACACAGAAAAAAGGATATTCCCATGACCAAATGGGTTTACCAGGAAAGCAAAGTTGGTTTAACACTGAGCTGATTTTCTAATTACTCCATCACATTAAAGAGTAAGAGACAAGTGCCATGTAATTAAAATAGATGCAGTGTGTGTGTGTACAGGCATTTGATCATTCAGTCGTGTTCAACTCTTTGCGACCGCATAAACTGTAGCCCCCCCAGGCTCCTCTGTCCATGGGATTTCTCACGCAAGAATACTGGAGTGGCTTGCCATTTCCTCCTCCAAGAGATCTTCCCGATCCAGGGATTGAATCCACATCTGTGTCTCCTGTACTGCAGGCAGATTCTTTTACCCACTGAGTCATTGGGGAAAGATAAAAAGATGCAGAAAAAGCTTTTAATAATATTGAATATCCATTCACTAGTAAAAAGAACTCGCAGCATATGAAGAACATAAGGTAACTTAGACTGATAAAGGCCATCTTGAAAAGAGAACCCTATTATCACTAAACATAAAGATGAAACAGTGAAAGTTTTCCTCCTCAGATCAGAAATGAAATGAAGGTACCAACAACCATCATTTCTACTCAGCAGAGATCCCAGCCAGTACAGTAAAGGAAGGAAAAAAAAAAAAAGGACTAATGATTAGAAAAGGGGGAAAGAAGTGCCATTATTTGTAGATGATACGACTGTACACACACAAAATCCAAAAGGATGTAAAGATAAATAAGGAGAATTAATAGTTTATAAAGGTTGATTTTTTTTAAATTTTAGATACCACCGAATGACAAGCTCTGAAAGAGAGAACTCAAGCGTGGCCCTCACGGCCGTGGACATGCTGGCGGCGTGGCTGGTGTGTGCCGCGGCGCTGAGAGGGAGCGCTGTCTGCTAGAGGTGTGCCGGCGCCGGGAGTGCAGCTGGCAGGCAGAGACCCGCGCACACGGCAGAACGGAGCTAAGAAGTAAACATGCTGAAGATGATGCAGCCAGGTTTTCACTGAAGAAGAGACACACAAACACAGCAAGAAGGAAGGCTAATGATAAACTCCAAATGTTGGACTGGAACTGAAGATTCAGTGTGAACCCCAGGTTTCAACAGATTCACGTTTTTACTTGTAAATACTACTGTCCATTGAACCAGGGCTCCTTGGATGGACGGCTGATCTCAGGCCTGTGGAAGGGAAGACTCGAGGTGAGAACGAACATCTGGTACGGTAAAGTGAGCAAATACTCAGAAAATGAGGATTCAGCAGCCAGCCAGAAGGGGCTCCCACTGCTCCATTTGATACACTGTGTAAAACAGGAAACCACACCAAAAACCCAACAGGAAACCATAAGTCCATAATTACGCCAGGAGTATACAAACAACAAGGAAGAAAAGAAAGTTCTAGCTTGCTGCAGAATGTCAATAAATACAGAAGGGATGGTGAAATTAGAAGATCACCATTTTGCTACCACTGTATTAATTGATTCAACCAAGAAGTACTACTGGATGCTAAATTAGAGGGAGAAAGCTTGATGAGAATCAGGATAGTTATGATGATAAAATATTTCTCTACAAAAGACTATTACTTAACACAAAACATTATTAACTTTACAGTGAAGACGCTGGTCAGACACCACCTTAACCAAGTGTGAAGAGTTACCAACACCTGTCATGTAACAAACCAATGTCACAGACTCCTAAGATGATGTGCTGCAAAGAACACATGATTTGTGCAGAATTCCTGTCAAAATGCAAAATTTTAGTCCAGTTTGGAGCTGGACAAACTTTAGCAAAGTTCTAAACAAACCTTAAAAACACTGAGTAAAAGGAGCTATACACCAACAACTATATGTTGCAAACTTCCAAGTATGTAAAGTTAAAAAGACAGAACTGTAGTGCTTAGGAATACATGTTCAGTGGTTACTCAGGAAAGGAAAGAAAGGGAACTGTATCCAAGATGTAGCCTTCGTGGGCTTTTGGAGTCCTCAAAATGTTCTGTTTCTCTATCTGAATAGTACTGATACCAGGGATCATACTAGGATAATTTGCAAAGCTGAACACTTATTGTAAGCTTCCCAGGTGATGCAGTGGTAAAGAATCAACCTGCTCAAGTAGGAGACGCAGGTTCAATCCCTGGGTCAGGGTCATCCCCTTGAGAAGGAAATGACAACCACTTCAGTATTTTTACCTGGGAAACCCCACGAACAGAGGAATCTGGAGTGCTACAGTCCATGGGGTCACAAAAGAGTCAGATACGACTTAGCGAATGAGTACACATGTAAAATACGTACACTTACTGTATGCACGTCTATGAAATTTAACAATAAGCAGCTTTGAAAAAACGTTTGACAAAGGAACAAGGTAATCCCATGGGGAAAGGAGAGGCTTCTCAATAACACAGCTGGATATCCATATGGCGGGGAGGGGAGCGTAACCTCCAACCCTGGGCTTCCCAGGTGGCGCTAGTGGTAAAGAGCCTGCCTGTCAATGCAGGAGACATAAGAGATGCGGGTTCGATCCCTGAGTTGGGAAGACTGCATGGCAACCCACTCCAGTGGTCTTACCTGGAGAATCCCATGACAGAGGAGCCTGGTGGGCTTCAGTCCATGGGATCCCAAGTCAGACACGACGCACCCCCAACCTTACCACAGACCATACATCAAAATTTAAAACAACAACAACAGCTTGAAATGGGTAACAAACCTCCACATGAAAGTTAAAATCATGACACTTTAATAAGAAAACAAAGAAGAAAATCTCCCCAACCTCAGAGAAGACAAAATATTAGAAGATTTTTCTACTTAGACAAGATTTCAACCTTGGGGTAGAGACATTTGGGAGGACCCCAAGAGCACTAACTGCATTTGACAAGGTGGACCTTCATGAAACTGAAATCCCTGGTGACACGGCTCCTCCTGGCTTCAGCTCGGACGGAGGTGGCTGGGAGGAGCGATGCTCCCACCTGTACAGTAAAACCAACCAAACTAACTCCAGGCCGTGACTTTTGGGGGAACCCATCAGGAACTGACTAACAGAGCAAACTGGCCCAAAATCCAACTGCCTGCAAGAAGAGAGAGTGCACACACTCACCTGAGGCTGAGGTGCCTGATGCTGGTGAGAAGGGCTCACTGAGCACAGAGGATGCGGGGCAGGGCTGAGGACTGGCAGGCAGGACGATGTCTGCGGCCACAGAAGCTGGGGGACCTGTGCTCCTCTGCAACGTCCCTAGGAAACTCACTGAGAGGTCACTGGAAAGATCTGCAAGAGCCCTCACAAGCACTGGGGTTGGTGCAGAACTGGGGAGGGGAGCAGCAGCCAAGTCTGAGGGGCAAGAAGTTCCATCCCGATCCTTCTCCACGTCTACTATGGAGAAAAGGCCCGAAGGAAAAAGGCCTTCCCTGTCCACACTGCCCAGGGAAAGACTCTGCTGAACCCTCACTGCAAAATGAGGAAGGAAAAGGGGGCTGGGGGAGCTACTCCTGGAGAAAGGGTAAGATTTCACAGGGAGCCCCCAACTACAGCCAAGGAAGGGGTGGAAGAGCTGAGAGGACTGCACCCCAAGACTCAGGGTCAACACATACAGAAGGCTCAGCCTCTCAGGACAAGGAGACAGCACCACCCCACTCCCGCTCACGTCCGAGTCAGAAAGCTTCAAGTGGGGCCCAGTGGTTAGGACCCTGCACTTCCACTGCTGAGGGTGCGGATTCAATCCCTGGTTGGGGAGCTAAGATTCCACCAGCCACATGCCGTGGCCAAAGAAACAAAACACCTTACGAAAAGCTTCAAGGAACAGCCAAAGTGGAAGGCTGCTGGGAGAGGGACAGAGAGGAGCAAGGTAGTGAGGAGACGCCGGGTGAGGTAGGAAGACTCAGAGCGAAGACACAGCTCCGGGAACCGCCCCCCACACTACACACAGGCATCGCAGGGGAAATCAGGAGGCTGCAGAGCTCTGACACAAGCATGCCAACAACAAATTCTAAACAGAGCCCAGCTGCTAACAAAAGGAATCCAAACAACAGCAGTGAAAGCCTATCTGCGCCTGTTTCCAGGCATATAAACAACTGTCCTATACAACACGTGTGGTTCTGAAAAATAATTATAAGGCAGACAAAAAGCATTAAAAAAAAAAAAACCAGAAACACCACACTCCCAAAAGACAAAGCAACCATCAAAACAAGACTCAGAGGGACTTCCCTAGCAGTCCAGTGGTTAAGATTCAATACTCAAACTGCAGGAGGCGTGGTTTCAATCCCTGGTCAGGGTACTAAGATCCTGTATTTGCCACAGCATGGCAAAAACAACAAGACGACTCAGATATGAGGCAGGTTTTGGGACGATCTGACAGGGAATTTAAAGTTACTACGATTACTATATTAACAACTATAAAAGAAAAGACAAACAGCATGGAAAATCAGATGAGTAATTTCAGCAGAAAAACAAAAACATTTCTCTTCAGTGAAGCTGTAGATAGGTCAATGGAAATCACCCCAACTGAAAAACAAAGAGAAAAATGAGTGGTGATGGGAGCTTGGGCAGAATACCCACTAAGTGAGACAATATAAGATATTCTCACATACAAAACATTCTAACAAACTGGTCATCAGAAGAGGTGAACAAAGATCAGAAGAAGCAGTCGTTGAGAGATTTCGAAAATTAATGACAGACACTAAACCTCAAATCCAAGAAGTACAGAAAAAACATCAAACGGGATAAACAAACAAAACGATAAACAATGTAAAAAACCTGGTCATATCACTTCCAAACTGCTGAAAACAAAAAAGTGAACATCTTAAAGGCAGCCAGGGATAAAAGGTTAAACACCACACACAGTATAACAAAGATAAGAATTAGAATTGGCCTCTTGTGGAAATCCATATAAACCAAAAATAAACAAAAAAATTTAAACCTGTTAACTAAAAATCCTATACCTAGCAAAGATATCTTGAAAGAAGTAATGGAGAAATAAAGACTTCCTCAGAAAGAAACACTGAAGAAATGCATTGCTAGGAGACTTAACCTACAAGAAATGTTAAAACATTTTGAGCAGAAAAAACATAGCTTAAGACTGAAACTTGGACCTACTCAAAGATGAACAGTCCTGAGAATGGAATACAGTGAAAGTAAAATAAGATCAGTTTTCCCCCTTTAAAAAACTGCACTAAAGTGTGACTGACTTTCAGAAGAAAAAATAGCAATGTATTCTGTGTTTATAACATTTGTAAAAGTAAAATGAATATCGTCAACAGAACAAAGAGGAACTGGGACTACACCGTGTAAGGTCCTCCCTCACCATACACTGTGAAGCAATTGTGTACCTTTGAAGGTAAACTCTGGATTAACTTAAAATGTGTCTGGCAAATGCAAAGACAACCATACATTAAAAGTTTGGTGCAGAAGTAATTGCAGTTTTGCAATGTTGAACTTTCCTGTCTGATACTGGAATATATTCGTAAATAAATATGTTCTGTTATATATCATTTTAGTACACGTGCTGCTGAAGCAAGCACTGTTATACATCATTTTAATGGGCATTTCTCGCTTTATGTTTTTTCACTAATGACTTACTACTTGCTGTTTATTTTATATTTTAGACCAGGAACATACTAGAGAAAAAAGCAAATTTGAGTGATTTTCTTACGCAAGTTCAAAATGGGTTGTAAAACAGCAGAAACAACTCACAATATCAACAGTGCATTTGGCCCAGGAACTGCTTATGAACATACAGTGCAGTGGTGGTTCAAGAAATTTTACAAAGGATACAGCAGCCTTAAAGATGAGGGACTCAGGGGCTGGCCATCGGAGGTTGACAATGATCAATTGAGAGGGTCACTGAAGCTGATCTTCTTGCAACTATTCAAGAAGTTGCAAAGAACGCAACCTCGACCATTCTACAGTCATTCAGCATTTGAACCAAACTAGAAAGCTGAAAAAGCTTGTTAAGTGGGTGCTTCATGAGCTGACAGAAAATTAAAAAAAAAAAAACACATCATTTTGAAGTGTTCAGTTCAGTCGTTCAGTCGTGTCTGACTCCTTGACCCCATCGACTGCAGCACACCAGGCCTCTCTGTCCTTCATCCACTCCTGAAGTTTACTCAAACTCATGTCCATAGAGTTGGTGATGCCATCCAACCATCTCATCCTCTGTCGTCCCCTTCTCCTCCCACCTTCAATCTTTCCCAGAATCAGGGTCTTTGCCAATGAGTCAGCTCTTCACATCAGGTGGCCAAAGTACTGGAGTTTCAGCTTCAGCATCAGTCCTTCCAATGACGTGCAGTCTTCCCTAATTCTATCCTCTGTCCATGGGATTCTCCAGCCAAGAATACTAGAATGGGTTGCCATTTTCCTCTCCAAGGGATTTTCCTAACCCAGGAATCAAACCCGGGTCTCTTGCATTGCAGGCAGATTATTTACTGACTGAGTTATAAGGGAAGCCTATTCTATCCAACAACAATGAACTATTTCCTGATTGTCTTGTGACATGTGATGAAAAGTGGTCTATATATGAAAACCAGCTATGACCAACTCAGTGGCTGGACCGAGAAGCTCCTCCAGAGCAAAAGCTAAACTTGCACCACAAAGGTCACGATCACTATTTGGTGGTCTGCTGCCCATCTGATCCACTACAGCTTTCTGAATCCTGGCAAAACCATTATTACATCTGAGAGGTATGCTCGGCAAGTCGATGAGATGCACCCAAATGCAACACTTGCAGCCGGCACCTATCAGAATGGGCCCAGTTCTCCTCCACAATGGCCAACCGCGCATCACGTAACCGATGCTTCGAAAGTTGAACTATGAAGTTGTGCCTCATCCACCATATTCACCTGACCTCTCAACAACCAACTACCACTTCTTTAAGCACTTTGAAAACTTTTTTGCAGGGAGAATGCTCCCATAACCAGCAGGAAGCAAAAAATACTTTCCAAGAGTTTGTTGAATCCTGAAGCATGGATTTTTAGACTACAGGAATAAACAAACTTATTTCTCATTGGCAAAAATGTGTTGATTGTAGTGGTTCTTATCTTGATTAATAAAGATGTGTTTGAGTCTAGTTACAATGATTTAAAATTCACAGTCCAAAACCACAATTACTTTTTCACTAATCTAATGTTAAGTCAATAGAAGAGATACAATGGAATTACAAAACATGCTAAATTAAACCCTAAAGGGGCAGAAGCAGAGGCAAAAGAAAAGGAAGTGCAAACGTAACTAACACAGAAAAGTGGTAGCAAGATGATCAACGTTAATCACGTCCCATCCGTGACCCCTCCAGCTGCCTTGGACAGGGGAGAGTGGATGGGCTGGCAAAGGCACACGAGGAGCTCTGGGTGATGGGCATTTTCTAACCCTTGACTGGGGCGATGGTCACTTGCCAATACTCACAGAATTGTACTCTTAAAGTGCATGCATACCGTGTGCAAATTATACCTCAATAAAGTGTATTTTTCAAAGTGAAAAAAGAGAAAGTCTACTAATGACAGCAAGGCATGGTTAAGAATGCCTGCTCCAAGGCATTCTTGGAGCCCAGTTTCATTTACTAGCACGGCCTACTGCCCAGTTTCATTTACTAGCACGGCATCGTGGGTTTCACCTAACCTTCTGCCTCAGCCTCCTTGGCTTCAAACACCTGCCTCGCAGGCCTGGATGAGGAGGGAAGTGCCCAGAGCCCCTCCCTGGCACCGAGTGAGGGACCCACAAATGAGCCCGAGTCACACAGGAGCAGAGGCCCGACCCCCAAGGCGGGGCTCACTGTCATCTGACCAAAGACTGTCAGACCGAAGGTTTAAAATCACTGTGAACCAGGGAACTCTCTGGCGGTCTAGTAGATAGGACTCTGCTGTCACTGCCAAGGGCCAGGGTTCAATCCCTGGTCAAGGAACTAAGATCCCACAAGCCTTGCGGCACAGCCAAGAGAAAAAAATCACTATGACCATTCCACCGTGGCACTGTATTCATATTCCCTCAAGACACACATATTTTTAATTACTGTTTTGGAAGTTGATACAATTAGCTTTTAAAAAACACTCACAGTGTTTGTGCCTCTCTAAGTGAGAGGAGACTGCCACCCCTGGCCCCTCCAGCTGCAGAGAAGCTGGCTCTTCTGGAAGCACGTGGTAAGGGGCTGGGATCCCGCAGTTGAGCACGACCCCACCAGACCTGACTGGGCCACGCCTGCTGACGAGCGTTCACACCGGCGCACAAGCAGCTGCCAAGTGATCGTGCCGTCAGGAGTGTCCATTCTGCTCTTGCCTGGGGGGGTCACGGTAAATGCAGACAAAACGCACTGCCAGAAACACACCTCACCGTCAGAAAAGAGCCCTGAGCTACACCTCACCGTCAGAAAAGTGCCCTGAGCTCTTCCGTGCACGCAGGCAGCATCTCCTGGAGCCCGGCAGGGTGCTCTGCACTCTGGCCCCTGGGAAAACGGCAGGGAGCAGTCTGATTCAGGTCACGAACGTCAGGAGGGGAGACGAGTGTCCGGCCTTACAGCTGACACAGCGCCCGGCACTGTGCTAGACGCACAGCCCACTTCCTCCCGTAACTGTGATGAGGCGCTGTGAGCAGAGCCGCTAAGCAACCTCAGCCAACATCACAGATGAGGACTCAGACCCAGGCAGTCTGAATTCAGGCAATGTACTCATAGCACCGCGATTAACGCCTCTCTGCGAGCCGACCTCCTGGGAAGGTCTGGGAGGGAAACCTCCTCTCATGGCCCACCTGGAGAACCGCCCTCATCTTTCATATGATTCCCGCATCATCCCCGTTTAAAACCTGACTCATTCTGCTCCGGCTCTCTCCCAGGCTCACGGTTAGTGACACGCTCTTCCTGCTCGCACAGCACTTCTCACAACTTTTCCAGTGGGCACACTTGTCTCGGCCTCCCCCCAGTGAACCGACTGCAGACTGCGAGACCAGAGGCTCTGTCCCAATCACAGTCCTCCCACTAACACCTTCCATGATATCGCTCCTAGGGCAGGCAAGGCCCACTGAATGAACGAGGAGGAGACCCTCCAGTCTTCCTGGGCTGAATACCATCACACCCAGTGGCTTTCAAAGTGAAGGCAGCAGACAGGAAAAGGCTCACCGCCTGACACAGGAAGCACCGGACCTTCCCAGGAGGGTAACTTGTGTGAGAAGACCCTGACATCACACATATATTGCACGGCCACATCTTCAAAAACCTATGGCCTCGTGGCGAGTTCCTTACGATCAGTAACTAAGGAAAGATCTGGCAACTGTGGACAGCCAACCATCACGACAAGCCGGCTCAGCCCGGGATGGCTGCAGCATGCCTGGCACTCAGTGGTCCCCAAGGCTCTGCGCAGGGGACTCCCTCCAGGGAGCCGACCTTCGGGAAGCGCGCTCAGCTGCACCCTTGGTCAGGAAGCAGACCTGGCCAGAGGTGCAAATCCACACTGACTCACTGGCAGGGACGGTCAGGAGTCTGGAAAGAACAGGGAGGGCTAACTGGCAGCAAAGAGACCTAGAGAAGGCATGTGAGGCTGGTGGGCACGGAGCGCAAGTGGGCCTGTGCCCTGAGAGCACCACGGCGACACCCACCGCAGAAGCGGGGGACAAGAAGACCTGCCCTGCGCGACCCGTGGCCTCTCTCACCACCTCTCAGCAAGCTCGTGAACAAAGAGCTACGGCAGCAATGGCGGAGTGATACATCCGCTCAAGGACACGAAGGCGCACCAAGGCCGACCTGGCTTCCCATCTGGGATCTGTCTGCAGGGCAGAGCTTCTCCAGCATCTGGCAGCACGTGCTCCCTCCAGCCCCAGGACTGGGAATCAGAAACGCAACTGGGAGCCCCAGAGTGCAGGACCGGTACCCCGGCCGTGGCTACCACTTCCTGTGCCCCCTCCTCGGTCCCTGCCCCCAGGGCTGGCTGGCCAGGGACACACGCGAGGGCAGGAGTTCACGCACAAGGGACGTCTGCATCAGCAGCGGGCTGCAGCAGGGGCACCCTGAGTCTCTGTGCCCCTCTCCAGCCACCCTGGCTCACCCAAAGCCCAACGGGCACTTCCTGTGGCCCTTGCAGCAGACAGCACACCCCCAGGATGCACACCTACAGAGGGCCCCTGGCCACCTCTGTAGCCTCAGCGCGCCTGTGCCCCAGGCTGCTCCTGTGTGCCCGGGAACCGTGAACCAGCTCTGGCCCAGGCAATCCAGCTGCAACCGTATCGGCTCCAACACGGTGTCAACTCCAGCCCTGCCAAGTGGTCCCCTTCCCATGTGTCCTTTGGGTAATAGCCCTGAGTTAGAGTATAGAGCTCTCCTTCCAGTTGACAGTTTTTCTCCTATCACAGCTTAATAATTCCTTAATACACTAAGCCTCTCTGGTGTAAATGACTAGTACATGGTTTTGTCTCCTCATTGGACCCAGCTTAATCCAGTGTGCCTGCTCCCGAACGTCATCACCCGGGGACCCTGAGTGTCTTATCCACTGTTAGGATACAATATGGACCGAGGAGCTCGTTTCAGGGTAACAGTGAGGTGAGGCGCCGCTCGTCGGCCACACACACGGGATCCTTCAGCAGCACTGGCTCCTGAGAACTCACCGCAGCAGACAGGAGGCTCTGGGGTTAAAGAGCTGCCCCACAAAGCCGAGCTTTACACACACTGCACAGATGACCAAGAGGCGCTACTGTGTCTCCTAATGTCCGGGAAAGAAGGGTCCGAATGAGAGGAGCATCTCGCCGACACCTAGTGACCAATCCAGAAAGTGCTTCCTTCCCGCCTCCACCACTCAGGCTCTGACAGGTTAGGAGTCTGAGCACTCAGGAATTGAACGCTTGCACTGGTGACACATTTGCAGAATATCAGAAGCTCGCCTGACCAGCTGGACTCCTAATGCCTTTGAAGCAACTGGTTAAAAAAACAAACAAAAATGATGGAGAAGGAAATGGTATCTCACTCCAATATTCTTGCTTGGAAAATCACATGGACAGAGGAGCCTGGCAGGCAACATCCCATGAGGTCACAAAGATTCAGACACGACTGAGCACACACGCATGCAATGTATAATACATAATTTTTACTGCTGTGTAAAGCAAATAAAGATCTTTCTCAAAATAGTCTAACTTTAAAAAAATGAAACAAACAACAATCAGTGACTAGATAAGGTGGTGGATCTAAGCTTCCTTCTAAAATGTTGACAGGTCTTCCAAGAATAGTAACATTAATGCTGATAAATTTTTTCCAACCCTCTGAATTTATGTCATGAAAAAGAATGAAGAAAAAATAAAACATTATGCCAGAACTATATTCCCTCCCCAAACAAAATTTAGTTGGCTATAATTTTGTTTTTATACATAAACATGCTTCTAAATAAAATATGCTGAAAAACACATGAAGGATACAATGGAATAAGTCAGTGGGGGCAGACTAACAGAATGCCTTCAATCAGCACCATTCACTATCAAAGGCAGACCAACACACATAGATGGAACATCAGTGGAAATGAAATGAGAAAAAACTGCAGAAGGACAGTGTTTTCATATGAAGAGCCTGGGACTCTGAAGCCAGAATGCTGAGATCTGAATCCCAACTCCATCTCCTAACAAGGTACATGACCCATCACTCAACCCTCGCAGAGCTCACTTTTTTCCTTCTGAGAAAGAGACCCTGTAAGGTGTTAAAAAACACTCTTTGTTTATTTTTTAAAACCACACCGCACCCTACAGCTGCTCAGGAAACAGACATTCAGGATGAAATACAGCACGGCGGTCGCTGAAGGCTGAAGGCTGCCCACGGGATTCATGAAACACCCGCTCAGAGGGCCGCTGCGGAACGCGAGAGACTGCGCGGGAAGCAGAGGCTCCGAGGGATCACGGGGTCAACGGCGGCTGTCTATCATCACAAAATGACAGGTATGTTAAACGGGCAAAATAAAGCAGGTCGATGCAAATAAAATAGACACATGGGTAGCAGTATTAAAGTCAGAAAAATATAACACATAATGCAAAAAGCGTTAGTGTCTCCAAGTAAAACTTAACAGGATTTACCATAGGTCATACAGGGTACCTAGCCATCTGTAACAAATCAAGTAAATGAAAACATAAATGACAAATTTAAATAAGACTTGATTGTTGGATTTATGTCAAGATTTAAATTCCACCGCATCCTTCTTTTGTTAAGCTCCAGAAACACAAACCAATCAAACAATATGCTACCAAACAAACAAACTTACATTTCAAAAGGCATAGGTTGTACAGGACATATTCACTTAAAAAAAAAAGAAATATAAGATTTATTAAAGTTGAAACCATATACTTCAAATCCAATTCACTTCAACAGTCAAAGCTCTCTCATATAAATATTGTAACAAAGAAGTAATAAATTCAAAATTACAGTCCCATCAATAATTAATATTAGCGTACAGAGACCATCATTAAATTCTCAGTAGCAACTATAGTAACTAGGCAAATGACATGCACTAAACGGAATTTGGTTAGTGAACAGATTTAGAACAACAAAACTGAGATGGTGTCCAGCCAAAGCTGTATTTAAAATTAAGTTCACAGCTTTAACAACGAATATTATTTTGAAGGAAAAAAAATCTGGCTCAAAATTATTAATCAATTCAGAAAGGCCCATAAGAAAATAGGACCAAGTTACTTTAAAATAGGAAAAGTTTAATGACATATAAAAGAGAACTGTTAAACAATAAAGAGTACTTAAACTTGGTAGATCTCACTGAATTCTATGCTAAAAATGGTTAAAATGGCAAATCTATGTTATATATTTTACCACAATTTAAAAAATAATTTTTACACCTGAAACTAACGCAACATTGTAAATCAACATTATTTCAATAAAATTTACAAATTAAAAAAAAGAGAATTCCCTGTGGTCCATTAGTTATAACTCTGCACTTCCACTTCCAAGGGCATGGGTTCAATCCCTGGTCGGAGAACCAAGATCATGTAAGCACAATGCAGCCAAACAATTAAAAAAAAAAAAAAAAAAGCTCATGATAAAATGAGAAAAAATAAATAAAAATAATTTTTAAAAGGTCAAATATAAAGGGAGGAGGTTACTGAAAATATTTTAAAATAAGACAGTATTAAAAAAAACAAAAAACACACACATTAACTACATATCAAGTCCAGGAACGTGTCCCAGTGTATTCGGTCAGTATATTTTACAGAAAGATAAAAGGGATAAAACACTTTCTGATTCTAATTAATGAATGATTAAAACTGATTCAGGCAGAAACATCAAACCTAAACCAGTGACCATGAAAAAACTGAAAACATTAGCAGAGAATTACCTCCTTTAAAAGTTCCAGACCTAGAACTTCCCAGGTGGCTCAGTGGTAAAGAGTCCACCTGCTAATGCAGGAGACCTGGGTTCCATCCCTGATCCGGGAAGATCCCACGTGCCACATAGCAATTAAGTCTTGTGCCACAACTACTGAGCCCTCTCACTCCAGGGCCCGGGAGCCACAACTACTGAACCCACGCCACACCTCCTGAAGCCTGCACACCACAGCAGGAAAGCCACCAAGACGAGACACCCACGCGTCACAGCCAGCGAGTGGCCCCTGCTCGCCACAGCGACAGAAAGCCCATGCACAGCACCGAAGACCCAGTGCGGCCAAAAAGGAGTGAACAGTGAACAATTCTTTCAAAAAAGAACACCTGCTATGAGAAATAACTAAAACATTTACATGACCTCATCAGACCTTTAAGAAACACATAAGATTAAAATAAACTCTGCCTCTAACCACACACTGCACTGTTTGACTTTACTATATTAATCTCATAAGATAATCACTGTTTACAGGGCAAAAAAACCACACAAAATAGTTTAAATGAAATGAGTGCTGGGGGATGGGCAGTCCCCAGCTAAGTGACTTCCAGGAAAACCTAACTTCAATGTTTTCTCCATTCAAATCCATGCCTTCGTAAAATTAAGAATAGAATGATACCAATTAGTTACAACCAAAATAATGAACATGTATAATAAATATTACATGGACTCCATAATACTCTCAAAATTTTGAGGTATTTTAGTCTTTATGGCAACGGAAAACCTTAGGTAATGTAACTTTGAGATCAAACCCAATACAAAGAAATCTAAAAAAACTCAAGAGATCACATCAAGAAAGCACTGTGTGTGTGTATGGAATTTACCCTCCAAACTACAAAGACTGGTCTGAGAACAGTGCCCCCCATCCTAGGTGCCCGCACCTTCCCCTCCCCAGTGCTGTGCAGAAACAGGCACAGAAAGTCAAAGTCGCTCGGCGTGTCCAACTCTTTGCGACCCCATGGGCTGTGCAGTCTATGGAATTCTCTAGGCCAGATCCTGGAGGGGCAGCCGTCCCCTTCCCCAGCAGGCACAGAGGCGGCCCCCAGAGCCCGGGTGCCGTCTGGGTCAGCCCTCACTCAGAGCCGCGCAGCTGGCCCCGCACAGACCCACAGCCTTCCCACGCCTGATTCCTCAACACGGAACGGGGGTGACAGCGCCTCCACTGCAGACGGTACTGAGGACAAGAACACGCAACCTACACGGTTAGAACAAGGCCTAGCACAGAGCAGGTGCTGTGTAAATGCACAGCGGCCAGCTCATGTTCTTTGTCGTTGCTGGGTTTTGGTTTTGGCAGTGCTGGTGGCATGTAGGATCTTAATTACCCGACCAGGGATTGAACCCTCGCCCCCTGCAGTAGAAGCAGGAGTCTTAACCACTGGACCCCCAGTGAAGTCCCTGAGTGCCAGCTAAGGTTAATATATACTAATAATCAGGTTTGTGGCAGAGCTACTCAGTAATTACTGGATACACTGCCAATTAATGCCAAAAGATCATAAAAACTAACTTCTGATCTGCTTTCTGTTACAGACCTGGACTGCTGCTCCTTCTATCTGATCACTGGGCCGGGGGGGGGGGGGGGGGGGGTGCCACACAGGGGGAAAAAGCTTCCTGAAAGTAGAAACCACTCCACATGACACTTCCTTGAAACTGGATCATCTCCAGCAACACACAAGATTTATATATGTTCCTCTGATGTTACAATCACAGTATCTAGGGATTGTACCTAACACATCAAAAACCCTCAACAAATTTGCTCAATGAGTAAACTTGCATTCTTTACACCATGCCAATTTGCAGTCCAAACTCCTGACACCCCTGGCAATTCTGGCCCTGGGAGCCACTGAGCAGATTCTACTCCTTTGCTGGACATCGACCCCGACTCGGCTCACTCAGGACTCAGCTGGCCACTGCGGCTCTGACCCTCACGGCCATGCGCCCTCCTTGCTGCTCCCCTCCCCTCACAGGTCAGCCAGCACTGTGTAACCCAGGGACCAAGCAAGAGGCCGTGCCACAGACGGAGTGAGTGGGTCATGAAGCCTCCTTTCCCACAGGTGAGTCATGAACCCACAAGTCCTTTTATTTCCCATGTATTTTTAAAAATTTAGTTCAGCTTTTCAATGCTTCCAATAGGGCAAAAGGCCTCGTTCCTACCCAAGTAACTGTTCAATAGCCAGAATTAAATGATGAAATAATGCTGCTTCGATGTTAATGTTTGTTTTTAAATTACCCCAGAATGAACTTACTCATATAATGAACAATGCCGTGCATACAGGATTTAGAACTCCTCTGTTCGAATGCACTGGGCAGCTCAGATGTAAGCATCAACACTAGGGAGGAGGCTGCAGCTTCCGAATGTCAGAGAACCCTGAGGCCCTGGCCTCAGCCTCGACTCAGGCTAGTCTCCACCAGCCACGCCCACCGCCACCCGCACACACGACCCCCAGAAGCTGGTTCGGGGGCGCAGATGTCTATGGTGAAACCATCTAACCTGCACCTCCCCTTGGGTGTCTCAAGGCACTTTGGGCTCAACGTGTCCAAACCCAAATTCACATGCCTGGGCCTCTGTGGCAATGGTCAGCCAGAGCCTCTGGCAGCATCCACTGCGAAGAAAATGGCAGGTGGGCAGAGGGACAGTGCCGCCCAATACGGGGAAGATCTGGGGCTTGGTAAGATGCCCACAGCCCGTTCCCCACAGCCCTCACCCACCCTGAGTCCATAAGCAAACTCAAGAAGGCACACGACACACCTGTCAACTGCCCCCCCGGGCCTGGCACCAGGCCGCCAACTGGCCTTCTGCCTTGGCCTCTGCCCTTTACACCCAGGACGCATCTGGAATCACTCTTTTAGAACCTAAAGTGAAAGTTGCTCAGTCATATCCAACTCTCTTCGACTCCATGGACTATATATATAGACAATGGAATTCTCCAGGCCAGAATAATGGAGTGGGTAGCCTTCCCTTCTCCAGGGGATCTTCCCAACCCAGGGACTGAACCCAGGTCTCCCGCATTACAGGTGGATTCTTTACCAGCTGAGCCACAAGGGAAGCCCAAGAACACTGGAGTGGGTAACCTTTCCCTTCTCCTGCAGGTATTCTCGACCCAGGAATAGAACCGGGGACTCTCTGGCCACAGCAATCAGAGCAGAAAAAGAAGTAAAAGGAATCCAGATAGGAAAAGAAGAAGTAAAACTCTCACTGTTTGCAGATGACATGATCCTCTACATAGAAAACCCTAAAGACTCTACCAGAAAATTACTAGAGCTAATCAATGAATATAGTAAAGTTGCAGGATATAAAATTAACACACAGAAATCCCTTGCATTCCTATATACTAATAATGAAAAAACAGAAAGAGAAATTAAGGAAACAATACCATTCACCATTGCAACAAAAAGAATAAAATACTTAGGAGTATATCTACCTAAAGAAACAAAGGACCTACACATAGAAAACTATAAAACACTGATGAAAGAAATCAAAGAGGACACAAACAGATGGAGAAACATACCTTGTTCATGGATTGGAAGAATTAATATTGTCAAAATGGCTATTCTACCCAAAGCAGTCTATAGATTCAATGCAATCCCTATCAAGCTACCAACGGTATTTTTCACAGAACTAGACCAAAGAATTTCACAATTTGTATGGAAATACAAAAAACCTCGAATAGCCAAAGTAATCTTGAGAAAGAAGAATGGAACTGGAGGAATCAACCTGCCTGACTTCAGACTCTACTACAAAGCCACAGTCATCAAGACAGTATGGTACTGGCACAAAGACAGAAATATAGATCAATGGAACAGAATAGAAAGCCCAGAGATAAATCCACGAACCTATGGACACCTTATCTTCGACAAAGGAGGCAAGGATATACAATGGAAAAAAGACAACCTCTTTAACAAGTGGTGCTGGGAAAACTGGTCAACCACTTGTAAAAGAATGAAACTAGAACACTTTCTAACACCATACACAAAAATAAACTCAAAATGGATTAAAGATCTAAATGTAAGACCAGAAACTATAAAACTCCTAGAGGAGAACATAGGCAAAACACTCTCCGACATAAACCACAGCAAGATCCTCTATGACCCACCTCCCAGAATATTGGAAATAAAAGCAAAAATAAACAAATGGGACCTAATGAAACTTAAAAGCTTTTGCACTACAAAGGAAACTATAAGTAAGGTGAAAAGACAGCCCTCAGATTGGGAGAAAATAATAGCAAATGAAGAAACAGACAAAGGATTAATCTCAAAAATATACAAGCAACTCCTGCAGCTCAATTCCAGAAAAATAAATGACCCAATCAAAAAATGGGGCAAAGAACTAAATAGACATTTCTCCAAAGAAGACATACAGATGGCTAACAAACACATGAAAAGATGCTCAACATCACTCATTATTAGAGAAATGCAAATCAAAACCACAATGAGGTACCATTACACGCCAGTCAGGATGGCTGCTATCCAAAAGTCTACAAGCAATAAATGCTGGAGAGGGTGTGGAGAAAAGGGAACCCTCTTACACTGTTGGTGGGAATGCAAACTAGTACAGCCACTATGGAAAACAGTGTGGAGATTTCTTAAAAAACTGGAAATAGAACTGCCATATGACCCAGCAATCCCACTTCTGGGCATACACACTGAGGAAACCAGATCTGAAAGAGACACGTGCACCCCAATGTTCATCGCAGCACTGTTTATAATAGCCAGGACATGGAAGCAACCTAGATGCCCATCAGCAGACGAATGGATAAGGAAGCTGTGGTACATATACACCATGGAATATTACTCAGCCATTAAAAAGAATTCATTTGAACCAGTCCTAATGAGATGGATGAAGCTGGAGCCCATTATACAGAGTGAAGTAAGCCAGAAAGATAAAGAACATTACAGCATACTGACACATGTATATGGAATTTAGAAAGGTGATAACGATAACCCTATATGCAGAACAGAAAAAGAAACACAGAAGTACAGAACAGACTTTTGAACTCTGTGGGAGAAGGTGAGGGTGGGATGTTTCGAGAGAACAGCATGTATACTATCTATGGTGAAACAGATCACCAGCCCAGGTGGGATGCATGAGACAAGTGCTCGGGCCTGGTGCACTGGGAAGACCCAGAGGAATCGGGTGGAGAGGGAGGTGGGAGGGGGGACCGGGATTGGGAATACATGTAAATCCATGGCTAATTCATATCAATGTATGACAAAACCCACTGGAAAAAAAAGAAAAACAAAAAAGAACCGGGGACTCCCACATTGCAGGCGGATTTTTTACCAAGTGAGCTATCAGGGAAGCCCTTTAGAACCTAAGTCACCGCCTATCACTCCTCTACTCAAAACTCCCCCAGGCTCCCATCTTAACAAGATAAAACCTGATGTGGTCAGAGGGGCACGCGAGACCCTCCGTCCAGAACAGACCGGACGAGCAGGCACCCAGCAGACACCGGCGGGACGGAGGGATGCTGGTGACGCACAAGCGGCTACGGGCCATCTCCACAGGAAGCTGCAGGCAGGAGCAGGACAGGTCAGGAGTAAACACACAGATGCATGCAGGGAACGCAGACCGCCCACCACTCCAGCCTTCCCGCAGCATCTCCTACCGCAGGGAAATCGCTTGTGAAGTCAAACTTCTGAGGGTTCACTGTGAGCCCCCCACACGCACTCCGCCCACTCTCCATCCCCACGGCACCGCTCACCTGGGTCACTGAGGCACCTTGGTAACCACTGTCACCCAGCAAACCATAATCCTCACTGTAGCCAGAGAGATCTCCACTTTTCAAAGCCCACCAAGGGTCTCCAGGTGCTCTTAACCAAAAGAGCAAAACCCTCTGGCCCAGGCCTGCAGGCCCCGCCCAGCACATCCCAGTCCCCACCCCTCCAGCTGGCCCCTTGCCCCAGCACACTTCGTGGGGGAGGCTGGGGCGTTGGAGAAGGCTGGGCCAGACAGAAGGCTTCCCTCTTTTCTGGACTAACAACAAACAGTTCTAACCCACAGGCAGCCGTGAGGCCCGATCCATAACCGTAACCCCACCTACTTGCTCATTTTACAAATCAGAGGAGTACAAGAGCCTCTCTGGGTCCCACAGTGAACTGACACGGCCGGAAAAACGCCCAGGCCCCCAGGCCAGCCAGTGGTGACGACCACTGCCTCAGGCAATCTGGCTTCCAGGGGGGGACCACTCAGGACCCCACTCAGGGGAAAAGCTATTAGAAGAAGGCTGGGAATGTTGCTTTCAGCTTAACTCTTAGCTGACACTCAGTCTTCATGACCTGTTTTGATGTCCTGAGAACAATTCTAGAAAATGGTAAATATACACTTCTGCTCTAGGATTTTACTTGACACACATCCCTCAAAACTCTCCTCCGCCGAGAATCTTTACATGAAACTAGGTTTTCTGCCTTGAAACCACTAACCCTAAACTCACATTGCACACGTGACTTTCTTACATGTAACTGAACAAAGTGCACTGTCCCGACAGATGGTCATCTCTAAGCTTGCCTGCGAGGTGGCCCTCATCAGGGGACATGTCCCCACGGTCCCCCTGCCTTGCATCCCCGGTCCAGCCCTCTCCTCCATGCCTCAGAAGGATAACAAACCCAAGGGGGAACAGTAAGCCCTTCACAGCACAGCTGGGCCACAATAAAGCCAAGCAAAAAGTACGATCTGGTCCACTTCAGACAAACATGAACTAAACCACAAGGCACAAGCATTCATCAAAGGCGAGGAGCAGGAGCTGGGGTCAGGCAGGTGGAACGAGGGGGGTGGGCCCCTGGGGAGGGGCTCAGGGAGGCCGCCCGCGGCAAGGAGGACCTCCAGGCCCGACCAGGTGCCTGTGAGCGGCAGGCCTTATGCTGAGCTGAGAGAAGCGACCTTGTTTCATGCAATAAGGAGTCTGACCACAGCAGAGCACGGGAGCAGGCAGGCAGGCTCACAGGGCAGGCTCCTCGGCCAACCCCCGCTCCAGGCAGGGACCCCCACGACCTCCACCCACAGGGGAGGCCACACACAGCCTGACATCCAGACAGGGAAAGGTTTACTCCCCGGGTCACCACGGGATTTCATCAATGAAGGAGGAAAAAAACAAGTTTCAATTATTCCAGTTGACAGAGAAGGCTGGAGGGTCCTTCAGGGCTGTGTGGTGACCCCTGCAAGGAGGAATAACAGGAGATGACCAAGAGTATCACTATTCTTCCCCAGTACAATGAAATACTTAGAAAAAATTTAAACTATACTGAAAAACATGGAGATCTGGTTTACTTTGATACCTTCTGAGCACATCGTCAAAGATTTTTAAGAGAGATTTAGTTACTTCTTCAGCTCAGAAGGACCCTTTCAACTTAAAATGCTGTGAGCGATCCAGATTACGAAGTCCACAATGGCTCACAGAATGCACTACATTCTTACAAATGGAGACCTCAACACACTGAATTCAACCTTGCAGGCAGAGATAAGACTATGGTTATCTCTCCAAGGAAGCGCAGATCCAAACTGGTCCCAGATTGAGCAGCTGGCAACCAGAAACTCCAAACATTCACTACTGCCCAACTGCCTAGAGCCATGGATTCTGAAGAACTCCTGGACTATCTGGCGGGAGAGGGTCAAAGGGCCACAAGTGCAGAAGACACTAAAAAGATGAGATCACAAGTCATGGTTTACATTTCTGTTGCTTATATATTAGGTGAAAAACCTACAGATGTCTTTGAAGTATCCAGTATCTGACCCTAAGAGTGTGAAGCAAAGTGAAAGTCCCTCAGTCGTGTCCGACTCTTTGCAACCCCATTGACTATATAGTCCATGGAATTCTCTAGGCCAGAATACTGGAGTAGCCTCTCCATTCTCCAGAAGATCTTCCCGACCCAGGGATCAAACCCAGGTCTCCTGCATGGCAGGCGGATTCTCTACCAGCTGAGCCACCAGGGTACGGTTCCCCTCTAAAGAGCACCGAATGATGTCAAGTCAAGTCATGACAATATGCCAGTCCTAAAATTTCAGGGATGAATATACGAATCCCATGACTATCCAGAAACTTGTGCATCTTTGATTTCCTTCATCAGCGTCTTATAGATTTCAGAGTACGTGTCTGCCTCGTTCAGTTCAGTTCAGTTGCTCAGTCATGTCCGACTCTTTGCGACCCCATGAGTCTGCCTCATTAGGAAGGTTTATTCCTAGGTATTTTAAGATAGTCTTTTGATGAAATGATAAATGCAATGGTTTCCTTAACTTCTCTTTCTGAACTTTTGTCATTAGTGTATAGAAATGCAACAGATTTCTGTTTTAACTCTGTATCCCGTGACTTTACTGAATTTATTAATGAGCTCCAGCAGTCTTCTGGTAAGAGTCTTTAGAATTTTCTATGTATAGCATCATGTCACCTGCAAACAGTAGCAGTTTTACTTCTTTTTCAATTTGGATTACTTTTAATTCTTTTAGAAGAATCTTCTCTGATTGCTGTAGCTGAGATTTCCAAAGCTATGTTGAATAAAAGTGGCTAGAGTGGACATCCTCGTCTTGTTCTTGATCTTAGAGGAAATGCTCTCAGCTTTTTACCACTGAGTATGATGTTAGCTGTGAACTTGTCATATGTGGCTTTTATTATGTTGAGGTAGGTTCCCTTTATATCCACCTTCTGGAGAGTTTTTTATTTTTAAGCATAAATGAATAAAATACCTAGAAATAAATCCTCCTAAGGAGGCAAAAGACTTGTACTCTGAAAACTATGAAGATGACATAAACAGATGTAAAGATATACTGTGTTCTTGGGTTGGAAAAATCAATATTGTTAAAATTATACTACTACCCAAGGCAGTCTACAGATTCAAGCAATCCCTATCAAATTACCAGGGCTTCCCAGATGGCACAGTGGTAAAGAACCCTCCTACCAATGCAGGAGACACAAGAGACGTGGGTTTGATCCCTGGGTTGGGAAGATCCCCTAGAGTAGGAAATGGCAACCAACTCCAGTATTCTTGCCTGCAAAATTCCAGGGACAGAGGAGCCTGGCGGACAACATCCCATGGGGTTGCAAACAGTCAGACACGAAGGGTGGCTGAGCACAAACCAAATTACAGATGGCACTCTTCACAGAACTGGAACAAAAATTTTTTAAACTTGTATTTTTATGGAAACACAAAAGACCCCAATAGCCAGAGCAATCCTGACAAAGAAAAAACAGAGCTGAAGGAATTAAACTCCCTTATTTCATACTACAAAGCTACAGTAATCAAAACAGCATGGTACTGGCACAAAGACAGAAATATAGATCACAGGAAGAGGACAGAAAGTCCAGAGATAAATCCACACACCTGTGATCACCTGATGCATGACAAAGGAGGCAAAAAGAAACTATGCAAAAAAGACAGTCTCTTCATTAAGTACTGCTGGGAAAAGTGAAGAGCTATAGGTGAGAGAATGAAATTACAACAGTCTCTAACACCACACACAAAAATAAATTTAAAATGGGTTTAAGACCAAACTGTAAGGTATATAAAACTCCTAGAGGAAAATGTAGGCGTAACACTCTGACATACACTGAAGCAATTACCTGCGAGAGTAATGGGAAGAAAAACAACAGTAAATCAATGGAACCTCAATAAACTTAAAAGCTTTTACACAGCAAAGAAGACCACATAAAAAACGAAAAGGCAACCTACAGAATGGGAGCAAATATTTGCAAATGATGTGACCGAAAAGGGACTGATTTCCAAAATATATAAACAGCTTCAGTTCAGTTCAGTCGCTCAGTTGTATCCGATTCTTTTCGACCCCCATGGGCTGCAGCACGCCAGGCCTCGCTGTCCATCACCAACTCCGGGAGCTCACTCAAACTCATGTCAACTCAGTTGGTGATGCCATCCAACCATCTCATCCTCTGTCGTCCCCTTCTCCTCCTGACTTCAATCTTTCTCAGCATCACGGTCTTTTCCAATGAGTCGGTTCTTCGCATCAGGTGGCCAAAGTATTGGAGTTTCAGCTTCAGCATCAGTCCTTCCAATGAACATTCAGGACTGATTTCCTTCAGGATTGACTGGTTTGATTTCCTTGCAGTCCAAGGTACTCTCAAGAGTCTTCTTCAGCATCACAGTTCAAAAGCATCAATTTTGTGGTGCTCAGCTTTCTCTATGGCCCAACTCTCACATCCATACACGACTACTGGTAAATCCATAGCTTTGACTACATAGACCTTTGCTGGCACAGTCATAGCTTTTCCTCCAAGGAGCAAGCATCTTTTAATTTCATGGCTGCAGTCATCGTCCACAGTGATTTTGAGTGAGTGAGTGACAGTTGCTCATTCATGGGGACTCTTTGCAACCCAATGGATATACAGTCCATGGAATTCTCCAGGCCAGAATTCTGGAGTGGGTAGCCTTTCCCTTCTCCAGGGGATCTTCCCAACCCAGGGATCGAACCCAGATCTCCCACACTGCAGGCAGATTCTTTCTCAGCTGAGCCACAGGGAAGGCCAAGAACATTGGGGTGGATAGCACAGCCCTTCTCCAGTGGATCTTCCTGACTCAGGAATCGAATCATGGTCTCCTGCATTGCAGGCGGATTCTTTACCAACTGAGCTATCGGGGAAGCCCAAAAATGATTCTCTCTGACAGAATGTTAGGAACCCACCAAGCCATCTAACAGTGATTTTGGAGCCCCCCAAAATGAAATCTGTCACAGTTTCCACTTTTTCCTCCATATATTTGCCATGAAGTGATGAGACCAGAGGCCATGATCTTTGTTTTCTGAATGCTGAGCTTTAAGTCATCTTTTTCACTCTCCTCTTTCACCTTCAAAATAGCCTCTTTAGTGCCTCTTCACTTGCTGCCATTAAAGTGGTGTCATCTGCCTATCTGAGGTTATCGATATTTCTCCTGGAAATATTGATTCCACCTTGTGAGTCACCAAATTCAGACTTAAATTGAAGAAAGTAGGGAAAACCACTAGACCATTCAGATATGACCTAAATCAAATCCCTTATGACCATACAGTGGAAGTAAGAAATAGATTTAAGGAACCAGACCTGATAGACAGAGAGCCTGATGAACTATGGATGGAGGTTCATGACACTGTACAGGAGACAGGGAGCAAGACCATCCCCAAAAAAAGAAATAAAAAAAGCAAAATGTCTGTCTGAGGAGGCCTTACAAATAGCTGTGAAAAGAAGAGAAGTGAAAAGCAAAGGAGAAAAGGAAAGCTATACCCATTTGAATGCGGAGTTCCAAAGAATAGCAAGGAGAGAAAAGAAAGCCTTCCTCAGTGATCAGTGCAAAGAAATAGAGGAAAGCAATAGAACGGAAAACACTGGAGATCTCTTCAAGAAAATTAGAGATACAAAGGGAACATTTCATGCAAAGATGGGCTCAATAAAGGACAGAAATGGTATGGACCTAACAGAAGCATAAGATATTAAGAAGAGGTGGCAAGAATACACAGAAGAGCTATACAAAAAAGATCTTCACGACCCAGATAGCCTTGATGGTGTGATCACTCACCTAGAGCCAGACATCCTGGAATGCGAAGTCAAGTGGGGCCTTAGGAAGCATCACTACGAACAAAGCTAGTGGAGGTAATGGAATTCCAGTTGAGCTATTTCAAATCCGAAAAGATGATGCTGTGAAAGTGCTGCACTCAATATGCCAGCAAATCTGGAAAACTCAGCAGTGGCCTCAGGACTGGAAAAGGTCAGTTTTCATTCCAATTCCAAAGAAAGGCAATGCCAAAGAATGCTCAAACTACTGCACAATTGCACTCATCTCACACGCTAGCAAAGTAATGCTCAAAATTTTCCAAGCCAGGCTTCAGCAGTACGTGAACCATGAACTTCCAGATGTTCAAGCTGGTTTTAGAAAAGGCAGAGGAACCAGAGATAAACTGCCAACATCCTCTGGATCATAGAAAAAGCAAGAGACTTCCAGAAAAATATCTATTTCTGCTTTATTGACTACGTCAAAGCCTTTGACTGTGTGGATTACAATAAACTGTGGAAAATTCTGAAAGAGATGGGAATACCATACCACCTGACCTGCCTCTTGAGAAATCTGTATGCAGGTCAGGAAGCAACAGTTAGAACTGGACATGGAACAACAGACTAGTTCCAAATAGGAAAAGGAGTACGTCAAGGCTGTATATTGTCACCCTGCTTATTTAATTTATATGCAGAGTACATCATGAGAAATACTGGGCTGGATGAAGCACAATGTGGAATCAAGATTGCCAGGAGAAATATCAATAACCTCAGATATGCGGATGACACCACCCTTATGGCAGAAAGTAAAGAAGAACTAAAGAGCCTCTTGATGAAAGTGAAAGAGGAGAGTGAAAAAGTTGGCTTAAACCTCAACATTCAGGAAACAAAGATCATGGCATCTGGTCTCATCACTTCATGGCAAATAGATGGGGCAATAGTGGAGACAGTGGCTGGCTTTATTTTTGTGGGGTCCAAAATCACTGCAGATGGTGACTGCAGCCATGAAATTAAAAGACACTTACTCCTTGGAAGGAAAGTTATGACCAACCTAGACAGCACATTAAAAAGCAGAGACATTACTTTGTCAACAAAGGTCCGTCTAGTCAAGGCTATGGTTTTTTCAGTGGTCATGTATGGATGTGAGAGTTGGACTAAAAAGAAAGCTGAGTGCCGAAGAATTGAGGCTTTTGAACTGTGGTGTTGGAGAAGACTCTTGAGAGTCTCTTGGACACAAGGAGATCCAACTAGTCCAGCCTAAAGGAGATCAGTCCTGGGTGTTCATTGGAAGGACTGACGTTGAAGCTGAAACTCCAATACTCTGGCCACCTGATGCGAAGAGCTGACTCATCTGAAAGACCCTGATGCTGGGAAAGATTGAGGGCAGGAGGAGAAGGGGAGGAGGATGAGATGGTTGGATGGCATCACCAACTCAGTGGACATGAGTTTGGGTAAACTCAGAGTTGGTGATGGGCAGGGAAGCCTGGCGTACTGCGGTTCATGAGGTGGCAAAGAGTCGGACACGAATCAGCGACTGAACTGAACTGAGCTGTGAGTCACCAGCCTGGCATTTTGCATGATGGTGTCTCAGCTGGTAAAGAATACGCCTGCAACTCAGGAGACTTGGGTTGGATCCCTGGGTTGGGAAGATCCCCTGGAGAAGGGAACGGCTACGCACTCCAGCATTCTGGCCCGAGAACTCCGTGGACTGTGCAGTCCGTGGGGTGGCACAGTGTCGGACATGACGGGGCGACTGTCACTGTCACTCTGCACATGAGTGAAACGAGCAGGGTGACAATACACAGCCTTGACGTACTCCTTTCCCGATTTTGAACCAGTCCGTTGTTCCATGTCCGGTTCTCACTGTTGCTCTTGTCCTGTATACAGGTTTCTAGCCTCATACCTGCACAACTATTTTTAAATATGACTGAATAAACTATGTTTGGACTACTTTGTCTTATTGCTAAATAAAATCTAGTTTTTAGAAAGTATATTCCATCACTCTTAGCAACAGAATTTCAACTGCAATTTCTCAAGCCCACACGTGGATTTCTGATCAGCTGGCTCTTTACCAGAGTCTGGATGAATAAGCCCATGAGCTTTTCAATAAACAATTAGGATAAAACTGAAACAAATTGTGTTTAACTTCCAGAACAAGCCAAAGACTTCATCCACAACATGAGGCTGCACACCGCAGTGAAGGGCAGAGGATGATCTGAAGGTCCTTCTATATCCCGGAGTCAAAATTAACTAAACCTGGAATGGACCTGCACACAAGGAAACATGTTCAGGGCATTATCTCCTAAGATCTAATTCTTTCCAAATAACACCCACCCCCTGTTCACAGTGATACCTCTCTTGTTTTTGCCCCTTATCCTGTAGTCATATAGTGACTGGCAGTAATACACACTCCTTACAGCAGGAAACACTGTCCCAGAATGCTTTCCTGTATCCTTTCGTCTAGCAGGATTGAACACCTGAACTAAACTGGCTAGACTCTCTAAATTCACACCGTGAAAAATTTCCACAGTTCAAAAGTGATACTGAAATTTTCAAGTAACTTAAAAAAATTCCTAATTCTACATTTGATCCATTCAGCAAATATTTATTGGGCTATGATGTCGAGGTTACGATGCCCTTAAAACTTTTCTGTATTCAATAAACTTCCAATCTAGTAAAAGACAATAAATGTGCAGGTATATACAAGTGTTCAAGTGTCACAGAGTTCATGGCTGTGGCTGAGAGATCAGGATGGGGGAATGGAGAAGGAAGCCTCCATTCAGGCCCTGAAAGAGACGGATTCTTAGGAGGCAGAAGGGGAAGGAAGGGGCTGGGGGCGGGAGAAGAGAGGAAGTGAAGGAGAGCTTCCCTGGAGAGCAGAAGGAGGAAGGCAGGACCACACTGTAGGGTAGGAGACAGCACCAGGTGACAGGTGAGCGGGTGCAGCGGAGGAAGGGCCGGCGGCGCCCAGCGCGCATGCCCCGGGGGCAGTCCGCCCCGGAAGGCGGGGCCGCCGCACGGACAGCCCGGCCGGGGGGCAGGGGCAGGCGAGCAGTGCAGAGGAGGGCTAGGACGGCTGAAGGAGGCTCACACGTGGGAAACTCACAAAACGCAGGAACGTACAGGGACATAAACACAGGACTGCACTTCTGCAAACCTGTCTTTTTTATTAACCCCCAGAACACTTTATATCACAGAAACTCATGAGAAAAAAAATTTAAGGAAGCCACTGTGATGGAATGTACGTCATTATTTTTCTAAATCTTGGTATCTCTTTTTAGGATTCCAAAGAGAACAAGATATCATCGTTTTAGTCGCTAAATCGGCTCTGACACTGTGCGACCCCATGGCCTGTAGCCCACCAGGTTCCTCTGGATTTTCCAGGCAAGAACACTGGAGTGGGGTGCCATGTAAAGCCAGAGACTGCCGGGGCACTATGAACTTAATTATTTAGAAAACTGGCTTTACTGCCAGTCTTCACTGAAATGGTCCTTCTACACAGAGCTCTAAGTAGAAGAAATACACCGCTGGCTACATTTATTAAATCATGCTAATCGATTTTCAATCCTATCAGTCAATTACACAAGGATTTTTGTTGAAATTCAGCTAGCCAAATTTCATCTTCCTCATCAAAGTTCTTTGTAGTTATACAGAATCAGAAAATATGACATTCTTTCATTTTTAAAAAATATGTTCAAAAGTAAGAACTACAACAGGAAGCTTTTAAACAGGCTAAAAGTTTCATTTCTAGGTGTAAGTGTGCACTAAAATGACATTTACACTATCTAAGCAAAACAAAAACAAATTACGAAGACAAGCATTTTCAAAATGCTCTCTACAGCAAGAGTTTCTTTCAAAAAGCAGTTTTCTACTTATTGTTAAAATGTCACCTTTACCTTGAGGGGGCAGATTAAGTATTTATTTTCTCAAAAATACTGAATTTTCTATCTGGTCTTCTACTGACAGCCACTTATTATAAAAAAGGTCAGCAAACTTAGACCATTCGTCCTTGCATAAAAGAAAAACAATTCAGCATAGAAGAGGCAATGCTTTCAGTTCTGCCACAAGCTAACCAGCAAACCTGTGTCTTGCCAAGTATTTTCATAGTTACTCCCCTCTCACCAGAAACACTGTAAAGATTTACTGCTTTGTAAAGGTCTCAGGCTGATGCCTTCTGTGCTTCTGGCTTCAAATCGCTGCTTAAGAACCTCTCTGTGCATCGCGTGGTGCTGTTCCTGCTTCAATCTCACTACATCCAAGATTTTTTTTTTTTTTAATTACATTGGCTGCTCCATCACTGGTATATCTAGTTTTCCCACAAAACCCTATTTACCAAAGAAATTGTTTCAGAATACACACGCTCTCGGTTACTCAACAGCTCACACACAGAAAAGCAGTCAATCTGAATCTACCAAAAAGCATTAGCTGAAACCTATTTAGAAACACCTGTGCTTCTACCATCTCAGGGCAAACCCTCCACACATCATCGTTTACTCTAGCAATTTACTTTCTGCAAACCTTCTGCACTGTCTTCTATGAATATGCCCAAATTGTCTGCCAACAAATCAATGTGTTCATCTTGTTGCCATTTTGCCTCCTGGGGATTCTTTAGCCCTTTCGCCTACCCCCAGGGACCACAGCACGTCTGCCCCTTCTGTCTGTCCGTGTTAGACAAGGATGGCAGATGCTGTGGGCTGGTCTGATCGGCTCCCTGGCTGGGTGCAGTACTTCTGTTCTGGAAATCATTCTTGGAAGCCCAGATTAGAGACCCTGCTCCACCAACACCTACCAAAACGTTGTACATTTCTGATTCTCCACACTAAATGTCTGTCTGTACAAATTAGCTGAAGTTGCTTCTGCAACTGAAACTTAGAGAAATGTAAGTTTTCCTCAAAAGAAGTTCATCCTTCCTGTTTGCAGGGCAGGGACAGAGACACAATGGCTCAGTTGGTAAAGAATCAGCCGGCCAAACAGGAAACCCAAGTTCGATCCCTGGGTCAGGAAGATCCCCTGGAGAAGGGAATGGCAACCCACTCCAGTATTCTTGCCTGGGAAATCCCACTGACAGAGGAGCCTGGTGGGCTACACAGTCCAAGGGCTCACAAAGAGTCGGAAATGACTCGGCGACTAAACAACAACAAAGATGCAGATGTACAGAACAGGCACACAGACGTGAGATGGGGAAGGGAGGAATCAGGAGGTCAGGACTGAGACATACACCCTGCCATGTGTAACTTGAACAGCTAGTGGGAAGCAGACGCACAGCGCAGGGAGCTCAGCTCATCGGAAGGACCTAAGGGGGTGGGAAGAGTAGGGAGAAGGGAGACTCAAGAGGGAGGGAATATACGTACACCAGAGAGGAGGTTCACTTAGCTGTGAACCAGACACTATCACGCACTGTAAAGCAGGACTTCAGAACAAGACCCAGATTTCCCCACAGCCAGGCCCACCCATCAGGGAGCTTCCACAAACCTCTTATCCTTATCCATCAGAGGGCAGACAGAATGAAAACCACAATCACAGAAAACTAACTAAACTGATTACACGGATCACAGTCTTGTCTAAATGAAACTATGAGCCAGATGTACATGCCATGTAGGGCCACCCAAGAAGGATGGATCATGGTGGAGAGTTCTGACAAATGTGGTCCACTGGAGAAGGGAACGACAAACCACTTCAGCATTCCTGCCATGAGAACCCCATGAACAGTGTGAAAAGGCAAAAAGACAGGACACTGATTGATGAACTAAGCCCCCAGGTCGGTAGGTGCCCGATATGCTATTGGAAAAGAGTGGGACAGTAACTCCAGAAAGAATGAAGAGACGAAGCCAAAGCAAAAACAACACCCGGTAATGGATGTGACTCGTGATGGAAGTAAAGTCTGATGCTGTAAGAACAATAGGAACCTGGAATAGGAACCTGCATAGGAACCTGGAATGTTAAGTCCATGAATCAAGGTAAACTGGAAGTGGTCAAATAGGAGATGGCAAGAGTAAACATCGAAATTTTAGCAATTAGCAAACTAAAATGGACTGGAATGGGTGAATTTAACTCAGATGTCCATTGTATCTACTACTGTGGGCAAGAATCCCTTAGAAGAAATGGAGAAGCCCTCACAGTCAACACGAGTCCAAAATATAGTACTTGGGTGCAACCTCAAAAATGACAGAATGATCTTGGTTCATTTCTGAGGCGAACCATTCAATATCACAGTAATCCATGTCTATGCTGCAACCACTAAAACCAAAGAGGCTGAAGTTGAACGTTTCTATGAAGACCTACAAGACCTTCTAGAACTAACACCAAAAAACCAGACGTCCTTTTCATCACAGGGGACTGGAATGCAAAAGTACAAAGTCAAGAGATACCTGGAATAAGAGGCAACTTTGGCCTTGAAGTACAAAACGAAGCAGGGCAAAGGCCAACAGAGCTTTGCCAAGAGAACACACCGGTCATAGCAAACACCCTCTTCCAACAACACAAGATAAGACTCTACACATGGACATCACCAAATGGTCAATACCAAAATCAGACTGATTATATTCTTTGCAGCCAAAGATGGAGAAGCTCTATAGTCAGCAAAAACAAGACTGGGAGCTGACTGTGGCTCAGATCATGAATTCCTTACTGCCAAATTCAGACTGAAATTGAAGAAAGTAGGGAAAACCACTAGCCCATTCAGGTATGACCTAAATTGAATCCCTTAGGATTATACAGTGGAAGTGACAAACAGATTTCAAGGGATTAGGTCTGATAGGGTGCCTGAAGAACTAAGGACAGAGGTTTGTAACACTGTGCAGGAGGTGGTGATCAAAACCATCCCCAAGAAAAAGCAATTCAAGAAGGCAAAATGGTTGTTTGAGGAGGCCTTATAAATAGCTGAGAAAAGAAGAGAAGCAAAAGGCAAAGGAGAAAAAGGAAAGCTATACCCATCTGAACGCAGAGTTCCAAAGAACAGCAAGGAGAGATAACTTGCCTTCCTCATTGATCAATGCAAAGAAATAGAGGAAAACAATAGTATGGGAAAGACTAGCGATCTCTTCAAGAACATTAGAGATACCAAGGGAACATTTCATGCAAAGATGGGCACAATAAAGGACAGAAATGGTATGGATCTAACAGAAGCAGAAGATATTAAGAGGTGACAGCAATACACAGCAGAACTATAAAAAAAAGATCTTTACGACCCAGATATTCACGATGGCGTGATCACTCACCTAGAGCCACACATCCTGGAAGGCGAAGTCAAGTGGGCCTTAGGAACCATCACCATGAACAAAGCTAGTGGAGGTGATGAAATTCCAGCTGAGCTATTTCAAATCCTAAAAGATGATGCTGTGCAAGTGCTGCACTCAATGTGCCAGCAAATTTGGAAAACTCAGCAGTGGCCACAGGACTGGAAAAGGTCAGTTTTCATTATAATCCCAAAGAAGGGCAATGCCAAAGAATGCTCAAAGTACCGCAAAATTGGACTCATCTCACACGCTAGTAAAGTAATGCTCAAAATTCTGCAAGCAAGGCTTCAATAGTACATGAACTGAGAACTTCCAGATGTTAAAGTTGAATTTAGAAAGGGCACAGGAATCAGAAATTGAATCGCCAACATCCGCTGGATCATCGAAAAAGCAAGAGAGTTCCAGAAAAACATCTACTTCTGCTTCACTGACTACGCCAAAGCCTTTGACTATGCAGATCACAACAAACTGTGGAAAATTCTTCAAGAGATGGGAATATCAGACCACCTCACCTGCCTCCTGAGAAATATGTAAGGTCAAGAAGCAACAGTTAGAACTGGACATGGAAAAACAGACTGGTTCCAAAACAGGAAAGGAGTACGTCAAGGCCGCATATTGTCACTCTGCTTCTTTAATTTATATGCAGAGTACATCATGAGAAATGCCGGGCTGGATGAAGAACAAGCTGGAATCAAGACTGCAGGGAGAAATATCAATAACCTCAGATACGCAGATGACAACACCCTTATGGCAGAAAGCAAAGAGGAACTAAAGAGCTTCTTGTTGAAAGTGAAAGAATAGAGTGGAAAAGCTGGCTTAAAACTCAACATTCAGAAAACTAAGATAATGGCATCTGGTCCCATCACTTCATAGCAAACAGAGGGGGAAACAATGGAAACAGTGACAGACTATTTTCTTGGGCTCCAAAATCACTGCAGATGGTGACTGCAGCCATGAAATTAAAAGACACTTGCTCCTTGGAAGAAAAGCTATGACCAACCTAGAAAGCATATTAAAAAGCAGAGACATTACCTTACCAACAGAGGTCTGTCTAGTCAAAGCTATGGTTTTTCCAGTAGTCATGTATGGATGTGAGAGGTGGACTATAAAGAAAGCTGAGCGCTGAAGAATTGATGCTTTTGAACTGTGGTGTTGGAGAAAACTCTTGAGAGTCCCTTGGACTGCAAGGAGATCCAACCAGTCCATCCTAAAGGAAATCAGTCCTGAATATTGACTGGAAGGACTGATGCTGAAGCTGAATCTCCAATACTTTGGCCACCTGATGCAAAGAACTGACTCATTGGAAAAGACCCTGATGCTGGGAAAGATTGAAGGCAGGAGAAGGGGACAACAGGATGAGATGGCTGGATGGCATCACTGATTCAATGGACATGAGTTTGAGCAAGCTCTGGGAGTTGATGATGGACAGGGAGACCAGGCGTGCTGCAGTCCATGGGGTCACAAAGAGTTCAACACGATTGAGCAACTGAACTGTAAAACAACTATATTCCAATAAAAATAAAAGTAGTCCATGCTTAAGCTTGATGAAATTTTGTAGAGTACTAGATGGAGCACTGTTACAACTTTAAACATGGCTGCAAAACACGCAGGTGCTGTTCCTCTTCTGTATGCTCAACCTGTAAACACTTTAACTGTGAAGGCTGTCTGCTTTCCTTATCTAACATCCCAAGACACGATAACCACTCTGGACACATCGTTAGTAAAACTGGATAAAACTTCACTCTTCAAATAATCTCTGAGTCAGTTCTCTGCTCTCAACCTCACTATATGGTTAACAAAGAGCTGATATAGGAGGTAGTGGTGGCGATTCTGCCATCAATTTCCTTGTTGTTTCCTATGCTTTCGTTATCAGCATTCTCTCCAATCCAGGGTTTCTTTTAAGACTACCTGTTCTGTGAGGCCCAGTTTAATTAAAACTAGCAGCCGAAGTAATGAACTTACTTAATGAGCACTCATTAACTGGCATAGGCGTCAACACTCCGCTAAGCGCACAAACATCCTCTCTTGCCTCAGGATACCACGGGAATCATGCGAAACTCCTGATTGGGAAATACAGACCAACTGCGGGCGTCAGCCTCGATCCACACTAAGAGTCTATGAAGTGTGATGTCTTATCTAAAAATACGGACCAACCTGCTCTTCATGCGGCCCCAGGGAGCACCTCACCTACTCCGAGTGGGCTTCTGCATATTCTACATGCCTGAGACCCCTCCCGTGGGCGATGGGCAGTCTAAGTGTGTGACCACAGGAGCGGCAATCACACTCAGTTTATGATACAACGTTGGAAAGACCTTGAAGATTAATATACAGCACAACCTTCTCACCTGACAGACATGTCCAATGTACAACCACACAGAGCCGGCCTGAGATCTTCAGACAAAAGCACCTCTAGCTAAGTTTTCTAGCAAACAAACCAGTAATACCTAAGCCCTACTTTGCAACGTGGAAAGAAGAGTTAAGCCTAAACATGGACCAGCTGAGTTCACTTGGCACAGATGAGGGGAAAACAGGCCTCCACCACCATCCTAGTGAGTACGAGCACAATGTTAGACTTCAGTCAACCCTCCAAGTTTCTAAGATCAGAAACCTCTACCAACACATGGTAAAAACACCAAGTGTAAATCTGAACCCGAGAGGAAGAACTGAACATAGACTGTCCTGTATCGAGGTGAGCGCTTAAGTGAGGGGGGGAGAAGAAGCAGGACGGTGCCACACAGAGAAAGGTGAGAGAGTTCCAGAAAGGCACATGTAATCAAGGTCAGATGCAACAAACTCGAAGGATATCAGGACTGAAAGAAAAACCTCAGGATTTGGTAAGAAGGTCACAATCATCTCTGGGAAGGCTGATTAAAGTGGCAGGTGAAAGAGGTGGGTAAGGCGGGGAAAATGGGAGTTGAGGGTGAAGGAAGAGAAGCAAGCAGTGCTAACCAGTATTTCAAGGGATCTGGCAGCAGCAGGTGGGAAACGTCAGACAGAAATGTGGTTAAATGGTTAATGAAGGGCAAGAGACAGACTGAGAGGGAAGGAAAAACGGTAAGCTCAAAATCTCAAAGCTAACGAACACAACGCAACAGAAGAGGGAAGACTGACGACAGGAGAGGACGAGTGATGTGGCAAGAGTCAGGCCGCGCGCTCACACACAACTCTGCCGCGAGCTTCCAGGGTTAACAGACTTGCTCAAATCTACTCCAGAGTCAGAACCTCTGGAGTATAGGATTCACTGTGAAAAAACAACAAAGACAATGTTTTCTTCCAAATTAGAAGACAAGAACGACACATTTCAGGAAAAAAGCAAAGAGGGAGGAGTTTCAGGAGCTCCCGTGAACTGGCCGGGTCTCACAGGAAAGCTTTCTCAGCGTGTACCACGTGCCGGATAAGCCTCAGAGCTGACTGTAGAGAAAAGAGCCCAGTAAACCGGGGCCTGGGGTCCGTTCTAACCCAGGGCCGTGGCCCAACTGAGGACAGGCACCGAGGGAACCCAGGCTGGCGAAGGCAACACCCGCCCCACGGACCGGACGTGCCCTCCTGGAGACACAGCAGGTCCGGGCAAAGGCGAGAGCAGCGCTGAGCGGCAGTGGCACCAACAGGGGCGGCCCGGCGGCCCTCGGGCTAGGGACCCCTCTCAGTGCAGGGGCACAGGCCCCACCCCTGGCCCGGGAACGAGATCCCACAGGGCGCAACTAAAGATCCCCCAGGCCTCAATGACACAAGATCCCGCGTGCCACAGCCAACACAGCCGAGTGAGTATTTTTTAAAAAGACGCAGCACCCCAGGGCCCAGCCCGCTCCCGCGGTGCAGGCCGCACCACGCGAGCGGAACACCATGGCTGTGCCGGTGCCAGACACACGGGGTGGCGGCGAGGCGGAAGGAAGCTGGCTGAGAGCAAGAAGGATGAGAACCCGCCGTCCAGCCAGAGTCTGGAGGCGATACGCGGGAGGGAGAACAAGGAAAGGGGTCACCAAGGACGTGCGAAGGCTTCCAGCTGCTCAGGCCAGCGTGGATTACGTGTAGAAACGGTGAAGAAAGCAGGAGCAAAGACGGGCTTAGAGAGAGACGATGTGCAGCCGGGGTGAGAACAAGCGACACCACAGTAACAGGAGGGTTCTGTCTCTCGGGCGGCTAATGGTAAGTGACAAACGCCACCAGGAGCTGGAGGGGGCAAGCGGGGCCCCTCACCAGGACCATTACAGGCGTTTCCAGCTCGACTCTCCGGGCCTCAGCTTCCTCAGGCAGCAGACACTGTCGGGCCACAGACGCGTGTTCTGTCATTGTCCTGCTCGGCTCCGAAGCTCTGTACGTCTCTGACTCGCCCAGCCCAGCACAGCAACTGGAGCAGTACGGGCACCAGTCAACACAAGTTTGCAGAGAGACATGCGACTGGAATGACCAGCTGACAGATCCCACCTTCCTGTTTTCCCCTTTTTAAAGTGAGATACAACTGACTTACCATTCTTTTAAAGGAACAGAGACTACTGGGGAGTTCCCTGGTGGTCTACTGGTTAGGATTTGGCACTTTCACTGAGGTGGCCCAAGTTCATTCCCTGGCTGGGAAACTGAGATCCCGCAAGCCATGTGGCACACTCAAAAAATAAAAAGAATATTGACTGTAGCTACAATTTAAGCCACTTAATGAGTGATGTTGCTTTTCATGCTTTTAAAACCAGACACCAACAACAATATTACAAGGAGCGTCAAGAATCCACTTACGGGATTTCTTTATCCAAGGCGGCCAAGCAGCTCTGGCAGAGGGCTGCTAACTCCCTTCTCTAAGTTGTCCTGACCGTCGACTAGGGATGCACCTACACCGGCAGGTCGCGCCTTTTAGGAACCTCCACAGAGGGGGCTAAATTCTCAGCAGGAACTTGGAGAGAATGTGTCCCCTGCCAGGCTATTTCACCACAGTGGAATAACTGCCAAGCACTTCTGTAGAAAAAATTTACTAAATTTTTTCTAAATGCAATGAGATGTCCTGGAATCAATCCAAGAACACAAATAGGGCATTTGCGGAAAACTTAGTGAAACCCAGATAGAGTCTGTAGTTAATAATATTGTACCAACTGTAATGTCTTAGTTCTGACAAACACACCAAGGTTAAGGGAGATGTCAACATTAGGAAAACTCAGCTGAAGGGAGTATGAGAACTCTCTATACTAACTCTGCAACTTTTCTCTAAGTCTAAAATTATTCCAGAAAAAAAGAAAAGTTTATTTTTAAAAAAATCCTGGGTCATCAGAAGTTAAATCTCCTAACTTCTTATTCAGTTTCAACATGTAACTAATAATGTACTCAAATCGAGAGAAAAATGTTCTTTGCGTTCTATGAATGAGAAAAAGTTCATTTCCACAGGAGATGTGATAATTAAATGCCACAAATATTACTGGAATTACTCTAAGATAATCTAGAAACTGCAGAGCTGGACCGTTAAAGAAGGCAGAGCACTGAAGAATCGATGCCTTCAATCTGTAGTGCTGGAGAAGACTCGAGAGTCCCTTGTACAGCAAGGAGATCAAACCAGTCAATCTTAAAGGAAATCAACCTGGAATACTCATTGGAAGGACTCATGCTGAAGCTGAACCTCCAATATTTTGGTCACCTGATGCGAACAGCCGACTCACTGGAAAAGTCCTTGATGCTGGGAAAGGTCGAGGGGAGAAGAGGGCATCAGAAGATGAGATGGCTGGATGGGATTGCTTATGCAATGGACATGAACTTGGGCAAACTCTGGGAGATGGTGAGGGACAGGGAGGCTTGGAGTGCTACAGTCCATGGGGTCACGAAGAGTCAGACATGGCTGGGTGACCAACAATAATCTAGAAACTAACACTGATTTGCAGAGTTAAAAAAAATGTCTTCCGGGCCCACAAGATACATGTTACTCTATTTCAGCTCACTCTGGTTATACAGTCTCTAAAATCAAGTCACCTTGTGCCTCCATGTGTATTCGGAAGGCCAACGGAGTCAAACAAGAGCGCGTCCCAGAATGCAGAGAAGCACCCTACAGTACCACCAGACAGACAGTAATCTAACCAGGAAAAAAGGCCTCAAGTTAATAAGAACATTTCAAGTAAATGAAATACAAATAAAGATGAAAACAGGAATATGCATCATTGACGAAACTTAATCAAGCAGCTGTCTATAAGAAACCACTAAGTAAAAGAACATAGGTAGGTTAAAAACAAAATAACAGAAAAAGCTATATCACACAAATACCAATTAAAATATACTAAAGTGGTTCTGTTAGTATCGGAGGAAGTAGACCTCAGAGCCAAGAAAACTGCCAGGGATAAGAGGAACATAACCTAAATGAAAAAAAGAATCAAGTCACCAAAAAGACATAACAATCATAAACGCTTATGCACCAACAACAGAGCTCTGAAGCACACAACACAAAAACTCGACTGTAAGGAGAAACCGAGAAACCACCATCTCAGCCGGAGCCCCCGACACCCTCTCCCAGCGACTGACAGAACCAGGAGCCAGAAAGCCCTCAGGAATACAGAATTGACCTATAACCACTCACTGCCATACCCCTGCAACACAATGGTGCAAATCAACCATACTCCAAAAACTCTTTTAAAACTATAGAATTAAACAAAAAAATTTAACTTGACATTCAAGCAAGCACTCCACTCAATAACAGCAGAATTTACATGTTTTAAAATACATAAGCAATATTCACCAACAGGCCATAAAACCTTAAAATTTTTCAAAGAATTAAAATTATACAAGCTGTTCTCTGACCATACTGGAACTAGACTACAACTCAGTAACATGATAAATTACACGACAATCTTTTTAACTAGTTGTCTGGCTGTGCAGGCGTCAGCTGCAGCGCAGACCGTAGCTGAGGTGCGCAGGCTCAGCCCAGCCGCAGGCAGGCGTGGTCTCAGTTCCTGCGCCAGGGACAGAGCCCCCTGCCCCACACTGGGAGGCAGGTCTTTACCACTGGGCCACCAGGGAAGTCCCCAGTCAACAGACTTTTAAATAGTATCAAAGAAGAAGATTCAAGGGAAATTAGAACATATTTTAAACTGACGGAAAATTAAAGTACAACATACCAAAATTTGTGGGATGAAGCTAAATTATGGCTTAGACAAGAGTACATAGCATGCACATGTGTATGTATATTAGGAAATATGTTATCTTGAAAATACGTATTTTTAAGAAGAATAGTCTCAAATCAATAATCCAAACCTCTACTTTAAGGAATTAGAGAAAGAAAAATCAAAACAAACTCAAAGCAAGAAATTAAACAAAGAGCAAGAAATAAAATTTTCAAAAATTTTTCTTTTAAATCAATAAAATAAAAACAAAGAAAAGAGAAAAAAACAATAAAACTAAAAGCTGGTTCTTTAAAAAGATTAAAAACTTGAAAAGCCTCTAGAAAGACTGGCAGAAAAGAGAGAAGACAAATAGACAGTATCAGGAATCAAAGAGAGAACACAGACCCCTTACAGACATTAAAAGGATAAAAGGGACACTACAGACAATTCTACACACATAAACTCAACAATTAAGACGAAATGGACCAATTCTCTGAAAAGCACAAACTACTAACAGAGAAGGGAACAATTCTTAATTTGCTTTATGAGGCCAGCATTATACTGATACCAAAGCCAGGCAAGGAAAATGTAAGAAAACTATTTACATATATCTTATAAAAGCAGATGCAACGAGGGACTTGCCTGGTGGTCCAGTGGCTAAGACCCCATGCTCCCATCACAGGGGGGCCCACAACTAAAGATCGAAGATCCCACATGCTGCCAAGAAGACCCAGCGCAGCCAAATAAATATTTTTTTAAAGTGTAAATCCACAAAAAAATTCCCAGAATATGTGATTTTAGCAAGATCAACAGATAAAAGTTGAACACACAAAAATTAATAACTTTTATATACTAGCAATGAATAGAAACAGAAATTCTTCAAAACACCATTTACAGAAGTTGAAAAAAATGGAATACTTCATGAATCTAACAAAACATGTAAAGGATATGTATGCTGGAAACTATAGTACAAAATACTGATGAAAAAAATCAAAGATGTGCTGTATGTCAATGTCATCTCAATTTAAAAAAATCAAAGATGACCAAAGAAATAAAACCGCATACCATGTTCACAGACTGGAGGATGCAACACAGTATTCATGTCGATTCTCCACCAAACTGATGTATAGGTTTAAAGCCACTCTGATCATTTATGAATCTAACAAAACATATACAGGATACGTGTGCTGAAAACTATAATACAAAACACTGACAAAAAAGGCCAGAGATGTGCTGTGTGTCAATTCCATCTCAATTATAAAAAAATCAAAGATGACTAAATAAACATAACAGAACCACAGACCATGTTAACAGACTGGGGAATTCAATACAGTATACATGTCAATTCTCCACCAAACTGACCTATAGATTTAAGGCTACTCTAATCAAAGCCCAGTAGAATTATTTGTAGACACAGACAAGCTGATTCTAAAATGTATGGAAAAGTGAAATGACCAAATAGCAAAAACAATCTTAAGTTGGACGAATCGTCTTACTAATATTGTAAGACCCACAGTGATTGAGACAGTGTGGTTCAGGCCATGAGACAGACTCGCAGATCAATGCAACAGAATGCAGTCCTAACCCACACAAATGCGCTCAGCCATATCTGACACAAGTGAAACATCAACTCAATGGAGAAAGGGTACAACCAATGGGTTTGGAACAAACCTGACATCCATCCTACCCAAATCTGATACCTGATACAAAATCAACTCAAAACGAATTACAGCTCTAAATGTAAAACTATGGCGTTTTCAAAAGAAAATGCAGGAAAAAAAAAATCTTTATGAGATTTTATAAAACAAATAGTTCTTAAACATGATACCAAAAAGTATGATTTATAAAAGAAAAATGTGGAAAGCTGAACTTCATCAAAATTTAATTTTTCTTTGCAAAAAAAAAAAAAAAGTTGATGGAATTTAAAGACTAGCTATAGACTGAAACTTTTTTTGTAAATCACAAATCTGACCTAAGATTCATAACAAGAATTATGAAGAATTCTCAGAAGTCAAAAGTAAGAAAATAAAACAAGTAAAAAAAATAAAGCAAATAAGCAAAGTCTTAAACACTCTATCCAAGAGGATACAAGAATAACAAATAAATGAAGTGTTCAGTAACAGTAGTCACTAGGGAAATGTAAACTAAATCACACCACCACTACACACCTATTTATTAATGATTAAAATAACATCTGAGGAGGGCACGGCACCCCACTCCAGTACTCCTGCCTGGAGAATCCCATGGACAGAGGAGCCTGGCGGGCTACAGTCCACGGGGTCGCACAGAGTCGGACACACCTGAAGCGACGCAGCACGAAACGACACCCGCTGACAGCGCTGAGAGCCGGCGTGGGCGCAGAGCAACGGGATTCTCGCCGTCGCTCGCGGGGCGTCGGCACGGCACAGCGACTCCGGAAACAGCTGGGCGGTTTCTCGAAACGTCACCATTGACCATGCCCCCATTCCTTGGTATCTACCCTAGAGAAATGAAAACTTACTTTGATACGAAAACTTGTACACAAACGTTTTACAGCAGCTCCATTCATTACCATCAAAAACTGAAAGAACCCCAAAGTCCACCAATGGAAGAATGTGTAACAGCAACCCATCCGTGTGACAGAATACCACATGGCAGTGAAAAGCAACAAGCTACTCATACCTGCAAAAACCTAGATGAAACTCAAAGGGACTAAGCTGAGTGAGAGGAACCAGCCTCAAAAAGTTACAGACTGTGTGATTCCATCTATATGACTTCCTAAGGAGACAAAACCACAGTAACAAAGTCATGACCACCCAGAGCTGGGGTGCGGGAGGAAAGGGACTGCGCAGGCACAGCTGGAGGGAGCCCGTCAGGGCACTGGGACTGCTCTGTGCTCTGATGGTGACATGCAAGGCTGTACCTGGAGGGGAGGCTCCCTGGGGGCCCAGAGGTCAGGGTTCCAAGCTTTCACTGCCGTGGTCCAGGTTCAATCTCTGGTTGGGGAACTGAGATCCCACAAGCCAAACTGCATGTGTGTATACACATACACACGTGTATATATACAAACACACACACACATATATAGAAGGCTTCCCTGGTGGCTCAGTCAGTAAAAAGAATCTGCCTACAATGCAAGAGACCATTTGCAATGCAGGAGACCCTGGTTTGATCCTTGGGTGGGGAAGATCCCCTGGAGAAGGAAATGTCAACCAACTCCAGTATTCTTGCCTGGAAAATGCCATGGACAGAGAAGCCTGGTGGCCTACAGGCCACGGGATCTCAACACACACACACACACATCTGTCTATCTATATATATATAGCAGATATAGCAATAATGCATAGGAACCTAAATGTTACGTCCATGAATCAAGGTAAATTGGAAGGAGTCAAACGGAAAATGCCAAGACTGAACATCAACATCTGAGGAATCAGTGAACTAAAATAGATTTGAATGGGTGAATTTAACTCAGATGACCACTATATCTACTACTGTGGGCAAGAATCCCTTAGAAGAAATGGAGAAGCCCTCACAGTCAACACGAGTCCAAAATATAGTACTTGGGTGCAACCTCAAAAATGACAGAATGATCTTGGTTCATTTCTGAGGCGAACCACTCAATATCACAGTAATCCACGTCTATGCTGCAACCACTAAAACCAAAGAAGCTGAAGTTGAACGTTTCTATGAAGACCTACAAGACCTTCTAGAACTAACACCAAAAAACCAGACGTCCTTTTCATCACAGGGGACTGGAATGCAAAAGTACAAAGTCAAGAGATACCTGGAGTAAGAGGCAACTTTGGCCTTGAAGTACAAAACGAAGCAGGGCAAAGGCTAACAGAGCTTTGCCAAGAGAACACACCGGTCATAGCAAACACCCTCTTCCAACAACACAAGATAAGACTCTACACATGGACATCACCAAATGGTCAATACCAAAATCAGACTGATTATATTCTTTGCAGCCAAAGATGGAGAAGCTCTATAGTCAGCAAAAACAAGACTGGGAGCTGACTGTGGCTCAGATCATGAATTCCTTACTGCCAAATTCAGACTGAAATTGAAGAAAGTAGGGAAAACCACTAGCCCATTCAGGTATGACCTAAATTGAATCCCTTAGGATTATACAGTGGAAGTGACAAACAGATTTCAAGGGATTAGGTCTGATAGGGTGCCTGAAGAACTAAGGACAGAGGTTTGTAACACTGTGCAGGAGGTGGTGATCAAAACCATCCCCAAGAAAAAGCAATTCAAGAAGGCAAAATGGTTGTTTGAGGAGGCCTTATAAATAGCTGAGAAAAGAAGAGAAGCAAAAGGCAAAGGAGAAAAAGGAAAGCTATACCCATCTGAACGCAGAGTTCCAAAGAACAGCAAGGAGAGATAACTTGCCTTCCTCATTGATCAATGCAAAGAAATAGAGGAAAACAATAGTATGGGAAAGACTAGCGATCTCTTCAAGAACATTAGAGATACCAAGGGAACATTTCATGCAAAGATGGGCACAATAAAGGACAGAAATGGTATGGATCTAACAGAAGCAGAAGATATTAAGAGGTGACAGCAATACACAGCAGAACTATAAAAAAAAGATCTTTACGACCCAGATATTCACGATGGCGTGATCACTCACCTAGAGCCACACATCCTGGAAGGCGAAGTCAAGTGGGCCTTAGGAACCATCACCATGAACAAAGCTAGTGGAGGTGATGAAATTCCAGCTGAGCTATTTCAAATCCTAAAAGATGATGCTGTGCAAGTGCTGCACTCAATGTGCCAGCAAATTTGGAAAACTCAGCAGTGGCCACAGGACTGGAAAAGGTCAGTTTTCATTCCAATTCCAAAGAAAGGCAATGCCAAAGAATGTTCAAAGTACTGCACAACTGCACTCATTTCACACACTAGCAAAGTAATGCTCAAAACTCTCCAAGCTAGGCTTCAACAGTACTTGAACCGAGAACTTCCAGATGTTAAAGTTGGATTCAGAAAAGGCAGAGGAACCAAACTGCCAACATTCATTGAATCATACAAAAAAGCAAGAGAATTTCAGAAAAACATCTACTACTTCATTGACTACGCCAAAGTCTTTGACTGTGTGGATCACAACAAACTGTGCGAAATTCTTTAAGAGATGGGAATACCAGACCACCTTACCTGCCTCTTGAGAAATCTGTCTGCAGGTCAAACAGCATCAGTTAGAACTGGACGTGGAAACAGACCGGTTCAAAATTGGGAAAGAAGTATATCGAGACTGCATATTGTTACCCTGCTTATTTAACTCAGATGCAGAGTACATCTTGAGAAATGCCGGGCTGGATGAAGCACAAGCTGGAATCAAGATTGCTGGGAGAGATATCAGTAACCTCAGATACACAGATGACACCACCCTTATGGCAAAAAGCGAAGAAGAACTAAAGAGCCTCTTGATCAAAGTGGAAGAGGATAGTGAAAAAGTTGGCTTAAAACTCAACATTCAGAAAACTAAGATCATGGCATCTGGTCACATCACTTCATGGCAAATAGTTGGGGAAACAATGGAAACAGTGGCAGACTTTATTTTGGGGGGCTCCAAAATCAATGCAGATGCTAAGTGCAGCCATGAAATTAAAAGATGTTTGCTCCTTGGAATAAAGCTATGACCAGCAAGACAGCATATTAAAAGGCAGAGACATTACTTTGCCAGCAAAGGTTCGTCTAGTCAAAGCTATGGTTTTTCCAGTAGTCATGTACGGATGGGAGAGTTGGACCACAAGGGAAGCTGAGCACAGAATAATTAATGCTTTTGAACTGTGGTGTTGGAGAAGACTCTTGAGAGTCCCTTGGACCTCAAGGAAATCCAACCAGTCAATCCTAAAGGAAATCAGTCCCGAATATTCATTGGAAGGACTGATGCTGAAGCTGAAACTCCAATACTTTGGCCAACTGATACAAAGAACTGACTCACTAGAAAAAACCCTGATGCTGGGAAAGATTGAAGGCTGGAAGAAAAGGGGATGACAGAGGATGAGATGGTTGGATGGCATCACTGATTCGATGGACATGAGTTTGAGCAAGCTCTGGGAGTTGGTGAGGGACAGGGAGGCCTGGCGTGCTGCAGTTCATGGGGTCACAAAGAGTGGGACATGACTAAGCAACTGTGCTGAACTGATACTATACAGACAGATAAATAGATAGATATAACTACATGTTAATTTTTTAAATTAGCATATAATAAAACCACTTAGAAAAATTCTAACGGTACCTACCAAAGTCTAGCCACATGTATACTGAGCAATTCCACTTCGGGTTTACACTCAACCAAAAGGAGCACTCTCTCCATCAAAAGACATGTACTGGAATGTGCATACCAGCCTGATTTGTATCAGTCATGAAATAAAATAAGCCCAATGTCCATCAATGTTAGAATGGTTAAGTTGTGGGGTAGTCACACAATGGAAACTGCATGCCATGAAAAGGAATGATGAACTGCTGCATCAACAACAGGAATGTAACTCAAATACAACTGGTGAGCCGAAGAGCCCTACCACAGAGCACTTTTATGTGAAAATCAAAAACAGGCAAACCACACAAGAACAGTAAGGTTGACAAGGAGGGGAACGTGGGCACACTCTAGTGCACTGGGAATATTTTTTATCCATGTTGTCTATGTCGAAAAACTGGTGCCATGGGTGTGCACACACAGAATACTGCACACAGAGACACTCCCTGTGGCTTTGCCCACTGCACATCTTTGCTGAATCACACAAGGTTCTAGATCTTTACCGGACCTACTTCCTCAGGTCACTGACGCCAATGCAAACCAGGGCTCCCCTGGTGACGCACTGGCAAAGAATCCGCCCGGCAACGCAGGTGGCACGGCTTTGATCCCTGATCCAAGAAGACCCCGCGTGCCGCGGAGCAACGAGGCCCCAGTGCCACGACAACCGAGCCTGCGTCTAGCGCCTGGGAGCCGCACCTGCTGATGCCCCCACGCCCCAGAGCCAGTGCTCAGCAATGAGAGAGGCCTCCACAGTGAGAAGCCTGTGGACTTCAACTAGCGAGCAGCCCTGCTCCCCGCACCTAAAGAAAGCAATGAAGACCCGGCCCAGCACCCCCCAGGCAAACAATGAGCCCTAGAGCCATGAGGAGCAGCACCTCCTCGCGGCAGCGGCTCCTGCGGGGCAGGGAAGGCCGCTGCGCGCCCCTGCGTGCGCCCAGACCCACAGCCACCCCAGCTGACCAGCGGACGCGCGCATGTGCTGCGTCAGCTGCAGTCATGTCCCACTCTCTGCGACGCCACGCACCGGGGCTCGCCAGGCTCTTCTGGCCACAGGATCCTCCAGGCAAGAATGCTGGAGTGGGCTGCCACGGCCTTCTCTAGGAGGAGACACTGTACGATGGCCCTTAAACATTATTATTTTAATTATTATTTTCTTGAGCTCCCAAATCACTGCAGATGGTGACTGCAGCCATGAAATTAAAAGACACCTTCTCCTTGGAAGAAAAGCTATGACAAACCTAAGAGCATATTAAAAAGCAGAGACATTACCTTACCAACAGAGGTCTGTCTAGTCAAAGCTATGGTTTTTCCAGTAGTCATGTATGGATGTGATAGTTGGACTATAAAGAAAGCTGAGCACTGAAGAATTGATGCTTTTGAACTGTGGTGTTGGAGAAAACGCGAGAGTCCCTTGGACTGCAAGGAGATCCAACCAGTCCATCCTAAAGGAAATCAGTCCTGAATATTCACTGGAAGGACTGATGCTGAAGCTGAATCTCCAATACTTTGGCCACCTGATGCAAAGAACTGACTCACTGGAAAAGACCCTGATGCTGGGAAAGATCGAAGGCAGGAGGAGAACAGATGATGAGATGGTTGGATGGCATCACCAACTCAATGGGCATGAGTTTGAATAAACTCCGGGAATTGATGAAGGATAGGGAAGCCCGGCGTGTAGGAGTCCATGGGTCACAAAGAGTAGGACATGAATGAGCAACTGAACAGAACGGAAACATTAATAACATCTTCTTACCACTTTTTCAGCAACAAAAAAGGATTTATGTTATTATCAATACAAATGCTCCCTACACACCATGTTCTCTGATTTTAAAACTATAGTATCACTGTTTGAAAATGTACCTTGATCTGTACCCCAAACAACTTCCTGTCATAAACCTCTAACAGCGTTACAAAATAGCCCTAAAAACCCATCTGAGCCCTCCGTAAGTGTGCATTTTATGTAAATTGATACCCCAATAGCTATGTCATGGCTCAATTTCCACAATACAAAAATACTGGTAAATAACATGTGTATGAGTTAATTTTGCACCCCAATTCAAATACAGAATTGGGATGGTATAAATATTTTTATTTTGTGTAAACACTTGAATGTTTAACTGTTAAAGGGAGGGAAAAGCCAAAATTAGTTTTATTTGCAAAAGAAAAAATGACGGTAATATCACGTTGTAAAAATATCATTCACCTTTTTGTTCCATAAGTAGTGTTCATTGTAGAAAAGTCTTAAAGCTTGAGGCATGTGCAAAAAGGAAAAAAAAAGCCATCAGAATTTCCACCACAAAATATTTTGATGTATATACCCTATCAGACTCCCTATGCAAATATATATACACACAGAGATACTTTACAAAATCAGATCCTTACTGCAAACACTGTTCTCTTCAATGTTTTGTTTTTTCATCCACACTGTGATTCAGTTCCCTGACCAGGGATTGAGTCCATGTCCTCAGCAGTCAAAGTGTGGAGTCCTCACCACTGGAACACCAGGACATTCCCACACACACTTCTTTTTTATTTTGTAAGCTTCTCTCTTCACTTAATGCAACATGAATGTTATGAAAATTATATTTTAAAATAGAGATGCAAAAAAGCAAGATATTTTCATAATATCCTTCACCTACCAACTTCTCACACAGGGCTAACTTTATCATCACATTAGAGCAGACCCGCACACCTGGCTGTTAGAACAGGTCTGGTCCAAGACGCATGTCATCATTTTTACATCATCGCGTCACAAGAGAGAGAGCTTCACCGATAGCATCCTGCAGCAGAGTCGCTGTAAAGCCAGTCAGGCCGGCTTCCTGACAACAAGGGTCAGGATCAAACACAACCCCTTGTGCCCACTTTCCAGCCTCCAACTGTTTAATTCTCCCAACAATCCAAGAAGCCGGGAGCCTATAAAACTGGGCAGTGTGAGGCTGTGCCTCAGGGCACAGAGCGCAGCAAGTCTGTGTCCCTGGGCTTTGTTTATTTTGTGTACACAAAATATCTTGTGCTATGGGCCGAAGATTCTACACTGAGCTTAGTCAAAAGACCAAGAAGTGATGGGCCGAAGACTCTAGAAGCTCAGTTATGTTTCCTACTTATCCCACAGTCCTCATTTCCCTGCAGGAGCCAACGACACGTGGAGGCTCCCTTTGCCTCAAAGCCACCTCCCAGGAAGGTGGTCCTGGGTCCACGCTCAGCGCCGTGGCCAGCACACTGAGCGAGGGAGCTAAGACCCTCCTGAGAGCAGACAGCCCTCCTGCTCTCACCTCTCCTAGGCACCCTCTGCCCTGGTGAACCCACTGAGATGGAAACGAGGCGCCCCAAGAACCATAAGCCTTTCTGGGAAATGCAGGGCCAGCACCCATTTACCGTTACTTGTTGACCAACACTGTTTGGGGTGCCTGTTCTGCCCCAGATAAGGTGTCCCAAAAAGCTCACCATCTGAGGGGAAACAATTCAGAGGTTTCAGAATCACACGAAGAACTTTTGTGATTGGTGTCACCTGTTACCATAAACAGTATCTTTGATGCGTTATTAATAAAACACTTGTGAAGTACTTTTAAAACTAAAGACACAGCTTGAAAACTTCAAAGTATAGTAGAAAAGAATGTTTTCAAAGGTGCAGGTCGCAACTCAACAGTACATAATAAAATAATCTATTACAACCACCATTATTGTTAATGAAACTGAGCGAAACAAAAGATACCAGAAAATATCAAGAGTATAGTTTTGTAAACCCTGCAGTGTCTGTGTGTACATGTGTGAGTGCAGGGTGTGCGCAGAGCACTACAAGTCTCAAGGTATTTAGTTCTTATAGTGGATCAGTCAAAACTCTGAATTCTAAAATTTAACAGAAAAAATAATCGGTCCTGTCAAGATAATAGTAGGCAGACAGTTATCCAAGTTTGAAAAGGTTCATTCGAATAATAATTAAAAGGCTATTTTAGCTAAATAATGTAAAATAAGTGAGAATTATTAAAACCGAGAACAATGGTATGAAAAGCTACTGTAAGAATTTTTATTGTGCCACCAATTTGTTTTTATTAAATCAATAAAAATGGGTGTATTTTACATCCAGCTGCAGCCAATATTACCAACATTTTTATAAAGAATTTGCTCAAGCAGACCTCCCTGCCTCCCCACCCCAGAAGCAGCAAACAGGGCCCTTTATCTGCACTCCATCCATGCAAATGCATAAGCCTCACCCAGTATCCTAAGAACGACACCAGTTTCGCTCTCCAGTGTACTGGAAAATGGCAAGCTCTGGAGACTGTGAAATGCAGGGCTGTGACCAAAAACAAAGCTGACAATATAAAGAAAGTTCCAACAGTTGCAGAGAACACTCAAAACCCTATAAGCTACAACTAAAGCCCACACACATTACTATGTATTCAGATAATAGTATCAGCACCAGAGAGCCATGCCATATGCAATGATTTCTTATCTGTTCTCAGTACCTATCATTCCAACACAACATTTACAATCCCCCATAATTTCTGTCTCAGAAACGGGCACACAAATAAATACTCCTTACTAGGCTTTCGGTTGTTTTCACTGCTGCAAAATGTCTTCAAACCAACTTAAAACAGTCCTAACAACACAAACTCCTGGAAAAAAAAAAAATCCATTATCTTTCAGCAGCCGACTCAACGAGTGGAAATGACCGCCAACTGCATACCCGCGTACCAGTCCTGGGTCTTGCAAAGTGTTGTGACCAAGAGCGGAATAAAAGTGGCAGCCGTCCACAGCTAGCAGCGGCGGTGCGTGCTACTGTCTTCAAAGACAGAAGAAAGGAAAAAAAAAAAAAAAAAAAATGACGATTCAAATATATACCTGAGTAACCAGACCACTCATTACCTCTATAAACACTTTCAAAGAGCAGGGGGTGAAGCGCCAGGGCCGCCAATTGCGAGGACTGCCAGGGCTCTTTTTTCAAATGCCCGTTTCGGAGGAGCACAAGAAAACTTGGAGGAGGCGCTCGGCAATGACCGAGCGCCGGGCGCCGAGGAAGGAGGTGGGCACGCGCGGCGAGCCCCGCTCGCGTCCACCTGACGCCCAGTGGCTCTGGAATCGCACCCGAGTAAACCTCAAGGACGGGCCCGGCGCGGGCCGAGGCGGCCCCGGCCCGCCCGTGACAGCGCCGCGCAGGTGGGCGCCGCGCGCTCCCGGGAGATGCGGCACCTGGCGGCAGCGGCGGCCCGGCCCCGGGCGAGGGGCGCCTCCCACAGCCCGGGGCAGCGGTCCCCCGCGCCGGCCCTGCGGGAGGCTGTCAGGGCGCCAGCCGCCCGGCCCCCGGCCCCGCACCGTTACCACCCCCGCCCCCGCCCCCCGCCGCTTACCTCAAAGTAGCCTCCGGGGGCGGCGCCGCCCGCGCCCGCGCCCGCGCCCGCGCCGAGGGGCCCGTTGGCCGCCGCCGCCGCCGCCGCGCCGCCCGGGGCCGCCAGGCCCGTGGCCTGGGAGCCGCGCAGCGCCGCCGCCGGGCCGGCCTTGCCGCCGCCCGCGCCGCCGTTGCCCCCGCCCGAGCCGCCGCCGCCGCCGCCGCCCCGCTTGTTCTTCCGGCGCTTGGCCCCGCGCTTGGCGTCGGCCGGGCTCATGGCGGGCGGGCGGGGAGGGCGCGGAGTGGGCGCGGGGCCGCGGGCGGCGGCGGAGGGCGGGGAAGGCGGGGAGGCTGAGGCGGCGGCGGGACACGCTCTGGCCGGCCGCGGGCGGGGGACGGGGGGGGCAGGGCGCTGCGCGGGGTCGCCTCCGGGCGGGCGGGCGGGCGGCAGCTGCGGGGCGGCGGCTGGGCGGGAGCGACGGCGAGTCCACCGGGCCCGGCGCCGCCGCTGACCAGAGTTAGAGTCCAATATGGCGGACACAAGGGGAAAGGGATCCCAGTTTACGTCGGGGGAGGGGGAAGGAGCGGCGGGGAGGGGGAGGGGTGTGGGCGCCCTCCTCCCCCCCTCACCGCCCCCCCCGCCTCACTCCGCCCTCTCGAGCTCCGCTCCCCCTCCGGCCGCGCCCTCTCTGCCCGCCGTTAGCACGCCTCCGGCACGTGGGGCACGCCGGGAGCTAGAGTCCGTGCGCCCGCACCCGCCGCTCGGGCTCCCGGTATAGGAACTACGATTCCCGTCAGGCCGCGCGCGCTCAAGCGCCCCGACGCCGCGAGGGGCTGCGGCAAGGGGAGCGAGACGCGGAGGTGACGTCACCCCGGGCCCCAGCCGCGCGGCCCCCTCCCCGCCTGCGCCGCGCGGCCTTCTGGGACTTGTAGTCAAGCGGCGGGGCCCGGCCCAGCGCAGGGCCGGGTGAGCGAACTACGAGCCGGCGATGAGAAGAGTTCCACCTCTTTGACAGGCTCCCAGACGCCCCCACGCCCCACGCCCCCGCCGCGGGTCCGCAGCCCGGTTCGGCCCCCGGGATGGCGTCGGGCAGGCGAGACCCGGTTCTGACCCGCCGGGAACGGCTCTGTAACCTTGGCCCGGCTCAGGGTTCGAATCCGCCTCCACCGGCTGGCTCTATGACCTTGGACTGGGGCCCTCGCCTGAGTCCAGGTGACTAAGTGGGACTCGAAGGACCCGCCTCGGGGGCTGGGCCGCGTTTCCGGACGGAGAGCGCTGGGTCTCGCTGCCGGCTGGTCAGGGGCCTCCTGCCCCGGGCGATGGGGCCGCCAAGAGCCTTCAGACCTGGCCGCTCGCTTAAAACCGCTGGCCCGGAGGCGCCCTTCCCACCTCGCCTTCTTCCTGCTGCCCCTTTGCAGCCACCGCCCGGCCTCCCGGTACCTTGCGACCCTGCGCTGTCCCAGGGCGGTCCAGCCGTTCCTCACGACCTCGCATGCACCCGCCGCACAAGCCACGAACCCCGTCAGGCCCTCCCCCGGCCCTGCAGTGGGGCCGCTCCGCCGGGACCCTCCCCGGGCCGCTTGCCCGTCATCGGCAAGCCCCAGGTACAAGTCTGCCCTCAGACCCGGACCACAGGGATCCCTCGTCGGGCCCAGCGTTCAGGAGGGCTCCACCCTTCACAAACACCGAGACACAGGAGACGGGTTTTACCTTCCTTGGTTCCATGGCTGGTTACAGGGCCGGGCCGAGATACAGAGGAGCTTGGCGCTAGGGTGTATGGTACCAGGGCCTTCATTTGCATTTCTTCCTGGGCCCCACAACCTTCATCTCTGGGCCTGCCAGGAGTCACCGCCTCACCTTCACCCTTGCCCCGGCTGCAGCCGCGGCCTTTTAATCCTCTGACCTATTCTTGGTGCCACAACCAGAATGAGCTAATATGATCAATCATGTAGGCAGAATAAGACCCCTCACTCCTCCTGGTGGGTCTTGAATGACCTTGTTGCTGAAGGTAGCGTTTGACAGGGTGAGTGGGGGTGTTTGTCTTAGCACTCCACTGGGTGGGCAATGTTTTGGTCGGCCCCCCTGCCCACAGCTTCCCTCATAGCTCAGTGGGTAAAGGATCCGCCTGCAGTGCAGGAGACCCGCAGGTTCGATTCCTGGGTCGGGAAGATTCGCTGGAGAAGGGATAGGCTACCCACTCCAGTACTCTGGCCTGGAGAATTCCGTGGACTGTATATGGGGTTGCAAAGAATTGGACATGATCGAGTGACTTTCATTCTCCCCACAAGTCTGGGTCAGACTCCCCACTCCCACAGACCCTGTGCTTTTGCTTGTCAGAGCACGTCACACTGGACTGGGATTCTTGGTGTTCACCAGTATCCCCGGAGAAGTCTAGTCTTGGCCATAGGAATGTCTGCCTCCTGCACCTCTGAACCTTAGCTCCTGCCAGGCAAGGGCTGGACACACATCAATCCAGTATTTGCTGGATGAATGAGTGACATAATAATGACCGTTTGTCAAGCAGTTTCACACCAGCCACTCTGCTGCTGCATGCTCTCATGCAATCCATACAACCATTCTCCAGACAGGCACCATTAGCCCTCTCCTGTGGATGAGAAACAGAGGTTCACAGATGGTGCGGGGTTTCCCCAAAGTCACCCAGATAGTCAGAGGCAAGGCCCAGGTTCCAGCTCAGATGTGGCTCAGGTACGACGTGGTTTCAGCAGAGCACAGGGTGATGCAATCGAGAGTTCTCTGGTGCCTGGGGACAGAAGCCTCTCTGAGGAGGAGAGCTGGACCAGAGCTAGTAACTGTCAGAGCAAAGGTGTTCCAGCCGCTCAAGACAAGCAGGGGAAAGGAAAGCCCAGCATTCCCTGGGACCCACCAAAATCAAGGTCAGGCTTTATTCTAAATGGAACTGAGAGTCATGGAGGGTTCTGAGCAAGGACTGTCATGTAGGATGCATGTTTTTGAGAAAACTCTGGCTGTTATATTGTGAATGGATGTCAGGGGAGCAAGGTTAGAGGCTGGGACACCCCTGAAGGGTGCCCAGCAGTTGGAGAGGGTGCTCCTGGCAAACAGTTTATAAACAAAAGGCATAAAGAAGTGGTTCTCAGCTCATTTTCTATTATCTACCCCTAAGGGAAAATTAAGATATTAAGGAGAAAATACTAAGGAACAAAATTTTGTCTGGTAGAATCAAACTTTGGGAGGGCCAAAAACCATTGTAATACCTAAGATTTCTTTCTTCCCTTAAGAATCAGTTTTCACCCCTTAAGAGATGTGTTAGTCAGTGTTCTCCAGAGAAACAGAACCAATACGAAACAGACAAGATTTATTGTAAGGAATTGGCTTATAAAATGATGGAGGCTGACAAGTCCTGAGACCTTCAGTTAGCAAACTGGAGAGCCAGTGGTGCAGTCCAAGTCCAAAAGCCTGAGGAACAGGAGGGCCAATGGAGGTTTTCTAGTCTGAAAGCCAGCCAGGCGTGAGACCCAGGAAGAGCTGATGTTTCAGTGTGAGTCCAAAAGGTGGGAAAAAAATAAACGATCCAGCTTAGAGGCACTCAGGCAACAGGAGCTGTCTTTTTCTTCTACACAGGCCTTCAACTGATGGGATGTGGCCCACCCACATCAAGGAGGGCAATCTGCTTTACTCAGTTGACCAATGCAGATGTTAATCTTATCCCAAAACACTCTCAACAGACGCCTCCAGAAGTATGTTTAACCAAATATCTGAGCACTCTAGGGCCCACTCATGCTGACCTAAAATAACTGTCACAAGGGAGAATGCAGGACATAGGGTCAGGAGGGTCTTTGTATACTCTTAAAAGTAGAAGCAGCTTGGTCTGGCAGGAGCACAAGTGGTCACAGGGAGATGTGGACAGTGACCTTGGAGAGGCTTCAGGCATGGAGATGGCCACTCAAAGCACCCTCCTGATTTGGAAATCTCTTAGAACCATTTTCAGGAAAAGGCAGCATTTGTTGGATACTTTTGTAAAACTCAAGTTTTATTACTTTCATGTGTACTATTAATGAAGATGTGAATATGTACTAATAGCATAAGACGATTTTGTAAGAAAAGTTAGGTGAGTTCATTGTCTCACAATTCATAGTCGGGGAGCATTACACAATAGTGAATCATTACCTGAAAGCCTTTTCTAACTTGTGGCTTTATGAAGCCTGCAGAAAGGGCAGCTAAGCAGCCCTGCTCAAGCCATCTCCTTGCCCCAAGTAGAATGAGCGTCCGTGAGCCCCCAGCCCGGACGGAGCACAGGAAACACTCTGCGGAACTACACAGTGAGCGCAGCCATGGGCATGTTAATGTTTGGTGAGCCCAAAGAATCAGGCAGGTCTTGAGGATCACCCAGAATTGCAGTCCACAGGTCATAAGCTCTGCCCACATGGAGCTTCTAGTCAGCTTTTAATCACATTGCTTGTAAACAGGAAGGAACAGTAAAGGATCACCAGTCATTTAAGAAATGGCTCGAGTGAGAATGTGAAAAAATGTATGGGCAGGGTGGGCAGGCAAAGAAACAGTTAATGGAGGGAATAAAAAATTTTTTTCAAAAACTGCTCGTAGCCTCAGAGATGTTTAAGAAAAGAGTCTTGAAAATTAAAATTATAGCCAAAATTACAAAAGAAATTCAATAGAAGGGCTACAAGACTAAGGAAATTATTCAGGAAGTAGAAAAAGAAAATTAGAAGGAAATTATACAGGAAGTAGAACAAAAAGAAACAGAAAATTAGGAATGACTTAAAATCTCACTTCAGGAGTCTTAACAACTTTCCCCTAAGAATTCTGGGGAAGGGCTTCTCTTGTGGTCCAGCGGTTAAGGGTCTGCTTTCCAGTGCAGGGAACACAGTTCAATCCTTGGTCAGGGAACTAGATCTACGTGCTGTAGGGCACCTGAGCCCCACCCCACCCCTGGCTGCAATTACTGAGCCTGCATGCTCAGTAGAGTTTGCACTGCAAATAGAGCCCTCACACCTGCAGTGAAGACAGTGCAACCAAAATAAAAACAACTTGAGGGGGAACAATGGAGGGAAATACCTTTTTTTGGGGGGGGGGGGGAATACCTTTTAAAAGAAAGAATATGTGACCTGTCTGGTGGTCCAGTGACTCAGACTCTGCACTCCCAATGTAGGGGCCCAGTTTCGATCCCCGGTCAGGGAACTAGATCCTGCATGCCGCAACTAAAGATCCCATGTGCTGCAACTAAGACCAGGTGCACCCAAACAAGTATTTTTTTTTTAAAGATAATAGTAATTTACCAGAAATGAAGACTTGAACATCCAGAGTGGAACGCAGCTATGCTCCTCAGTATACCACCAACATGAAGGTCCAGATTGAAAGAGCCCACTGAGGAAGATGGTTAATTGTAGTAAACCAGAGATTTAAAAAAAACAAAAACAAAAACTTAAAAACATTCAGAAGGAAAACCAACTTCATCTAAAAAAAAAAAAAAAATAGGAAAAAAGAACCTCACTAAACCTCTTAATAAGTAACATTCAATGCTAAACAGTGATGCAGGTCCTTCAAAATTCTGGGAAAAAATCACATTTAAGTAGAATTGTATAGCCAGTCAAACTGTCAATCATGTATGGAGACAAAAAACAATTGTGGACATACATATTGGAAGAAGATATTTCCACATGATGTGACCAATAGGGATTAGTCTTCAAAATTTACAAACAGCTCATGATGATAAACAACATCAAAACAAACAACCCACTCAAAAAATGAAGAGAAGACCTAAATAGACATTTCTCCAAAGCAGACTTACAGATGGCCAATAAGCACATGGAAAGTTGTTCAACATTGCTAATTATTAGGGAAACACAAATCAAAACTACAGTGTGATATCACCTCATACCAGCCAGAATGGCTATCATCAAAAAATCCACTGACAATAAATGCTGGAGAGGATGTGGAGAAAAGGGAACCCTCCTACAGTGTTGGTGGGAATGCACATTGGTGCAGGCACTATGGAGAACAGTATCAAGGGTCCTTAAAAAACTAGAAATAGAGCTACCATGTGACCCTGCAAAACCACTTCTGGGCATATATCCAGAGAAAAACACACCCTGAATAGATGCAGGGACCCAGTGTTCACTGCAGCACTGTTTACAATAGCCAAGACAGGGAAGCAACCTAAGTGTCCATCTACAGAGGAATGAATAAAGAAGATGTGGTACCTATATACAATGGGATATTATTCAGCCATTAAAAAGAATGAAACAATGCCATCTGCAGCAACATGGATGGCCCTCAAGAATGTCATACTGAGTGAAGTAAGTCAGACAGTGAAGGAGAAAGATTGTATGATATCCCTTATGAACTTACTTAAAAAACAGAAACAGACCTGATTTCAAGAGAACAAGCTTATGGTTACAGGGGTGGGGGAAGGATGGGGGTGAGGGATAGTTAGGGAGTTTGGGATGGACATGTACACACTGCTCTAATTAAAATAGATAACCAACAAGGACCTACTGTATAGCACATGAAACTTTGCTCAATGTTATGTGCCAGCCTGAATGAGGGGGAGTTTGGGAGAGAATGGATACATGGATGGCTGAGACCTTTCTGCTGTTCACCTGAAACTACCATTGTTTATTAATCAGCTATGTTGTTCAGTTGCTAAGTCACGTCCAACTCTCTAAGATCCCGTGGACTCTAGCATGCCAGGCTTCCCTGTCCTTTACTATCTCCCAGAGTTTGCTCAGACTCATGTCCCTTGAACCGGTGATGCCATCCAACCATCTCATCTCTGTCACCCCCAGTCAGCTATACCCCCAATACAAAAAAGTTTTTTAAGAAATTGTGGACATTCAAACTATATTTTTCAGGTAAGCAGACTGTAACATAGTAACAAATCCTAAAATACCAGTAGGTCTGTTTCTCACTTATGACCTGAGGCTGTGAACCATGAACTTCCAGATGTTCAAGTTGGATTTAGAAAAGGCAGAAGAACCAGAGATCAAATTGCCAACATCCGTTGGATCATCAAAAAAGCAAGAGAGTTTCAGAAAACCATCTGCTTTATTGACAAAGCCTTTGTGTGAATCACAACAAACTCTGGAAAATTTTTAAAGAGAAGGGAATACCAGACCACCTTACCTGCCTTCTGAGAAATCTGTATGCAAGTCAAGAAGCAACAGTTAGAAATGGACTTGGAAAAACGGATTTGTTCCAAATTGGGAAAGGAGTACATCAAGGCTGCATACTGTCACCCTGCTTAATTTAAATTACATGCAGAGCACATCATGCAAACTGTGGGCTGGATGAAGCATAAGCTGGAATCAAGATTGCCAGGAGAAATATCAATAACCTTAGAAACACAGATGACACCAAACTTATGGCAGAAAGCAAAGAAGAATTAAAGAGCCTCTTGATGAAAGTGAAAGAGGAGAGTGAAAAAGTTGGCTAAAAACTCAACATTCAGAAAACTAAGATCATGGCGTCTGGTCCCATCACTTCATGGCAAATAGACGGGGAAACAGTGGAAACAGTGATAGACTTTATTTTTCTGGGCTCCAAAATCACTGCAGATGGTGACTGCAGCCATGAAATTAAAAGACGTTTGCTCCTTGGAAGAAGAGCTATGACCATCGTAGACAGCATATTAAGAAGCAGAGACGTTACTTTGCCAACAGAGTAATCCAGTCTAGTCAAAGCTATGGTTTTCCAGTAGTCATATATGGATGTGACAGTTGGGCCATAAAGCAAGCTGAGCACTGAAGAATTGATGCTTTTGAACTGTGGTGTTGGAGAAAACTCTTGAGAGTCCCTTGGACTGCAAGGAGATCCAACCAGTCCATCCTAAAGGAAATCAGCTCTGAATATTCACTGGAAGGACTAATGCTGAAGCTGAAACTTCAATCCTTTGGCCACCTGATGCAAAGAACTGACTCATTGGAAAAGAACCTGATGCTGGGAAAGATTGAAGGCAGGATGAGAAGAGGACAACAGAAGATGAGATGGTTGGATGGCATCACAAACTCAATGGACATAACTTTGAGCAAGTTCTGGGAGTTGGTGATGGATGGGGAAGCCTGGCGTGCTGCAGTACATGGGTCGCAGAGTCGGACATGACTGAGCGAATGAACTGAACTGAACCCTTTTCAAGTGTGTGACTCTGTGGCATTACCTACATTTACAATGCTGTACACACGATGGTGTGGTCACTCACCTAGAGCCAGACATCCTGGAACGTGAAGTCAAGTGGGCCTTAGGAAGCATCACTACAAACAAAGCTAGTGGAGGTGATGGAATTCCAGTTGAGCTATTTTAAATCCTGAAAGATGATGCTGTGAAAATGCTGCACTCAATATGCCAGCAAATCTGGAAAACTCAGCAGTGGCCACAGGACTGGAAAAGGTCAGTTTTCATTCCAATCCCAAAGAAAGGCAATGCCAAAGAATGCTCAAACTACCACACAGTTGCACTTATCTCACACACTTGTAAAGTGATGCTTAAAATTCTCCAAGCCAGGCTTCAGCAATACATGAACCGTCAACTTCCAGATGCTCAAGCTGGTTTTAGAAAAGGCAGAGGAACCAGAGATCAAACTGCCAACATCTGCTGGATCATTGAAAAAGCAAGAAAGTTCCAGAAAAACATCTATTTCTACTTTATTGACTACGTCAAAGCCTTTGACTGTGTGGATCACAATAAACTGTGGGGAATTCTTAAAGAGATGGGAATACAAGATCAGCTGACCTGCTTCTTGAGAAATCTGTATGCAGGTCAAGAAACAAAGTTAGAACTGGACATGGAACAACACACTGGTTCCAAATAGGAAAAGGAGTATGTCAAGGCTGTATATTGTCACCCTGCTTATTTAACTTATATGCAGAGTACATCATGAGAAATGCTGGGCTGGAGGAAGCACAAGCTGGAATCAAGATTGCCAGGAGAAATATTGATAACCTCAGATATGCAGATGACACCACCCTTATGGCAGAAAGTGAAGAACTAAAGAGCCTCTTGATGAAAGTGAAAGAGGGGAGTGTAAAAGCTGTCTTAAAACTCAACATTCGAAAAGCAAAGATTATGGTATCTGGTCCCATTACTTCATGTCAAACAAGTGGGGAAACACTGGAAACAGTGTCAGACTTTATTTTTCTGGGCTCCAAAATCACTGCAGATGGTGATTGTAGCCATGAAATTAAAAGACGCTTTAACAAAAAAAAAAGATGCTTACTCCTTGGAAGGAAAGCTATGACCAACCTAGAGAGCATATTAAAAAGCAGAGACATTACTTTGCCAACAAAGTTCCATCTACTCAAGGCTACGGTTTTTCCAGTAGTCATGTATGGATGTGAGAGTTGGACCATGAAGAAGGCTGAGCACCGAAGAATTGATGCTTTTGAACTGTGGTGTTGGAGAAAACTCTTGAGAGTCCCTTGGACTGCAAGGAGATCCAAGCAGTCCATCCTAAAGGAGATCAGTCCTGGGTGTTCATTGGAAGGACTGATGCTGAAGCTGAAACTCCAATAGTTTGGCCACCTGATGCGAAGAGCTGACTCATTGGAAAAGACTCTGATGCTGGGAAAGATTGAGGGCAGGAGGAGAAGGGGACGACAGAGGATGAGACAGTTGGATGGCATCACCGACTCAATGGACATGGGTTTGGGTGGACTCTGGGAGTTGGTGATGGACAGGGAGACCTGGCGTGCTGCGGTTCACGGGGTCGCAAAGAGTCAGACACAACTGAGCAACTGAACTGAACAATTCTGTACAGCCATCACCATTATCCTTTTCCAGAATGTTTCACCATCTCAAACATCAACTACCCAGTGAATATCCCAAGGCTTTGTTAACCTCTACTCCACTTTCTGCATCTATGAGTTTGTCTATTTTAAGTACCTCATGTAACTGGAATCATAGTAGTTGTACTTTTGTGTGTAGCTTATTTCATTTAGCATGATGGTATCGTTAGTCCATGTTGAAAGTATGCATCTGAATTTCATTCTTTCTTCAGGCTGAATACTGTTTCATTGCGTGGATATACCACACTTTATCCATTCATATATGGATGGACATTTGGGTTCTTTCTACCTTTTGGCTGTGAATAATGTTGCTATGAACACTGATATACAAATACCTTAGTCCATTTTCAATTCTTTTGGGTATTAATCTAGGAGTGAAAATTTTGTATCATACAGTAATTCTATATATAACTTTTTCAGGAACCAGCAAACTGTTTTTAGATCAGCTTTATAACTTTATATTTCTAGCAGTTATGCACAAGGCTTGCAATTTCTGCACATCCTCATCACACTTGTTTTCTGTATTTTTGAAAATAGCCATTCTAATGGGTGTGAAGTGGTATCTGTAGTTTTGATGAACATTTTACTCATGACTAATGATGTTGAGTTCATGGGCTTATTGGTTATTTGTATGTTTTCTTTGGAGAAATATCTATTTTAGTCCTTTACCAATTTTTGAATTAGGCTGATTTTTTTGCTCTTTTTGAGTTGTAGAACACTTTATATATTCTGATTATTTGACCCCAATCAGATGGGTGAATTCCAAATATTTCCTCTTGTTCTGTGGGTTGTCTTTTCAATCTCCTAATAGTATCCTTTGATGCACAAAAGTTTTAATGAAGTCAAATTTATTTTTCCTTTTGTTGCCTTTTTGATGTTATATATGAGAAAGCTTTGCCAAATCCAAAATCATGAATATTTGCATTTATGTTTTCTAAGAATTTTTATAGTTTTAGTTCTTAAATCTAGGTATTTGATCCATTTTAAAAATAATTTTTACTTATGGTTTAAAGACCCAGGTTCATTGTTTGCACATGTTCAGTTCTTCAGTCATTTCCAACTCTTTGCAATCCCATGGACTGTAGCCCACCAGGCTCCTCTGTTCATGGAACTTTCCAGGCAAGATCACTGGATTGGGTGGCTATTTCCTACTCCAATTCTTATGCATGAGGATATACAATTTTCCAAGCACCATTTATCAGAGAGACCTTTCTCCTCCATTGCATGATCTTGAAACCCTTATGAAAATCACTTGGCCACTGAAGTGAGGATTTCTGGGCTCAGTCTCACTCCATTGGTTTCTATGTCTGTCCCAAAGGCAGCACCACATTGATTCCTGTACTTTTATAATGTTTTCAAATTGGGAAGTGAATCTTCCATATTCTTCTATTTCAAGATTATTTTATCTGTCCTCAGTCCTTTAAAATTCCATGCATTTCTATTAAGACTGCCACTGGGTTTGGTCAGGATTGCACTGATTCTGTATTATGTTGTTTTGGGTAGTACTGCCAACTTAACAATCCTGTCTTCCAACCCACCAGCCTGGGATGTTTATTTATTTAAATGTTTCTTTCAGCAATGTTCTGTGGTGTTGTTATAGTAAGGTCTCAGTGTACAAATTTTATACCTACTTGGTTAATTTATTCTTAAGTGTTTTATTCTTTTTTGATGCTATGGGAAACTTAATTTCCCTTTCAGATTATTAACTGATAGGGCATAGAGATATAATTGATTTGTGAATTTGTATCCCACAACTTTGCTGAATTCATACTGTAATTTTATGTATTGTGTATTATTTAAGAAACTCTACATGTAACTTTGTTTCTAGGAGTTTGCCCATCTCATCAACATTATCCAATTTGTTGGCATGAAGGTGTTCATAGTCTTATAACCGTCTGTGTTACTGTCAAGGTCAGTAGCATCCTCTGTTCCATTGTTTTAAGTAGTTTGAGGCTTCTCTCTTGCTCTTAAGTCAATCTATAGGTTGGTGGAAAAGTAATTATGGTTTCAGATCATGAATTTTAAATCATTATAAATAGGCATCATTACAATCAACGTATTTTTGCCAACAAGAAATCAGTCTGTTTATTCCTGTAGCATAAAAATCCATGCTTTGGGATTCAAAGAACCCTTGGAAAGCATTTTCTGCCTCCTGCTGGTTGTGAAAGCATTTTCAGTGCAGAAAGTTGTCAAGGTGCTTTGAAGCGGTGGTGGTAGGTCAGCAAAAGATCAGGTGAATATGGTGGATGAGACAAAACTTCATAGCCCACTTTGTTCAATTTTTGAAGCATTGGTTGTGTGATGCATAGTCAGGCATTGTTGTGGAGGAGAATTGGGCCCATTCTGTTGATCACTGCTGGCTGGCTCCAAGTGTTGCAGTTTTGGCGCATCATCGATTTGCCGAGATTACACTACTTGCTGAGGTACATTACATCTGTACCTCTCAGATGTAACGGTTTTGCCAGGATTCAGAAAGCTGTAGTGGATCAGACGGGCAGCAGACCACCAAATAGTGATCATGACCTTTGTGGTGCAAGTTTGGCTTCAGAAAGTGTGCTTGGGAGCTTCTTCTCGGTCCAACCAGAGTTGGTCGTCAGCAGTGGTCACATACAATCCACTTCTTTTCATCGCACATCACAATCCAATCAAGAAACGGTTCGTTGTTATTGTGTAGAATAACAGAAGACAACACTTCAAAATGATGATTTTTGAGGCACCCACTTGCCAAGCTTTTTCACCTTCCAATTTGCTTCAAATGCCCAATCACCATACAATGGTTGGTGCTGAGTTCTTTGGCAACTTCTCATGTAGTTGTAAGAGGATCAGCTTCCATAATCCTCTCAATAGGTCGTTGTCAACTTCACGCATGCCTTGTCTTTAAGGCTCTCTTCTTTGCAAAACTTGAAACACCACTGCACTGTAGGTTTGTTAGCAGTTCCAGGGCCAAATGCTTTGTTGATGTCACGAATTGTCTCCGCTGCTTTAGACCCATTTTGAACTTGAATAAGAAAATCCCTCTAATTTGCTTTTTGTCTAATATCATTTTCCTAGTCTAAAATAAATATAAAATATAAAGAGTAATAAGTTATTAGCAAAAAAACATAAAGCGACCAATGTGCATTAAAATGATGTATAACATAGCCACATTTAAGAATGTGTTCCAATATCAAACAGCAAAGTCCAACAATGCAAAACTGCAATTACTTTTGTATCAACCTAGCTGAAGGTTTGTTTGTTTTTTACTTTGTTGTTTTTATTATTATTTTTGCCTAATATATATTTTATTGAAGTATAGTTGACTTAATGCTTCAGGCGCACAGAAAGGTGATTCACTTGTACATATACACACATTATATTTCAGATAATAGAAAATATATTATAGGTTATTGCAAGACAATTGACTATAGTCCCCTGTATAATATAGTAAAACCTTTGTTGCATATCTGTTTTTCTTAATTAGAAATCTAGCATTCTATTTATACTAAGTCAAACAAGTGGAATCAGAACATCATAAATTTTTTAGTTAGGCAAAAGTTGGGAAGTTTTCTAAAACATATATATTATACATACTATCTTTATATATGTATACAAAAGCTTTTCTACTACACTTGATAAAGACTTGAGAAAAACATAAAAAAAAAAGATGGAGAAATTAGAAAACATAAAGTAAATGAAATGGGAGCACTGAATATGAAAAAGTGAAACTAGATCAAAGATCATCATATAGTCCAGTTGCTTTTAAACTTGACTGCTCATTAGAAACATCTGGAGCTCTGGAGAAAAAAAGCAATACTTGAGCATTTGTATTTTTCTAAAATTGCAAGATAATTCTGATACCCATTTGGATTTTAAAAAGTGGTTGCAAGTTTTCCTATTAAACGGTAGTTTCGGTGATACAGAATTCTATTATTTTTCTGTTGACCATTCATGATACAATGGTATTAAGTGAGTAATAGTTACATAATCACAATAGTAAAAGATGTAAAGATGTTTATCAGTTTTCACAATCAATAGCCAAACAAAAAAAATAAAAGAAAATTACAAGTGCAAGGCATCATGGGAAGAAGATTAACCTAACAATATAAAATAGCTACATACAATTTGGGGGATCAAGCAGAGTGATGTGATGGAACTGTACACATAGGCATGTTTTCATCCACACGGCCAGTCTGTCTTTTGGTTGGTGCATTTAAGGTAATTATCAGTATGTATGATCCTATTACCGTTTTCTTACCTGTTTGGGGGTTATTTCCTGCAGGTCTTTTCCTTCTCACGTGCTTCCTGCCGAGAAAAGCTCCTTCAGCCACTTGTTGTACAGTTGGTTTGGTGGTGCTGAATTCCCTTACCTTTTGCTTTTCTGGAGAGCTTTTGACCTCTCCATCAAATTGGAAGGGGTCTTGCTGGTAGAGCGTTCTTGGTTGCAGGTTCTTCCCTTTCATCACTTTTGACTACTATGGGTTGGTGTGTTCCTCCTTGGGTTTATCTTGCCTGGGACTCTGTGCTTCCTGGACTTGTTTATTTCCTTTCCCGTGTTTGGGAAGTTTTCAGCAATTATCTCTTCAAATAATTTCTCAGGATCTCTTTCTTCTCCTCCTGGGACCCCTATGATGCCAATGTTGGTGTGTTCAGTGTCGTCTCAGAGGTCTCTCAGGCTGCCTTCATTTTCTTTTCATTCTTTTTTCCGTATTCTGTTCTGTGGCAGTGATCTCCACCATTCTGTCCTCCGGGTCATTTATCAGTTCTTCTGCCTCAGTTATTCAGTTGATTCCTCCCAGTGTGTTATTCATCTCTGGTTGTTTGTTCCTTAGTTCTTCTAGGTCTTTGGTAAACATTTCTTGCATCTTCTCCACTGTTTTCCCAAGATCCTGGATCATCTTCACTATCATTATTCTGAATTCTTTTTCTGGAACATTGCCTGTCTCCACCTCATTTAGTTGTTTTCCTGGGATTTTATCTTGTGCCTTCATCTGGGACATAACTTCCTTTTCATCTTGATTAATGTTCTGTAATATGGTTTTTGTTTTAGTCACTCTGGGACTGTGCTGCTTCTTTTTCTGTCTGCCCTCTGACAGATGAGGCTGAAAGGCCTTTGTAGGCTTCCTGGTGGAAGGGACTGGCTATGGGAAAAACTGGCTCTTGCTCTGGTGGGCCGGGCCTTGCTCAACTCTTAGTGTCTGTTCTTTCCTCTATTGTTTTCTAGTCTCAATTTCATATCTCTGCTTCATTATCTTCTATTGCTTTCCATCTGCTAGCTTTAGGTTTAGCTTGTTCTTTTTCGAGTTCCTTAAGGCATCCAATTAGATTATTGATTTTATCTTGCAATGTAGAAATTTATAGCTATGAATATCTCTCTGAGCAGATCAAAAAGCAACAGTTAGAAATGAACATGGAACAAAGAACTGGTTCAAAATTGGGAAAGGAGTATGTCAAGGCTGCATATTGTCACTCTGTTTATTTACAATATACACATGCCAGACTGAATGAATCACAATCTGAAATCAAGATTGCTGGGAGAAATATCGACAACCTCAGATATGCATGATACCACTCTAATGGCAGAAAGCAAAGAGGAACTGATTCCGTCTCTTGATGAGGTGAAAGAGTGAAAAGGCTGGCTTGAAACTCAGCATTATAAAAACTGACTGGGAGAGAGGACAGGAAGGGGCTTCTAAGGTGTTGATTAATAGTTTCTTCTTGCAGTTGGTTGTTTGATGAACATTTGCTTTATGGTAATTCACTAAACTGTACTTTTGAAGTATGAAATATGCTTTGAAACTTTTTAGATTTAATTTTGGCTGCACTGCATCTTCGTTGCTGTGTGGACTTTCTCTGGTCGTGGCAAACAGCTGTCTCTGGTTGCAGTGCGGGGGCTTCTCCTTGCAGTGGTTTCTCTTGTTGTGGAGGGCAGGCTCAGTAGTTGTGGCCCACAGGCTTTGCTGCTCCCCAGCGTGTGGAACCTCCCCCAACCAGCTACTGAACCTGGGTCCCCTCAGTTGGCAATCAGATTCCTAACCGCTGGACTACCAGGGAAGTCTGAGGTATGCTTTTTCTATTCTCTATCTCACAGTGCATGCTAAGTTGCTTCAGTCTGTCCGACTCTATGCAACCCCATGGACTGTAGCCTGCCAGGCTCCACTGTCCACGGATTCTCCAGGCAAGGTTACTGGAGTGGGTTGCCGTGGCTTTCTCCAGGGGATCTTCTAGAACCAGAAATCAAACCCGCGTCTCTTATGACTTCTGCATTGGCAGGCTGTTTTTTCTTTTTCTTTTTGCCACCGAGGAAGTCCATATTTCACAGTATAAAAGGCCTTGAGTAAAAACCTTAAACATTTAACAACCGTAAACATTTCATAAAAGCAAGTGTTAAAAACAGGGAGGGAGGTTCATAGGGAAGGGGATATACATACACATAACTATGGCTGATTCATGTTGAGGTTTGACAGAAAACAACAAAAATCTGTAAAGCAATTATCCTTCAATAAAAAAACAAAAAGAAAAAAGGGGTTAAAAACAAAAAAAGCAAGGATTAATACTTTCTGGAGGAATCCACCTTCAATCCAGATCTCAAAGAATTTTCCGATAGTACACCAAGTTAAATGGGTTCAATGTAAGGGAGAAAAAAGTTCACAAAACATACCGAGAAGGATGTCACTATTAGAGCCAGCAGGAATAAAAGGCCTCAGAATTAGATCCACAAAAACTGTGGGTACTGGAATTAACATAAATGTGGAACTGACAAATCTCTAAGAAAACTTATTTAAAATAAAGGGAAAGCATAAATTAGTATTAATGATAAAAAGGTGCTGCAGAAACTAATTAATTTATAAGAGAATATTTTGAACTTGATACCAAACTCTTACAAAAAGATGAGATACACAATTCGTAGAAACCTGTAACTGATTTTAAATATGAATAATTCTGAAACATTACAAAAAAAAAGATCAGGTCTTCACTTGTGGTCCAGTGGTTAAGACTCCATGCTCCCAATGCAGGTTTCATAGCTGATTAGGGAACGCGCGCCCGCATGCCACAACTAAGAAACAGCAGAGGCAGAAAAAGAAATCTGCATTTTAAAATCTTTCCTTGATAGGTCAATGTAACTTGTGAACATGTATTTTTAAAAACCCTAAACCAAACATTTGGATCACAGAAAAAGCAAGAGAATTCCAGAAAAATATCTACTTCTGCTTCACCGAAGTGAAGTGAAAGTCGCTCAGTCATGTTCAACCCTTTGCGACCCCATGGACTATACTGTCCATGGGATTCTCTGGGCCAGAATACTGGAGAGGGTTACCATGCCCTTCTCCAGGGGATCTTCCCAACCCAGGGATCAAACCCAGGCCTCGCACATTGCAGGTGGATTCTTTACCAGCTGAGCCACCAGGGAAGCCAGTAGAGTCTGCCCACAATGCAGAAGACCTGAGTTTGATTCCTAGGTCCAGAAGATCCCCTGGAGAAGGAAATGGCAACCCACTCCAGTATTCTTGCCTGGAAAATCCCGTGGACAGAGTCTGGCAGGCCACAGTCCATAGGGTTGCAAAGAGTTGGACACAACTGAGCAACTACACTTTCTTTCTGCTTCACTGACTACACTAAAGTCTTTTGACTATGTGGATCACAAGTTGTGGAAAATTCTTAGAGATCAGAATACCAGACCACCTTACCTGCCTCCTGCGGAATCTGTATGCATGTCAAGAAGCAACAGTTAGAACTGGACATGGAACAGCAGACTGCTTCCAAATTGGGAAAGAAGCATGTCAAGACCTTATATTGTCATCCTGCTTATTTAACTTATATGCAGAGTACATCATGTGAAATGCCAGGCTGGATGAAGCACAAGCTGGAATCAAGATTGCCGGGAGAGATATCAATAACCTCAGCTATGCAGATGGACACCACCCTTATGGCAGAAAGTGAAGAGGAACTAAAGAGCCTCTGAAGAAAGTGAAAGAGGAGTGAAAAATCTGGTTTAAAACTCAATATTCAAAAAGCAAAGATCACGGCATCCGGTCCCATCACTTCATGGCAAACAGATGGAGAAACAATGGGAACAGTGAAAGACTTTACTTTCTTGGGCTCCAAAATCACTGTGGATGGTGACTGCAGCCATGAAATTAAAAGACGCTTGCTCCTTGGAAGAAAAACTATGACCAACCTAGAAAGCTTATTAAAAAGCAGAGACATCACTTTGTCGACAGAGGTTCAAATAGTCAAAGCTATGGTTTTTCCAGTAGTCATGTATGGATGTGAGAGTTGGACCATGAAGAAGGCTGAGCACCGAAGAATTGATGCTTTTGAACTGTGGTGTTGGAGAAGACTCTTGAGAGTCCCTTGAACTGCAAGGAGATCCAACCAGTCCATCCTAAAGGAAATCAGTCCCGAATATTCATTGGAAGGACTGATGCTGAAGCTCCAATACTCTGGCCACGTGATGCAAAGAGCTGACTCATTGGAAAAGACCCTGACGCTGGGAAAGATTGACGGCAGGAGAAGGGGACGACAAAGAATGAGATGGTTGGATGGCATCACTGACTCAGTGGACATGAGTTTGAGCAAACTCCCAGAGTTGATGATGGACAGGGAAGCCTTGTGTGCTGCAGTCCATGGGGTCACTGAACAACAAAACCAAATAGTGGCAAAATAAAGAAAGCTGTAAGTCAATAAATCATGAACAAAGTGGATTTACCAAAGAAATGCAAAGCTGGTATACACTGAAAAAAAAAAATTAATGTGAAACATAGTATTAACTGATCTCAACGGGGAAAATATCCTGTATCCCAGTACAGGAGAAAAAGAATCAATAAGGACATACATCCATTGTGGATAAAATAAAACAGAAGTAAAAGACAAACTCTTACCTCATGCTTGGAAAAGGAACCTTCCTTTCTTGCTAACTCTCTTACAAGTCCAGCAAGAAAGAGAGTGTTCCAAGAATTAGACCAAGTCACTGAAGATGATATGGCCGTGAATGTAGAGGATTCAATAGAACCCAGACTTACCAGAATAAAGCTTTGGCAAGGATGCTTAAACAATATACAAAAACCACTATGTGCAAACAACAGAAAAATGTAGTTAAAACACAACTTAAGTTTCTAAAGTAAGAAACCTAGAAACAAGCCTGTACAGTAGGCAGCTTTGGGGACCCCGCTGCTGTTAACCCTCTCACGGGATGCTCCTCTCCTCCCAGGGCCTGCCAAGGACGGAGGCCTCCTGGATCCTGGCTTCAGGACCACTGCTAGGTTGTGGTGGCCACCCAGGAAGTGTGGGGTCAGTCAGAGCCTCAGGCCTTGGGAGGCCCGTACCCTGGGAGGGCGCGGGCCGGAGCTCTGCACTCAGGAGCCGTTCCTCTTTGCCCTACCTAGACAACGCGACTGAACAACAAGTTTTTGTCTCTGGTGGTCTCCTGTGGAAGGCAGGCCTCTGAAGTTCACCAGTCGTGAGCCCCTGAGCCCCAGGCCTCCAGCACGTGAGCCTGCTCCATCTCGGGACCACAAGACAGGAATGGAGAAGGGCACACAGGAGAAGGCCAGCTCTGCCATCACTTCCTCTCTGGAGACCTCAGGCCCATCCATCCTTTCAGCTTTCCCAAGGTACTCACAGGCACGCCATGCCCTCCTGGGTCCCCTTTCCCACATGGAGGACAAACGGTGTATGGTGGCTGGTGCACTAGGTCCACACTGCTCAGAGCTCCACTCCTGGGCTGGCACTGGCAAGTCGGAGCAGACAACCCGCAGTCAACCTCACTTAGGGGCTGAAGTTAAAATTCTGCTCGACTCACGGCTCCGACCAAGAGTGACCTCTTACCTGCTGGCGTCTAAGCTGGTACATGACCAAGCCACCTTCCCACACATGTGTGCCCCAAGATACACACAGCTGGAGGCAGACAGGAATCATGTACCTTGGGCATGGGTGTGAGCTGAGAGGTGAAATGGATCCCAATGAGTAAATGAACGCACGAAAAAGGTACCTGGTTCAAGTTAATGATTTATTTTCACCTGTAACACTAGCAGAGAAGTCAAAAAACAGACTGACAGACATGGATAAAGTTTATAAACGGAACAAAGAAAGATCTGAATTATGTACACTGAGGGAGAGAAAGGGATTTTTCCATATCAACTTTTCCTATTTTGCAATTTCTGAATAGTAGAAACTAAACATTTTCCCCCAGTTTAATATGAAGGAACACAACTTTTATGATCAACCATTTGTCCTTAAGCATAAAGTGTAAGAGATTTTGGCTGTATGGTTGTCCTGGCTTCTGAAGTCTGGGTATTGTTAGAACATTTAAAAAAAAGAAAAAAGAAAAAAGAAAAGGAGTGTTCCATGAAGCCCTGAAGGAACTTCATGGGGACACTGTGTCTACTCAAAGGGCAGACAGTGCCCGTCACGCTGACGAGAACTGATATCCTGCCTTCCTCGAATGTAAGGAGAAAATAGTACTTTTATCAAACCAACTGGAAGTGAGCCAAACAGTTATAAAGTCAGAATGAAGCATGAATTTTCCTTTCACAGAGGAGGGACACTCCTTCGGCCCTGTTTAAAGTGAATTCTGTGCTGAGTCCCTGCTCCTCCAGAAGGAAAAACTGAAGGTCAGTTATTGCTAGCAACGCCAGAGGAGACCCCCTTCCATCTTGAAGCTGTTTCACACGGAAGGCTGTGGGTTTGGCTTGAAGCCCTCTGAGGAAGGAGGGTGTGGAGGTGCAGGCAGCAGGCTCTGCAGGGCTTCTCCCCCGGGAGCCACCCCTGGGCCACTCTGCCACCTCCTTGAGGACTAGAGGCTCTCACACCTGGAGTTGAGCAGAGGGTGTTATCTGGGGCCCTGGGGAGGAGGGGCCACAGAACTTTGCCACCAAAATCTAAGGAGCAATCGAAGCCCAAAGGATCAAGGCTCAATGGCCAGAAGAGCAGCTTCTGCAATGAACGTCAGCTGCGGGGGCGGTGGTGCCCAGCTTGAGTCTGGAGAGCCCAACTCTGACTCGCAGGTGGCTGTGACTTGGCCAACAGGATGGACGTGGGCAGCTGATAAGGCCACAATTACTGCCACCGCCGCCTGGGTCTATGCTTGAGTAGACGTTAGGCAGTGGGAACTGAGGACCAGAGGGCCTATGGTAAACAAGGGATGATTTTTATCAGAAAAGAGGACGCCCGGCCCCGTGCCTGCCCCACTGTGACTCCTACGCCAGGTGAGCTTGGGCGCGGGTCCAGGTCCTGAGAACAGGTGGTGAGCAGGACGGGGCAACACAGGCACTGCTCCACAGGTGACACGAGGCCCCCCCAAGGACACTGAGAGTGCTACATCTCCTGGGCTGCTGAAAAGGAGGCAAAGAACGGGCTTTATTGCACATTTCGTTCTTAGAAAACTAGGGATTGCCCTGCCAAGGCCTTGGTGATCTGCAGGAACCTCTGACATCGATGTAGGTGGACTCATGGGTGGCCTCTAAATCACAAGGGATGGAAAACAAAGTCCAGTGGTTGGTCTTTCCGGGGCCACACTTGCTTCTGGGATCCTCGGACTGGATGGACCATGTGTGGCTTGTCACTGCTGTGGGCAGATGCCTGGGACGAGGTAGCATGCCCAGGAGAGCTGGGCGGACCTGCATGCTCTCTGACCAGGGCTGGTGCTCCACGACACCACCAGGAGGAAGATGGGACAAACTCTCCAAACAGGGAAAACTTCTTGGCAAATGGGCAGCTTCTGAAAGAGGCTAGAACCATGCTTCTCATTTCCAGCATGCCTGACTCCCTCTCTCCTACCCTGGAACCAGACTACCCAGGAGATGTCGACCGGCTGGGAGGGGCCTGGCTCCAGCTCCACGGCATCCAACTAGAGGTAACAAAAGGATCTAAGATGGGGTTGGAAATAAGAGAGCAGTTTACATACTGGACGTTGATTCTGAAAGTCTTTTTGAGCTCAAGAAACGGGAGGCAGACGAGCCACGTAAGGCGCACAGAGAGCCCGCCAGGCTCTGTGTCCACTTGTCTCTCCTGAGCAACTCTCGGCACTTCATATGTAAATGGGGTGGTACCGTTTGTGGCTCATCTTTTTCCTGCAAGTTGGGCAAGTGTTAGCATTCTTCAGGGAATCACGGAGGCACTGGCTACAGAAGACGTGGCCACACTCTGTAGAAACAATGAGACGTCCATTCTGCACAATCTGGAAAACATACAAACAGCCTTCAGGTCACGTCTTGTACTGGAGCAGCCGGAGCCCCAGCGTCCACTCCCGCCTGTTCCTAAGATGACGAATGAGCGGGGAGGGGCCAGGGGCTGCAGCAGGAAAGCAGAGAAGGGGGTCTGGAGAACTAACGATGCTCCTCTGAGGCTCCGGAAGGTACGGGCGGCGTCTCTGAAGCCAAAAAACAGGCAGGAGCCAACCTCGGGCAGTGAGAGCCCAAGGTGAAGCCCTGGGGCTCGAGGAACCCCAGGCAGCAGTAGGGCAGAGCCAGAGGACCCAGGGCCACGGAAAACACTGGCAGCGTCTGCTGAGGCCGGGCGGGGAACACACAGGACTGGCACAGGGCAGTGCAGGGAATGAAGGGGCCAGAGTCCAAGACTGTGTGGCCCAAAGAGATGGCATGGCCTCCCTTCACAGATGTGCGCCACGCCATGTGCCAGCACCGGCATGACTGCAAGACAGGCGTCCAAGCCCACCCGAGAAGCGCTCGTCTCATTCCCTGACTGAAGCAGCCTGAGGCCAGGACCAGGGAAGACGCAGTCGAGCCTGCTTACCTCCGAGTACCCGTCCATGCAGATGGGGCAGCTGACGGTGCCAGAGGGCCTAGAAGCACAGAGCTCACGTCAGGAAAGCAAGCCAGATGGTCAGTTCCTAACGCTACGTGGCTCCATCTAAGCCGCCCATGCCCCCTCCTCACACCCTCATGCCCAAGTGCCACAGCCCAGGCACTTGGGAGGTTGGCAGTCCCATGGCACAGGGGTTCTCGGAGAAAGGGGGGAACAGAGGGCAAGAGAAAGTGCAGACAATGGGAGTCCCCCTTGCAGCCTCCCTGTCTGGGCAGGGGCTGGCCGAGCACCCCCTTCCTCCAAGCATTCCTGCTGCAGTAGGCGGGGGTGCTGGGGCTCACCCTCAGCTACTCTCACACCCTGGCGGTGCCTGGTGCACCTGGTCAGGTCACAGGGGGAACAGTGGAGCCCAGCCTGGGATCTGCCCGCCACCCAGACGCTTCAATAAGCCCTTTCTGAGCCCAGGATTGAAGCATTTGCCAAGGGGCCGGGATTTCTAACACCCTGCCTCCGCCCAACCTCTTCACTAGAAACTGGAGAAAGAAGGGATCCTCACTCCGGGGACAAGGGCCCATGTGTCCAGAGGCTGCTTGGCAGACAGCCTGCCCCCGGCACGGCCCCTGGTACCTGAGGCCCACAGCTGCCTCTTCCCTGGCGCTCCTGGGGGAGTGGGTGGTCACATACACGTCCTTGTCCCGGGCCAGCTCCTCCTCGTCACTGCTCACTACACAGCTATCAGCGTGGTCCTGGCGCAGCCGCCTGCCGTTCCTCCTTGGCCGCCTCCTCTCTAAGGTTCGAGTCCTCGTTTAAGGAAGGGCCTCAGCCCCACCCCCCTCGGAACCAGCCTCCCGTCTTCCCCGGAGGAGCCCCCAGCCCTGCTGCAGCAGAGGCGGGGCGAGTCCCCGCAGCAGGCAGGGCTGCCCCAGGGAGTGTTCCCGCCCTTGGCCAAACCCAAGGAAGGAGGGAGACCACTCACCTTCAACAATCTTGGAAACAGGAGAAAAACAGAAGAGAAAGACACAGTTAACGTGACATAGGATGTTCTGCACTCTCTAACGCTCTTCCACAATCAGGCTGGCACGTCTGGCTCCCACGCGGGGCCCTCAGGGGAGCAGCCAGGCCTGGAGCGGCCGAGCCTGGCGCCCGGCGCTGAGGGCCCCGGAGCCGCCCACGGCCCCTTCTCAAACAGAGGCCCCAGGGGCCCGCAGCCCACCACCCGCCACACAGGCTACTGCCAGAGACGGGGCCTCACTGGGAGAAGGCTTGGCAGGCTTCATGCTTTACCGACCAGAGGAGGTCAGGCAGGGACCCTGAGAGCAGCACACGCCACAGACTGAGACCAACCTGGCCCTGTGCTGGAGGCGGGCAGAGGCCAGCAGGGAGGACCCACCAGCCCAGGGCCGGGCTCCAGGCCCAGAGGCCTCCTCACGCTTCGCATGCGCTGTGGTTCTGACACGCTGAAATCCCCGGCAGCCCTGCTGCTCCCACTGTTCCCAACAGCATCTGCTCACCTCGTGTCTGTGTCACCATCCAGTAATTCTCACAATATCTCAAACTTTTTCATTGTTGCTATATTCATCATGGCTCTATCTAATCAGTGATTTCTGATGTAACTACCCTAATTGTTTTGGGGCATCACGAACCTCACCAATATAAGATGATGAGCTTAAGTGATAAATATATACTCTGTTCCAGAGACCAACTGTCCCATGACTCCCTCCCTCTTCTTGAGCCTCCCTAGACACAACAATACTGAAATTAGGCCAATCAGTCACCTTACAACGGCCTTGCAGTGTTGAAGCAAAAGAGCTGCATATCTCACTTTAAATCCCAACCTAGAAATGACAAAGCTTAGTGAGGAAGGCACTTCAAAGGTTAAGACAGGCCAAAAGCTAGGCCTTCTGCACCAGTTAGCTAGCTTGTGAATGCAAAGGAAAAGTTCCTCAAGGAAATGTGAAGTGCTCCTCCAGTGAATGCACAACAATAAGAAAGTGAACAGGCTTACTGCTGACGGCGTGAAAGTTGGAGTTGGCCTGGACGGAAGATCCAACCAGCCACAGTGTTTCCATAAACCAAAGCCCACGGCAGAGCAAGGCCCCAACCTCTTCAATTCCATGAGAACGGAGAGAGGGGAGGAAGCTGCACAAAGTATGAAGCTGGCAGGGGTTGGATCCCAAGGTCAAAGGAAAGATGCAGTCTCTGGCGCATCAGAGTGCAAAGGTGAAGCCGCAACTGCTGATGTAGAAGCTGCAACAAGTTACCCAAAAGAGCCAGCCAAGATCACTAATGTGGGTGGCTACACTAGACAACAGGTTTTCAGTGTAGACAAAGCCTCTATTGGAAGGAGAGGCCATTCAGGACTTTTGTAGCTAGAGAAGTCAATGCCTGGCTTCAAAGCTTCGAAGGACAGACTGACTCCCTCATTAGAAGCGTAAATAGCTGGTTGAAGTCAATGCTCGTTTACCATTCCAAAAACTCTACAGCCCCTAAGAATGGTGCTAAATCAACCCACTCTGCCTGTGCGCAGTAAACGGAACAACAAAGCCTGAATGGCAGCACATCTCGTCACCACATCATTTACTGACCATCTTAAACTGACACATACTGCTCAGACAAAGATTTCGTTCAAAACATTCCCTCTCACTGACAATGAACCTGATGATGCAAGAGCTCTGATGGAGATGAACAACGAGACAAATGCTGTTTTCTTGCCGAGTAACACAACATCCTGCAGCCCATGGATCAAGGAGTCATTTCAACTTTCAAGTCTTGTAATTTAAGAAATATATTTCTAACCCTACAGCTGCCATAAACAGTACTTTCTCTGATGGATCTGAGCAAAGTAAACAAAAAACCATATGGAAAGCAGAGATATCACTTTGCCGACAAAGGTCTGTATAATCAAAGCCATGATTTTTCCAGTAGTCATGTATGGAAGTGAAAGTTGAACCATAAAGAAGGCTGAGCACCAAAGAGTATGATGCTTTTGAACTGTGGTGTTGGAGAAGACTCTTCAAAGTCTCTTGGACTGCAAAGAGATCAAACTAGTCAATACTAAAGGAAATCAGTCCTGAATATTCACTGGAAGGACTGATGAAGTGCCAATACTTTGGCCACTTAATGCAAAGAGCTGACTCATTGGAAACAACCCTCATGCTGGGAAAGACTGAGGGCAGAAGGAGAAGAGGATGACAGAAGATGGAGGTTGGATGGCATCACCGACTCAATGGATGAGTTTGAGCAAACTCAGGGAGGCAGTGGAGGACAGAGGAGCCCGGCGTGCTGCAGTCCATGGGGTCGCAGAGTCAGACAACACTTAGTGACTGAAAAAATGAATACATGGTGGCCAGAGAGCTCCCTTCACTGGTGATGACTATGTCCCCATGTTCAATGGAAGAAGAGTTTGGAGGTAAGACTTCTTGCCCAAAAGACAAAAAAGAATGGACCCACAGCCTGGCCTCCCAGCTCCATGCCCTTCCTGTGACCCTGAGTCACCTCCTAGCTGATGGACAATAACATAATTTGTTCAGTTCAGTCGCTCAGTTGTGTCCGACTCTTTGCGACCCCATGAATCACGCCAGGCCTCCCTGTCCATCACAAACTCCCGCTTACTCAAACTCACGCGCATCGAGTCAGTGATGCCATTCAGCCATCTCATCCTCTGTCGTCCCCTTCTCCTGCTCCCAATCCCTCCCAGCATCAGGGTCTTTTCCAATGAGTCAACTCTTCACATGACGTGGATAAAGTACTGGAGTTTCAGCTTCAGCGTCAGTCCTTCCAATGAACACCCAGGACTGATCTCCTTTAGGATGGACTGCTTGGATCTCCTTGCAGTCCAAGGGACTCTCAAGAGTCTTCTCCAACACCACAGTTCAAAAGCATCAATTCTTCAGTGCTCAGCTTTCTTCACAGTCCAACTCTCACATCCATACATGACCACTGGAAAAACCACAGTCTTGACTAGATGGACCTTTGTTGGCAAAGTAATGTCTCTGCTTTTTAATATGCTGTCTAGGTTGGTCATAACTTTCCTTCCAAGCAGTAAGCGTCTTTTAATTTCATGGCTGCAATCACCATCTGCAGTGGTTTTGGAGCCCCCCAAAATAAAGTCTGACACTGTTTCCCATCTATTTCCCATGAAGTGATGGGACCAGATGCCATGATCTTAGTTTTCTGAATGTTGAGCTTTAAGCCAACTTTTTCAATCTCCTCTTTCACTTTCATCAAGAGGCTTTTTAGTTCCTCTTCACTTTCTGCCATAAACACAATTTGTAGGCTATAGCCAAAGATAATATAATCTTTAATTCATATATTAGAAAAGAAATGATGAAAATTAGCAAAATAACTCAAAGAAAGGAAAAACCAATGAATGAAAACAAACGTATAAGAAAAAGGATACACAAAGCTAAAAGTTGGTTCTTTGAAAGATCTAATAAAACTCTTAAAAAAAAAAGCAAACACAGAAAACACAAATAACCAGTATCAGAAATGAGACATCACTACAGATTCCACAGAAATGAAGACATTACAAATTTATGCCAATAAAAATGAAAATTTTAGATGAAATCAACAAATTCCTACAAAGTAAAATTAACACAGTGAAATGAAAAGTGAAAGCTGACCAATTGTGTTTAACTCTTTGCGACCCCATAAACTGTATCCCAACAGGCTCCCTGTCAATGGGATTCTTTAGACAAGAATACTGGAGTGGGTTGCCCTTTCCTTCTCCAGGGAAATCTTCCTGACCCAGGGATTGAACCCAGGTCTATTGCATTGCAGGCAGTTTCTTTGCCATCTGAGCCACCAGGGAAGCCCGATAATTGCCAAAGCATGGAGGTGTAGTTGCTCAGTCATGTCCGACTCTTCCACGGCGTGGACTGCAGCCCACCAGGCTCCTCTGTCCACAGGATTCTCCAGGCAAGGATACTGGAGCGCGGTGCCATGCCCTCTTCCAGGGGACCTTCCTGACTCAGGAACCAAAACTGGACCTCCTGCACTGCAGGCAGCATCTTTATCGTCTCAGCCCCCAGAAAAGCCCCAATAATTACCAAAACCCACTAAAACGCTACTTCTGCTTTATTGATCGTGCCAAAGCCTTTGACTGTGAAGATCACAACAAACTATGGAAAATTCTTCAAGAGATGGGACTATCAGACCACCTTACCTGCCTCCTGAGAAACCTGTATGCAGGTCAAGAAGCAACAGTTAGAACTGACATGGAACAACAGACTGGTTCCAAATTGGGAAAGGAGTACGTCAAGGCTGTATACTGCCACAGTGCTTATTCAACTTATATGCATAGTATATCATGTGAAATGCCAGGCTGGATGAAGCACAAGCTGGAATCAAGATTGCTGGAAGAAATATCAATAACCTCAAATATGCAGATGACACCACCCTCATGGCAGAAAGTGAAAAGGAACTGAAGAGCCTCTTGATGACAGTGAGAGAGTGAAAAAGCTGGCTTAAAACTCAACATTCAGAAAACTAAAATCATGGCATCTGGTCCCATCACTTCATGGCAAACATTGACAAACTTTATTTTTTTGGGCTCCAAAATCACTGCAAATGACTGCAGCCATGAAATTACAAGACGCTTACTCCTTGAAAGAAAAGCTATGACAAACCTAAAAGGCATATTAAAAAGCAAAGACATTACTTTGCTAACAAAGGTCCATCTAGTCACAGCTATGGTTTTTCTAGTAGTCATGTATGGATGTGAGAATTGGACTATAAAGAAAGCTGAGCACCAAAGAATTGATGCTTTTGAACTGTGGTGCTGGAGAAGACTCTTGAGAGTCCCTTGGACTGCAAGGACATCCAACCAGTCCATCGTAAAGGAGATCAGTCCTGAATATTCATTGGAAGGACTGATGCTGAAGCTGAAACTCCAATACTTGTGGCCACCTGATGTGAACAACTGACTCACTGAAAAAGACCCTGATGCTGGGTCTTTTAGATTGAAGACGGAAGGAGAAGGGGACGACAGAGGATGAGATGGTTGGATGCCATCACTGACTCGATGGACATTAGTTTAAGCAAGCTCCAGGAGTTGGTGACGGACAGGGAAGCCTGGCATGCTGCAGTCCATGGGGTAGTAAAGCCCTGGACACGACTGAGCAACTGAACTGAAGTACTTTCTCTGTAGAGTTCTATCAACTATTCAAAGAAGGAATAGTCCCAATCTCACAAAATCTTCTGAAGAACAGCAAAAAAGGTCCCCAAATTACTTTATAAAGATACCAAAACTCTGATACCAGAACTTTATAAAGAAAAATTACCGACCATCAATCTTAACTCACAAAAATTGTGGCAAAAATTATATATAAAATATTGGCAAACTGAGTCTAGCAACATAGAAAAAATTATGTTACAACCACAATGCTTAAGTGGTTTAACACTAGAAACCAATGTAATTTTCCACTTCAACCTATGAAAGGGGAAAAAAATCATCATTAGATGAGACTTAAATTTCAACACTGATTCAAGATGAAACTTATAAGCAAACATGAAAAAGAGAAACTTCTCCACTCTGGTAAGGGTATCGACAAACCCAAAAGCCTTATAGCAGAGGTCCTATTTAATGGTAGAACTGAAAGGACTCTTTCAGATTTTGAATGAAACAAGAATGCCCATGACTGTCACTGTTTTTACTCAGCCAATAATGAATTTTTTAGCCAATGTGTTAAGGCCAAAAAAAAAAAAAATCAAGAAGAACCAAAACTTGTTCCATATACACAAAAATTCAGAAGATTCACAGATTAAGAATTGTTAAAAAAGAAAAATCAATTGCATTTCTTTATATTAGCAAATCAAAATTAAAAATGAAAAATTTAAACACCATTTATTAAAAAAAAATAAAATAAAAAATAAACACCATTTATAGCATCCTAAAATACTACATACCTAGGAATAAATCTTCTAACAAAAGACTTGCAAAATTACTCCAGGGTATAAAGTTTACTGTGAAGTATCTAATCTTGGTGTTCAGTTGCTCAGTCGTGTCCAGCTCTTTGCGACCCCATGGAGAGCAACATGCCAGGATTCCCTGTCCTTCACACTATCTCCCAGAGCTTGCTCAAACTCATGCCCATTGAGTCGGTGATGCCATCCAATCATCTCGTTACTAAGAGGTATCTAATCTTATCTCAAACTATACACAATTCAAATGGATTATAGACCTAAATGTGAAATGTGAAATAGTAATACTTTTGGAATATAGGAACAAATTTTTATGGTACAGGATTTTCATTAACAAAGTTGATAAATTCAACTATGTTAAGACCCTTTGTATATAAACAAAAAAGAGAAAAGACAAGCCTCTGAATAGAAGATTCAATACACAACTAATGGCAGGCTCATATTTAGAAATTTATTAAAAAAATGAGACAAGGCAGGCAGTCACAAGGAAAAATGAGCAAAGATTCAGTTAAAAAAAAAACTTCCAACAGGCAACACACCAAAGAGGAAAACGAGCCCCCACTAAGCATGACAAGGCACTGGACCCCGACGGTCGTGGGGAGAACACACAGAAAGCTCACGGGAGACCCCGGCAACAGCAGATGGGCTAGAGGGCAGTGGGGGGAGCCTGGGTGGGAGTGGCCTCTCTGTAAGATGGGGCTCACTGCCCAGCAACCACCGAGGGAACACACGCCCTGGAGAAACAGTCTGTGGTTTCTCCTTCAGTCTTAAGAGGGTTCACCAAAGTTCTACTGTGGTCCTGGGGTGTAAAGATGCCAAGCTACTCCCAGACAGGGTCCAAGTGGTACATACACTTAGTCTACCCCCTGGATTCTGAGGGGCTGGTAAGATTACCCCAATCTGGGAAACAACACAATCATTTCACTCTCCTGAATGTGGCATCTGAGGTAACCCTAAACTTGTAACCCCTCTAATAGAGGCCCCTCGTCTTGAGTCGGTAATATTACTAGGTATTCCAAGTGGATCTGCTTAGTGAGAATTTCAGCCTAGATATACTTCTCAGTGTAAATTTTAAAACTGGAGTTTGGACTTGTTAAAATAATTATCAACAAAAAATGAACGATTAGACTAAAAGGGATGCTATCAAATCCCAATTATTCTATATCTGGGAACACTGAGGCCACAGGGAGGGGAATCCTCCACCAGAACCCGGGACCCCTGCTTCTCAGGCTGGTCTCCCCTCCACCCAACCACCTGCCCAGGCTCCCCACCGCCCCCAGTGCCAGCTTTCCTGTCCAGTGTCTCCCGGTGACTCTCCACAGCCCAGGCCACAGGAGGAGGCTAGAGCACTCAGAAAAGCAGCCCACGCAGGCAGGCAGAGCAACCATCAGAAAAGAATCAGGGCGCAGAAGGGGTATGACGACGCTGGCTTGTCACTCAGCAGCAGCCATCGGCGTCCCCTTGCGGGCAGAATCCTGGCCATCTCCCCAGGGCCTGGCACACTACAGGTGGACACCAAGTGCTGGGGGCAAGAAGGACTGGCGGCACTCTGAAGTGTCAATCAGCAACGGAGCTGCAGGCATCAGCCCAGGTGCCAGACTCATCTGTCTTCTCAGAACCTCAGGGAGCTTGCCAGGAACAGCAGCAAAGCTGGATGTATGCGCCTTAGAAAACACTCACAGGCCCAACGGGGACCACTGACAGCTAAGCCACTGAGACTTATCTCCAGGGAAATGACTGCCTCCTGCTCAGGAGCGGTGTCCCCAGTGCTGGGACAGCTGACAGGCTCAGCAGGAGCAGCTGCCTGGCCTCTGGGGGGGTGGGGTGGGGTGGGGGCAGAATGCAACAGACGGACACACAGCCAGACAGCCCAGCAGTTTCAAACTGGGCCCAGAGTGTAAATCTCTTGTCAGGTCAGTTCCCTGTCCTCACACTCTTGCTTCTTTTGAAGGCTTCTCGGTGTAACCCTGAGGTTCTAAGCACAGCCAGGATAGCCCCAAGATCATGGGCCCCTAGACCGAGGGGAGACTCGGCTCCGAGCAACCTCCACCTGCCCCAGAAAACCAGTCCTCAGCAGCACCACCCCTACTGCCCCCTCACATGGGTCTGCCTCCACTCCGCACACCTGTGCCCTCTATCAGCAGCATCCTGAGACACAAGGGCACCCTCAGAACACGGGCGGGCCGAGCAGACTCCCAGCCCCACCCGGGGAGGCGCCCTGCTTGGGGGAGCTGGGCTGCGGGAACGGCTTCCCCATCCCCGAGCAGGTCTCCTTCCTGGAGGCCACGCAGGGGCAGGCGGGTGCCCTGGGGCGGGGGGGGGCCAGCAGCTCCCAGGCTCCACCATCTGGGAGCCATGGCACCATCGGGCACCAGCGGGCAGTGCAGGGAGCCTGCCTGCTCCACAGCAGCGGCTTCCAGGCCTCGAGACCCCCCGGCAGTGTTCAGCGAACATCCCCATTCCCACCAGCCAAGAGGGTGTAAACTCATGTTTACTGGGCTTTACAGTGCCTGGCGTTGGGTGCCAGGCACTCAAACACAGGATTCTTCTAATCCTCACAGTACCCTACTGACACGGATGGCATTATCCTCATTTTATGGACAAGTGAAGGAGATTAAGTAACTTGCCCAAGGTCATGCAGCTGGTATTAAAGGTGGAATCAGGGACTAAAGAGAGACCAAGCCTCAGAGTTCTCCCCAGCTATGCAAAGGAGGCTCACTTGTGATTAATTAAAGCAATAAAGTCACAAGAATTGATTTTCCTGAAACATTTTCCACCTTGAGTGCTGTAACCTGTGACCAAGGCCTTCAGACGTGCCAGCCAGGGGCCCACCGCCGAGAGCGCCAACGCTCAGGCTCCCCCACTTACCACGACAGAGTCATTGTGAGTCAGGTCGACGACCACAGGCTCTAAAGATTCACATGTGAGGTCCACTATTTCGTCTCCCGCTTCAAAATAAAGCATTTTAACAAGCTTTAGAGGGAAAGTGAAGGCATACTGCTCAGTTTCATTAATATGACAACTAACAGAACACGGCTTAAACAAAACTAACACCCCTAAAGCACAGCGGTAAAGGGGCAAGCAGTGACCACCCCCCGAGTCCTGCTCTGAACACCACTGTGTGGTTTTAACCAATACACCACCCCTCCCCGGGGCGTCACGCTGCCACTGCTGACCTCCACACCCCACCCCTGCTCATTCACAGCGGAGAGGCAGCGGGTCACCCAGGGTGGGTGGGGGTGCACAGCCAGGAAGGGACCAAGCGTGCTGGGCTCGGGCTCTGGGGCGGGTCTGCCTGACAGCTCCGCTCCCCGACCTCAGGTCAGGCTGCGCTCGGCACGGCACAGGCTGCACTCTTCATCAGTTGCCCTTCCATCTCACTCAGCCTGCCAGCGCTTCACAACTTGGCTGGGCCACAACGGTTTACTCACTGGCCCCCCAAAGCCCCAACTTGCCAAGAGAGGTTGAGCCTGTCCTGCAACTTGCCTTTGAGCCCAAGAATACAGTGCATGTCTACCCACGCACGGGCCAAGTGGGAAGGACTTGTGCCAAACGGTTACCAGCACTGAGGTCTGGCAGTGTACAACCTCCATTTCTATAAACTGAAAGATTTACAACCATCTTTGTTTCTATTATTAGTAACATTAAAAAGTAGGAGAGAAGAAGTTCTAGAAATAATAGTTAATATTTGGGGAATGTGACTTGTAATACATTTAACATATTCAAATTTTTGTTCTCCTGGATTAAAAAGTTCACAGGAATAAAAACCATAATATATCAAAGATTCCAACGTAAATTATACAAAATGATTTTATTTCTTTTAAAGAACGGTCCATAATGGATCTATCACAACTTACAGAACTGTTTCTCTTTCTGGTGAACACAATTTTGGGTTCTAACAATAAAAAATATGCCAAAGGGTAGCTTGTGCATGGAGTCCTGCATGTGGGCGTGAGGCTAACCGAGGACGGAAAATGCCACAGTGGAGAGCAGTGGGCCTCAGCCAGGCTGGAGAGTCTCAGCCCTTCGAGAAGCACGTGTGGGCTGAGCACCTGCTGGGGGGGTGGGCAGGGGAAGCGGGGTGGCCCAGGGCTGCACAAGTCCATCAGAAGTGAGGTCAGAGACCATAGAGACAACGCGGAGGGCTTCACTCCCTGAAGGACCATGACATGACCTCAGGCCAGCCGCTTCTCTCCAAGTGTCAGTTTTCATGCCTCGTAATTATGAAAGCAACCTTACCGTGTGCAGAGCAGAGGGACCAGACAGGCCGTCCGCCACTCCCCTGAGAGGGCAAGTGGAGGGGAAGAAGTCAACCTGCCTCTGCCTGCACCTAATGCCCTCCAACCCAGGAAGGTCTGTACACAGGTCTGCCTTCTGGGGCAACTGTCTGTCCTAATGAACGAGAGAAGAAACCTGAGTACTTCCTGAGGCCAAGTAATTTGAGACACAACTTCAAAGAGAAAAGGTGGACCCAGACAGTGTCCACATCCACGCTGTGCAGCCTCAAAGGACAGCTGGTGAGGCGCAGGGGCAGCTCGGGCTCACTCCGGCTTTCATTGTGACCAGTGAGTCTGAGATCATAGGTCTTACAAACACAGTGACTGAGCGGAACCTTGTACAGTGCCATCTGCCAAGCAAGTTCCAAGTGTTCCATGTCACCGACTCATTTCAGAGCTAGAAGAGCTCTACAGAGCTACTGCACACACACACGCCATGATACACACACACACACACACACACACAGCCGCCCCATTATTCATGTGTTCACACACGCCATGATCTGCACACACACACACAGCCGCCCCATTACTCATGTGTTCACACACGCCATGATCTGCACACACACACACAGCCGCCCCATTACTCATGTGTTCACATACGCCATGATCCGCACACACACCATGATCCACACATACACACACACACAGCCGCCCCATTATTCATGTGTTCACACACGCCATGATCCACACACACACACACAGCCACCCCATTATTCATGTGTTCACACACGCCATGATCCACACACACACACCCGCCCCATTACTCATGTGTTCACACACGCCATGATCTGCACACACACACACAGCCGCCCCATTATTCATGTGTTCACACACGCCATGATTCACACACACGCCATGATACACACACACACACACACACAGCCACCCCATTACTCATGTGTTCACACACACCATGACCTGCACACACGCCATGATCCACACACACACACACACAGCTGCCCCATTATTCACGTGTTCACACACGCCATGATCTGCACACACACACACAGCCACCCCATTATTCATGTGTTCACACACGCCATGATCCACACACACACACAGCCGCCCCATTATTCATGTGTTCACACACGCCATGATCCACACACACACACACAGCCGCCCCATTATTCATGTGTTCACACACGCCATGATCCACACATACACACAGCCGCCCCATTATTCATGTGTTCACACACGCCATGATCCACACACACACACACACACACACACACACACACACACAGCCGCCATTATTTATGTGTTCACATACGCCATGATACACACACACACACACACACACACAGCCGCCCCATTATTCATGTGTTCACATGCCATGATCCGCACACACGCCATGATCCACACAAACACACACACACACAGCTGCTCCATTATTCATGTGTTCACATACGTCATGATCCACACACACACACACACACACACACACACACACACACACAGCCGCCCCATTATTCATGTGTTCACATACGCCATGATCCGCACACACACACAGAGCCACCCCGTTATTCATGTGTTCACACACGCCATGATCCACACACACGCCACGATCCACACACACACACCCGCCCCATTATTCATGTGTTCACACACGCCATGATCCGCACACACGTCATGATCCTCACACATGCGCCATTATCTTCATACACACACACGCCATTATCCACACACACACGCCGTTATCCACACACACACACATGCCATGATCCTCACATACAGACATGCCATTATCCTTCTGTACACACATGCCATTCATTATCCGCATGCACACATCATCATCCACGCGCACAATTATCCTCACAAACACACATGCCATGATCCACACACGCACACACAGCCGCCGCATCATTCATGTGTTCACACACGTCATTATCCTCACACACACACAAGCCATTTATCTGCGTGTGCACATATGCCATTATTTTCATACACACACACGCCATTATCCACACACACACGCCATGATCCTCACATACAGACATGCCATTATCCTTATATACACACATGCCATTCATTATCCGCATGCACACACACCATCCATGTGCACAATTATCCTCACACACATGCCATAATCCGCATACACACACACACCCCCCCCATTATCCACGCACGCACACATGCCATTATCCTCCTATACACACACACACACCATTATCCACGCACGCACACATGCCATTATCCTCCTATACACACACACACACACCATTATCCATGCACACCATTATCCCCATATACATAGACTTATCATTATCCACGCACACACACCCCATTCTCCTCATATACACACATACACACACACACCATTATCCTCATATATACGCACACGCCATTACCCTCCTACACACACCCATTACCCTCCTACACACACACACACACACACACACATTATCTGTGTACACACACATGCCATTATCATCACACACACATTATCCTCATACATATATATGCCTTTATCTGCACGCACACACATGCCATTATCCTCATACACACACACACCATTATCCACGTGTGTACATATGCTATTATCCTCATAAACACACATGCCATTATCCTCACACACACACGCCATTACCCTCCTATACACACACACACACAATCTGTGTACACACACATGCCATTATCCTCACACAGACATTATCCTCATACATGTATGCCTTTATCCTCACACAGACACACGCCATTATCCTCATACATACACACACACACACCCCCGATCCCCCGTTTCAGATGAGGAAACTGAGCCCACAGGCTGCGTAGCCTGCACCAGGCCGGTGGCTGCCAACTGATGCCCAGGGTCACAGGGTTCCTGGCAATCTTACCGCTTTCCACGAGCTCTATAGGTTCTGCCTCCAAGGCCATCTCAGGTGGGGAGGTGGTTTCCCGAGTTCGCTTCTGGGCTTGTCTAGAATTTACTGTCCCACCACGACGCTTTCTCTGAGGGTTTTCAGGGGAAAAGAAACAGTTCAATAGCTTCTGACCAGTAAGATTTCAGTTAGAAAAATTAAAAAGCTTCTGTTATACAGACTGTTGGTCCATCAAAAGTACGTGACATATAACTCTATGGAGGCCTCTGGTCCAGGTTGGAATTAGACCAGAAACCCGTTCTTTTAACCAAAAGTTACAGACCTATTTCCCTTGGATTTGTATTTGACCCCACTGAGCACTTTCTGTCTTTCAGCCCAAGACCTTCAGTTTCCCAAGTTTCTAGTCCCTGTGAAAAGCAGGTCTTTTTTTGGGAAAGGGTTCTGGCCTCTAAATTTTTATAATACTATCAAGTTGTAGTTTACACCCTAATAACCACTCCCCACAGCTCCAAGAACCAAAGTTTTTATTTTTTCTTGCAATGAGAATTTAAAAATTTTTCATTGGAGTATAGTTGACTTACAGTGTTAATTTCTGCCATACAGCAAAGTAAATCACTTATATATGTATCTTTTTTTTTTTTTAAGATTCTTTCCCCACAGAGACCGTTACAGAGTACGGAGTAGAGCTCTTTATGCTATGCAAGAACCAGTTTTAGTTCCTACAGGCTTCCAGAGAGACACGCCTTCTGGAAGGTTAGACTGTTCATCAGCATGTCTGCAGCTCAGACCCCGAGTCAGGCTTCCGAGTCCTCCAGCCGGGTACCAACGCGCTCCAGCACATCTGGCCTGCCCACTGCGGTGTTCCTCCAGAGACGGAGCCTCCATCTGACATAGCTTTGTTACCGCGCCCTGTGCGGCCCCGACCAACCCCAGCTCCGTTTCAGCGCTCCTCCCTGCCTTGTCCTGCTCCTCAGTGGCACTGGGCCCACTCTGTCCACAATGGGCGATATGGGCAGTCACTACCTACCAAGTCTAAACCTCCTCACCAGTACCAGCCTCACAGAGCTCTCCTACGGATGAGGCGCATGCACAGTACGGAGCGCTGGCCGAAGATGCCATTACTACACTATCGTGCCTCACCAGGCATCCTAACCTTGGACACGCTGGCAGGACAGGCAAGCGTCCTCGGGATCCACATAAGACTGAGGAGTACCCCTCACCCAGCCCAGTCCTCGCTGGCAACAGAGAAGCCGGCTTCTCTCCGTGTTCTAACCACCGCTCTCATCCGATGGCTGCCCGAGGAGCTGCCTCCCAGCCCCTGGAGGCCTGGAGGCCAGGGGCAGCAGCATGCTGAACTCCGCAGCAGGGAGCCGCTCCATCCCTCAGGCCAGAGGTGAGGCTACCGCCTGGTGTTTCTAAGTTTCCCCAGCAGCTACCAGATTACCTAAGGCTCTACCCCACTCTCTTTGCAGTTGTCCTGATAGCGTCCTTCCTTGGAAAAGGACCAAGTCTTTCTCAGCAGACACTGCTGAATAGAACCCTTCAGTCCCCGCTGGGCGGCTTCTCCCAGGCAGGAAGCAGTAGTCATGGATCCTGGCCACAGTCTGGGTGCGGAACCCTAAAAACCCTGTCCTGTCACCATAGCGACGTGTCCTGCTAACCCGCACCTCAACCCAACAACAGTCCTCTCCTCTTTCAGCCTCTCCCTGCCTGGACCACCGGCCCCTTCCCTCTTCACTGAACCAGCTCTCACACAGCTTTGAGGGACCTCCTCAACTGGCGGCTCCACCATGAGGACCTCCCTGGAGCCCTCCTGCTGACCATCTCGTGTCCCCGTCCTCCTCCCTCCTTCCCCACAAGAAGCCCCCTATACTTCTACGCCTTTTCCTCTTCCACCCGCACGCCCTAGAGGCCAGGCTCAGACAGCCTAGAATCTGAGGACGGCTCTGCCCCCGCCCCGCCCATGATTCTCGTCATGCTCTCCTGCCGTTTACCAGCAGGGCCCTCAGAGGGCCGCAGCCTGGGTTAAAACTGACCGCCTGATCACCGCCACACCTCATTCACACTGCCCCAAGGAGAGTCTAACCAGCTTCTTCACAGCCTCCCACAAGGGGCCACACTGCTGTCTGTTCAGAGTGTGGCCTCTGAGGGGAGGTGCCCAGGTTTAGGAGGCTTCCCTGCAGGTAAGGGACTGAGGTGGGAGGTCACCTGGCCTTTAAAGGGCAGGTCCAGGGGCCTGGAATACAGTGGGGACTGCAGTGGTCAGAAGGGATGGACCAAGGGGAAGGAGCTGGGCCAGGACAACATCTACAGGATTTCTACCACTCTTCACCCTGGGAACTGACTGGTCAGCCTTATCCTCCCCGCTGCCACCCCTACAGTTCTAGAACCTGGAGAGAGGATGAGTGTCACAGCTGGTCCACCGGCTGGGAATGCTCTGTTTCAGAAAACAGCTGTTCTGAGTTTAGATCACATGCGCAGCATCGTTAGTAGGCAGTAAAGCGGGGAGGGGGACCGTCAAGCACTTTCTGGACTCAAGAGGCTCCCAGTGACATCTGGGTTACAACAAACCAGAGCTACATCTGTCGTCTAAAACGGCAGTTACAGTGACCAACTCTGGCCACTGAGCCTGAGAGAACTCACCCAGGGCTATGACCACCGCCGACGCCGGCGTCAGATTAGGACCACACAGGGGAAAGAAACAGAAGGGAAAACGGAACACTGGGTTGCAAATAATTAAATAAACCAGAGCCCTAATATTTCCAGGATGCCAGCAGCTGCTCTGAACGCGTAAAATTTCAAACCCTTGGCCATCCTTCTCAGCCTTCTGTCTTTAGGGCATCAACCAAAACACTGGAAACTCTGACCAAAGGCAAGCAGGTTGCTGTAACTACTGAAAGGTCCTATACACACTCTTTCAGGAATGTGGGTTACTCAGAAGCACCTTTATGGTACTCTCATAATTTAGATACACAAGGAATGAAGTAGTTGTTTAGCCTTAAAAAATAGAATCCATGAACTTGTAAAACTCACCGTACTCATGGTGATCCTCGGTGCCAACCTACAGAGAAACACACACAGTCTAGACCAGGCCTGGCCTCAGCCTCTCATGCCTGCTGGTTACTCATCTTCTGACTAGCACAGGGATCTGCACCCCAGCAGATTTCCAGAATCTTCAAGCCCTGGAAAATAAAGGTGTCAAGTTGACAAATGCTGCACCCGCATTATTGACGAGACATTTCAGCTCAATCGTCTACTGGTCCTTTCTGTCAGCTGCGCACTTTGCGCAATCACGTCCTAACCCACATCCTCCGTGGGAGATACACACCCTTGCAGAAGACAGGACCGCGTGACCCCACAGCCTGCAAGCAGGACCATGAGGTCACCCCTTGCCCTTCTGGCTGCTGAAACTCACACAGATGCTCCTCGGCCCACGGCCCCCTCCCTGCCTGTCTGGGGTCACCCCCATGAGGCTAAGACGGGCTCTGGCCTTGTCAAAGTTGTGCCCACCTCCCCCAGGCTGTGCCAGGAGACAAAATGCAAACGGCAGGGTGCCAGGCAGCTGCTGGTCACTGGGCAACCAGCTCTAGTTAGGCTGTTCCAGGCAGCCGAATGGTGATGACCTGTGACCCACTGGGGGAGCAGGCAGAAGGGACAAAGCCCAGGTCTCTGTTACGAAAGGAGAAATCCTGAACCCTTTTGCACAATCTGTGAGGACGTGGCTTGCCTCACTCAGGCTTAGGAAAGCAGCTATTGCCCTATGACTGTGACTGTGAGAGGCTGGGGACACTGAGCTCCGGCCTCTCATTCACAGCTTCCTTGGATGCAGTGACCCTGCCTCACTGCACACGCTCTGAGGCTCCTGCCAACTGGGAGGGTGGGTGACGCTGAAGCCCCCTCCCTTCTTGAATCCTCTCTGGAGTAATCAAGAGATCAATAAAGAAAAGGACCCCCCCAGATACACACACACAAAGACAAGAAACCCCTGCAGAGTCCTGTGCTAGCTTCTGGGAAGACGACGAAAACCAGAACTGCTCCATGTGACGGCACAATCCCAGGAAGGAAAGAGCCTCCGCCTCTCCCCACAACTGGGAACTGGGGCCTGCTGCAGGTGCCCATGATTCAGGGGAGGAGACAAGGGCCACCAACCCTGACCCACCCTGCGTGCCCAGCTGAGACTCTGCCACTGGCAACAGATGAGCGGAGAAGAACTAAGCAATTGTGGGTCAGGAAGCCAGGCAGGCTCCGGGAAGGGCAGAGAGCGCAGCAGGTGCGGAGGCTCCTGGAGAATGGGAGGCCCTTGGTTTGCTCAGGGCCCGCGGAAGGTGGGGACGAACCCTGCAGATCTGAGTTCAGGGAGGCAGTGGCGAAAGCAGTGAAGGAGTGGCCAAAACGTGCAGGCAGGAGTCAGGGTGCAGTCAGAGTCGACGGGCTCCTGGTGGGAGAGGACCCTGCACGGGGCAAGGCCGAGGGACCCGAGAGGCAGAGGGAGCGGCGGCCTGGGTCAGCCCGTCCGGGGTGACAGTGGTGTGCACAAGGACAGGCGTTCTCAAAGTGGAGCCTGCGTGAGGCTCACTCGCCTGGAGGGTTTGTTAAACTAGATTCGGATTCAGTAGGTCTAGGATGGGGCTCACAAGTCCCGAGGCAAGGCTAGGGGGGCCACTGTAGGCCACGCCACGGGAAGGCCTGTCTAGGACACGGCCTGGGAGCTGGAGAGGACCAATCATACACATGTGAGACACGGGACCTCTGTCAACCCCCTTCTTCTCATCCCCAGTGCTGCCACCTCCTCCACACGGTCCCCCCAGCCTGGAACCCTTCTACCATACTGCCAACATATCTTGGAGACAGCAGCTGACCCCACAGCCTTTCCCGAGGTCCCCATCAAGTCCCGACCCCTAAGCATGGCCTGTGGAGGCCATCTGGCCTTTCAGTTAGAGCATATCTCCACAGCCAGACACCATGGACAGGGGTCACACTTCCAAACCCCTACTTGTGACCTTGGGCGAGACTCTGAACTTCTCTGTGCCTTATTTGTTGTTTAGTCACTCAGTTGTGTCCGACTCTGACACCCCATGGACTGCAGCCTGCCAGGCTCCTATGTCCAATGGATTCTCCAGGCAAGAATACTGGAGAGCATTGTCATTTCCTTCTCCAGGGGATCTTCCCAGACCAGGGATCGAACCTATGTCTCCAGCATCGGTAGGTGAGTTCTTTACCGCTAAGCCATCAGGGAAGCCCAGGCCTTATTTGCTTGTCTCTAAAACAAGACAGCACCGACCTCAACGGTGTGTGAGGATTACAGGAGCTAATACAAAGAGCACCTGGACCGGTACCGCGCACTTTCCAGGCTCAAAGACCTGCTCTGCCAGCACAGCCTTGCGGTCTCTCCGCCTGCACCGCCCACTGCACAGCCCTAAGAGGCTGTGGATCGCCGCACCTGACCAGCTCCAACACGGACCCACGGGCTGCACGTCTCCCCACATCATGCACTCATCAGCAGGGCTCCTGTCCTGGGAATGCAGCAGTGAATACATCCAGCCACCAGCTCCTGTCTGGGGTGGGTGCCAGCAGACAGCTCAGATGTCGCAATAACTGGGGCATACGAGCCCGGGGCAAGGGAAACCAAGAGGACCGGGAGAGGCCAGAGGTTCTCCAGGAGCAGCCCCACTGAGGGAGCGTCCAGCCAGCTGAGCCTTTCTCCAGCACCCGGCAGTTCGCATCCAGGCATGCCCCCGCCCGCATTATCCACTCAGACCCCAAGTAGTTTACTTTCCATCAGCGGGTAGCCGCTTCACAATGCTGTGCTGGATTCTGCTGCACATCAGCATCAGCCGTAAGCACGCACATCGCCCTCCCCGAGCCTCCCCCGGCTCCACAAGTGCCGCAGACAGTCTCTTCGCTGTCTCACTCTCTCCAAGGAGGCTCGCGACTGGCCTACGGCATGACCTCGCCTGACACCCTCAGGCCGGCCCAGGGGTGCCCTCACTCGCGACTGGCACAAGCGCCTCCCCAAGCAGAGATGAAGACAGTCCACCTGGTGAGCACGGGAGGCGGCGGCACCTCCACAGCCCCTGGGGACTCACAAGACCAGATCACATGTGGTTCTAGAGCCACCGGGCTTCCTGGATCCTAATCCAGAACTCATCGATCCCAGCAGTCTCTCTCAGAATTGAGAAGAATCTGATACAAATGTCACTGACAGTGACCTGTCTGCTGAGCACAAGGAAATAAATGCACAAACCTTGGTTGCTCCAAAGCCTCTTGCCTCCTCCTTGTTTTAAGTTTTAGGTTTTCAAACATGGTGGCTCCAGACGCATCCGGCCGCTGTGCCAGAGCGTTCCCCACTCCTCGGCGAGCCCACCCTCCCCGCTCTCTGCCACCCACCTGCAGCCCCAGGCTTGGATACACCCTCCCACGCCCCAACCCAACCCAACAGCTTGTTCCATACCGGGCTCTCCTTTAGGGGATAATAAAGGTCAGCGGTCAGAGAACATAAAAGGGTGTAAGGCCAGCCTCAGGGAAATCTGCCAAGGGGCTGGGTTTCACCAGAGTGTGGAGGTGGGGAGACCCGGGTTGGGGGAGGGTCTCCCCAGCAGGCCAGTTTGCGAACATGGAAGTGCAGTGTGTGGACAGAGAGACCAGGGGCTGTGGGAAATATGGCCCTCACCAACTACAAAGCGTTCTGGGTCATGCAGGTAATAGAAGCCACTAGAATAGTGAAACTAACAACAGCTCAAACTTAGAGGTCATTTCTGTGTGCAAGACACTAAAGCGCTCTCCACACACCATCTTGTATAATCTTCCTCTCACCCAACAAGGAGGCAGACACTATTATGGTGACCATTTCACATACAAGGGAGCTAAGAATGATCAGGGGTTAAGTAACTTGCCCACAGTCCACACCTAGTAAACACCAAGTCTGGATTTAAACCAGGGCAGTTTGACACCAGAACACCCAGTCTTAAAAACACAAATACAAGCCAGAATCAGATGTATTAATTCTAGGAACAATATGGAACATGGGTGTTTTCCAGGTTTCTCAAACTTAGTGTCCAGGAACTCCTTCCAACATGCCAGCACTTCATCTCAGCAACATCCCCCCACCGTGGTTTCCAAGGCAAACTGTGCAGTTATTCAGCATGCCTCACCTGAAGAAGTGCCAGAGGTCAGAGCTCTGTCCACTTTGCACCTAGCTAATCCTTTGCCCAAAGGAGATGTTCTTGGTTACTGAAGCAGTGAGTGGCTCAGAAGTGAGAGAGGGTGGTTAATGTTGTCCCTGCCACTAAGAAAAGACCAGGAGTAGAGGGTGGCACTGGGAATGGTCAAGAAGGCCAGATGCCAGGACCCCCTAACGCTCTGACAGGAAGGTGAGGGAAGACCAGCCCTTGCAAGGTTATCTATCTGGCTATTCCATGGGAGTGACGCCACAGAACCGGGCTAGGAAAGGGATAAACAAGGCAGACACCTTAGTTTTAGAAATGCTGCACGTGGGTATCCAAGGAGAAAGGTCCAAAGGCAGCTGAAAAACCCAGGAGAGAGAACTAGGGTGGAGGTAGAGGTTTTAGAATCTGTGTTACAATTTGGGAAGTCAGGTAAGAAAAAAAAAAAAAACCTGAAAAGAGAATCACAAGGCAGAAAGACAGTCTGGAAAACTTGGCTATCAGTTAGACAAAAGCTGGCATTTCAAGGAGAAAGCAGCAGTAAACAGGCAGACCTAGAATGAGGCCAGTGAGCTGGCCACAGGGAGCTGCTCATGGATGACCAAGCAAGTGGAGGCCCAAGCTGTTACGGAGGGCCAAACTGGGCTGCCTGGAGGAAGTGACACTGAAGACGAGGCCCCAAGTGATGGAGCTATTCAACAAACACATCGGTGGGCAGGGCCACCCAAAGGGAAGAGAGGATCTGCCCGAGATGTGCAGCGTGCTGTGTGGGAGCCCTGAGGCCCACAGGCCTCCCGGGACAGGGCAGGCAAGGGTTCATGCAGAGACGGCACCACCTGTGCGAGGAGGCCTGTGAGAGCCTGGACGAGTCAGAACGCAGACCCGCACGGAGGCGTGGAGCGACCCAGGCAGAAGAGAGCTGTGTGGCTTGGAGATAGTGGCAAGTGTGGAGAGAAGTGAGACCACCCGACTGGATGGCAGCGGGGAGGTGCGAAGGTTAGTACCTTCAGCGTTCTCACAAGTTTAACGGTCTACTCAATCATGACGTTATTGCCAGAGGTTGATTTTTTCCCAGGAGGCTACTATGGACATGAAAGATGACCCCCCCAACACTAGTAGGGGTGACACACGATCATATGTATGTGATGCCTCTGTGCATTTGATTACATGAGAATGTCTACATGCATCACGGCTAGAAACTGTTGGGCAGTGTTGACTGCAGCTGGATCCTGTGGTCTTATTGTCCCAGGAGCCAAGAAAGGAGGGATCAGCAGAAAAGGGGCAGGGAAAGGGTGTTCCAGAAAACAAAGAAGCTGCAGGGCCCCAGGGAGCTGTCTGGGCCAGGCGCGCTGTCCAGCCAGGGCCCACGGCCGGCCCAAGGACCCTCAGCCACCAGGGCAGGTGAGGCTGCTGCGATCTGGGCTCTACAGTGGCTACTTGTGTGTGTCCGACCGGGAGACGAGGCAGCCACCTCGGGTCACGTACTCCCTGTGTGTGGCAGTTACAGAGCGGATCTCTGTCAACTCACGAAGCTATTCTAAGACAGGAGCACAGTGAGTCTGACTCAACGCCGGCATGGTAAAAGCAGAGAAGCCTCCACCTATAGTCTCATCAATGAGAGGCCGATTTATCAGCAACTGATTAGACACCGAGGCCCTGGCTAGTACCAACTGTCTAGGTCACACGTTTTTAAAGTTTATTTAAAGTTTGCAGCCAGCCTTGCAGCTGGTGAGATCTTAGTTCCCCATCAGGGATCAAAGCTGGGCACTCAGTAGTGAGAGCACGGAGTCCTAACCGCGGGAGAACTGGTAAGTCCTCACCAAAGCTTCTTAAATGAACACTGATGTCACCGTCACATCAACGACCAGGCCTGAGAACTTAATAAAAATTAAGAGCCTCCTGCTTATACAAAGGAGGGTGCACTTTATAGAAACCAATCATGAGACTGGCCAAATGATCCCGAGCCTTGCACACACACTTGACCTCCATGCCTCAGTTTTACCATCTTCCATGTGGGAAAAATAGCCCCTACCTCGCAGCTGTGATACTGAATCAAAGTGCCCAGTAGGTTCTAGCACCCTGGACGGAACCATCCCAGTTGAGTAATTCAACAATTCTTTGCATGGGGCTTACTCTGAGTCAGGCATTGCTTCAGGGATTGGATTTACAATGGTGAACAAAACAGACACTCACGGAGCATACATTCTAAGTGGAAAGACAATCAATAAACTAAGTAATAAACAGGTTATCACATCAGAAAAGCCGGTAACCACAGCTCTTCTCACAAGTGTGAGTGCTACTAGATGAGAGCAAAGCAAACTTCCCACCCCAGAAGGAACTGGAACAAACATTTCTGCTCTCAGCAAGCTCAACTCACTTCCAGAAGAGACTTGGCAGGACATGGCTGACCACCCCTGCCCAGGCGGACAGGAAGCTGGAGAGCCAGCAGGGAGGCGTGGGGCAGCCCCCTCCCAGTTACCGATGCCTGAAGGAGGCCCAGCGGCCACCCACCCTCTCCCCTGGGGCTCCACAGGGACTAGACTTGGCAAAGACAGAGAGCAGCTGACTGTGCCCGGAGACACACAACTGGGTCTGAGACACATTTACTGCGTGACCCTGACCAAGCCAGTCAGTCTCAGAGAACTGAAAGGGGCACCAGGGGACTTCACACCTGCTCAGCGATTTGTCAGTCAAGGAAATTTTCCCCTTTTCTCCAAACAAAGGACCCGATGAGGATTGTTTTGCTTCTACTAGAGAAAAAGAACAACTCTTTGGGTAAAGAGATGTTCTACTTTTGTTTATAATCCGGCCTTGAGGTTCAAGGGCCCAGAATTAAGAATGAACTTCAGTTTTCTGAAAATCAGTTAAAAAAGGAAAATTAAGTAAAAAGAGTATTATTCAGCCTTAAGAAAAAGAACCCTGAAGACATTATGCTTAGTTAGTGAAGACAGACACAAAAGGGTAAATACTGCATAATTCCTCTTACATGAAGTCCCAAGACATCAAATTCAGAGACAGAAAGTAGAATGGTAATTGCCAGAGGCTGGGGGACAAGGAGTTTTACTTTAATGAATACAGAGTTCCTGCCTGGGAGGATGCAAAAGGTTCTGGAGATAGATGGTGAGGGCGGCACAACAAGGTGGATTTACTTAATACCACTGAACACCTACAAGTGGTTCAGATGGTCTATTTTACATTATGCATATTTTACCACAACACAAAAATTAAAAAATAAACTTCATCTTCCTTTTCTTTCCTGTATGCTTTTAAAAGGATTTAATCAGGTATTCAGAAATGCACTGCTGTGGGTACAGCTGAGAAACATTTGTAAGAAGGTTACCTGCGGGAGGACCCTCAGTCTCCTCCAAGCTCTGCTACCTCCAAAACATACCTATGACTCTAACATCACCAGAGTGCTGGCTCACCCTCTTCTCGATGAAGCTCTTCTCAGGAATTTCTCCACAGCTTCACATGCAGGGTTAAGACAAATCCCCCCCCAAACATTAGGCTGACCCTTTGTCAGTGAAAGCCCTAGAGCCTGGCAGGGAGGGGGTACCTCAATTCTCCAAAGCCATTATCTCCCAAGGTTGTATCGGTAATAGGTTTGGAAGGTTTTCACAAGTGGGAGGGATATCAATAGACACCAAGTTCAACCAATTAATTTTGGAAGTAAGAAGTTGCCTACTTGGTCCTGCGACCACTCCTTTGCAGGTTTCTCTGGGTTATACAGAAGCACAGCTCAGTAGCTGCCCCACCCCTGACCCCCTAACTAACTTCTCATTTTCTTTCAGTCATCCTGGCCTGGGCTGGGGGGCAGGGGGGGGGGGTGCAGCAGGTGGGGGGCGGGGGGCGGGGAAGGGCTCGTGATATTAATACAAACAAAGGTACTGCAGGGGGTCAGGAGCAAGAGAAATATAATGAAGGAAACCTCAGGATCCATTTCCACCAGAGGCTGAAAACATACCAGAGGCCAAAAAGACAGACCCTAAAACTCCCAGGAAGGAGGCATGCTAGGCTTGTGCGGAGGGCACCAAAGCACAAAGCTAGGAACCTTTGCGGCTTCCGCTGAACCACGAACCTGAGGTGGGCTGAGGGGGTGCACGTGTGTGGACTAAGCCAGGAAGGCCAAGATGCAGACTGTGGTGGTGGCCGGGGGCGTCAGCAGCTCATAGATACGGTTCTCTGGCCTTCACCTACAGCCGGCAGCAGCCCAGTGGTGCCCTCCAGAGAGAATCCCCCCATTTGGATATGAAGGGAAAGAAACCAGAAACAAAGGGAAGGTGCTCTGTCGTATCTGACTCTGTGCAGCCCCATGGGCTGTAGCCAGCCAGGCTCCCCATCCACGGGATTTTCCAGCCAAGAGTACTGGAGTGGGTAGCCATTTCCTTTTCCAGGGGATATTCCCGACCCAGGGATCGAACCGGGTCTCCCACATCGCAGGCAGACGCTTTACCATCTGAGCCACCAGGGAAGCCCTAAGAGGGGAGCTGGTCTCAAATAGCTCTGCCCCCAGGGGTCCTCAGCCAAGGAATGGCCTTCTATTCAGGCAGATACACACGTGGGCTGGCTAAAGGGTGCATACATGCCATCACCAAGTGGCAAGCCAAACCCAATTCTTTAAAGACATTCATCTTGGTGGTGGAATCCAGATTCTCTCCAACTCTCTTCCTCGGAACTAAAATAAGTCAATGGTCCTTGGCTCCCAGGACAGCAAGCACCTATTAGAAAGGGAACATTGGGGATGTTCTAAAGACAAAGCAGCAAAGCAGGAGGAAGAACGTTCAGTGGGCCAGAGAAGTCAAAACTTTAAATGGGAGCTCAAAAACATCTGCCAGACTCCAAGGGACCCAAGGACATGACAAATGTCCCCAGAAGACCGCACCCACTGCCTTCATGTGTATAGCCAACCACTAAGCGGTCTGGCCTCACTTGCAGTGACAGACACAGGTCTTCCTAAAAATCACTATACAATATAAAAGGTGTATAGAGTTTTTGGGTAAAAGTGGAATTAGGGGTACAACACTCCAAAATTTGGACAATTTCACACACATACCCACACATACCTAACAAAAGCGGCAGTACAGTTAGACAAATTAAATGGTTAAGAAATGCCCATATACCATAATAACCGTGGCACTTTACCAAGTCTGTGGCTTGTGAGTTATTGGGAAACAGGGTGTTGTAACATCAGATGTGCAGGGGGTGTGGCTCAAACACACAGTGAATTGATACAGCTGATAGGTGTCTGAGGTGTACATGGTCTCTGTGGCTTGGTTCAGCTGAGTTCAACTTTCTTTGTGAAATTATGCACACTAAACTCAACAGCCCCATTATATTCAACCTGTTCCGTAAAATATCAATCCTGCTGGAATTAATCCTTGCTTCCAAACAACTGGTGAGAGCAGAATTGAGTAAAATCAACTATATTTGAATACACTGACTTAAAACAAACCAACAGAGAAATGACTGCCTCACTTTGGGTACTGTGGATGCCAGTCCCAGCACTGTAATCTGATATACACTGTTACCTCGCCTGCGAGGGTCTCCTACCCCATCCCACTTTGGAGAACTGCTCATTCTTCTAGGTCGACCTCAAAGAAACGTTACGTACATTTCTGTCACTCCTCGTCCTCTGTTGTTTCTGTTGCACTCCATCTGCTAAACATAACTCTATGTCAAAACCCATCAGGGTATGCCCTCTTCTTTGAACAGCATTTGGCACAAACATGGTAGCTAAATGATTTTTTTTCCCATTGAAATTAAATTACCAACCTCATGAGACACTTGAAAGAGATGAAAGAGATGGCAGATTCTTCAAGACGGCACAGAGTGTTCTGAGGTGGGAAAAAAGATGGGGAAATGGAGCCTTATTACACTGCAAATAAAAATGCAGTCACCATCAGGAAACAAAGGAACATTTAAAACCAGAAGACCCTCATGGGAGAATAGGACACAACATCTCTATCTGAAGCATTTTCAACTTGAAAAAAAGAGGCCACAACCTTATGTTTTAAAATATTAGTTAAGAATTGAAAAATATCAAGAAGGTGTTCAGAAAAGCAGCAAACTTTATATTGGTCTGCTATAGCAAGCAGCAGAATTCAGCAACGGTTTGGTTAAAATGAGAAGAGAGGTGCAGCAGACAGGAAAATCCCCAGGTCGTGAGACCACTTTCTTGGGGGAGGGGGTCATTCAGGAAGAGAAACTAGACTCAAGAGTACAATGCAATTACTGAAAATTAAGTTTCTCGAGAATATTTATAATTAGACCCTTTCTGGGTAAACCTTCCTTGAAAAAGAAATGTAACAATAAACACTAAAAAAGTCCAGCAAAAGGAACAAAGACATTGGGGTCTGAGGTTCAGATGCTAGGTCTGCTTACTAACTGTATGAACTTGGGTAAGTGACTCTGCCTCTCCCGTGCTTCAGGACACAGAAGATGGAGCTAACCCAAACTACCGGGCAGGGTGGATTTTTTAGCGGTAGAGACTCCTAAACAGTAGACAGGATTATTACATCACAAACCTAGAGTAACCCTTAGAGACATCTGAGTCACACTCCTACTACTAGAAATTATGATTCCAAGGACTTCACTGAGGTCCAGTGGCTAAGTTTCCGAGCTCCCAATACAGGGGGCCTGGATTTGATCCTTGATCAGGAAACTGGGTCCCACATGCCCCGACTACAAGAGTTCACATGCAGCAGTGAAGACTAAAGACCCCCTCGGCCACAACCAAGATTTGGTGCAGTCACATAAATAAACACCAAAAAGAAAAGATTATAATTCCCAAACAAAACGGCATTAACAGGTAATAACGCCATTCAGGAGCTATCCTTTCATTTTAAATTTGTGATTGTCAAGAAAATCTACAGAGCAAGCCAATCTACTCAGCGATCCGGAGGCACACTCTGCTGTTAAGGTACCCTACTGGGCACGTCAGGAAACCATGTGGTTTCTGGAGTACAGGAAAGCCTGATGGTCACTTCTCTTTTGCACAAGCAGGCTACTGATAATACTCATTCTGAAACGTTCCCAAGCCTTTCCTTCTCTTCACAAAGAGGTATTCAATAAACCTGCCAAGACTTACTTATGCCTGGGGGGAAAAAAAAACAACCCTTCCAAAGAAAATTCCCCATCCCTGTGGAGCGGCACCCTCCATCTTAACCCCACATTTACTCACACTTGACCTTTAACCCTGGGGTGAGGCGGAATCTGTGCTCTGGGCCTTCCTCCTTAGAGAGGAAACCTCAAAATGCCTTGCTCTAAAATTCCCAAAGTTCTTCTAAGAAACAAGCTATTTAGGAAAGATAAGTCAGAAGAGCACATGTGATTCATATCTCACTCAACAACAGTCAACCTTACGATATTCTACAGGAGCCACCTTGAGCCACCTTATCCCTCAAAACCCCGTAATTTGGGGATAGTGAAAAGTGTACATAAATCATTCCAAAATAAGACATGGGTTAACATATACATAGGAACACATACAAACCAACCAACTTGTGCATATATTTTCATCAAGCAGCACCCCAAGTCTTTCCCAGAAACTGGCAAGGGTATAAACTCCCAGACACGGACTTTGCTAAAAGCTTTTAAGTAAAAAGTCAGTAAAGAACTTCCATGACTGGCATCACCAAGTTCAGTGACTGGTCCCTGTGTGTGTGCACGCTCAGTAGTGTCTGACTCTTTGCAACTCCATGGGCTATGGCCCACCAGGTTCCTCCATCCATGGAATTTTCCAGGCAAGAATACTGGAGTGGGATGCCATTTCCTTCTCCAGGGGATCTTCCCGACCTAAGAATCAAACGCAAATGTCTTGCATCTCTTGCCGATTCTTGACCACTTGCATCACCTGGGAACACCCCTAGTCACTACCCTGGCCCAAGCTACCCTTCTCTCTTCCTAACTCGTCCTGAAGCAACTAGTTTTGTCCACCTTTCTAACCATCCTTCTCACAGAACAGCGGTTTTTCTAAAACGCAAATCTAACCCTGTTAAGTTCCCTCCTTAGAACTCAACTTAGTGATTTCCCACTTGGCCTTAAGATAAATCCTGAATTCCTCATTGTGGAGGTGCACCACAGACCTTCTGTATTCTAGTTCCTGCTACCTCTCCAGCCCCATCTGATGTTTCAACCTTGGGGAATACCCCTCATTCTCTCCACTCTGGCTCCTCAACTCCATCAGGGCCTGTACCACGCCTATTTTCGTCCAAGCAAAGCTTGGCACACAGAAGACCTCAAAATGTGGTCACTTAAAATATTAATGTATGAATTCTTAAAAGGGGGGAAGCCCCTTCTTTTTATGTGCAAAGCATAATTACGCATATAGCTCATAAAGAGAGCCTACAGTAGGAAGGCAGCATTAACATTCTGCAGCGAACAATTGTTTGGTGAGAACAATTAGGAAAACAATGTGTAAAAAGGGCTGGGAATGGAGGGGAGTCATCAATGTGAAAGGTTTACAAACACTGCACTGAAGCAAGATCTGAGTCCAAGTTGGAAGCTCAAGTTCAGGCCATACAGATCGTAGCACTATTTGAATGCTCTCAAACTCAACAGGGGAAACCACCCCAACCCCTCAAAAAACAAACCACCAGAAAAACAAAGCCAAACGATTCCCTTCAACTTTTCTATCTTTCATAACCAGTCGGCCCCCAAGCTCCCGGTCACTAAGTTCAAAGGTCTAGTTCTGCAGGCAGGGAACCGAGGCTGTGACCTTGGGCAGACCGCTTCAGTCTTCCCGGCCACTAAGGCAGCCTAAGCTGGAGCACAGAGTGAAGGACCACATAGCTGGAGACCCCAGGTCTGGTTCCAAGAAAAGTGGCACAGAAGCAGGAAGGTATGGCCGTGACAGTCGACGGGCAGGGGCTGGAGTTACACAAAAGCCAACACCCCAAGAAAACGCCTACCAAGGCTCTGAACTCTTCCCTTTTCCCTCGACGGGTCAAGACGTGGAAAGCGGCCTGCGCCCAGTCCTGGGCTTCAGGCACCTGTCTCCAGGCGCCCGCCGCGGGCTCAGCCGCAGGCCTCGGCGGCCACGCGTCCGGCCAGCGCGCGGAGCCTAAGACCCGCTGAGCTCTGCCCCCCGCCCCCGCCTCGAGCGTGCCAGCCCCGGCCCAGTCTGGAGGCGGCTCCGCCCGGCGGCCCGGCCGACTCGCCAGCCCGCGGCGGCGGCGGCGCGAGCACACAAAGGCGGCGGCCTCGGCAGGGACGAAACCTTCGCCCGGCCTCCCGCACGCCCGCGCCGGCCCGCGAGCGGCGCCCCCACCGGCCTTCCCGGTGACCTTGGACGCGCCCCTCCCCGCCCCGCCGCCTCCGTTTCCCCGGCGAAGCTAAGACCGGGGCGCCCAGGCTGCGGCCTGCCCGGGGCGGCCGACACCCGCGGCGAGGCCTCCCCACTTCCGCGCCCGCTCCGGGTTCCTGCGACCCCCGCGCGGGGCCCTGGGAGAGGTTTTCGGCCGTGGGTCGGGGCCCGAGCGGGGTCGGCCGCGCCCCGGCGGCTCCTCGGGACGCGGCGCCGAGGCCTCCTCAGGCCGCGCGAGGCCACAAAAACCCCCGGAACCCGCTCGGCACTGGCTTGCCGCCCGCTCCCCCCGCGAAGCCGAGCCCTGCCTGGCGCCGGGGTGGCTCAGCGGGCGCTGCGGTCGACGCACTCGAGCGAGGGAAGCACCTCCACGAGCCGCTTCAGAGAAGACCTCTAGCAGACGACGCCGCCGCCGCCGCCGCCTCAGCACCGACCCACTTCCTCTCCGGGGGCCTCGGCCCCGCCCCCGCGCCTCCCTACTGGCCACCGCCGTCCCTAACTCCCGTGGTCCGCCCGTGGAGGGGGCTCTATTTTCAACCCTATTGGATAAGAAAACCATCTATCACCACTTTGAAACGCGCCTTGCTTCCGGCCCCGCCCACGCCCGCGAACTCAAAAAAAAAGCTCCTACCTTCCCGCGAGAGGAGCGGCCGGCGCCTCTCGGCGCGCAAGGCCTCCCGGGAGTCGTGGTCCGGGCTGGAACACGCCCCTCTCTCGGCCTAGGTTCCCGGGGATCTGCGTCGCCTCCAGTCTGGCTTCCTGGCCGCGCCAGGCCCTGGACTCGCGCGCGACTGGTCCCCGCGATCCCGGGCCTTTACCGGGCTGCTGGCAGAGATGGGAAGGAGGGAGGGAAGCACAGACTGGCCCATCTGTGGGAAGCCGGGGGAGGCACTCAACCGGGCCGTCTGGGAGGGCTCCCCGGAGGGAGCTAGCTGAGCATCCAAAGGACTAGAATGGAGGAGAGCAGTTCCAGGAAAAGGGGGCCTGGGTGGGCAAAGGTGGGCACGCATGACCAGAGAGCTGAAGGCTGCCCAGTATGCCAGGGTGCAGGGGTTGGGAGCAACGGGGGTCGCGGGAGGCAAGAGGCAGACCTTGGAGGACCCGGCTGTCAGGCTGAGAGTCTTGATTATTCTGAAGGCTGTAGGTGTCAGGAAAGGGCTGAAGACGGAGGAGAACTCCCGCCGGCTTCCGGCCCAGCCAGGTCCTGGGAAAGCGGGCTGGAGGTCTCCCGGAGTCAGAGAGTGTGGACCCTGGATCGCTCCTGCCTAAGTTTGAATCCCAGCTCCAGGGTTCAGGCAGGTCTCAAGGTTCCCTGGCCTGTTGTATGGAGAAGACAGCGGTGCCTATCTCAGGGGGTCCTAAGACCCAACTCTGAGCAAAGGTGCGTGCCAGCCCTGGTGGGGCTGCATGTCAGAATGGGGATTAGAGAGCCTGGTGGTGGCTTCCTCGAGTTTAGCTCCCAGAACTGGGCATGGGCATGGATTTGGCAACCAGAAAAGAGCCCAGCTTGTCTCTCTTGTTCTGAGAATACCAGATCATCCCAATAGGACCATGCCACCCGGGACAGGCCCACACTGTGGCCAGGTGAAGAACTAGAGGGACCTCCAAGGCCACCTGAGGTCCAGGCTGTCACCTGGCACACGGCCACTCCTGCTGGACCCTATGAGCCAAAGCAAGTCATCTCAGATTCAAGGACGGGGGAAGATGAAACTCTGCCTCCTGATGGGAAGTTACAAGGCAAGGAACATGTTGCTATCTGTTTACCCCACAAGACAGGCCCTCAGGCCATAAACTCAGGAGATGGCCCAAGAGCTGCCCTCCAGGTTCCATGGGGTCTATATGAACAGAAGCCCCAGGTTCTCTCAAGGTGCTCTGAGCAGCCGCCCAGTCCAGGAGGGCAGGTGGGTACCCTGTGGACTACCAACCAGCATCACTCCCAATAACACCCTGAGTTTGCTGGGCCACCACTTCTGCCCCTGCTCCAGAGTCCAGTCAGACAGGTGAGGAGAAATTCTCTCCCTTTGTCACAGGGCCTGCTTTGGGCCCCCATGCAGACCTTCCCCCACTGCAGGAACTTGTTCAGCAGAGCATGTTCAATCCAATGAGGCTACAGCTCAAGGCTTGGAGGACAGAGAGGTTTCCCTCCTAAGAGAGCTGCCAGGGAGAGATGGCCCTTCCTCCAGACGCTGTGAGATTGGAACTGCTACCAGCTTGGAGTCAGAGCTCTTGGATCAGGCATGTCCTGAAGTTCACCCTACTTTTGAATTACCAGTTAAGGAAGGTGACAATCCCCCTTTTGGAGCCATCTGACTCCTGAGGGACTCTCTTGGGACAGGTCATCATTAGTGTATTCCCTCAGGATCAAGTGAAATGGGTTTGAATGACTCAACAAAGGATGTAAGAAATGCCATTTTTTTTAAAGAATGAAATTTAATCTGCCCCCAGCTCTAATTTGACAGGGAGGTAGGAAACTCCTCTTTTTACCAGCCTCGGTTGCGGGGCAGTCCTGAGGTTCTGACACAGTTGAGAATGTTGGGGGAGAACTCTGGTCTTTAGTCTGTTCCTGTCACTGTTGGATGTCCACCCTTCTGGTCTGGATGTGCCCTGGGGTCCTGCCTCCCTGCTCTGAGGTGCCCTCTTCTCCGCAGGCCCAAGGAGGCTGTGAGTATGGGGTCCCTCTCCTGGACATCCATCCCCTGGCATTGTGCAGCCCCTGCCCTACTGCCTTGCACCCCACCAGCTTGCCCATCCTCTCCCAGGACCCGCAGCACACTGCGCAGTCTTCACTCAGCCAGCTGGTCCTCAGCCACGCACCTGCAGCCCAGGCCTGGGTCTGAGGAGCAGGGTAATCAATATGTTCCTGTCCAGGCCCTGGGCCAGCGCGCCTGCCCAGTGGCTCCAACCTCATTCCTTCCGTGAGGCTGGGGAAGGCAGGGCCTTACTCTAAAGGCCTCCAGGCCTAGCTTTGGGTCCCAGGGCTCCCGGCAGTTCACTTCACCTCTCGGAGCACTGGCGGTCTCACCAGCAGAAGGGGCATGGGGGACAGTCCCCCCACCCCCCTGAGGTTTAGGAGATCAGGCGCAAGAAGGGCCAGCTGGCAGTGACTCAGTATCCTGGCCACCTCTGTTTGCGCCCGCACAACCACACACTCAGTCTTGGGGGTTCCCGGATTAGGCCACCTAAGTCCGGGCGGAGAACGGAGATTCCAAGCTTCCACGTGCACTGCGGGCTCCGGGAACTCGGGCACGGGCGTGGGGAAGGGCAAGGATCTGGACCAGGGTGGCCATGTTTAGCACATTAGATACAAGACGCCCCAATAAAACTGAATTCCAGCGGATACTTTCTTAGCATGTTTGTCCCACGCAGTAACTGGGCGTCCCGCCTTTTATTTGGCACCCCTGCTCTGGGCGAGCGGAGGCGGGCGGAGCGGGGCAGGCGGCACGGCCCCGCGGTCTTCATTCGGGCTGGGGTCCCGGGATCCTGGGTGAGGGCGAGGGGAGGCTGCACGGCTCAGGCGGCCCCCAGGCGGCGCGCGGGCCCGCATCCGGGCTGCTGCGCCCGCAGCCAGCGCTCGCGGCTCCGCTCCAGCTCCAGCCTGCGCTGCGCCTCCAGCTGCGCCTGCGGGCGGGCGGGCGGTGGAGGTCGGCGCGCGGCGCTCCCCGGCAGCCGACGCGGCTTTCCGGCGCGCCCCCCCCCCCCCACCCCACCCCACCCCACCCCACCCCTGCACCTCGCGTCCCGCGCTGGCGTCCCCGACCCCCTCGCGGCGCGCCCTCGCGGCCGCCCCTGGGCTCACCCGCTGCTTGGGGCGCACTGCCCGAGGCGCCGGCACGTGCCCCGAGGCCGCCCGCGCGCGCCGCTCGGCCGCCTTCTCCTGGATCCGGCGCTGCAGCTCGAGCACACGCTCGTCCTGGGAGGGCGCTCCGGCGGCCGCCCAGCGCGCCTTCTTCTCCTCCCACCTGGGCGGGCGGAGGGGCCGGCTTAGCAGGGCCCCGCCGCGGTGGACCAGAGGGGTTTAGGTGCCAGGGGAGAGCACCCCCCCCCACATCCCCGGGGAGCCACTCCGGGAGGGTTCTCCCCGGCGCCTCTTGTCTTTTTGCTCCTTGTATTTCACAGTTGAAAGAGTATTCCACAGGTTTGCTTATGCACGTTTTCGGGGATGAGAAAAGCCACCGCCCTTTCATCTTACCCTGCCTTCCCCGCTCTTGCCTAAAGATTACCGCTGCTAATATTCCGCTGTCTGTGCACATCTTTCCATACCAGGCCCCACGGACCCGAAAAGTCACCACAGTGTTCCGAAAACAAAAAGGGTGTGTCTGTGTCCATGTGCTTTCCATTGAAAGAGATGTTTGCCAACCAGATGCTACGTATGACCTGCCCCCCTCCCTCCCCCGCCGCCTCAGGTCCTAGTTTTTTTTTTTGTTTTTTGTTTTTTTTTTTTTAGGTCCTAGTTTAAAAAGATAAAAGTTATAGTACTCGATCTTTTCAAGCTATAGTGAACAGTTTTGGGATCCTTGGAGAGAGGTGACCAGGGACAGGGTATTTAGATGGCGCTGGGAGTCTCTGCTCGTTTCTAGCTGTGTCATTGTGCTGTGGTTATGTAGGGCTGTGTTTTTTCTCAGAAGATGCACACCAGAGCATTTATGAGTGAAATGTCCAAAACCTGCATGGGCTTCCCTGGTAGCTCAGCTGGTAAAGAATCCGCCTGCAGTGCAGGAGGCCCCAGTTCAATTATTGGGCTGGGAAGATTCCCCTGGAGAAGGGATAGGCTACCCACTCCATTATTCATGGGCTTCCCTGGTGGCTCAGATAGTAAAGAATCCACCCGCAATGCGGGAGACCTGGGTTCCATCCCTGGGTTGGGAAGATCCCCTGGAGAAGGGGAAGGCTACCCATTCCAGTATTCTTGCCTGGAGAATCCCCATGGACAGAGGAGCCTACAGTCCAGTGACAGAGTCGGACACTGCTGAGTGACTAAGCACACACTTCCCAACTTCTGCACAAACCCATTAAGTAGCTGGCTTGCTATTAATAGATGAAGCGCAGGGCTAAAGGGTGTGGCCCGGCTTATCTGAGCATTACCCCAGGCTTTTTTCCTACCCTTTTTGAAGGCTGAGACTTGTCTAAGAAAACAGTTGGGTGAGGGGAAAGATTGCAAGGGAACTGACTGGAGGGTGGTGGGTTGCTGTGAGGAAAACCCCCTGGGGGAAGGGGGAAAGGCAGGCTCCCTGCTCCTCGCCCGCTCCGGGTGCCCGCCCCGGGGGTCACCGGCACCCACCTCAGGGCTGCAGACCTCCCCATGGCAGCACGGCACAGCGCCACCTGCTCCAGCGTGTCCCGCAGCTCCTGGCTCTTGGCGCGCTTGCCCTGGATGATCTGGTCTCGTCGCTCCTCCTCCTGGCGACGCCGGGTCTCCTTGAGCAGGGCCAGCCGCTCACGCAACTCCACAACCGACATCTCCCCCTCCAGGCCGTGGCCAGGGATCTGCAGGAGGACTGGGGTGGGGGGAGGCCCCAGGCTGGGAGCCAGGCCCAACCCTTCCCGGCTGGCCCCGGCCCCTGGCTTTCCCCCTGCACCGGCTCCATCGTCCTTTCTGAAGGCCACAGGCCTGGCCCCGTGCCCAGGTGGCTGCCCGTCCACTCGGCGGGGCCTGTGTGGCAATGTGCACCGTCAGGCTTCTCCTGCCTGGGCCCCCTCCGCAGCCCTTGACCTGCGCCTGGACAGCTCAGCTAGGGGCCTGGCGGGGCCCTCCGCGCTGGCAGGGCCCCCGTGGAACTCAGCCCTGTCTCCCCAGCCGGGACCTGGGGGCCCAAGCAGACAGCCCGTCGGACTCTGCACAGCCGGGGACCAGGCCTAAACCCCACACCGGGTCCATCCCCGCGTGCCAGCGGCTGCTGCCCGTCTCAGCCCCCTGCCCGTCCAGCACCCGCGCCGTCCCTCCAGCGCACCTGCCACGCAGCCCTAGTGAGTCCTGGGGGGCTCCCTCAATGCGCAAGTCTGTGAAGCTGCCCGCCGGCCCCCCGGGTGCCAGAGGCCTCCCCGGACCGGGTCCTCCGGCACGGCGGGCAGGGGGCAGTTGGGCGTGAGTGGCCAGGTGGACCCCAGCTGGGGTCCAGACTGCCTTCGGCCTTGGTGGGAATCGTGGGTGCACCCTCCGCAGGACGCCAGGCCCAGGAAGATGCGAGGCAGCCTCCCAACCCCGGCCCCCGGAGTTCGCTGGACGGGCGTGGGCCCCAGGGCGGCGGCCTCACCTGGGTCAGGTCCACCAGCTTGCCCCTGCGCGTGGGCTGAGACTCCAGGGCTCGCAGCTGGGAGACGAGGTCGCAGCGCCGCTTCTGCTCCTCCTTGGCCGCCTCTGCGCTGCGCTGCAGCAGCTCCCGGTTCTGCTCCGTCACCTCCTGAGCTGGGGGCCAAGCGGGGCGCTGAGGGGCTCGGAGAGCAGCCGGCCGGCCCTGGGGGTGGGGGTAGCTCCTGGGAGGGCATGGCCCCCCCCCCCCACACCCCCTACCTATCCGCCGGCGGCCTTTCCGGAGCTCCGTCTGCGCCACCTTGACGTTCTTCTGTGTCTCTATCACCTGCTCCACCAGCTCCTTCATGGACATTTCCTCCTGGAGGCGCCTCTCTGCGCACCGCTGCATCAGCTCGGCTGTCTGGACACAACCGGCCACCGTCAGAGCAGCCCGCTCTGGCCCCTGAGCCGCCGAGGTCGGCCCTGAATCACCCAGGAACCTGGGTTTAGGCTCGCCAGCGTCCTGGGGGTTGGGCCTGCAGGGAATTCCCACCTCGCGCCCTCCTGGCCTCCCCTATGGGGGTGAGCCCAGAACCAGGCCCCCACAGCCCCAGATCCGACAGGGCCGCTGAGGAGGGCAGCCTACAGAGCCCGGGGGAAACTGGGTCAGGGCCCCAGGTCTGCCCTGAAGCCCACCCTCTGCTCACTCCAGGTCACAGAGGAGGACCCTCCTCGCTTTGCAGGCACGTGGGGCCAGCTGTCCAGATTCTGCCCACGACTGTGCACAGGCCAGGCTCCAGGGGAGCCCCGGGCACGTCCTGATGGTCCTCCCACACTCCTGTTTCTCCTGGAGCCTCCGATATGCACAGCCCTGAGCCGCAGGGCGCGCTGCCGCCACTGTGAACCACGTCACAGGCCCTGCGGCCCAGCTCCTCTCTTCTCTGCGTCAGGGGTTCCGGCCTCACCCACGTGTTCACTGGGATTACAGTTGGCTTACTCTCATGACTGTTTCAGGGAGTATATCACAACTCTTTGATCCATCCTACCATTGAGACACATTCAGGTTGTTTCCCATTTGCCGCTATTGTGAACAATTCAGAATATTATTTTCAGTCTTCAAGATACTACAAATTGGTGGTCCATCGGTTAAGAATCTGCCTGACAATGCAAACCTGAGTGCCAAAGAATTGATGCTTTTGAACTGTGGTGTTAGAGAAGACTCTTGAGAGTCCCTTGGACTGCAAGGAGATCTAACCAGTCCATCCTAAAGGAAATCAGTCCTGAATATTCATTGGAAGGACTGATACTGAAGCTGCAACTCCAACACTTTGGCCACCTGATGTGAAGACCTGACTGATTGGAAAAGACCCTGATGCTGGGAAAGACTGAAGGTGGGAGGAAAAGGGGATGACAGAGGATGATATGGTTGGATGGCATCACCGACTCAATGGACATGGGTTTGAGAAAACTCCTGGGAGTTGGTGATGGACAGGAGGCCTGGCGTGCTGTAGTCCACGGGGTCGCAAAGAGTCAGACACGACTGAGCAACTGAACTGAACTGACAATGCAGAGGTCACAGGTTTGATCTCTGGTCCAGGAAGATGCCATGTGCTGTGGGACAGCCAAGCCTGTGCGTCACAACCACTGAAGCCTACGCGCTGCAGGGCCCAGGCTCGGCGAGAAGAAGAGAAGCCGCCGCTCACCATAGCTGGAGAAAGCCCACGCGCAGCAACGGACACCCAGTGCAGCCAAAAAATAAACAGGAAATTCTTTAAAGACTCTCCATTTAAAAAAGAAACAAAAGATGCCACAAAGGACAGGGTGGGATGTGCACCTCCCATCACTGCCCAGTGCCGCCAGGAGGGGCCCTGGACTCCCAGTTCCAGAGGTCTTGGCAGCTGGGGGCTCATTTCAGGCCACGTGGCATGTGGAGGGTCCGCCGGTGCTGGTGGCGTGGACTCCAGGCACCCTGGGCAGGAAGGAGGCCTTGGTGAAGCACTCTGCCAGCACATGTAAACTGGCTCGAGGCCGCCCTTCTCCGTGCGAGTTCATCCCAGGTTCTAAGAAAAGGAACTAGGGTCCTCGGAGAGACGGCCACTTTATGGCTGAGGAGAAGAAGATACAAGATGAGCCTGGAGCGTTTTACGGCATTGTAGAGGAAGGAGGGGGCCTCCCAAGTGGCTCGGCAGAATCAAACCCGCCTGCCGTGCAGGAGACGTGGGTTCGATCCCTGGGTCAGGAAGATCCTCTGGAGGAGGACATGGCAACCCACTCCAGTATTCTTGCCTGGGATATCCCATGGACAGAGGAGCCTGGCGGGCTACAGTCCTTAGCAACTAAGCAACAACAACAGTGACGTGCGTGCTAACTCGCTCAGTTGGTCCGACCCTGCGACGACTCTATGGACAGTAGCCCTCCAGGCTCCTCTGTGCATGGGATTCTCCAGGCAAGCATACTGGAGTGGGGTGTCATGCCTTCCTCCAGGGTATCTTCCCAACCTAGGCATCGAACCTGCGTCTCTTACATCTCCTGCACTGGCAGATGGGTTCTTTACCACTAGTGCCACCTGGGAAGCCCCTAACAAAAGGAAGGAGGTGCTCAAGAGACAAAAGAACGACTGGGGGTTGGGGGGCATGTCAAAGGGACACGGGCGCCAGCCCGAAGGGGCTCCCAGTGACCAAAGCTGGCAACAGAATAAGTCACGTCGTATTGGATTATAACACAAAGTATAGAATAAATATGCATGAGTGAATAAGTGAGCAAGCTCGGGGAGAAGAGACCAGCATTCTGTGCTGAAGAATTCCACACAATCCCCCACGTCCCTGAGTGTGGGCTCCGCTCAGAGACCCCTTCCAAAGAGCGCAGCGTGGGAGGGGCAAGGCCCTTGGCAAGAAGTCGGGTGATCAAGGCCAGCGTGCTCAGCGATGAGTTTGCTGACGGCGGGAACCCTGATGGGATGTGAGGAGAAGGCCCGCGGCCTCTGTGGTCTTCCTGCCACACCCGGTCTGGCCATCCCAACAGACTGACGTTCTCCGGGACACCTGATTGAACCCTCGTCCACCGCCTGGCCTGCATCGGCAGGCGGATCCTTTACCGCTGTGCCACCTGGGAGGGCGCAGGATACCCGGTGACAAGTGTCAGTATAAGAAGAGGAGGAGACACAGAGAGGCACAGAAGACGGCCCCGGCCTGCGGGAGGAGGGCAAGGGCCGCCAGGGCGCCTGGAGCCCCTGGCCAGCTCTCGGCTCTGTCTGCCCGGACGTAACCCTCGGGCCCAAGGTCCGGCCCGGAGTCCGCTCAGGGGCCAGACTGGCCTCGCGGCTTCGTGGGCCCCACTGCACGGGACTCATCCCAGGAAGGCAAGGATGGGTTAGCATTAAGAAATCCCTCATACAATTCACCACATGCATAGAGGTTGGGAGGAAAAGTGGATTCTCTCCACAGACGCTGCAAAAGCCTTTACGAGAATCGACACCCGGGACTTCCACGTCTGGGAAGACGGGGTGGGGGCACTTTTCCCTGCTCCTCCCACCCGGCACAGCTAAAACCCCTGAATATAAATTATCAAAGATACAGGGACTTCCCTGGTGGTCCAGTGGCTAAGGCTCCATGCTTCCAATGCGGGGGGGGCCCGGGTTTGATCCCTGGTCAGGGAACTAGATCACACATGGGGCAACTAGGGCTTCCCTGGTGGCTCAGAGGTAAAGAATTCACCTGCTAATGCAGGCGACGACATGAGTTCGATACCTGGGCCAGGAAGATCCCCGGGGGAAAGGAATGGTAACCCACTCCAGTATTCTTGCCTGGGAAATCCCATGGACAGAGAAGCCTGGCGGGATACAGTTCCATGGTGTCACAAAAAAGTCAGCTGAGTAACAATCACAACAAATACTGCAACTAAGGCCTGGCACAGTCAAATGAATAAATATTAAAAAAAAAAAAAAAAAAAAACCAACCAAAAACATACATATGAAGACAGTGAACAGTGGAGGGAAGAAGGCCGGCTGGCTAGGAGTGCGGGACCTGAAGAATGGCGTGGTGGTGGGGTCCCTGGCCTCCTTTTTACCTCGTGTGTTCCAGGCTGGGAGCTGAAGGCCCCCAAAATGCCACAGGCACTGACAAAAAAGCCTGACCACAGCCTGATGTCTCCAACTAGTGTCAGCCGCTCAGTCGTGTCCGACCCTTTGCAACCCCATGCACTGTAGCCCACCAGGCTCCTCTGTCCATGAGATTTCTCAGGCAAGAATACTGGAGTGGGTTGCTATTCCCTTCTCCAGGGGATCTTCTCCACCCAGGGGTTGAACCTAGGTCTCCCTCACTGCAGGCAGATTCTTTACCATCTGAGCCACCGGGGAAGGTAGGCGCCACCTAGAGAGACAGAAGACGGTACAACACAAGCTGTGCTCCAGCCAGCCGTCACAGACAGAACCTGGGCAAAGGCTGAGCGGGCGTGAACTTCCCCGAGCCGTGGGAGACGGTGCACGGCCATCTGAGCAGGGACCTGCCCCACGGGTCTGGTGTGCCAGAGGAGACCCGGCGGTGAGCTCAGCAACCTGGTGCCTACCCCCACCCGTGGGAACAAGGGTCCCGTCACCCCCCCACCAGGGTGGCGTCAGAGGGAGCCGAGTGCCAAGTGAGGGCTTTCCCCTCACGCTTGCCACGTGACAGTGAGGGCCATGTGGGGGCAGTTCTAAGGTGCTCCTGCCACTCCCGCTCAGGGAGCTGTCGGTGGAGGATGAGCAGAGCCCTTGCCCTCATCAGTAGCCCCTCTCGGGGTCAGCAGAGGCACGTGGAGAGGCAGGGCTGATGAGCCTGCCTGGCAGTAATGCAGTGGTGCCCCCCTTCCCCTGCCAGAGCAGCATCAGAGAGGGGCAGCTCAGACAGAAGGCTTAAATGAGACCCAGACGGTTGGAACAGAATACCCAGAATGTCCGGGTTTCAACCAGTCATCACACCACAAGCCAGGATGGTCTCCAACAGAATGAAGACACAGTCAGTAGACATCAGCACCAAGGTCACAGAGGTGTTGGATCTGACGGTGGTTTTTAAAGAAGCCATCGTTAAAATGCTTCAACAAGCGATTATGAAAGACATAAGCTCAACAAATTTGAAATAAATAGCGCAGAGTATGTTCAACAACCATGATGGAATCAACCAGAAATCAATCGTGAAAAAGAACCAATGCTTGGAAACTAAACAATATACTCCTAGATAATCCATGGGGCAAAGAGATATTTTCAAGTGAAATGAAAAAGGACGCTGAACTGAGTGAAAGTGAAATACAACAGGCCAAAATTTGTGGACACAGCCAAAGCAACAAATAAATGGGAAAGCGCAAGACTGGGCGCTCACAATGGAAAAGCAGCAAAGTCTCGTGTCAGTAACCCACCTCCCATCTCAAGAACCCAGGAAAAGAACAAAATAAACTCAACGCAAGCAGAAGGAAGGAAATAATAAAGAGCAGAAATCAATAACACTGGAAACAGTCAAACAGGAGAGAAAAATCAATGAAACAAGAGGCTAGTTATTTGAAAAGATCAGTGGAATTGACAAATCTCTAGCAATGCTTACAGAAAAAAATGAACAAACATAAAATCATCAGTATCAACAGTGAAATGCTTTAGACCCTACAGACATTAAAAAGGATAGTAACAGAAGCTTAAAAACAACTCTTACATCCATAAATTTGGCAGCTTAGTGAAATGGACAATTTCTCAAAAAACAGAAACTACCACAACTTACCCAAAATGAAACAGATCGTTTGAATAGCCCTGTAACTTGTAAGAAAGTTGAATTTCTAATTTAGAAACGTCCAAAAAAGAAAACTCCAAACCCAGATGATTTCACTAGAGAATCCTACCATGTGTTGAAAGAGTGAATATCAACTTTACGCAATCTTTCCTAGAAAACGAGAGGAGAAAACACTTCCAAATTCATTTTATGAAGTTAGAATTACCCTGATACCAAAACCAGACAAATGACATTCCAAACAAGGAAAACTATAGACTAACACTACTTAAGAAACTACATGTAAGAACAACTCTAAGAAAATCAAAATAGTAGCAAATAGAATTCAACCCACATAAAAACGAATTATACAAACACCACAATCAAGTGGGGTTTATTCTTAGAATGCAAAGCTGGTTCAACATTTGAAAATCGGTCAATGTAATCCACCGTATTAACAGGCTAAAGACGATCACATGACTGTATCAATTGATCCAGAGAACCGTTTCGCAAAATTTCCTGATAAAAACTTTCAGAAAAACAGCAATAGAAGGGAATTTAATCGACTTGATAAAGTGCACATCTACAAAAAACCTGACATCTAACATGATACTTAATAGTGAAAGACTGATTTCCCCCAAGATGGTGAACTAGCCAGTGCAACAGGCAAGAGGAGGAGATAAATGGAATGCAGATTGGAAAGGAAGGAATAAAAGATGAAATGAGTGTCACAGAGAGAAGTCCAAGGAATCTACGACAAACTGTCTGGTGTGTCCTAAAAAACTAGTAAGGGCGTTTAGCGAGGCCACAGGACACAGGAACGACACACAAAACCAACTGCATTTTACAGACTGGCATTCACTATGTGGACACCAAAACTGAAAATACAATGCCATCCACAACCACTCGAAAACCATGGAAGAAATACTTAGGTGCAAGTCTAACAAACTTCTATAGGACTTACATACAGAAACCTAAATAACCAGATGAAAGAAATAAAAGATTGAAACAAGTGGAGACACATACTGCATTCAGGGACTGGGAGACTAAACTGCATGGCATCTGCTGGATTCGGATCTTAACACCACATACGAGAATAAATTTCAAGTGGATAGAGATCCAGATTTAAAAATAAAACCACACAAATGCCAGAAGAAAATACGGCTGAATTCTTCCATACCATGCGCATGGGAAAAACCTTCCTCGCTATTCAAAATCCAGATACAATGAAAGAGAAGACTGATAAGTTTGATGACATGAAAATACATTTGCAAAAAAAGAAAAGAAAATACATTTGCAAGGCCAAAACACATCATTCAAGTGAAGCCAAATGAGTAACTGGAACAAAATACCTGTAATAATATATTATAATTAAAGGGTTACTTTCCTTAACAGGTAAGTGAAAGTTGCTCAGTCATGTCCCACTCTCTGCGACCCCATGGACTATGGAGTCCATGGACTTCTCCAGGCCAGAGTATTGGAGAGGGTAGCCGTTCCCTTCTCCAGGGGATCTTCCCAACTCAGGGATCAAACCCAGGTCTCCTGTAATGCAGGCAGATTCTTTACCAGCTGAGGCAGGTAAAAAAAAAAAATGCCTGTAAAAAAAACTTTACCACAGTTTATGGGATCGCAAAGAGTCAGACATGACTGAGCACCCACACACATGGGATGGGAGATGGTATCTGCAAATCATATATTCAATACAACTAGACATCTCTTAAAGAAAATTAGAGATACCAAGATACATTTCCTGCAAAGATGGGCACAATAAAGGACAGAAATGGTATGGACCTAACAGAAGCAGAAGAGATTAAGAAGAGGTGGCAAGAATACACAGAACAGCACAGAAAAGATCTTAATCTTAATGACCCAGATAACCATGGTGGTGTGATCACGTACAGCCAGACATCCTGGAGTCCTAAGTCAAGTGGGCTTAGGAAGCATCACACACACAAAGCTAGTGGAGGTGATGGAATACAAGCTGAACTATTTCAAATCCTAAAAGATGATGCTGTGAAAGTGCTGCCCTCAAAATACCAGCAAATTTGGAAAACTCAGCAGTGGCCACAGGACTGGAAAAGGTCAGTTTTCATTCCTATCCCAAAGAAAGGTAATGCCAAAGAATGTTCAAACAACTGCACAATTGCACTCATTTCACACGGTAGCAAAGTGATGCTCAAAATTCTCCAATATAGGCTTCAACAGTACATGAACTGAGAGCTTCCAGATGTTCAAGCTGGCTTTAGAAACGGCAGAGGAACCAGAGATCAAATTGCCAACATCCGTTGGATCATAGAAAAAGCAAGAGAATTCCAGAAAAACATCTACTTCTGCTTCATTGATTACGCCAAAGCCTTTGACTGCGTAGATCATAATAAACTGTGGAAAATTCTTTAAGAGATGGGAATATCAGACCACCTTATCTGCCTCCTGAGGAATCTGTACGCAGGTCAAGAAGCAACAGTTAGAACCAGATATGGAATAACAGACATTTCAAAATTGGGAAAGGAGTATGTCAAGGCTGTATATTGTCACCCTGCTTATTTAACTTATATGCAGAGTATATCATGCAGCATGCTGGGTTGGATGAAGCACAAGCTGGAATCGAGACTGCTGGGAGAAATATCAATAACCTTAGATATGTAGATGATACCACCCTTAAGGCAGAAAGCAAAGGGGAACTAAAGAGCCTCTTGATGAAAGTTAAAGAGGAGAGTAAAAAAGTTGGCTTAAAACTCAACATTCAAAAAACAAAGATCATGGCATCTGGTCCTATCACTTCATGGTAAAT